>NC_091838.1:17282539-17907539 GCF_037783145.1 Equus przewalskii | reverse complement strand
AATGAACACAATTGATGAATGAGTTAATGATATGGAGCAGGTTTTGAAACGTTCCTAAAAGGCGTGAAAAAGGGACAAAGAATTGGAAAAATGAGAGAAAAATTAAAGGGTATGAAAAATAGAATGTGTCAATATCTGCTTTATAGGGGCCCTAAAAGGAGAGGAAAAAGTACAGGAAAGTTAAATATTTGAAGAATTGCTAATTGAAATTTCCCCACAATTAAGAAAAGATTGAATGGACTTATTGTATACCAAACAAAGAAAGGGGGAAAACAACAATTTGGCAGTGAAATTTTCAAAGTAAACTTTAAGAAAAGATAATTCCAGAGTAAAAAAAGCCGGTCATCTATAAAGGAATAAGAATTAGATTCACGTCTGACTTTTCAATAGCAACACTAGAATAATAGTTCCAAAGTATTTTTTAAAAAGGAAATTTGAATCCAGCCTCTTATATCTAGCTGAACTCTCATTGAAATGTGAGAGTGAAATAAAGATGTCTTCTGCCATAAAATTCCTCAAAGTGTATACTATACAGTGACGTGATTTGAAAACACCCTTGGAGAAAGTATTCTAACAAAATGATGAATATCTCCAGAGAACTTACTTGATAGGAGAATTACAGGAGAGTTAGCAACTTAGTAGGTTCTGTTGTCAAAATAAGCAATGTCCAAAGGAAAAAAACCTGTAACGATATAGAATCAAATTCTAAAAGATGGCAAACTCATGAAAGGATAGAGGGCGGGGGACCAGTGGTGTCTTTTTCAAAGGATATATATATATGTAGTAATTAAGTCTAGAGATTGATGGCAAAAAACAAACCTAAGCATGGGTCTTAATAAATTATGAACACAAGCGTCACAACTAACAGAAGTAACTTTGACCCATCCTAATAGAAACTAGTAAAGAAGAAAAAAAAGAGAAACATTTGAAAATAGAGAACAAGAAATAAGATGGCAGAAATAAGTCTTAATGTAACAGTGATTATGAAGAATGCTGAGGTTAAACTCACCAATCAAATGACTGATATTTTCTTATAGAAAAATAAAGATCCAGCAATATTGTGTCTTCAGAAAACAAAGTGGTATGAGTGGACATATCAGATGTCTACTTTTAGTATTGTAGCAGACTTGGTGTTTGTATTAGTTTCCTAAGGCTGCCACAACAAATTATCACAAATTGAGTGGCTTAAAACAACTGAAATTTATTCTCTCACAGTTCTTGAGGCTAGAAGTCTGAAATTAAGGTGTCAGCAGCCCATCCTCCCTCTGAATGCCCCGGGGAAGAAGAATCCTTCCTTGACTGCCTAGCCTCTGGTAACTCCTGGCAAATCTTGGCATTTGGTGGTTTGTCGATGCATCACTCCAGTCTTTGCCTCCATCTTCACATGGCCATCTTCCCTGTGTGTTTCTGTGTGTGTACTCTCTTTTTCTTATAGGGACAACAGTCCTTGTATTTAGGGCACACTTTAATCCAGTATAACCTCTTCTTAACTAATTACTTCTGCAAAGACCCTATTTCCAAATAAGGTCATATTGTGAAGTTCCAGGTGGATTTGAATTTTGGGAGGATTCTATTTATCCCACCACAGTGATCTGAGGGACCAACCTTCTGCAGAACAACTCGATCCTGTATGGGATATATTCTCTGAGGCATTTTTCATCTTGCAAGAAGTAGGGGAGGCTCCAAGATACACAAATACAAGATGGACTTTAGAAATTTAATGATGTAATTGTACCCTCAGCAGTATTATCAATGAGAATATGTAGTAGAAAACAAGATATGGTTCACAATATCTAGTAATCAACCTATCAAAGAATGTATAAGACTATCAGAAATGTTAAATGTGTATACACACACACATGTTCAATTCAACAACAAAAATTCCAGCAGAAGGATTTTGGGAATATTCAACTAAAGAGCTCTAAACTACTTCAGGGGGAAAATCTTAGGAAAGAAGAGCAAAGAAGAAGGATGGTTTAGTGCTATAAGGCATTACTACATACTACATAGGTATAGTAATAGAAACAGTATGATAGTGAGTCAAGAATAGACTAGTAGACCAATGGAACAGAATCGATGGCAATTTGGTATAATGATAGAAGGGGTCTCACAAATGACTACGGAAATGATAGAGTGTTTTAGTGGATGATGTTGAGAAAACTAGCTCATTATATAGAGAAAACAGAGTTGAATCTTTACTGCATAAATATACAAAAGTAAATGTTAAACAGTTTAAAGATTTAAATAACAAAAACAACAACACAGTAAGGAAGCAAGAACTATAAGGGTTTGGTTTTTTTGAGGTGCTTTCTCCAACCCTTTTCCTTTGTATCATCCTTCTGGATGGGCTTACAGAATGTGGGGATGGTTACTTGGTGTTCTTGAATAACAAGTTTTGTTGATGAAGATTATATGAAGGTGTGAGGGGAGGTGTAGGGAAGGACTTTGAAAATTTGACAATATATAATGAAGGTATAATGGATTAAGAATTAAGGTAAGTTTTGAAGGTTTAGAAACTAATATCAGGAAAAATAACAGGAAGGAAAAGTTTCTGGGAAAATGATGGGTGTTAGAAAATATCTTTTCCAAATTTGTTTTAAAATAAATTATTTTCAAAAAAGTAAGTATATTTTGAACATTGGTAGGGATTTTTATAGTTCTCCCATTAGTAGTAATAATCAGAATTAGAAAAATAAGTAGCTTCTCCCTGCAGGTTCTACCAGCAACAATGTGACTAGACCGCACCTCCACCTACTACCACCACCACCTTGTTTATTGGGGCTCAGTCTATGTCAGGTTCTTGTTTAACCTTCATATCAGCCTTATGTGGTAGATAACTATTATTATCACAATTTTACCAAAAAAACAAGAAAATCTAAAGAAATCCAAGTATAGAAGATGACATAAATCAGACCGTGTGTAATAGTAAATGCAAAGGGCTTATATTTCCTAATTAACAGTTGAAGCTGAATTCAACTGAACATTTGTTGAATTCTTCTGTTGTAGACACTGTATTATGCACTAGGGATTCAAATATGACAAAGCCACAGACCCTGAGTTGAGGAATATATAGATTAACCTGGAAGACATACAGTTAAGTAATAATATCAATATAATGTGGTAAATGCTATGATATAGTTAGAAGATATTACGGAAGCAGAGAGAAGGGGCAATAAGCCTGTGTGGGTGTTCAGGAAAGGCTTTTTTAGAGGAGATAATGCCTCCTGGAAGAAAAAAATCTAGGATAATAGATATGAGTTAGAAGATTGTTTCAGGTAGAGAGAACAATATAAACGAAGGTATGAAGGCAAGAAACATTTAGCACTAAAGTTCAACATAAAATTCAAGTCAGGAAGTTTTGGTGGATAAGCCTGGAGCGGTAATTAGATGTTCATGGGACATCTTATATATTATGCAAAGGAGCTTGTAGTATCCTGTAGGCAGTAAAGAACGTCTGTGGTGGCCAAAAGTCCACCACTCAGATCTCCTGCTGCAGTGAACATAGTTGACTGATAGCTCCAGCTGCCAGCACTCTGGATCCGCCACTGAATTTTCATCAAGCTCACAATTACTCCAAGGTTGCTCCTAGCCAATGACTGATAATGGGATAAGTATGTGTGCAGAGCCATTCTTGATGCAGGCGTCAAGGAACCCAGGGACTAGTGTTTCAAGGAGGGTGTGGTCTGCATCTAAAATGTAGAAAAGAGGTATATTTAATTTTATAGTAACAAAGTAATTGGGAATTTTGCTATAGAAAAATTAGTGGAGTGGTAGAGGCAAAAACTAGATTTCATATGCACTGAGAGGAATGAACGGGAAGAAAGGAATAGGAGATACTGAATACAGACTATCCTTTTCAAGAAGCATGGTTCACAATGGAAGATAAGATACAGAATGATGGCCAGAGGTAAGCTTGAGAGTAAGAGGAAGAGATGATGTTTTTAGAGAAGAGAAGACTTAAGCATGTCTCTTCAAAAAATGGGGAAAACAGCATAGAGGAAGAAGTTAGAAAAACAGACTATTTGATGAGAGAAGATTCTAGAAGGGATGTGAATGGGTGGGATCAACAACCAGGTGGAGTCATAAGCCTTGTAGAGTAGATGGAACTTCTTATTTCAGTGATCTCAAATGTTTTTGACTGCTCATACCATCAGTAAGAAACTTTAGGTGTATTCCTGACATATATTTATTTTGAATTTGTATACCTCTTTTGTGGGCTAATATATAAGACATACAAAAATAAAAATTTAGAAAGAGTGGTTTGGGGATGAGTTAAACAATAATTTAAAATATTTTAATTAATTGTACAGAAAGATATTAATTCTCTTAAAATAAGAATGAGAGAGAGAGAGGAAATCTAACTTAAATCCTTCAGCAGTGTCCAGGTGTTGTTTTCTAAATGAAGATATGATAATATACAAAAATATGAGCATACCAAGTTCTTGGCTGATCTCCTAACTGGAATTTTTATGCAAAAATATGTATATTGTAATCTTTAGTCTCGCTGGATGTTTTTAAAAAAAATCATTGACTTCTCTAAGAATAGCCATTGGAGAGTTAATTCAATAACTACATGAAAAAATGGTTATAAATGAATATTTAGTGGAAAAAAAGAACATGCACTTGAATAAATAGGATGGTTAAAAATATCCATAGAAAAAAAACCAAAAATGTACCAAAGAATGATAGTAGTTTGTTAGGCTGGTGATACGCTAATTATTTTTCCCACTATCATATTTCTGTAATAACGTATCAATTATATATATGAAAAAAGTATATGAGAGAAGGAAAAATAGAGATCTGAGAAATAGTTTTTAAAAAGGAAACATTTAAAAAGGTTTTGAAAGGGAAAATGAGTAAAAACAGAAAAAAGGTAGACAAATTTGGGTTTATGTTTTGCAGCAATTGGCCTCCGTGGAAATCGACCTAACGTGGGTCCTCTAGTAGGCAGTATCTGGAGAAGTCACAGTTATTGCGGCAAATTTTCATTGGTTATTTTTTCATTTTCAATGTTTGTTTTTTCTTTTCCTATAGCTTTTAAATTTCACATAAATGGAATCACATGTCATTAAATTTTTTGAATTGTAGGCTTTTTAGAAATTTCTTTTCTGCTTACATCACCTACCACCAATTTACCTTCAAGTAATCCATATTAACAACTGAGTACAGTTGTTAGTATACGTTACAAACACACACATAAGTATGTATATATGTATCCATGCACCCAAGCATATACGTATTTTTATATTGGTATATAGATATGCACGTATATATATATAGGAGCTATCTTTGGTCACGCGACGAGATCATAATCAGACAGTTTTTTGCCTCTTGCTTTTTTCCATCAATCATATTTTGTAGAACTCCTTCTACATCAACTTGAATTCATTCGTTTAAATTCTATTCTACTGTGGTTATAACATAACTTAGTCTTCCACCTGCCTATTGTTGGGAATTATGTGAAGCTAAATATATTGAAAAATAAAGCATGATCCACTTTGTCAATGCTGCTGAAAAATCAAGTAAGACGATATTGAGATTTGACCACTGCCTTAGGAATGTGGACAACAGTTTGCCGGACTCGTAAGGGTATAACACTGTGTGGAGTGAGCTTAAGAGGGACAAGAAGGAGAGAAATTAGACGCTGCAAAAAGGAATAAAGAAATGGGGCTGGTGGCAGAAGTGCAGAAAGGAGAGGGATTTTTTCAAATGGGAGGAATAGCAGCATGCTTTTATGCTGATGGGAAAAATCCAGCAGAGAACAAACAAACATAACCAACCAAGCAGACAACAGAACAAAAGAGATAGGATAATTCCTGGAGCAATATTTTTGGGTAGGCAAGTGGGGATGGGAACTAGTGCAAGTCAATGACTCTTGAATCTCTATCTCAAGCTTCAAATTCATGTACATAGCAGCCTTCTGGACATCTCTGTCTGCTTGTCTCAGAGGCTCTGAAAGCTCAAGGTGTCCCTAGATGAAATCATCTTTCTCTTTCCTACCCACCATATCGATCTTTGCTGTGTTTCTTAGCTTATGTTTCCCTCATTCATCTACTGGCCTAAGTCAGAAACTTAGCTGAAGCAATCCTAGAGGTTTTCTTCTCTCTCATCCCTCCCTCCAATAGGAGAGAAAATTCTGTTGATTCTACCCGCTAAATCTCCCTATGCCTACTTCTACCAACAAAGTTCAGGCTCTCATTGTTATTCTCCTACATGATCAGAATAGTTCCCTGCCTTCAGTCTGGCCTACCTTGAATTCAACCTCCTCAACAGCGTTACTGTAATCTCCTAAACACATAAATCTGATCTTATTGCTCCGCTGCTTAAAATTTTTCAGAAGTTGCCTTCCGGATAAAGTTCTGAAATCTTGACTATGGCTTAATGGCCACAGAGGTAGTGTGATCCAAACGTCTGAATTTGGTATTGGTATGTATTATAGTTTATCTTGTGAGTGTTTTTTCTGTCTCAAAAAACAACTTGTGATTTTTGCCCTGTTGCTATACAAATAGAACTGTGACTGGTATTTTACCATCTACTAGATAATTTCTAGTACTTTCCATGGCTCTATAATAGTTTAAGGTTACATAGTTTTCTGCTTTCTTGGAAGTCAGAGGGTCCTGCTCCCTCCCTCTGACCTTATGAGACAAGGCCCTTCATGATCTGTTTTTGCTTGACCTGCTTAAAATTTTAGTTTCTACCAGGCTACCTTAAACCTTCTACCTTTATTCCTATTAAACTATTGGTTATTTTCCCAAGGTTCCATACTCCCTTGCCTTTATGACTTTGCGCATGCTGTTCCCTTTGTCTGAAGCATCTCTTTTCTTCACAGTCTAATTTTACTTGTCCTTCAGTGCTCAATTCAGTTACCACTTCATCTTGGGATCTCCTCCAATGTCCTTAGGCTTGGTTAGGTGACTCTCCTATAGATGCCTATAACATCCTTACCTGCATTTGTCATAAAACTTAGTGTCCTGTGTTAAAGTTGTGTGCATACCCATTTCCCTGCGCGATTGAGCCTGACCCAGTGTTTGACCAGTATTGGGTACATAATAAAATGCAAAAGCATTTTATTTCATAATTATCATACATAAGCTAAACCGTATAATATATAAGAATATAAGAAAAGCCATGCCTTGATTTACTGCTGTTTGCCTGAGAAGCACGTTAGACAGTGGAATATTCTATAGCATTTTATGGTTTATTTGATGGATGGGCATCCTGCCAATGTTGTTACCACAGATTAAGTATTGATTCACAGCAGAATAGAACATCACATTCAAAATTCTTTCTGCCAGTGTTTCTCTCTGAATTTTTGCCTTACTCATCTCCTCTACCAAAACTGTCTTTAAAAAATAAAATAGAATCCTGAGTAGCTGGGCCTCTAAGATGGAAATAAATTAATTCATGTGGAAAGAAAACCACTAAAACAATTTTATTTATAGCCTTTTGAGGGCATTATCCAGGCTGTACTAAAATGCAAAGAAACAGCTCACAAATACTATTGAATAGGAAGTCCCTATAGGATTTTAAATAGCTGTGTTGGATACACAATTTGAAGAGTGCTGTCCAGACCTAGCCTCAATTACACAGATTCTGATCAGAATATCTGCTGTCCCATAGAAGATCAAGATAGCGAAAGCTAAAGCACCAGGACACAACATTTCAAGAAAACAAGTGGAAAAAAAACACCCTAATAGGAGTCAATATCCAGGAAACAATGATACAACAGACTTCTGGGAGAAAGGAACAGGAAGCACCAAACCCATCCCTCTTTAGATTTTAGGACCATGAGAATCTAAATGTTATTGGTTTTCCCTTAGTTTACGGGAGCCAATATATTGTTTCTGAAGCTGAGACAAAATTCTCTCTTCCGTCATCACACGCAGAACAACTGCAGAATATACAACGTGTCTCTGCAGTGCAGAGCAGAGAGATTCCAGTCCTGCCAAATAAAACAGCACACAGCTCTGCTCTGAGCCCTTCGGCAATTTAACTCCTGTACCATACATCACCTCTCTAGTTTTTGAGTATTGAGATGTGAAACTCTACAGGGACCTCATAAATCTAGAAAGGAGACACGACGTGCACATGTGAGGAAATTAGAGGACAAGACAATGTAGGACATAATACAATTGTAAAGTGTGCTGTGCCGATGAAGCACATGGGAGCACAGAGGAAGGAGAGAGAGCAGGGAGGATTAGGAGCCCTGGGGAGGCTGTAATGGCAAAGAGACTTGATGGGATTCAAGATGGATGGAACTTGAAAAAATATGATTTTACTTAAAGAACAAAAAAAGTTTTGCTGGGCCTGGCTCAGTAGTGTAGTGGTTAAGTTTGGCGTACTCCACTTTGGCAGCCTGGGTTTGCAGGTTTGGATGCTGGGCACGGACATACACCACTCAGCAAGCCATGCTGTGGTGGCGACCCACATATGAAATAGAGGAAGGTTGGCACAGATGTTAGCCCAGGGACAGTCTTCCTCAAGCAAAAAGAGGAAGATGGGCAACAGATTCTTCTGCACCCAAAAAAAAAGTTTTGTTGCTTCTATGAACCTTAGTCCCTCTGGATGGTAAAATGAAGTGGAAGATAGTCTTTAGAGAAGAAATGGAGAAGGATGGGGAACTAGAAACAGCAATGGGCTGAAAATCACAAGACCAGGCTCCATCAGAACTGTATGACCACTGAGCTCAGTGACATGCATGTTACTTCTCTGGCTGCATTTGTCCTGGGTGGATTAGGGACCCGAATCAGTGATTCTCATGTGGTGTTGTGACAATGTATTGCTATCTGTTGTGGGGGTTGTCTCAGAGTAGCTAGTTACATGTTATAAAATTATTTAACTAATAAAAAGGTTTAGTTATTATAATAACTCAATTTATTCTAATATACTCTTGTAGAAGGGAAGAGAAAAGGTAAATTAGAGTGGGTATGCTTGAAATGAACCTCAGGACTGTGATTTCATCATCAATTGGTTGTGTGGTTGTGGGAAAAAAAAGGCTGAGAACTGTGGGATTAGAAACTGGTTGCTAAAATTCTACAGCACTGATAGTTGATGATTACAGCCCAGATGAAAAAAAAAAATTCCAATGTAATTATGTACTTACTTTTCCTTAACTTCTTTAGATTCTGTTCTAAGGATGTGAGGATAAAATTTAGTAATAAGAGTTGTGTTACTTAATTGATTTCTGTTTTGGCTCTTACAGGCAGTCTCCAAGAATGGATTGCAATCTAAAACTTAGTTTTCAAGCACGTTGTCTAATTCTCAGAACATACTTTTTCTTACACAAAAACTTCCCTCCCCGCCTAAGGTCCTCCAACCTCCTCCCAGATCTGCTTCTCCTCTTGAATTACAAATCTTGGCGCATGGCACCTGACTGCCCAAACCAGAAATCATTTACTGCAATCTGCAAGGAGCCGTTGGTGCCATTGTTTTAATTTCTCTCCAATACACCCAACTCAACTACTACTGTCTTAGTCAAAACTCTCCTGAATTGTAGGGGTTCTCTGACTCTAAGCTCTTCTTCAGTCTGCAGCCTCAGAAGTCCTGAATTAATTTTACTAAAATGCAAATCTTACCATGTAATTCCTCTGCTAAAACTTTCCAATGGCTTACCACAGCCTTGAGGATGAAGGGGTTGGATTAGGGGCCTTTCCTCTATACCCCTTGTGGTATGGCCACCAAAGACTGCCAAGTCCTAATCCATGGCATCTGTGAACGTTATCTTATATGGAAAAGGGTCTTTGCAGGTGTGATAAATTAAGGATCTTGAAATGGAGAGATTATCCAGGATTATCTAGTAGACCTTAAATGGAATCACAAGTATCCTATAAGAGGGAAATGTGATTATAGACAAAAGAGAAGGCTATGCGACAGAAGCAGAGGGAAGCCGAGTCAGAGAGAAGATGCTATGCCCCTGGCTTTGAAGGTGGGTGAAGAGGCCACAAGGTAAGGAATATAGGTGCCTCTAGAAGCTGGAAGAGGTAAGGAAATGGCTTCTCCCCTAGAGCCTCTCGAGGGAATGTGGTCTCGCTACACCTACAGCCTGGTGAAATCCATTTCGGGCTTCTGGTGCCTAGAAATGTAAGAGAATAATTTTGTGTTGTTTTAAGTGACCAGGTTTGTGATAATTTGTTAGTGCAGCAACAGGACACTAACACACTCTTATAAGCATCCTTTATTTATCCCTACACAGCATTTATTACAGTTTAATGTAACTGTATTTTTACTACACTGTCAATCTTCTTGAGGGCAGGAATCAGATCTTTTTCTTCTTTGTATCTCCTATGCCTGGCATACAGTCCTTAAAAATATTTATTAAATAAATTAATAAATTTGTTAATATGATTCAGACCAGAGGATGCCTCCAGACAATTCTTCTTTTTCTCTTTTCTCTCTATTACCATTGTTTGGTTTTTGAGTCAAAGCCCTTTAACTGGACATATGGGGGAGTTATTATTTTTGGCTACAGATCTTAGAGTCTTCTTTAACTCCATAGCGTCCCCATCCCTCCCTCTGTCCTCCAGTCAGTCACCATGCTCCATCACTCTGTCTTGCCAGTGTCTTCTCCTTTCTCTCTTCCCTGCCTCCATCCTAATTTCGGCATACGTAATCTCTCACCTGGACAACACCGTGGCCTCCCTGCTGGTCTCCCTGCCACCACACGCTTAATCTATCCTTCACACCGCTATCACCGCTAAAGCACAAACAGATCACGTGATTCTGCCAAGCCCCACCCCAAAACTCTCACTGACTCCTCCTGGGCAACAACATCAGTGCCGACCCCTCAGCACAGTGTCCAACGCCCTGCTGATTGGACATTTTTAGGCTCATGTTCTCTTCTGTAGTCGCAGCCCCAGCCCTCACGTCCCGGGTCCTGTCCTGTCATCCCTTCCCACATCTCTTTGCCTTTGTCTCTCCTCTTCTGTCAGCCTGGACTGTCCAGCTCTCTACTGAAACCTGTCAAAATCCTTCCATGCCTGGAAGGCTCAGCTCAAAAGCCATTTTGTCTGCAGCCTTTTCACCCTCACTCCGGTCAGAATTTCTCTTTCCTCTGTCCTCTGTGAGCATGATGCTCATGCTTCTGTTCATCAGCTTTCACTTGGCCTCAAAGCATAGTTGGTTGTCTACACGCCAGTCTCCCTCACTGGACTGGTAGTTCCCAAGAACAAGAACTGAACAGTATTCCTATTTGCCTGGCATCATGCTTTGCTTGTAGCAGGGGCTCAATAAATGTTTATTGAGTGAATCAATCTGCCCTGTAGCAAGGTCCCTCTTAGTCTGTCACTGCAAAATTCCATTTGTGTTTTATATTTTAAGGTTGGCTTTATTATAATTTAAGGTTATAATAAAAGGGAAGAGATTGCACAAGAGCCTGAACAATGATGTTGTTTTCTAGCTCCCTGGCGTACCCTTAAAATATGTGCAAATAAAATTATACCTGAGAATAAGAATATACTTGTGAATGAGAATAAATAAAATGAAAAGGGAATCAAGTTTTGAATCATATTAGTACTTTGATTATTGCCAGTGTACCTTCCCAATTTAAGGATAGTGAATGAGATGAATTAGTGCTATTTTTTTTTGTTGTGGAACTTGCTAAGAAGGCCATTCTGGAATTGCTCTCTCAGAATAACACAGACTAGAATGGCATGACAGACTCGCATTTGAAATAGATGGCAGTATAAGAAAACAGCTATTGTATTCTAATGAAATATGTCATGTTCATTAAAAGGTTTTGGCTGATATGCATTTTCTATTTCTCTACATAATGAAATGATAAATTTTGTAAAATGTTTTGAATCAGTGTAAAACTTAACTTTTCCTCTCAAACTGTTTCACAGTCAACATCTAGAGGATATTAAGGGGAATAATATGGGAATGCTAGGGGACTATCAAGAGAGATGCTAGGGGAGGCCAAAGGGGTAGAGGGCAGTGCATTTGCTGTGTATTAGATTAGATAATATCTAATTAAGTGGGAACTCTACTTTGCCATTTCTCATTGGGGTGGTGAGTGGGGCAATGAGGAATGGTGGTGGAAGGACTATATGTAACATGATTTCATAATAGGCCCAGAAGCTGCCTCTTTTTTGTCCCATTCCGTCATGTTTTATTAACAACAACGAATTAAGCTAAACAACAAAAACTAATACGTAAGGAGAAGAAGTGCTTTGAATGGTGGTAGTGGATTCTGGAGCTTGATTTTAGTCAAAATTTTTTCAGAAAATCATGTTGGTTTACTTTTACCGTTTTTAATTTTTTTGAATGGCCAATCAACGTACATAGCTGTGCCATGGAAACTGCCCTCTCCTTCGTTTGTCATCCATTTCTTTTCCCCAGAAGCAATAACTTTTACTACTTTCTTGTATTATTCCAGGGTTAGTCTACGTGTTTATAAGCAAAAAGCCAGTTTTATTATATCTGTGGAAAAAGACACTTTTTTACACAAATAGCAGTATTCTTTCTATACATTAATCTTAAACCTTGCTTTGTTCAACCGTGTGTGTGTGTGTAATTCTGGAGACTTTTCCATATCAGTACATAAAATAGCTATTTCACTGTATAATTGTAGCCTAATTTACATGATTAGCCCTTTGTTGACAGACATTTGGAACGCTTCTAATCTCGTTATTATAAAGAGTGCTGCAACGACTATCCTTGTACATGTGTCATTTTCCGCATATGTGAGTACAGCAGTAGGATAAATCCCTAAAAGTAGAATTAACTACTCTGTCAAACGGATGTATCTTTTTTAATCTTGATAGACATTGCCAAATACCCTTGCATAGATTTGCCCCTATTCACACTCTCAACAGGAATGTATAATATTACCTGTTTTTCCTTATCCTTCAAATTTTTATTCTTTCTCTCTGTCTTTTAACACATAAAACTGTGGTGTGTAGTAAAGTTATAAGATTATCAATAGGTCCAAGTTAGATGGTCAGAAAAGGTGTTGTAAAGTGTCATTTGAGGGGCTAGCCCAGTGGTGCAGCAGTTAAGTTCACACATTCTGCTTCTCCGTGGCCCGGGGTTTGCTGGTTCGGATCCCGGGTGCGGACATGGCACCACTTGGCACGCCATGCTGTGATAGGCGTCCCACATATAAAGTAGAGGCAGATGGGCACGGATGTTAGCTCAGGGCCAGTCTTCCTCAGCAAAAAGAGGAGGATTGGCAGTAGTTAGCTCAGGGCTAATCTTCTTGTTCTTCAAAAAAAGCATCATTTGAAAATAGGTAAGGAAAAATATATTTGAATAAGAAAATGAGAAACTGTTTCCTTAACCTGAAGAAACATTCTAAAGTAGCATCCAAATAGAGCATCTGTACATATTAGGGGCTCAATAAATATTTGCTGAATGACTTCTGTGGCTCTATTGAATTTTGCTAAATTCTCAGTGGTATAGTAGCGTGGTCTAACAAAGTCTTATAGTGGCAACAAGATCATATATTTAAATAGTATTTATCTCTGGGATTCATTTCAACATATGCATCTTTAAAAAAAGTCATGTTGCTTAATCGGTCATTTGGCTAATCAATTGTAGGTTGTATGGGATAAATAAATACAGAATATACACTATTGAAGGCAAATTTCTTCCGTAAAGTGCAATTATAAAATTAAGTTTAAAAAACATTTAAAGGAATAAAAAAACCATCACTAGTCCTCCAATTCCAGCATTTTGGTATATTTTTTTCCCAGTCTTTTTCCCTCTGTATTAGTATATAAATGTGCATATATCGTGCACACTTATCTGTCACATGTTCATATAGAATCATCATATATTTTATAGAATTTGTAATCACAGTGAAAAAAATTATATAGCTAGAATTAGACTCGATATTATATCATAAGCTTTTTTATTATTTTTAAATGAACTTCTTATGCCTTTTTATGGCTTCGTAAAATTTTACCAAATGAATATATATTAATTTCTTTAACTATAGCCCTGTTGTTCAACATTTGGGTTGTTTTCAGTCTTTTATTATTGTAAATTACATTGTGGTCAGCATCTTTTTCTGTTTCCTTATAATGTATTTTCAAAATGGAATGCTTAGACCACAGGGTATGCACAGGCTTGAGGTTCTGCTATGATTCTCGTCTCATTTCACTGTTCATGGGTACAATCTGATCTGGCCCCAAAGCTTCCACTAGTGCCTGTGTGCTAAGGACCCACAACCCTGTATGTTCAGACTAGACCCCTTTCAACTGCACATCTTCCCCTAGAGTTCCACAAGCACTTCAAATCCACTGCTCAAAACTGGACTCGTATTTTCCACCAAATCCTCACCTCTTACTACATGCCAAATCTTGGTAGATGACACCTCTGTCTACCGCTAACTCTAGCCAAAAATGGACTCATCCTAGACTTTTCCCTCTGAAGGTCATTGCCTGCATCTCACTGGGGTCTAAGTGAATGCTGCTGTTTCCGCGTTTCTCGTGCGCGCCTTTCTTTTCCATCTTTGCCACTCCCTCCAGGATTATGATCCTGCTGTAATTTACGAACCAGTCCTTTGGCTGACACTCCTCCTCAAGTGACACTCAGATCTCAGTCATTTTCTTCCCAGCTTAAAAAGCTCCTTATTATCCCTACTGTTAAAGGCTCCCAATTATCCAGTGTTTGTCAAACTTTTCCATCAACATACCCCTACGAGGCAAAGTCAACATAGACTGTAAGTCCATAACTTCTTTGAAACCTTTGTTTTGCCTTAAAAATCCATGTGAATTTTCCAGTCCACTTAGTTTTGTATTTGTGTTTGTTCGAAAACAAAATAATTCTCCTTCTGAAATCTTCAAATGAAATTGATATGCCCTGAAGGTATGCTATGACTTTATGTGACTTTCTCTGTGACATAACTTCATATGCATGTAACCGCAGTTAAGTTTGAAAGGCACGGCTTTGAGAGCAAAATCCCTAGAGCTCAGCACAGTACTGAAACTCAGCAAGTCCATCATGAACTGTACCCTGGGACATCCTCCTGCCTCATTTCTCACTAGTCTGTTCAGTCATCCTTTGTTCCAGCCATGCAGGGCCACCTAACCCCATTCTGTTTCATGCTGCATGTTTTCCTCAAATATTTATCTGTTTCCCATACCTGGAATGCCCTCTTAACTCTGAATCCTTTGCTGTATTTACCTTCTGCCCCAGAGTTTAGTCTACCTGATGACAAATATATTTTTAATATTTAAATTGGCTATTTTCTCTTCTATGTAGACTTTTCTGACTTTATCAAGTAGAACTGGTCCCTTCTTCCTTTTATCTCCATTGTACCATATTTATATATCTCTGTATACCATACATATTTCTACATAGTATCTATAACATTTCATTTCATTTTTTTCTTTTTCTCCCCCTCCGCTCCTCTTTCTCTTTCCCTCTTTCTCTTCCTTCTCTTTGCCTACTCCAACCTCAATGATTTTTAAACCCCACAAGGACAGGGAATCTGTTGGATTGGTCTCTGCATCCCAAATGCCTAGTGCAGTGTGGCAGGGAGAATGATGCAGTACATTTTTTTTTTTTGAATGAATGGAGGAATGAATGGCATTTTTGATGTGGCTGGTCAAATTTCTTTCTAATCCCCTAGAGATGCACGCTATCCCAGTTCGACCATTTCTATCAGCTTAGGTTATCACATTAGATGGTTTAGGGCAATAACTTAATAGACGAAATGTTGTCTTGTTTTATTTTTTATTATTGTTTTGGATTACTAGGAGGTTGCCCATTTTATCATGTTGGTTTATTTTCATGAATTATGACTCTGCTTTTATTTTTTATTTTAACTTCTAGAATCTTGGAGTTTTTCTTTACATTTTATGTGGACTCTTAAAAATTATTTTTATTTTGTAACGTTTGATTCTGGGGTATTTATATAAAAATGATAGTAAAACTTTCTCTGCTATTTACTGCTAAGATGTTTTTCTCACATTGTTGCTTATTTTTGTTCCTTTTAAAAACACTTGGTTATTAACGTAATAAAGATGTCTTTATATTTAGAATTCATTGTGGTATGTGCCATGGTTGTCTAAACATGTGGATAATAATATTCTTAGGTTAGACTTTTTATTATATTTTTAAAAGAGTGCTTTCAAATGAGAAAGTATAATTTGAATCCAAATATCTGCCTTCAATAATCCATCTGGTACAGAGTAGCCAGAATAATTATCTTAAAAAGTTAGGAGTAACGTCAGCATCATGGCAGAGTGAACTGTTTCCTTAGTCTCTCCTCCACTAAGATACAAAGAAAAGGACATTTATTAACCAACAGAGGACATCCACACAGCACAACAGGACATCTGAGAGATCCATGCAGCAGGGAAACAGTGGAAGGAGGAAAGTGGGTCTCCTCCCCTTCCCCAGTGGCAATGATCTAGGGCACAGGACCTCACACAGCAGCCAGCAAGCAACTCTGAGAGGAGATGCAGGAACAGGCAGCTCTCTGCTGGAAAGCTTTCACTCTCAGAGTTGCTTCCCAGCCTGTGGGAATGCCCTACACCAAAGTGGCTCAGACACCACATGGGCGCACCCACCAAGCTGAGGAATCCAGGCAGGCCACCAGTGAGTGCCGAGTAGGATTGCATGTACAAAAGAAAGCACTGCTCCCTCCCCTTCTGCCTGGAGCACCAGCTCAGCTGATTGATCGGGGCAGCAGATCCACACTGCCTGCACCTGTATATGTGAAGTAGCCGTGGCCAGCAGGCAAATGCAGAGAACCCTATCAGCACAACTTCCAGAAAATGCAGCGGGTTCAGAAAACACAGCTCCTGCTCCCTGCAGTGGAATCTGTGACCAGATACTACCACTAGGAACTGGCAAAGGTCCACTCCATCAAACACCATGAAGACATACATTAACACTCCAGGGCAGAAGGAAAATGACAAGTCTCAAGCAGCCAATCCTGAAGTCACAGAAATTTACAATCTAAATGACAGAGAATTCAAAATAGTTATCATAAACTCAATGAGTTACAAGAAAACTCAGAAAGACAGTTCAATGAACTCAGGAATAAAACTGATGAGCAGAAGAAAGTCCTCACAAAAGAGACTGCAACTCTAAAGAAAAAAACTCAACAGAATGCTGAGGATGAAAAACACAATGAATGAGACAAAAAACAATCTAGAATCCTTAAAAAGCAGAGCTGACATATGGAGGACAGAATTAGTAATTTAGAGGACAGAAATATAGAAATGCTTCAGGTGGAGGAGAGAGAATTAAGACATAAAAAAACAAATGAAGAAATTCTCTGAGAAATAACCAACTCAATTAGGAAATGTAACATAAGGATTATAGGTATTCCAGAGGGAGAAGTAAGGGAGAAAGGAGCAGAGAGCTTGTTCAAAGAAATAATAGTCGAGAACTTCCCAAACCTGGGGAAGGAACTGGAATTACAAGTAAATTAAGTCAATAGAACTTCTAATTACATCAATGCAAAAGGACCTTCTCCAAGGCACATATTAATAAAACTGGCAAAAGTCAATGACAAAGAAAAAATATTAAGGGTAGCAAGGCAGAAGAAAATAACCTACAAAGGAACACCTGCCAGGTTTTCAGTGGATTTCTTAGCAGAAAACTTACAGGATAGGAGAGAGTGGAATGATACATTCAAAATTCTGAAAGACAAAAACTTTCAGCCAAGAATACTCTATCCAGTGAAACCATCCTTCAGATACAATGAAGAAATAAAAACTTTCCCAGATAAACAAAAGCTGAGGGAGTTCATTGCCACAAGACACCCCACTCCCCCAAGAAATGATCAAGAAGGCCCTCATACCTCAAACAGAAAGTAAAAAGAATTACAAAGCCTTGAGCCAGAAGATAAGTAGACAGACAAATCAGAAAATTGCAGCTCTCTATCAGAACAGGTTAGCAAAGACTTAATTATAACATTAAGGATAGAGGCAAGGAAATCATCAAAAGTACATATAAATATTTCATTTTAATCACAAACTCACAACACAAAACAGAAGAAGTTGTGACAACAATAACGTAGAAGGGGAAGAAGAAAGGGATGGAAGCTGCTTAGGCTAAGGAGATAAGAGGCTATCAGAAAATGGACTAGCTCATCTATGAGATCTTCTATAGAAACCTCATGGTAATGACTAAACGAAACATCAGAACAGAGACACAAACAATAAATAAAGAGAAAACTGAGAAAACCATCATAGAGAACCACCAAACTGAACTGGCAGTCCAAAACACATGGGATGAGAAACAAGGGAAATAAAGAACAAGCAGAAAACAAGTGATAAAATGGCAGCATTACGCCCTCATATATGAATAATCACTCTAAATATAAATGGATTTAATTCTCCAATAAAAAGACACAAAGTGGTTGGCTGGATTAAAAAACAAGACCCAACAGAAAACACATCTCAGCTCTAAAGACAAACAGAGGCTCAGAGTGAAGATGATACTCCAAGCTAATGACAGACAGAATAAAGCAGATGTTGCCATACTTATAGCAGACAAAGCAGACTTCCAGATATAAAAGGCAAGGAGAGACAAAGAGGGGCAGTATATAATGATAAAAAGGACATTTCACCAAGAGGACATAACACTTATGAGCATACATGCATCTAACACAGGAGCACCAAAGTTCATAAAGCAACTATTAACAGACCTAAAGGGAGAAATTAACAACAACACAATAATAGTAGGGGATCTCAACACCACCCTTACATCAATGGATAGATAATCCAGACAGAAAGTCCACAAGGAAGTAGTGGAATTAAGCAAAAAACTAGACGTACTTAACAGATATATATATATATATATATATATATATATATATATATATATAGAACACTCTATCCAAAAACAGCAGAATACACATTCTTCTCAAGGGTACATGGAACATTCTCAAAGACAGACCATATGTTGGGAAACAAGGCAAGCCTCAATAAATTTAAGAAGATTGAAATCATATCAAGCATTATGTCCAACCATAAGGCTATGAAACTAGAAATCAACTACAAGAAAAAATCTGGGAAAGTCACAAATATGTGGAGACTAAACAACATGTTCCTGAGCAACCAATGGATCGATGAAGAAATCAAAGGAGAAATTAAAAAATATATGCAGACAAATGAAAATAAAAATACATCATACTAACTCATATGGGATGCAGCAAAAGTGGTCCTAAGAGGGGAATTCATAGCAATGCAGGCCCATCTTAACAACAAGAAAAATATCAAATAAATAATCTTAAATTACTCCTGGCATACCTAGAAAAAGAAGAATAAACAAAGTCCAAAGTCAACAGAAGGAGGGAAATAATAAAAATTAGAGCAGAAATAAATGAAGTAGGAAAAACAACCAGTAGAAAGGATCAATAAAACTAAGAGCTGGTTCTTTGAGAAGATAAACAAAATTGACAAACCCTTAGCCAGACTCATTAAGAAAAAAGAGAAGCCTCAAATAAATAAAATTAGAAATGAAAGAGGAGAAATTACAATGGATACCACAGCGATACAAAGGATTATAAGAGAATACTATAAAAAACTATATGCCAACAAATTTGACAATCTAGAAGAAATGGATAAATCCTTAGACTCATTTAATCTCCTAAAACTGAATAAAGAATACGTAGAGAATCTGAATAGACCAATCACAAGTAAAGAGATTGAAACAGTAATCAAAAACCTCCCCAAAAATAGGAGTCCAGGACCAGATGGCTTCTCTGGAGAATTCTACCAAACATTCAAGGAAGCTTTAATACGTATCCTTTTCAAACTATTCCAAAAAGTTGAAGAAGACGGAATGCTTACTCATTCTATGAGGCCAACATCATCCTGATCTCAAAGCCAGACAAGGACAACACAAAGAAGGAAGATTATAGGCCAATATCGCTGATGAACACAGATGCAAAAATCCTCAACAAAATATTGGCAAGGCAAATACAGGAATATATTAAAAGGATCATACACCATGATCAAGTGAGGTTTATACCAGTGAGGCAGGGATGGTTCAACATCTGCAAATCAATCAATGTGATACACCACATTAAACAAATGAGAAATAAAAATCCATGATCATCTCAATAGATGCAGAGAAAGCATTTGACAAGATCCAACATTTGCTTATGATAAAAACTCCCAATAAAGTGGGTGTAGAAGGAAAGTAGATAAACATAATAAAGACCATATATGACAAACCCACAGCCAACACCATACTCAATTGTGAAAAACTGAAAGCCATCTCTCTCAGAACAGGAGCAAGACAAGGGTGTCCACTCTTGCCACTCTTATTCAACATAGTACTGGAGGTTTCGGTCAGAGCAATTAGGGAAGAAAAGGAAATAAAAGATATCCAAATTGGTAAGGAAGAAGTGAAACACTTGCTGTTTATAGATGACATCATTCTATATATATAAAAAACCCTAAAGAATCCATCAGAAAACTATTAGAAATAATCAACAACTATAGCAAAGTTGCAGGGTACAAAATAAACTTACAAAAATCAGTTGCACTTCTATACTCTAATAACAAACGAACAGAAAGAGAACTCAAGAAAAGAACCCCATTTACAATCACAACAAAAAGAAAAAAAATCTAGGAATAAATTTAACCAAGGAAGTGAAAGACCTATACAATGAAAACTATAAGATATTATTGAAAGAAATCGAAGATTACATAAAGAATTGGAAAGATATTTCATGCATATGGATGGGAAGAATAAACACAGTTAAAATGTCCATACTACCTAAAGCAATCTACAGATTCAATGCAATCCCAATCAGAATCCCAATCGCATTCTTCACAGAACAGAACAAAGAATCCTAAAATTTATATGGAACAACAAAAGACCCTGAACAGCTAAAGCAATCCTGAAAAAAAATGAACAAAACTGGAGGCATCACAATCCCTGACTTCAAGATATACTACAAAGCCACAGTAATCAAAACAGCATGGTACTGGTACAAAGACAGACACACAGATCAATGGAACAGAATTGAAAGTTCAGAAATAAAACCACCCATCTATGGTTAGCAAATCTTTGACAAAGGAGACAAGAACAGTCAATGGAGAAAGGAAAGTCTCTTCAATAAGAGGTGCTAGGAAAACTGGACAGCCACGTACAAAAGAATGAAAGTAGACCACTGTCTTTTGCCATACATAAAAATTAACTCAAAGTGGATTAAAGACTTGAAAGTAACACATGAAACCATAAAACTCCTAGGAGAAAATATAGGCAGTACACTCATTGATATCAGTCTTAGCAGCATCTTTTCGAATACCATGTCTACTTAGGCGTGGAAAACAAAAGAAAAAATAAACAAATGGGACTACATCAGACTACAGAGCTTCTGCAACGCAAAGGAAACCACAAACAAAATGAAAAGACAACCCACCAAGTGGGAGAAAATGTTTGCAAGTCATATATTCAACAAGGGGTTAGTCTCCAAAATATATATATAACTCATACAACTCAACAACAGAAAAACAAACTCGATAAAAAAATGGGCAGATTATGTGAAAAGACATTTTTCCAAAGAAGATATACAGATGGTCAAAAGGCACATGAAAAGATGTTTAACATCCCTAATCATTAGGGAAATGCAAATCAAAACTACAATAAGATATCTCCTTATACCTGTTAGAATGGCTATAATTACCAAGACAAATGTTGGAGAGGATGTGGAGAAAAGGGAACCCTCATACACTGCTGATTGGAATGCAAACTGGTACAGCCACTATGGAAAACAGTATGGAAATTTCTCAAAAAATTAAAAATAGGCTGTCCTGGTGGTGTAGTGGTTAAGTTTGTGTGCCCCACTTCAGTGGCCTAGGGTTCGCAGGTTTGGATCCCAGGCACGGACCTACAGTCCACTCATCGAGCCATGCTGTGGTGGTATCCCACATACAAAGCAAAGGAAGATTGGCACAGATGTTAGCTCAGGGACAATCTTCCTCACCAAAAAAAAAAAAGGAAGAAGAATTTGAAATACCATATGAGGGGCCAGCCCAGTGGTGTAGTGGTTAAATTCGCACGTTCTGCTTCAGCAGCCCAGGGTTCGCTGGTTCAGATCCTGGGTGCGGATTTATGTGCTGCTTGTCAAGCCATGCTGTGGTAGGTTTCCCACATATAAAGTAGAGGAAGAAGGGCATGGATATTAGCTCAGGGCCAGTCTTCCTCAGCGAAAAAGAGGACTGATGGCGGATGTTAGCTCAGGGCTAATCTTCCTCAAAAAAAAAAAATTAAAAAGAAAAAGAAAAGAAACACCGTATGACCCAGATATCCCACTACTGGATATTTATCCAATGAACTCAAAATCAACAGTTCAAAGAGACTTAAGCAGCCCTATGTTCATTGCAGCATTATTCACAATAGCCAAGATGTGGAAGCAACTCAAGTGCCTGTAGACTGATGAATGTATAAAAAAGATGTGGTGTATATATATAATGGAATACTACTCAGCCATAAAAAAGACAAAATTGTGCCATTTGCAACAACATTGATGGACCTTGAGGGTACTACATTAAGCAAAATAAGCCAGACAGAGAAAGACAAACACCTCATGATTTCACTCATATGTGGAAGATAAACAAACACCTGGATAAAGAGAACAGATTAATAGTTACCAGAGGGGAAGGGTGTTGGCAGGTGGGCAAAAGGGGTAAAGGGGCACATATTATATGGTGACTGACAAATAATAACGTCCATCTGAAATTTCACAGTTATAAACCATTATGACCTCAATAAAATAATAGTTAAAAAAAAAGGTCATTCTACTTCTCAATTCAAAATTCTTTGGTGGTTTCCCATTGCATTCAGAGCAAAACTCAAAGTCCTTCCTAAGATGCCAGAGCTGTATCTTCTTGCCTCTGGCTACTTCTCTGACTTCCTCTCCCACCTGTCTCCTCCCTCACTCAGCTTCAGCCTGGTAGCCCTCCTTGCTCTTCCTTAAACACATCAAAGATGCTCCTAACTTTACACTACGGCTCCCTCTACCTGCTGTTTCCCCAGACCTCCTTTGCTCTCAAGTCTCATCTTATCACAGTGGCCTTCCCTATGCCATCTAAAACAGCTAAGTTACCCTCTTCCCCCAGACACTCTCTATTACTTCCCCGGTATTATATTTTTCTTCATGGCATGTATGACAACCTGACTTTGTTTATTGCTATTTTCCCAATAACCAGTTCAGTAAATAGTAGTTGAATAAATGAATGAATGAATTTAGTCATGCATCTGATAAATTCTGAGATGACAACTACATAAAATGTATTTGGTATTTTTTGGTACATTGTAAAAAAAATTTGTTTTTCTTGCAACTTAATACTACCATCAGGGGCTGGCCCTATGGCATGGTGATTGAGTTTGGCACACTCTGCTTCCATGGCCTGGGTTCATGGGTTCGGCTTGCGGGTCCGTACCTACGTCATTTGTCAGTCATGCTGTGGTGGCAACTCACATACAAAATAGAGGGAGCTTGGCATAGACAGTAGCTCAGGGCTAGTCTTCCTCAAGCAAAAAACAGAAAGAAAAAAAAAACCCAGCTACCATCACGAATGTCAGTTATTGCTATGGTTTGAACACTGCATCCTCCCCAATTCATATGTTGAAATCTAAATGCCCAATGTGATGGTATTAGGAGGTGGGGCCTTTGGGAAATAATTAGGTCATGAGGGGGGAGCCCTCATGAATGAGATTAATGACCTTAGAAAAGAGACCCTAGAGAGCTCCCTAACACCTCCCACCATGTGAGAACACAGTGAGAAGGCATTGTCCAGGAACTGGGAAGCCCTCACTAAACACTGAATCTGCTGGCACCATGATCCCGGACTTTCCAGCCTTTAAAACTGTGAGAAACAAATGTTCGTTTCTTTTTTTTTTCTTTTTGAGGAAGATTAGCTTTGAGCTAACATCTGCTGCCAATCCTTCTCTTTTTGCTGAGGAAGACTGACCCTGAGCTAACATTCATGCCCGTCTTCCTCTGTTTTATATGTCGGACGCCTACCACAGCATGGCTTTTGCCAAGTGGTGCCATGTCTGCACCTGGGATCCGAACCGGCGAACCCTGGGCCACCGAAGCAGAATGTTAGAACTTAATCGCTATGCCACCGGGCTGGCCCTAAGACGGTTATTTTTTTTTGGCGCCTAATAACTTCTCCCAGATTGCAAGGGTTCTGCAGTTCACTAGGGTTTTGTGCAGTTTTGGAAATGTTCTAGAAGACAGTGTAAAGGCACAGTGACTGCCCATGTGTCTGGTCATTATTCAGCATATCACCTCTTTTCAAACAATTAGAAAAAGTGGTAGGTAAAAGGAATATAATTCTTTTCTTATTTCTGCATGTAAGAATAGCATTCAAAAGAGATTGTCTTAATAACAGAAAAGTTACTTAAAAGGAGTTTGGATTGAATCCATAAGCATATGGATTGAAAGGAAATTGGGAATCTGAGAACAAGTAAAATATTTAACAATATTAGTGACTGAGAAAGAACATAATGCTATAATGCTTATGAGATATCAAAAACAGTAACAAGGACCAAAAATTCAAAGCAGTTAGATATGCATGAAATTTATGAAAATAAAAAATAACACGACTCGTCAAATGCAAATGATACAGCTGGAGGAAAATTATCAGACGGTGTAGTTTGCTTTTGGTGAACTCAGAAATGCAATAATGTTGAAAAGCAATCAGCATAGTAGAAAAAGAATTAGTAGATAAAAGCTTTAAAAACCTTATTTGTACACCCGTGGCGAGACCAGAAGCCTCCTGAAGATTGAGCAGCATGGGAGGGTTACCTGCTAAAACAGGTGCCGTGAAATTACTGGACTTAAAAATCACAACCAAATGAAAAACCTTCAGCTCCGTGTCCCAGAAGGCGAGGGAGTGATTCTCTCACCTCCATCATGCCCCACTTCAAAGATATCATTTTTATATGCAGTGACTTTCAAAAATGAGCTATTTGTAAAAGGTTTTTAAATTTTGTAACATCGCTTTCAAAAACTTCATCAAAGATATTTGTTCACAGTGCTGGAATGGGTGTCATAAATAAACTAAGATATTGTCTTTTACAGGCAAATTCTTACCTACTTACCCACAAGAATGATCAGAGAAATAAAATAACAATATATCATTTTGTGTACACATACACAATCAGTACTAAACATTATTTAATCTATGGTTACATGAAGCTCATTTTAAAAAGCATTTGGTTTGTTTTGCATAAGGAACATGAAACATCAAACAGGGAGAAAGAGTGAGTTTTGAATATAATCAGTATCTGGATTAGGAAAAATAGGATTTAAGAGCATCTTCACAAAAGATAAAATAGCTCTTTTTAGTGGTATATTAAGCTGGAAAATATATGTTTGAAGAGCACGAGAAGAAAATGAAGGCTTTTTGTATTTTCTTTAAGTCTTAGAAACAGAAGGATTTTCAGTTTAGCCTTGTGATCTTCTGTCCTGGGAAGAATGAAGTTTGAGAATAGATGCTCAAGGTTGAGGAGTTAGAGGAGCCCTGAAAGGAACTGACAATACATCTTCAGCTAAGTCATACTAAGGAGATGGAGATAACAGCCTGCTAATATTTCTAATAGCTACATTACTTTAAAAGGCCAAAATAGTATGGATGGTAATTGAATATGAAAAAGTGAGATAAGTAGCAATAATGAGAACAAAGCAAAAGAAAACTTGAACTGAGTGTCAGAGAAAAGCTTATGAAAGTGTAGAATTCTTGGCCAAGGTAATAGATGTGGATTGGGAAATGAAACGTTTGTGAGAAATACCATTGGTTAGAGTTTCACAGAATCCCCTGTGGCTAGTTTAAGCAGAGGGATCAAACAAACAAACAAAAATAAGGTGTTACATATCTTTCAGAGGCATTGGGAGAGTCACTCTAGTTCGAGCCTGCGTGTATGACTTCAAGAGGCGTGATGCAGGTCACCAGGAGAGCTCGTGCTTCTTCTAAGATGAGGAAGCAGCACACTCAGGGAAGAGCCCAGATGGGGAAGCTGCTTCAGACAAACCAAACACCTCCACAAGGGTGCTGGCCAGCAGGGACAAGAGAAGCCACAGAAGCTCACCTCCATCTTACTTCCACATTGTAAGTCTCGCGTGAGGGCACCAAAATGGTGGAACCTAAATCACACCCAGATCGGTAGCTGTCAGTGGTTCTAGGGAATGCAGTCTTTCCCCTTTTGGCCTCAGCAGTACAGGAAGGCACCCTAGACAGAGATGGGAATGGGTGGAGAGTGCGTATCCATGACATGCACTACAGATTTCATTACAAGAGAAACTTAAAAAGAAAATGCCTGAAATAACAACAAAACCAGAAAAATCAATAAGAACTAGTTTTTCTTAAGTTTCAACATTCGTCGTCAGCTCTCTCCCAAATAGCAAAAAGGACTATGATAGAAAGATTTAAAAGGCAACGTTTGGAATAAGAGTAAGAAATACCTTAAAGCCACAGACTTTTATTTTGAAACCTTCATTTTGAAACTGTAGGAGTATTGCTCCTGTGGTGTTATTAGTTGTAGGAGCCAGCCAAGAAGAAAGCTGCCTGCCATTGGTAGGTTCTCTGTGATCAGGTGCAGGTAGGGTTGTTTCAGACAGCCGTGGTGATGATAGAAGGTCTTAAAACTATCATCAAGAAGTCAGGCCAACACGAATTCTAACTGTGTTAATGTTTAAAATGATATCTGGGCTTTCTGGCAATATGGCAGAATTGTGGTAGATACTACGACAAAAACTCCTACTATAAATACCTCTAAATGTTCAATAAATCAATTGAAATACACAGAGGAGTTCTCAAAAATGTTCCCGAGAGAACAAACATTTAGAGGGAGGTGGAACAAGGATAGCTGAAGTAGAAGTTGCAGCCATTCTTGGGGTATTTGCTGCATCTCCCAGGCACGTTTCAATGGCTGCATGTGGTGGAGGCAGGAGATTAGGATTTGGATCCTGGATATGCAGGAAGGGGGAACAAGACTAAGGCATACACGTAGGACCCTCAAAGGGTGATACTTTCAATGAAAGTGGGGGCTACAAAAAAAATCTGCCTCCATGGGAAGATGATACCCAGCTCTGGCTGGGAGGAAAAAAGTTTCCCCAGAGAATTCGTAATCACACGCCTGACATCACAGTAAATTCAAACTTGCTGTATGGTCTGAGGTGGCCCAAGATCAGAAATAGCACCTGGGGAATTTTCCTTTCCCTCCTTCTTGCCATACATTCTCAGTCTCTTTCTCTTGTCTGTGTTTCATAATTTTGGATAAAACAGTCCTTATTCTTTTGATCCTTAAACTACTCTTTTATAGCCACACATTGTTTAACTCTTTAATAGTGGAGTGACCATTCATGGGAAACTGACCCCTAAGAGGTCAGACTAAAGGCTAGAAACAGGGGCACTAGTCAGTCAGACTTGGCTTCCCATTCTGGCTCAACTTGTGTATAATCTGGAGCAAGTTTCCTAATTTCTCTGAATCCTAGTTTCTTCATCAGTCAAATAGGGATAATAATAGCATCTACCAATGAGAAATTCATCTCAAGCACCTAGCACATGCTTGGCACATAGTAAGTCCTCAATAAACATTAGCCATATATCACCACCACCAGTGAGCAGACTCCATATGATTTAAATTTTTGAGTATCTAGGATTCTATGCCCTTCACTCTCTTTATAGAAAGCACAACTAAGCATGATAATTTAATTCATTGATTCTCTAACTTTTTTTTTAAGATTTTATTTTTTTCCGTTTTCTCCCCAAAGCCCCCTGGTACATAGTTGTATATTCTTCATTGTGGGTCATTCTAGTTGTGGCATGTGGGACACTGCCTCAGCGTGGTTTGATGAGCAGTGCCATGTCCGCGCCCAGGATTCAAACCAATGAAACTCTGGGCCGCCTGCAACGGAGCGCGTGAACTTAACCACTCGGCCATGGGGCCAGCCCCTTGATTCTCTAATTTTTAAATTTCTCTACCAACTTCCACAGAAGATTTTAGGTGCTTAATATATCTTTTTACACTAAATTAAAGCGAAGTTCTAAAGCAAATAGGATAAGACAATAGATTTTCCTTTTACATTTCTCCAGAATCCCAAATAGTTCCTTGGGAATTAGATAAGGACTAATTAAGTCTTTCAGGACTTTCTGATACAATTTACATCATCTTGCACTGTAGAATGTGCTCAATACATTCGTTTTGATTTAAAATTGGATTAATGTATAACATGTTAGAATCACCCCATCAGAGGTGGCAGGGATATTAAGGGTCTAGTCTGACCATCTGGTTGATGTTTACTCCCATCTATGCATCATTCCTAGCTCAAAGTTATCCAAGTCTAGTCTGTAAATCTCCAAGTAAATTCACTGTCTCATGAGCGTGTTCCTGTTATGCGTTCCATGCTTCTGAATATTTATATGTTCTCTCCTTGAGTTTACCTGGAGGCCAGACTCAGGATTTCCTAATATCCCCAAATAGCAGATTCAATTCCACAAAGCCTTAGTAAGTGAAGTAGATTGTACTGTATATTACCAATGGTGGGTTTTGTTTTTAAATTTTATTAATTTTTTTTTTTTTTGAGGAAGATTAGCCCTGAGCTAACTACTGCCAATCCTCCTCTGTTTGCTGAGGAAGACTGGCCCTGAGCTAACATCCATGCCCATCTTCCTCTGCTTTATACGTGGGACGCCTACCACAGCATGGCTTTTGCCAAGAGGTGCCATGTCCACACCCGGGATGCAAACTGGCAAACCCAGGGCTGCCGAGAAGCCGAACGTGCGAACTTATCTGCTGCGCCCTTGGGCCGGCCCCCCAGTGGTGGTTTTTATGAAATGCTGAAGAGAACTTACATATTTCATAGCAAATTTTAACGAAAATCCTCATTAGACATCTTTAAGTTCCAAAGTCCCTTTCTAGATATTCTAACAATATTACCTTTCTCTTTTTTCTCTCACCTTGCCCCAAATTTAATGTCTGAAGTTCCCAATATTTTTACAGCAATTCAGTTCAGTTTCTCAGCTCGAGCAGCTTTCTCAAAACCAAAGGCGTTCAGCTGGAGGAACTTAACCTCTTAGAAAGCAGGCCAGTGACCATCTACTGCCCTTACACAGGCGCTGGCAGAAAACAACCAGTATGTAGTAGTTTCCCTTTTCACCTCAGGTGATCTATCAAAATATTTGCTCAATGAAAACAAGCCCTTTTTCTTTTGATAGAGTGAGGGGGTGTTTGGCAGGAGAAGGGCATATATGGAGAGGGGCAAATGTGATTGGTTGGCTAAAAAATAGGATTTTCTCCATATTACACTTAATTTAAAGATTAGGTAACTGAGTGTTCTAGAAAGAGTAGTTATATTTCAGTAAGTGGCTAATTTGCTCCTAAATGGTAATTAAAATTTTTTATAACAGCTTTAATTTGCGTATGATAAAATTCACTCTTTTGAAGTTCAGTGGTTTTTAGTATATTCACCATGGTTCAATGGTTTTTAGTATATTTACCATGATCACCACTAGCTAATTCCAGAACATTTTCATCATCCCAAAAAGAAACCCCTTATCCAATAGCAGTCACTCTCCAATACCCTCTCTCCCTAGCCCTTGGTAACCGCCAATCTACTCTCTGTCTCCATGGATTTGCCTATTCTGGACATTTCATGTAAATGGAATCATACAATATTTGGTATCTCGTGACTGGATTATTTCACTTAGTATAATGTTTTCAAGGTTCATCCATGTTGCACTGTGTGTCAGTCCTTTTTCTTTTTTATAGCCCAATAATATTCCACTGTATGGATATACCATATTTTTTCTACTCATCAGTTGATAGACATTTGGGTTGCTTCCACTTTTTGGCTGTTATGAATAATGCTGCCATAAATATTCATGTACAAGTCATTATATGGACAAATGTTTTCATTTCTCTTGGGTATATACTTAGGAGTGGAATTGCTAGGTCGTATGGTTACTCTATGTTTAACATTTTGAGGAGCTATGAAACAGTTTTCCAAAGTGGTGGCATCATTTTTATATTCCCACCAGCAAGTATGAGTGTTCTAATTTTTCCACACCCTCACCAAGACTTGTAATTGTCTGTCTTTTTTTGTTCTGGTGAGGAAGATTGTCCCTGAACTAACATCTGTGCCAATCTTCCTCTATTTTGTATGTGGGATGCTGCCACAGCATGGCTTGATGAGTGGCGTGTAGATCTGTGCCTGGGATCCAAACCTGGGAACCCTGGGCCGCTGAAGCAGAGCATGTGAACTTAATCACTATGGCACGAGGCCAGCCCCTTGTGTGTCTTTGTTATTACAGCCATTTTAGTGGGCGTGAATGGTACCCCGATGTGCATTTCCCTGAGGGCTAATGATGTTGAGCATCTTTCTATGTGTTTATTCCCATTTGAATATCTTCTTTGGAGAAATGTCTGTTCAAATCATTTGTACATTTAAAATTGGGTTGTCTTTTTATTATTGAGTTGTAAAAGTTCTTTTAATATTCTGAATACAAGTCCCATATCAGATATATGATTTGCCAAAAGGTTCTCCCATTCTATAGATTGTCCTAATAGTAATTTATGTTTAGGCAGGACTTGAATTATTCAGGAATTAAAGCTTAAGTATGGATGTCATCCAAACTCTTTGCCTCTCTCCTGGATTTATTCCAATATGGAAAAAGCAGTGCTCACAGCATTCTCTTAAAAGAGTGCATAGAAGAAGGAAAAAAACCCCACAGTGCCTAGCAGAGAGTATGAATTCAATTAACTTTGGCAAATGAATGAATACAATTTGTGTGTTTATTCTTGGTTCCCACCGCTACACTGACTTGTTGAGTCCCTCTGCTGGACTCTCAGAGCAATGATATTCATTTCATGGCCTGATGGTCCCCAGGGGGAGCTGTGAAGTTTTGGAAAGTGTACCTGTTTCCATGTGACACTTTACGTTGTTTGTCTACTCCCCATATTTACGCGCTAAAGCGTACTGCTGTCATGTGGGAGTCCACAGATTTTTCATGGTAAAAAGCAGTTTCATGTTTTACTCCTTGAGTTTGAGACTCACTGACTTAAGAGAAACAAATGGTTGTTTTCGTCAGTTGAGTGTTGACTTTCTAGTGTTTTGCATGTCTTGGGAATTTCTATATTGTTTATACTATGGATGTTTATTTGAAGGTTCTCTTAGGAATTCCACTTACTTCAGTGCCCTTGACCTAAGAGTGGTCCCCTCATTAAGGTTCACTGTCACGTTGACCAAGCAAATAGCTGTAGAGAGATGGATGTGATGCTGTGAGGGAGGAAGCCCTGTCAGATCAGCTGAATCCACTGGGGAGACCTTGCGGGTGGAGAAGAAATGGTCCCAGCCAAGCTGTCTGCATTTCCACAACACTTATGATGGTCTATCAAGTTCATTTTGCAACTTATATTTGACATAATCCCGTGTACATCTTGAGTGTTAACTTGCAGGGAGAATCCGAATGATTTAGATATGGGAAGAAGCAAAGAAATTCTAGTTGGGACTGCAGTTGAAACTAGAAAGAAATCAAAGAAGGCACATGTGTGAGGGAAACAAGCTGGGTAAAGGAAGAAGAACAAAGGGAAACAGGACACTTATTTGTAATTGGATATAAACAAGAGTCTAACCTTCCACGGGCAGAGCTGGCTGCCCTGCTAGTGTTACTCAGCTCAGTTACCCATCCAGTGTACACACTCAGATGATTGTGGGCATTCTATGTATGGATGCAGGTCCTTGCTAACTAGTGAAATGGGACACATAGTTATAAGCATGCAAAATGGCTCCATCAGAGAGAGTGAGAAAAAAATTTTTTTTAAAAATTAGTAGTCTTAGGAAGTTAATGTGAAAAAGTTTGTTGTCTCAGTCCCGGTAGAAGAAAAAAATTTCTGTATCTAAGCAGCCACCAATAATACCACTTTGTAGTATTTATGCAATGCTCTTTCTTTGCTTGTAAGTGCAAACACTTTTAAGATTGCCTTATGGCTCGTCATCTCAACACTCTCCTGAAGGAAAGAGGTACAGGCACATGTCATTTTACTGTGCTTTGCAGATATTGCATTCTTTACGAATTGAAGGTTTGTGGCAACCCTGTGTCAAGCAAGTCTATCAGGGACATTTTTCCAACAGTATTTGCTAAGTTTGTGTCTCTGTGTCACATTTTGGTAACTCTTGCAATAATTCAAATGTTTTCATTATAATTATATTTGTTATGGTGAACTGTGATCAGTGATTTTTGATGTTCCTGTTGTAATTGTTTTGGGGTCCCACAAACCATGTCCATGTACGCTGGCAACTTAATAAATGTTGTGTGTGTTCTGACTGTTCCACTTACCAGCCATTCCCCAGCTCTCTACCTCTCCTAGGGTCTTCCCTATTTACCTGAGACATAACAATATTGAAATCAGGCCAATTAATAAGCCTACAGTGGCCGTGAAGTGTTCAAGTGAAATGAAGAGTCCCATGTCTCTCACTTTAAATCAAAAGCTAGAAATGATTAAGCTTGGTGAAAAAGGCATGTTGAAAGCCAAGATAGGCTGAAAGCTAGGCCTCTTGCAACAAAAAGTAAAGTTGTGAATGCAAAGGAAAAGTTCTTGAAGGAAATTAAAAATGCTACTCCAGTGAACACAGGAATGATAAGAAAGCAAAGCAGCCTTATTGCTGATATGGAGAAAGATTTAGTGGTCTGGATAGAGGATCAAACCAGCCACAACATTCCCTTAAACCAAAGCCTAATCCAGAGCAAGGCCCTAATTCTCTTCAATTCTGTGAAGGCTGAGAGAGGTGAGGAAGCTGCAGAAGAAAAGTCTGAAGCCAGCAGAGGTTGGTTCATGAGGTTTAAGGAAAGAAGCCATCTCCATAACATAGAAGTGGAAGATGAAGCAGCAAGTGCTGATGGAGAAGCTGCAGCTGGTTATCCAGATCTAGCTGAGATCATTGAAGAAGGTGGCTACATTAAACAATGGATTTTCAATGTAGACAAAATAGCTTTCTCTTGGAAGAAGATGCCACCTAGGACTTTCATAGCTAGAGAGGAGAAGTCAGTGCCTGGCTTCAAAGGACAGGCTGACTCTCTGGTTAGGGGCTAATGCAGCTGGTGACTTTCAGTTAAAGCCAAGGGTCATTTACCATTCCAAAAATCCTAGGGCCCTTAAGAATGATACTAATTCTACTTTGCTGTGCTCTATAAATGGAACAACAAAGCCGGAAGATAGCACGTCTGTTTACAACATGGTTTACTGAATATTTTAAGCTGGATGTTGAGATGTACTGCTCAGAAGAGAAGATTCCTTTCAAAATATTACTGCTCTTTGACAATGCACTTGGTCACCCAAGAGCTCTGATGGAGATGCACAATGAGATTAATGTTGTTTTCATGTCTGCTAACACAACATCCATTCTGCAGTTCATGGATCAAGGAGTAATTCTGACTTTCAAGTCTGATTTTAAGAAATACATTTCATAAAGCTATAAGCTGCCATAAATAGTGGTTCCTCTGATGGATCTGGGCAAAGTAAATTGAAAACCTTCTGGAAAGGATTCATCATCTGGATGCCATTAAGAAGATTTGTGATTCATGGGAAGAGGTAAGAATATCAACATTAACAGGAGTTTGGAAGAAGTTGATTCCAACTTTCTTGATACCTTTGAGGGGTTCAAGACTTCAGTGGAGGAGGTAATTGCAGATGTGGTGGAGATAGGAAAAGAACTAGAATTAGAAGTGGATCCTGAAGATGTGACTGAATTACTGCAGTCTCATGAAAAAACTTTAATGGATAAAGAGTTGCTTCTTATGGATGCGCAAACAGAGTGGTTTCTTGAGATGGAATCTACTCCCGGTGAAGATGCTGTGAAGATAGTTGAAATGACAACAAAGAATTTAGAATATTACATAAACTTAGTTGATAAAGCAGTGGCAGGGTTTAAGAGGATTGACTCCAATTTTGAAAGAAGATCTGCGGGCAAGATACTATCAAACAGCATCGCATGCTACAGAGAAATCATTATGAAAGGAAGAGTTGATTGATGCAGTAAACTTTATTTGTCCTATTTCAAGAAATTGCCACAGCCACGTCAACCTTCAGCAACCACTACCCTGATCAGTCAGCAGCCATCAACATCAAGGCAAGACCCTCCACCAGCAAAAATATTATGACTCGCTGAAGGCTCAGATGATGGTTAGCATTTTTTTGCAATATAGTATTTTTAAATTAAGATATGTACATTATATTTTTTTAGACATAATGCTATTGCACACTTAGTAGACTACAGTATTGTGTAAACATAACTTTTATACACGCTGGGAAACCAAAAAAATCCATGTGGCTCACCTTATTACTAAATTGACTTCGTTGCAGTAGTCTGGAACCAAACCCACAATATCTCCAAGGTATGCCTGTAGTTTTACAAACAATTGACCTGAGGCTCAGAGGTGAATTGACTATTCTGGAGGGTAGGGGAAAAGGTAAAGGTCACTGATATTTAGACCCCTGTTTGGAGCTAGGATTGAATTAGGCATTAACCATATGTAAATTCCTTTAATTCCTATAGGAACTCTATGAAATGGGAATTATTATTATAATTTGATAGATCAAAGAAAATCGTCCAAATCATTAGCTAATAGTGTTAGAATCAAACCATATCTGTCATATTCTAGAGTCATATTCTTTCTGCTCTACCATCTTCTTATTTGCCAATTCTACTTGACTAAGGAGGCTGCCTGGAGAGATATGCGGAAGGAGTCAAGCCCCGGCCTAGTTATTCAGTCCGAATCTGGTGGGGAGGGGAGGAGTGGCATTGAACACAGAACCCAAAGCATCACAGAATGAGAGACTTTGTGATAGGCCTCACTTCTAAGGGACTAATGGGAGACTTTCGATTACACAACAGTCTATATTTTGAGTGGCCTAAGGAAGGATGCTGCAAAAGGGCAGCTTCTTTCAACTGCATTTTGATAATAATTCTCTTTTCCCTCCTTCCTGTTGCCAATTAAGATACTAGTGAGGGAAACCAGAATATACCACCCCAAAATATGCCTCTTTGACATAAAATTATTTTGAGCTGAAGGCAATTAAGCAGCAACAAATGCAGGAAAAGTTCTCTCCCCCCCCCCCCCGCCCCCCCCCCCCTTTTACTGCCTAAAGGTAGGATATAAATTCTCCTTTTACTGGAGACAGACTCTTGGCCCCGAAACAGAACCAGAGGGTTCTTGCTCCAAACAAAACTTACTCCATTAGTTTCCTCCCATATATTTACCTTCTCACAGCTTGCTGCCCTTGGAAGCCTAAAATTGCTTTCTTTTGTCCTGTCATTTCTCTATAAATTTATTGCTCTTTGTTGAAGATGCTACATAAGTCAGAGTTCTAAGTTGCCACTAGGAGTTACTTTTCACAAGTTTTCTCCCATGTGATATGTCTGCTCATGTTAACAAACTGGTTTTCTCTTGTTAATCTCTTTGTTTAAGGGCCTCTGCTGAAAACCCAAGATGGGTAGAGGTAGAGTTTTTGCCTCTACTTCACCAGCTATGGCCAATTTTCTCTCTCTTTGTCTCTTTTTGGGCACCTACCTGCTTCTTTACTTTGTAAAAGAGTTACGTTCCTTAAAATGACATCCTCTCCTTTCTTGAAAGGTAAGTGTCAATGAAACCTGGAATGTGACCCTTCAATGTATGAGTGGCAGACTGGTAGATTCTAGACAAGGATCTGGCAGCTTCGATCATCATGGACAGATGAAGGCAGGATCGGTGTTACTCTCAGTGAAAGGATAAGAACGTTTAACCAGATTTATACTACAAACCACAGTTCCTGCTTTAGTTTCTGAATGACAAATATTCCTCAGTTTTCCACTTTTACACCTGTGTTTAAATTTTCAATTTTCTGGATTGGCTTGACAGATTTAAATCCTTGATATTTTTAAAAAACCCTTTAATTTTCTTTTGCAAATTATAGCTACAATATACATATCTGTGTTTTTCTGTATTAGGTTTCACATACAGAAAACCATCAGTCTTATGTTGGAGTCCTAATGGGCTCATCGTTTTTGAGAGTGAAAGCTGTGGAAACCTTTGGATATGAATCCCAATTAATCCCCGACTTACTGCACCATTTCACTTTCCAGTTACGATTGGCATCAACTCCACGGCAGCGAAACCTTGAGTTCCTTGACCTTGTTTTTCTCCAAAATCGATCCTAGATGTAATTAAGAAAATAAGTGCAGAAAAAATACTTAAAAGGTTATTCATATGCATTTTAGTAGCTCAATCAGTGAATGAACCACAGCACTGAGGGGAGAGTTCCTCCGGGGAGAGACAAGTCCGGGGAATGGAAAGAGGACTGGATTAGCAGTGGACACTCAGGTTCATGCTCCAATTTCTGCCAAAAACTTGCCATCTCTTACCTTCTATTGGCCTCATTTCTCCACAGGCAAAATTGAATAAGCTGTACTAAACTAATGATTTTTTCAATTTATTTGGAAGGAGAAGTCTTTATTTACGTGAAATTTTATGCAAAGCCAAACATATAAACAACATCAAAAGGTTGCTGCTACGATGGGGGGGGGGGCGGAGTGGTGTTCTCTTTTATAGCTCTGGATCACTAGGGGCTGATCGCCAAGCTTCCTTCCTGTTCTGTTTTCTGTTTTTTTCAGCCTCTCTTCCCAATTGGATAGGCAAAGTGACTTACATTGGTCCAGCTAAAATGGTATCCATCAACGTTAAACACAGGCATGACATAGAAATACAGATGATTCAACATTTTTCTCATGGTTGGGTCACTCCTATATGTTAGAAGAGCCTAAAAGACAAAGGGGACATTTTTCTTACAAATTGATCCCAAATTCAGATTTAGAAAAGAAACATGAAAGATTCTTTCTATCCATGGGAAATACCAAATATATTGCGTTAAAAGTTAGAAGCTAATATGAACTATAACCTTTGACATCATATATTCTTTATTGAGACTTTTGTCTCAAACTCATTATTAATGATAATCTTTTAGCAAAGGTAGAAAAACAGATTAATTGGGTAGCCTCTTGCAGAATTGCAGATCTGGCTAAATGTTAGGCTGATTAAGAAAGCAATAATTTAGATATACTTTTGTATAATTAGTTCCTTTTAAGTTCAACTGTGGACAAAATAATTACCTAAATTTTGATATCCTTACATGATACATCATAATACAGGCTAGTCAGATATGTCACTTAATTGTTTATATCTAGTTGGTACCAGACTCAAGACTTGGACCTTACTGCGTGGACACTGTTCTCTCCTGACTTTTCTATAAAAAGTTTAACGGACAATATTACATCTTTGTCATCTTTACTGTGGCTCCTTTGAAGTCTTGCTCTTGTGATTGGGTTTTACTTATATCATGTCTGACCCCAAATCTAAAGATTCTGCACTGTAGATTTGGCCTCAAATAGAAAATCATTGAATGTGATAAGAATATAGACATTTTGAAATACCACACCTATGGAACTGACTTTTAAAAATGTTCTTTTTGATGCATATTTGTTTATGTGTAAAGTACCTCAGAGAAATACATAGGAAATATGTAGCAATGGCTGCTTCTGTGGAGGGAGACTGAGGGACAATGTATGAAAAGGAGAATTACTTTTCATTTTATACCTATTAGGATTGTTTGAATTTTTACCTTATTAAAAACATAATTCAAAATAAAAGAATTATTAAATTATATATATACTACCTTGGAAAATTTAACATTTAAAATTTCAACCTTCTTTTACCTCTAGTTAAGTAGGATTTTTGAACCTGTCATAAGCAGCATTCTGTATTTACATGATAAAAATTCTGTTCATAGAGAGCAATCCAATAATAAAATGTATTATTAGAAACAATGGAGAAAATATAGGGATATATCCAAGAACATGAGAAGAGTTAAATATAATTTTGTTGAATATAATTTAAATATTTATGGAATTAACACAAATTGATAAGTATCAATACAGTTCTCTCTTGTTCTCCTGTATTTAAGGCTCAGTAATAATTTGTTGGCCAAATAGCTTCAGTAGAACTTTCATATGTGCTTGAATTTCTAATTAACTATTTAATGCCTCCAACTAGAGTAAAATCCCTGGTACGTGATCAATTGTACATATTCTGGAATTTTGTTTTACTCTAATAAATGGCGGTTCCCCAAGACTTGGAGGAAGGCTCCTGCTCGGGGTGGCAGGGACAGAGCTGTATGGCTAGCTGTGTTCCTCCCTTAAAGTTAGGCAGCTGTGGCTTTCCACGCCAGTCTAGAGAGGAAAAGACGAGATGGAAGGAAAGTGAGCTGAGGCAACAAGGCAGGAAAGAAAGGGTAGGAAAAAGTCATAGTAATTTCTCTCCCTCCCCTCCTAGCGTTGGGGACTGTAGCTCATTTGTCTCAGTGCAAACTGGGGAAGTTTCACCTTTTCCAAACACAGATCATGTTAACACCTAAGCACCAGACTATGCTAGAGACCTGCATGGGAATGTTCTCATCTTATCCTGCCGTTTCCTCTTTCAATGCAAGTGACTGCCATACTTTTGTATTTAAAAGAATATTGCTAACTTCCTTTTAAAAAATTACAATATATTTTAAGCAAATAGAAAAAGTACAGAGAAGAATATTACATCTATGTGCCCACCAACTACACCTTGCCACATTTATCAAATAGCACACACACAAAAATGAGACACTGTAGATAAAACTAAAGCTCCCTTTTTATCATCCCTGATCCCATTTTCCTCTCCTCCACCAAACACTATCCTAAATTTGACATTATCATTCCCATGTGTGATTTTATGTTTTGTTACATATATATGGATTCATGAACAACATATAATGTGTATGCTTTGAAATTTCATGCAAATGAAATCATGATGTGTCAATTTTCAGTCTGCATTTCTTCCCAATATTAATATTTTTGACACATTAAGTTGATGATTTATTCATTTTAACTGCTATATGGTATTCCATTTCTGGTAAATGCATAGATATCGAGCCCTTGTTTTGTTGATGAACAGTTAGGTTGTTTCTGATATTTCATTGTTACAATATTGCAGTGAACCTTTTTGCACCTTTCTCCTAGACATGTGTGAGCGTTTCTTTATGATATATATCCAGGAATGGACTTGATGGGTTGTTGATTTACTTGCCTTCCACTTTACTAAATGTTGCCATTTTCTCTCTAAACAGTAAATCTCTCATCTGCAGTGAATGAGAGTTCCCATTGCTCTACAATTTTTCCAACCCTTGGTATTGTTAAGCTTTTAATTAAAAAAAATTTAATGGGTATGAACTTGTGTTTTATTGCTTTACTTCACATTTCCCTGATTACAATTTATATTGAACAGCTTTTGTATAATAATAGGCCATTCTGTAAATTGCTCACTCATATTTTTGACCCTTTTTTCTATTAAACTCGTTTTATTCTTCTTGTATTCTGGATATTAATCCTTTGTTTGATTATAGGCATCATAAACATCTTCCTTTCTGCAGCTTATTGCTTCCTATTTTCATCATGTCTTTGTTGGACACAAATTTTTAATTTTATCAAATTTATATATAAATTTAAGAACGCATCTCTGCCTTAAGATCATAAAGATATTATACTGTATTTTCTTCACAAAGTTGTTTCAAACTTTATTTTTCAAATGTCAGCCTTAAACCTCCCAGAAATGATGTTTTACATGGTGAGAGGTTGGGATTTATTAACTATTTTTCCATTATGGAGGACCAGTTTCTCCACTGTACTCATTTGGATGGTTTCTCTTTTCCCCGGTCAGTCAGCACGCCGCCTCTGTCCACTGTCAAGTTTTCACTGGTGGTGGAATTGCTGTCATGCACTTTGGTTTGTATCCATTCGCCAAAACCAAACCATGGTTTGTATAGAATCTGTTGAGTCTGGTCGGATGTCTCTCTGCATGCTGTTCTGCTTCAATATTGTCTTGGCTATTTTTAACACTTCTTCCTTCACATTAATTTTAAAATCAAGGTCAGACATATTAAAAATGTTCTGTTCCATACTAGGTTGTTGTTTAGTTTTTGATTAATGGATGTTGAATTTTAGCAAATAGTCTTTCTTCATTCATTAACATAATCATATAGTTGTTATGATCAATTTCAATAAATAATTTTCCATTGTTAAATGATCCTTGTATTCCTGGGATAAGCCCATTTGGTTATGATATGTATTCTTATTATATTGGCTGGATTCAGGTTGCTAATATTTACATCTATATTCGTGAGTGAGATAGGCCTATAATTTCCTTTCTTATTTTGTCCTTGTTTGGTTTTGGTATCAGGGTTATATTACTTTATTATTATTTGGGGAATAAACCTTCTAGGCCTAAAGCACAAATTAATTACATATAAAAGAAAGATACCATAGGGAAGATATATCTTTGTTTTCTGTTTCTTTGATTTCTGCTCTTTATTGTTTCTTTCTTTTGTTGACTCTCTTTTTGCTTTTCTAATTTCTTGAGTTGAAACCTCAGCTCACTAATTTGGAGACCTTATTCTTTTCTAATATGTTTATTTAAAGCTATAACTTCCCCTTCAGTATTACACTAGCTGCATTCTATATGTTTTGATATATAATAGTTTGTATCCACTCAGTTGTAATTTTTGAAAATTTGCCTTGATTTCTTTAAACCGTATTTACAAATATTTTTATATTTTAAAATATGTGAGTTTTCTTAAGTCATATTTTTAGAAATAATTTCTAATAACTGCATTACAGTCAGAGAATATGGTCCACATGATATAGATTCTTTGGTATTTCTTGAACCTTGCTTTGTGGCCTAGCCCAAAGTCAATTTTTGCAAATGTTCCAAACGTACTTGAAAATAATATGCATTCTCTAATTATTGCGTATGGATTCTATATGTGTTCATTAATTATTAATTGCATTGTTATATCATCTATATTCTTCCTAAAAATTTTGCCTGTCTGTCTTAATCACTGAGAGTCGTGTTAAAAAACTCTCATTATTTTAGATTTATTTCTTTTTCTTATAATTCTGTCAAATTTTGTTTTATATATGTTGAGGCCATTAACATGGCCTTATTTTAAAGTTCTTCATTTCCAAATAATATATTAAATAAGGAAGCTGTTCTCTAGTATTCTATTCTGGAGTGGATTTAATTTCCAAGACTTGCCAGAACATGTTCTTTCTCTGATAAACAAGGTGTCATTGTATTGCATATGCTATATTTGTGATTTTTATAACTCTCTGAGAATTGCAGCCATTCTCCATCTGGTCAGACAAAGCGACAATGATCACAGTGTGATGAGTGTTCTCTACTGAATGGGACGACTGAGAGACCTCCTTGCTTGAATGCTTTAAGTAATAGGACATAGATATTTCTCTTTTATGGTTTAGGTGGAGTTTCTCAAAAAATGGTGACCATGTGACTATTTCCTATTATTCTAACACATGATAACCATAAAGAACGTAGGAGATGCTTTCCTTCTAATGTGTAGGACTCTTTTTAGCAATCAATTCACACCACCCATACACACAGAAAAGGAGATGCCGGCTAATCAAGTTCCATCTGGGCTTTACCAGTTTCATTTCTTGACTATTGTTGCTTATGAGGGAGACAAGTAGTCGTGACCTGAAAGCCAGTCACAAAACAATGCACCACACGCCTCAGTGTGGCAGTCTTTGGGTACTACACTCACCTTCATCAGCGTGTCAACGAAATGGATTTTTATTTTCAATTAAAAGATATCAGAGAAAGTTTTGAGCATTATCTTCTGCTAGTAAAACGATATGTTTAGTATTAGGTTAGGGAATTTCTGAAGTGGATTAAGAAAGACGAAGAATGAATCTATTTGGTATTCACCACCTACCAAGGCTATTTTGGCTTCCCCATAAATATATACATGTCATAAACCAGAATTCACCGAATAAACTTTGGTTAAATTTGAAGAAAATTTTTGCAATTAGTAAAGTCTTTGTGTGGTGTGACAAAGTTAGGCCCAGGAGTTTTGCTCCTTTTCACTGTTTTTGGATTTACTTGGTTGGATGTTGGTTGCTTAAAGCCCCATGACAACCTGGAATGTTGGGGCATTTTTTTGAGGATCGGTGCTACCGGCTTTTAAAAAGGTAGCTTTATATTTTCCAATATTTTAAATTTTCTTCTAGAATCACTATAGAGGACCTAAAAGTAATAACCACACATTCAATGAAGGGAACGCTGGGAGAACTGGGCATGTTGCAGCTGAGACGAAGGAAGGGCACGCTCGCCAGTCAAGCTGAAGAATATCTTCACCTGGACTGGAGCGGAGTCAAATTATTCAGGACGGAAAAAAGTTGTAGCAACAAAGTAGGTGCATCTCGACACACAGAAGGTATTTAAAATTCAATACTAGGGAATTAATTAGAGTAGGAGAGAATTTCCAGGGAAATTTAAAAAAAGGGAGCTTAATCTATGAAGATATTTGACATCATACTATGAGAAGCTTGTTAAATACAAAATGGTCACTAAATAATAGTTTGAAAGCAACGTGAGCAAAAGGCTCTGTGAATGAAGGATGGAGAACTGGGAAATTATATGCTAATCTTGTAAATTCTATTTATTTTTTATACTTAGTTTATACTTAGAACTGTCTGGAGATTGACTAACAGGGCAGATGGTGATTGAAAATGTTGTATATGAATCTATATCTTCTAATAAGAGATATAATTATTTGAAATGTTTTGCGTCACTAGGAAAAATATATTAGATGCATGCCCACCCTACTTTTTCCTAAAACCACTTCACATTTCTAGAACTTTTACACCAAGATAGCCTAATAACAATGGTTGACTATATTTACTTAGGAACAACAGAGTGGAGGTCAGGACCAACTTTGTGGCATTATTAAAATCTACCGTGTAAAAATCTTTTAACTACCAAAAAGAAAGTACAGGCGTCCTCTCTTTTGCACGGCTCCAGTATACACACATTTCAGTTACTGTGGTTTAGTTAAATAACCTGAGTCCTTCAACAAGTACAGTCCATATTTCAATTACCACTGCTAGATCTTTAGTCTACAAATTACTATGTAAATAACAGATGTCCATCGAGATCTGCAACCAATTATGCCACTTCTTTGAAGGTCTGTCAGTGAGTGATTGCTCACTGCGCATCTGTTATTCGCTTCACACGTAGACAGCAAGGTGTGTAGCTGTGTTGTCCCCTTGTCTCCCAGTAATAAACCTATGTGGCATTTTACAAAAATGGATGATGGTAAGAGGGACTTGGCTGACAAAGATTAAAGTGCAGCAAAGAAATGAAAAGTGATAATGTGGAGGTGAAATTTGAATCAAATGTAAACAGAGCTATAGAGGAAATAGCTGACCACACGAATGTCAACACTGCCACCATTCAACTCTAGATATACAGCCAGAGGAACTTAGAGAGGACAAACGGACTGATGCGAATAAGAGTGGTTGTGATGAAAAGGAGATGTTCCATAAGAAATGATGTTGTCAACAGTTCACGTTAAAGACACTCTTGTAGATATTTTACAACGTTGAAAGCACAAAGGAAAAAAACATTGGAAGCTGATCCGAATAAAGAAAGGACTGCGACTATCTGCCAAGGCATAGAAAAGATGCTCACTTCATGTTGTAAGTTATATAAGGAGAAGGCAAGCACTATCCAAACTATACATGATAAGGTTTTTTCAATAAAGAAATGACATTTTAATTATCAGTATTTCTAATAATTATAGTGTAATACATAAGTATTAGTTTTATTATTTTTTGGTTATTTCCCTACATATTTATAAGAGAGTAAGACAGTTTTTAGTCTTTTGACAAAAATACGTCAAGGTCATAGAACAAACATAATTCTCCCTGTTGTTTATTAAGATAGACTTTTATGGCTTCAGTTTGCATAGTCACTTTACAGTCCTGCACAACCGTACAGGAACACAAGGACTGCCTGTATAAACAATGCGCAGAACATTCTCAGATATTGGATAGTGGAGTACAATGCATGTGACGGATTTCAGTTAAATTAGATTGAACAAACATTAATATAGATCCTGATGTGTATAAGGCATTATAAGTTGAATAGAAGGGGAGAAAGAGCGAGGTTGGAGGATGCAAAGGCTTAAAGAGAAGATGGGGGAGGGTGAGAAGGATGGGAGAATATGGAGAGTGAAAGGACCTAAAAGGTTGGCAGAAAACGAATAAAAATATTATAATTACCTGGAATGCTGGTGAACAAAGTGAGACAATCTAAAAATTGCAGGTCATTTTTATATGATGAACTATTTTTTATTAGGCAATTAAGAGCAAACACTTAATTGCTTACTCAACTGAACTCATTAGATATTTGATCTGGGCTTCTCAATTCCTTATTTATCCCTGGCTTTTGCCACATTTTATACATACAGTTTAAGTTCTCTTCTTTAAAAGGTTTTTCACCTTTAGTGATGCATTTCTTAACCAAAACTTTGATTGAGTTTCACACCTACATTTGAGGGTTTATATTATAATTTTACCTTTAATAACCAGCAAGGCATAATGAGACTGAAAGAGATGATTATCCAAAGGAGTTTTCTTAGGAAAAGCTCTTGGATCCTGGCAGAAAGGCCTTCCCGTTCTGGGAAGTCTTCCCAATTGGAGGACTTCTCTCACAGCCCCTGTTCCACGTCTTCCTTAGAGCTCTGTCCTATACACAACCCCCCATAGTCTCCAAACACTGCTGCTCACCCTGCTCGGAATCATCTGCTCGTCCTATTTTTGGCTATTTGATGATCTCCATAGTACATCTGAATCACAGGCCGGATTTTGGCACCAAGAATAGCCGTCATTAGTGCCAGGCATAGATGGGTGGGAACGCGTAACGGAGGTGGTTTTCCAGTGTACGCAGGCCGGGCCTGCAAGGGTGAGGTTTCACATTATGTAGCAGCAGAGGAATACCGTGGATCACCCAGGAAACTAAGAAAGTTTTTCTTTTCTCTTTTTCTTTTTTTGTTTTGTGATCTGCTGCCTTTCTCTAACAAGATCAAATTAGATCCACCTGTTTATTATACTTCTTCAAAGTCTGGAAGAATTCTCCATTTCAGACCATTTTCGTTCACCAATTTGCCTGTGGATCATCTTCTCAGAAAGATGAACCCCTGCTTTATCTTTCATCTGCCACCGAGTTAAATAGAATTCAACCACTGATTCTAAAATATGTGTAGGAATATATGACTCAAGCATAAAAGAGTTTAGTCGGGGAATGTAATGTATTCAGTTTTGGCTGGGTTAAGTTTGTTTTAAAAATACCATTTTTGGTTCTATTTAATATAGAAAATTTGGAAAATTCAGAAAAACATAAAGAAGAAAATAAAAACCACCCATAATTCTTTTAGCATTTAGTGTATTTCTCATGTATATGTTTCTCGGATATGTAATTTACAACATTGAAATTATGATGTCCACGCTGGTTTTTATTTTTTTAATATAGCAGCATGTCATGGATAGTTTCCCACATCATTAAATCTGGCTCTAAAATGCTTCACGAAGTCAGGGCTATCAATCATTTCCTTTATGCCTTCCTTCTTTGCTTTTATGCTTGGAAACATCTTCCTCACTTGGAAGTCAAATAAATATTTCTGTGAGTTACTTTCTAAATACAGCAGTCCTGTCTTGTTCCTGGTTTTGCTTTCCACAGTTTCAGTTACCTGTGGTCAACCGTGGTCAGAAGATATTAAATGGAAAATGCCAGAAATAAACAATCAATTTTAAATTGTGTGCAGTTCTGAGTAGTGTGATGAAATCTTGTGCTGTCCTGCCCAGAAGGTGAATCATCTCTTTGTCCAGCGTATTCACACTGTAAATGCTATCTGCGCATTAGTCACTTAGTAGCCATCTCGGTTATCAGATCATCAGTCACGGTATTGCAGTGCTTGTATTCAAATAACCCTTATTTTACTTAACGATGGCCCCAAAGTGCAAGAGTAGTGATGCTGGTAATTCAGATATGCCAAAGAGAAGGCTTATGCCTTCTTAAGTGCTTCCTTTAGGTGGAAAGGTGCAAGTTCTTGACTTAGGGAAAAAATCATATGCTGAGGTTGCTAAGATCTACAGCAGGGATGAATCTTTTATCCATTGTGATGAAGGGAAAATAAGTTTGTTCTAATTTTGCTGTCGCATCTCAAACTCCAAAAGTTATGGCCGCAGTATGTGACAAATGCTTAGTACAGGAAAAAACATAGAGTGTATAGGGTTCAGTACCATCTGCGGTTTCAGGTATTCACTGGGGGTCTTGGAACCTACCCTCTACGGATAAGGAGGGACTACTGTATTCTATGAATAAAAACTCTGGTCAAATTTGCCCCAGCAATGTAGACTTATTTGAGGCAAAAATTAAGTGCTATTCATAACTCTGGGCCAACTTGCACCAGCCATGGCTTGAGACACTCACTCCAGGAGATTGACAACTTCAAACTTTAAGAGCGAACAAAGCCCAAATTGCCTCATTCAATTGGAGATGATTCTGAGAAATGAAGCAAATGCTATTCCATCTGTATTGGCAACAAAGAATTAAGTGGCCTTTCCACAACTAAAAAATAAAAAGATGTGAAAATGGGCTGCTACTGAAAATTCCTGGCTGCCCCTATATATCAATATTACTCCTGCTGAACTTATGCCAGAACTTCATTGAACTGCTACAACCTTCCATCCTTTTCCTGTCTCTTCTTATCAGTTTAAGTAGTACAGACAAGAAAAGTACTTAGAGACAACTTTGTTATTGTGGGCAAAATCCTTGGAATTTATTCCTGGATGTCTGCTGCCCAAATTAAGCCTGTGAATTAGGTATTCACTCATTTTGTCTGCTTGCTGAATCTCTTTAACCTCTCACTAGAGAGTATTTCATTCTTATGGTCCATGAGAATCAAGTTGCACGAGAGCAGAGTCCTCAATGGTTCTTCCTCTCCCTCCCTCCACAGTGCATTCACGGTGCCTGGCCTGGTGCATGGTAGGCACTTAGTAATTACTTGTTGAACAAATCAATTATTTGACCTGTTTAATGTAGTGTTGTGTTGAGTTCTTTGCTTCAAACTATTGATACTGCCAACACTTCAACTGATGCTCCCTCAACTTCAATGACACCATCACTCTCTTGGGCATCTTGCCATCTTCGACCTATCCTGCACTTTCATCCCCTTATCAAGCCAATTATTAATTCCTAAAGACTTCCTTTATTGGTGCCGCCTTCTGTATTTGTGTCTCATCTCCTCAGCAGAATGGTAAATGAATTGAGGGAAGGGTTAATGTCTCGTACATTCCAGTAGAGTACTTGTACCATTACAGGACTTAGCAAGCTGCCTTTACATAAAAAGAAGCTCCCAGTAAGCATTTGGTAGAGTGAATGAATTTTTTCCTTTGAACTATATATGTGCTTTCTTTACTTTGCATTCTTCCATCCACTCTTCCTGTCCATGTGTAGATTTCTGCCCTAAAATCTTCTACTTGGTCACTCTAACTCTGGACTTGTCCTTCTTTTTTTCATTCATATATCATTGCCTTTCACCTTTAAACTCTCTGACAATGACATATACTTTTCACTACATTATCAGTGTTTTCTTATTTTACTTTATTGGACCAAACTCTGTTTGGCTTCCAAGGCTAACTATAATTTTTCAGTCGGTCTCATATTGCATTAGAATCTACTCACACAGACTCATGAATCTACCATCACACACACACCATATTCTCAACATTAGTCTTTTTTCTTTCTTGGAACACTCTTATCTTCCCCGATCAAACTCCTACTCCTCAGTCAAGGCTTAACGAGGCACGCCTCCTCAAATCTTTCCCACACCTTGTCTTCTTCCAAAGTCTCATGGATTTCTGATTCCTAAATTCCTTCAGCTACTATAGTCAGTATAATTTAATCCCCAAAGATACGCTGCTTTATGTTGTTTACTATTGTTTCCTGCACATAAATATTGCTCGTCCAGCAGACATAGACTCCTTGAGTGCAGGGACCCTGACACATATTTCTGCTGACCCCCATCATACCAGCAGAGTGATGAAAATGTAGTGATCAACAGGAAGTTGTTGGCCTGATTAATATAAATATCTACTAGGGGAATTCTATTTAACTTTAATTTAAAAAATAACAGCTTTATTGGGATATAATTCACACATCTTATAATTCATCCTTTTAAAGTATACAATTCAGTGGCTTTTAGTATATTCACAGAGTTGTACAACCAACCTTGTTATATAGCTTTAGAATATTTTCATCATCCAAAAAAGGAATCTCATATTCTTTAGGTATCAACTCCCCAAGCCATTCCTCTCCCCCCAGCCATAGGCAACCACTAATCTACTTTCTGTTTCCATAAATTGGCCCATTTTGGACATTGCATATAAATATGCAGAATTGTGTAATATGTGGTCTTTTTGACTGGCTTCTTTCACTTAGCATAATGTTTTCAGGGTTCATCAATGTTGTAGCATGTATCAGCACTTTATTCCTTTTTTATTGAGATGTAGTTTGTATAACATAAAATTCACCATTTTAAAGTGTACAGGTTCAGTGGTTTTTAGTATATTCATAATGTTGTGCAATCATCATCACTACCTGATTCTAGAACTTTTCTATCACCCCAAAAAGAAACATCATACCTGTTCGTAGTCACTCCCAACTCCCCTTCCCTTATTGCCTGGCCACCACTAATCTACTTCCTATTTTTATGGCTTTGCCTATTCTGGACATTTCATATAAGTGGACTGATACAATATGTGGCCTTTTGAGTCTGGCTTATTTAACTTAGCACGCTTGCAAGTTTCATCCATGTTGTAGCTTGTATTGTACTCCATTCCTTTTATGGCTGAGTAATATTCCATTGTATGGATATATCACATTATGTTTCTCTATTCACCAGTTGATGGACATCTGAGTTGCTTCCACTTTTTGGCTATTATGAATAATAATTCTGTGAAATTCTATGTACAAGTTTCAGTGTGGATATATGTTTTCATTTCTCTTGGTTATATACACAGGAGTGGAATTTTTGGGTCACATAGTTACTCTATGTTTAACTTTTTGCGGAATTGCTAAACTGTGTTTAACCCTATTTGTAACTTGGTAGTTTGCTTTGTAATTTAATTTTGCAGTCCATTATTTTTAAGCTTGGTGAGTATCCTTTTTCCTAAGACTCTACTTGCTGCCTATTTTCTTTGTTTCCTGACCTTTATTTGCCCCCAGATTTAAGTCTCTTACTCTCCTGCAAATAATACCTGTTTACTTTTGCATAAAAATAACCTCTAAGTTCTAGGTATTTATCTGTTTTCTTTTCCTTATGTATCTATTGTAGTTTTCTTTCTTTGATGAATTTAGTGTCTGTATCATTCCTCTTGGCCCATGACAAATTTAAGAAAACTTTATCACCCAAAGTATTGTTTGTTAAAGCACCTTTTCGGTTTCATGGTGAAGGGGCGTCTGTGGTACACATTTCAATAGTCAGTCTACCACGTCTACTCCCTTTTTTCCTCTCCCCCCAAAAAAACCCCACAGTACTATAAAATAACATTAGTAATGGTTCTGCTAACCTGGTATAAACAAACATTTAACAAGAGAAAGACTTTGCAATCCAAGCATACCTTCATTTGTTTCATTTATTTTGCTTACAAGATACAAAAATTTGAGATATGAATACTAGAAAAAAGAGAGAGGTGGCAAGTACTGAAATCAAGTGATGGCTCTATATTTTTCAACATAATTAAATCATGTTCAATTTAAAAGATAAAAGCCCACAATCTTATCCAATATTTTACATTTAAAAAACATCTGCCAACCAGCAGTTAGGTGTTGAGATAATGAATACTATTATCAGCTATATGTTGAGATTATGAATTCATTTGAGTGATTTTCAAAATAATCAAGCCAATCTCATCAGTCATTTAAGCCAGGTGGTGTGCTTCTGTATCATTGTTTTTTGAGCTTTGTGTGTCAAAGACATTCATGGATGCATCTGCTCAATTGGAATGGGGAGCAGAAGTGGAAGTGGCTCTCAGGGCATGGCGTGGGATAGTCAAGCTGGACAAAGAAGTGAGGGCCATATGGAGTCAGAGCCACGTCTTGCTTCTTCTGGTTTCCATGGTGTAGAGAGTCAGGGGCAGTTGATGATGAGGATTATACAGCAGAGATGAGAGAGTAGAGATGAAATTTTCTGATTCTCTTGGCAAGAACCTAGCACCTGGTTCCAAAGAAAACAGAACCCAGGAGTATGGAGACCTGGCTATTGTTTTTTATAACAATTTTTTTATTTTGAGATAAATGTAGATTCACATGTAATTATAGGAATTAATACAGAGAAATCCTGTGTACCCCTTACCCATTTTCCCCCAATGGTAACATCTTGCAAAACTATAGCGTTAACACCACAATCAGGGTACTGACATTGATACAGTCAAGATACAGAAACTTCCCATCGCCACAAGGACCCCATGATACCCTTTTATAGCCACAGCCACCTCTTCTTAATCCTCAGTAACCACTAATCTGTTCTCTATTTCCATAATTTTATCACTTCAAGAACATTGTACAGATGAAATCATACAGTATGTAACTATTTGGGATTGGTTTTTCATTTGGCATAATTCTCTGGAGTTTCATTCAGGTTGTTGTGTTTCCACAGTTTGTTCCTTTTTATTGCTGAGTAGTCTTCCACAGCATGCACTTACTCGTTTGCTTAACCTTTTGCTCATTGAAGGATATCTGGACTGTTTCCAGTTTTTGGCTATTATAAATAAAGCTGCTATAAATATTCATGTACAGGTTTTTGAGCAAACCTAAGTTTTAATTTCTCTGAGATAGATGCCATGAGTGCAATTACTGGGTCACATGGTAGTTGCATGTCTAGTTTTAAAAGAAACTGTTAATCGATTTCAAGAGTAGCTCTGTCATTTTACACTCCCACCAGCAAAGTATAAGTGATCCAGTTTTTCCATACCCCCTCCAGCGTTCAGTGGTGGTCTCTCTCTCTCTCCCACCCTCTCCTGCTCCCATTTATATATGTATGATTAATTTTAGCCATTTGGATGGGCATATAGTGACGGCTCATTGCGGTTTTAATTTGGATTGACCTAAAGGCATCTATTTGGGTGTTTTTTGGCCATCTGTATACTCTTAAGTGAAATGTCTCTTTTTATGTCTTTTGCCCATTTTCTGATTGGCTTGTTTGCTTTTTTGTTGTCAATTTGGAGTTTATATACTCCAAATAAGATTCCTTTATTAGATACGTGGTTTCCATATATTTTCTCCCAGTTTGTAGCTTGTCTTTTTCATCCTCTTAACAGGGTCTTTCACACAGCAAAAAATTTTAATTTTAAATTTGATGATGTCCAATTTATCAACTATTCCTTTTATGGAAAGTCGTTTGATGTCAAATCTGATGACTCTTTCCCAGCTTTAGATCCTGAAGATTTTTTCTGATTTTTTTCCTAAAAGTTTTCTAATTTTACATTTAAGTCTGTGATCTGTTTTGAATTAATTTTTGTATAAGGTGTGATACTTAGGTCAAGGTTCATTTTTTTGCATATGGACATCTACTTTCTCCAGCACCATTTGTTGAAAAGGCTATCTTTTCTCCATTGAATACTTTTGCACGTTTGTTGAAAATCAGTTGGGCATATTTGTATAGGTCTAATTGTGGGCCCTCTGTTCTGTTCCATTTGTCTCTATCTATCCCTTCACCAACACCACACACTTTTGATTACTGTAGTTATATAGTATCTCTTGAAATTGGGTAGAATTATTCTCTTTCAAAATAGTTTTAGCTCTTCTAGTTCCTTTGCCTTTTCATACGTTTTAAAATAATCTTACCTATATCTACAAACAGTCTTGCTGGAATTTTTATAGGAATTGCATTAAACCTATAAATCAATTTGGGGAGAATTGATGTCTTTGCTATTTTGAGTCCTCCAACCCATGAATACACTATGTCTCTCCATTTATTTAGACTTTGATTTCTTTCACCACTGTTTTGTAGTTTTCAGCAATATAAATCCTTTCTGTCCATGTTTTGTTAGATTTAGTCCTATTTCATTTTTTTGAGTAATTATGAATGGTGTTATATTTTTAATTTCAGCATCCCTGTGCTCATTGCTAGTATATGTAAATACAATAGATTTTTGTATGTTTTTTTGTATCCTGTGATCTCACTGAACTCACTTATTCTATGAGTATTTCTGTAGATCCCTTGGGATTTTCTATGTAGACAATCATGTCATCTACAAATAGGACAATTTTATTTATTCCTTTCCAATCTGCATGCCTTTTATTTCCTTCTCTTGCTTTGTTCTGAATAGAACTTTCAGCACTATGTTTGTTAAGAGTGGTGCAAGTGGATATCCTCACCTTGTTCCTGATCTTAGGGGGAAGCATTTAGTCTATTTACCATTAAGCACAATGTTTGCTGTAGGGTTTTTATAGATGCTGTATATAAAGTTGAGAAAGTTCCCTTCCATTCCTATTTTTCTGAGAGTTTTTGTCATGAATGTGTTGCTGAATTTTGTCAAATCCTTTTTCTGCATCAATTGATAAGATTATGTGATTTATTTCTTCTTTAGCCTGTTCTTTAGAGTAGATTACATTGATTAACTTTCAAATACTGAACCAGGCTTGCGTCCTTGAAATACACTCCAGCTGGTCATAGTGTATAATTATTTTTATAGATTGCTAACTTCTATTTGCTAATATTTTGCTAAGGATTTCTGAATCTATTTTCATGAGGGATATTGGTCTAGCTGTCTTTTTTCTTACTGTTTTATCTGATTTTGGTATCAGGGTAGTACTAGCTTTTTAAAATGAATTGGAAGTGTTCTCTCTTCTATTTTCTGAAAGAGATCCTGTAGAATTAGTGCTAATTTTGCTTTAAACATTTGGTAGAATTCTTCAGTGACAGCATCTGGGTCTGGAGATTTCTTTCTTTCTTTTTTTTAATTGAAAAATCCTGCATTCGGTGTCCTTAATAATATTATCCAAATTATCTGTTTTATAATGGATTAGTTGTGGTAGTTTGTGTTTTTCAATTCATTGATCCATTTTGTCTAAGCTGTCAAATTTATATGTATACAGTTATTCATAGTATACTTTTATTATCTTTTTGATATCTGCAGGCTCTGCAGTGACAGTCCCTGTTTTATTTCTGATACTGTTAATTTGCATTTTGTCTTTTTTGTCTCTCTTGCTAGAGCTTTGTTTATTTCATCGATCTTTTCTAGAATCAGCTCTTTGTTTCATTAATTTCCCTAATGATTTTCTGTTTTCAATTTCATTGATTTCTGCCCTTATCTATACTACTTCCTTTCTTCTGCTTGTTTTAGTTTTCTTTTCTATTCTTTTTCTAGGTTCTTGAGGTGAGAGCTTAGATTACTGTTTTGAGACTTTCTCTCTTTTCTAATGTATGGACTTAGTGCTACAAATTTCCCTCTCAGCATTGTTTTAGTGATGTCCCACAAATTTCGATATGTTGTATTTTCATTTTCATTCAGTTCACTTTTTTAAAAAAACTTTGACCCATGGATAATTTAGAAGCATGTTAGGGGATGGTGTCAAGATGGCGGCACAGGTAGACTCTAAACTCACCTCTCCGCAAGGACACAACAAATTTACAACTACTCTTGGAACAATTACCCCCAGGAGAGAACTGAAAACTGGATAAAGAGAACCTCTAGAACAAGGGACAGTGCTGACTGAGGTGGAAAAGGCAGAAATTCCTTTCTGGAGAGAAAAAAAATCCACCTTTGCAAGCCGCAGTGCTTCATGGCCAGTAGGGAGCAATCCTAAGGTATGAAGCCTTCCCTGGAGGAGTAGCGGATCTGAGTGGGGGAGCGTTACCACAATAAGCAGCTTTTAGACTCAGCACAAGTGAGACAAGTGTCATAATATCTGCTTTTTCTGGCTATTAACAACAATAGGGAACACCCCCAGGAAAGCTACCAGACATAAGGGGATAAAAAAGCCTGCTCTTAAAGACCCTGCACACACATTCACCCATTTCAGAAAGCAACCTAAAATCACCAAAAAGAAAGGTGGACAGTCCTTTGGTGAAAAGAGACTCACTTGAGAGGCTCTGGGCACATCTCAGTGAGAGGTGAGACCTCCCGAGCCTTGGACCACCTCTCCAGGGACTGAGACATTAGTGGCAGACATTATTGTGACCCAGTACAGGCGTGCTGAGACAGATGCTGGGCAGACGCCATTGCAGTTCTTCCCCTGGCCTGTTAGTACAGGGGTCTTTCCCACCCACTAGAGCACTGATTTAATCCAGCCCAGCCAGGGCAGGCAGCCTGCCCTAGGGAGAGGCCCCATCAAATAGCAAGCCCTCAGGAAACTTGTGGGCCTGCATAGGTGGGGTGCCTGGAACCTCTGCAGCCAGATGAGTGGGTCTGCCTCTGCAGGGTAGGATGTGCACAAGGGGAGGGGCCTTGCATTGGTAGAGTGTGTGGGGCCTCTGCAGTGGGTGACTGGGTCTGCTTCAGCAGGTCAGGGCATGTGCATGGGCAGGAGAGTGTTGACAGGGTGTGTGGCTCAGTGGGTGATGGGGCATATCAGCTGCAGCAGACTTGTGCTTCTCAAATAGCCACATAGGGGATAGGCCCCACCTTCCAAAGCCTGAAACAATTGGGTGCTCTCATGCCTGGGGCTGGCCCCACTCAGCTGCAATCCTGAGAGAGCTGACAACAGCCTTGCATGCTAGAGGCCTACAGCAATTGTAAGCCCCTGAGCCTAGCAACCAGCCACACTGGGGGCCTACGAACTTAATAGAAAAACCACAACAGGAATGTGTTATTAGATCTTGCAGCCAACTGTGCTAGGGCTTCCCATACCTGACAAAGTGACTGAAGGGACCACAGCAGCCACAAGCAGGTGAGCATTACAACCAGCCAGCCAGGGGGACAGCCTAGCCTCCCCAGGCACCTGCAGGAAGAGCAACCCTACCACAACAGAAGGACACATGTGGCCCACACAGGGGACACTCCTGGAACATATGGAACTGGTGATGAGAGGGAAGCACACTGCTGGGCATCATAAGGCATCTCTTATGTAAGACTACTTCTCCAAGGTTGGGAGATGTAGCTGACCTACCTAATACATAGATATAAGCACAGAGAAAGAGGCAAAATGAGGAAGCAAAGGAATACATTCCAAGTAAAGGAACAGGACAAAACCTCAGAAAAAGAACCCAATGAAATGGAGATAAACAATCTACATGACAAAGAGTACAAACTAATAGTCATAAGGATTCTCACTGATCTTGGGAGAATAATGGAGAACTCGGTGAGAACTTCAACAAAGAATTGGCAAATATAAGTATGAACCAATCAGAAATGAAGAATACAATACTGGAAATGAAAAATCACTAGAGGGACTCTATAGCAGAGTAGATGATACAGAAGAACGGATCAGTGAGCTGGATGACAGATTAGAGGAAATCACTCAAGCTGAACAGATAAAAGAAAAAAGAATTAAAAAGAATGAGGACAGTCTAAGGAACCTCTGGGACAACATCAAGTGCATTAACATATGTATCATATGTGTTCTAGAAGGAGAAGAGAGAGACAAAGGGGCAGAGAATTTATTCAAAGCAATAATAGCTGACAACTTTCCTAAACTAAGGAAGGAAACACACATCCAGGTATAAGCAGCACAGAGAGCACCAAGCACGATGAACCCAAAAAGGCCCACACCAAGACACATTATAATTAAAATGTCAAGGATTAAAGATAAAGAGAGAATGCCAAAAGCTGTCAGAGAAAGGCAACAAGTTACATACAAAAGAAACCCCATAAGGCTATCAGCCAACTTCTTAGCAGAAACCTTATAGGCTAGAAGGGAGTGACACAATATATTTAAAGTGCTGGAAGGAAAAAACCTACAGCCAAGAATACTCTACCTGGCAAGGTTATCATTCAGAATGGAAGGAGAGATACAGAGACTCCAAGACAAGCAAAAACTAAAGGAGTTTATCACCAAGAAACCAGCCTTACAAGAGATGCTAAAGGGACTTATTTAAATGGAAAAGAGAAGACCGCAAATAGGAATAAGAAAGTTATCAAAAAAAAAAAAACCCCATTAAATCACTGGTAAAGGCAAATATACAATGAAGGTAGCAGATCAACCACCCATGAAGCTAATATGAAGGTCAAAAGACGAAAGTACTAAAATTATCTCTTTCCATGATAAGAGGGTAATGGATACACATACACACAAAAGAGGTTAGATACTCCACTTACACCAATGGATAGATCATCCAAACAGAACATCAATAAGGAAATATTGGCTTTAAAGGACACATTATACCAGATGGACTTAGATATATACAGAACATTCCATCTAAAAACTGCAGAATACACATTCTTTTCAAATGCACATGGAATATTCTCCAGGATAGATCACATATTAGACCACAAAACAAGTCTCAACAAATTTAAGAAGATCGAAATAATACCAATCATCTTTTCTGACCACAGTCACATGTAACTAGAAATCAACTACAGGAAGAAAATCGGAAAAGTCATAAATATGCAGAGATTAAACAAAATGCTACTAAACAATGATTGGGTCAATGAAGAAATCAAAGGTGAAATCGAAAAGTACCTGGAGACAAATGAAAATGAAAACACTATATACAGCAAAAGTGGTGCCAAGAGGGAAGTTTATAGCAAAATAGGCCTACCTCAACAAACAAGAAAACCTTCAAAACCTCAAGAAAAACAATCTAATAGTGCACCTAAAGGAACTGGAAAAAGAAGAACAAAGAAAGCCCAAAATCAGTAGAAGGAAGGAAATAATAACAATTAGAGCAGAAATAAATGACAGAGTCTTAAAAAAAAAATAGAAAAAAAATCAATGAAACTAAGAGCTGGTTCTTTGAAAAGATAAACAAAATTGACAAACCTGAGCTAGACTCACCAAGAAAAAAAGAGAGAAGTCTCAAATAAATAAAATCAGAAATGAAAGAGGAGACAGTACAACAGGTAACTCAGAAATACAAAACATTATGAGAGAATACTATGAAAAGCTATATGCCAACAAATTGGATAATCTAGAAGAAATGGATAAATTCTTAGAATCATTCAATCTTCCAAAACTGAATCAAGAAGAAATAGAGAATTTGAATAGATCAATCACCAGTAACGAAATTGAAACACTTACCAAAAATCTCTCCAAAAATAAAAGTCCAGGACCAGACGGCTTCCCTGGTGAATTCTACCAAACATTCAAAGAAGACTTAATACCTGTCCTTCCCAAACTCTTCGAAAAAGTTAGAGAGTAGGGGAAGCTTCCTAACTCATTCTATGAAGCCAACATTATCCTGATGCCAAAACCAGATAAGAACAACACAAAAAAAGAAAATTACAGGCCAATATCACTGATGAACATTGATGCAAAAATCCTCAACAAAATGCAAGCAAATCGAATACAACAATACATTAAAATGATCATACAACATGATCAAGTGGGATTTATTCCAGGCATGCAGGGATGTTTCAACATCTGAAAATCAATCAACATGATACACCACATTAACAAAATGAAGAATAAAAATCACATGATCATCTCAATAGATGCAGAGAAAGCATTTGATGAGATACAGCATCCATTTATGATAAAAACTCTGAATAAAATGGGGATAGATGGAAAGTATCTCAACATAATAAAGGCCATATATGACAAACCCACAGCTAATATCATTCCCCTCTAAGAACAGGAACCAGACAAGGATGCCCACTTTCACCACGCTTATTTAACACAGTATTGGAAGTCCTAGCCAGAGCAATCAGGCAAGAAAAAGAAATAAAAGGGATCCAAATGGGAAAGGAAGAAATGAAACGGTCACTATTTGCAGATGATATGATTTTATATATAGAAAACTCTAAAGAATCCACTAAAAAACTTTTAGAAATAAACATACAGTAAAGTTGCAGGATACAAAATCAGCATACAAAAATCAGTTGCAGGGCCAACCCGGTGGCTGAGTGCTGCAGTTCGCACACTCCGCCTTGGTGGCCTGGAGTTTTGCCAGTTTCGATCCTGGGCGCAGATCTAGCACTGCTCATCAGGCCATGCTAAGGTGGTGGCCCACATAGCACAACTAGAAGGACCTGAAACTAGAATATACAACTGTGTACTAGGGGAACTTTGGGGAAGAAGAAGAAGAAGAAGAAAAAAAGATTGGCAACAGATGTTAGCTCAGATACCTATCTTAAAAAAAATCAGTTGTTGGGGGCCAGCCCTGTGGCCAAGTGGTTAAGTTCATGCACTCCGCTTTGGCAGCCCAGGGTTTCACAGGTTTGGATCCTGGGCGCGGACATGGCATCGCTCGTCAGGCCACGCTGAGGTGGCATCCCACATAGCACAACCAGAGGCACCCACAACTGAGAATACACAACTATGTACCGGGGGGCTTTGGGGAGAAAAAGGAAAAATAAAATCATTAAAAAAAAATCAGTTTCATTTCTAAACACTAACGAAGTAGCAGGAGGAGAAATTAAGACTACAATCCCATTTACAATTGCAACAAAAAGAATAAAATACCCAGGAATAAATTTAACCAAAGAGGTGAAAGGCCTGTACACTGAAAACTATAAAACAATGCTGAATGAAGTTGAAGAAGACACAAAGAAGTGAAAAAATATTCTGTGCTCTTGAATTGAAAGAATTAACATAGTTAAAATGTATTACTTCCTAAAGCAATCTACAGATTCAATGCTATCCCTATCAAAGTTCCAATGACATTTTTCACAGAAATAGAACAAAGAATCCTAAAATTTATATGGAACAACAAAAGACCCCAAATAGCCAAAGGAAGTCTGAGAAAAAAGAACAAAGCTGGAGGTATCATGCTCCCTGATTTCAAAATATACTACAAAGCTATAGTAATCAAAACAGCATGGTATTGGCACAAAAAGACACACAGATCAATGGAACAGAATCAAGAGCCCAGAAATAAACCCACACATCTATGGACAACTAATTTTCAAAACAGACAAAGGAAAGTCTCTTCAATAAATGGTGTTGGGAAAACTGGACAGCCACATGCAAAAGAATGAAAGTATACCACTATCTTCCACCGTACACAAAAATTAATCAAAATGGACTAAAGACTTGAATGTAAGACCTGAAACCATGAAACTTCTAGAAGAAAACATAGGCAGTATGCTCTTCGACATTGGTTTTAGCAGCATATTTTCAAGTCCTGTGTCTGACTAGGCAAGAGGAACAGTAAAAAAAATAAACAAATGGGACTACATCAAGCTAAAAATATTCTGCACAGCAAAATAAACTATCAATAAAATGAAAAGACAACCTAACAATTAGGAGAACATATTTGCAAACCATATATCTGAAAAGGGGTTAATATCCAAAATAAGAACTCATACATCTCAACAACAAAAAACCTAACAACCCAATTTAAAAATGGGCAAAAGTTCTGAACACACATTTTTCCAAAGAAGATATACAGATGGCCAACAGGCACACGAAAAGATGTTTAACATCACTAATTATCAGGGAAATACAAATCAAAACTACAAGGAGATATCACTCATTCCCTTTAGAATGGCTATAATTAACAAGACAGGAAATAACAAGTGTTGGAGAGGATGTGGAGAAAAGGGAACTCTCATACACTGCTGGTGGGAATGCAAACTGGTACAGTCACTGTGGAAAACAATATGGAGATTCCTCAAAAAATTAAGAATAGAACTACCGTATGATCCAGCTATGCCACTGCTGGGTATTTATCCAAGGAACATGAAAATATGAATGTGTAAAGATACATGCACCCCTATGTTCATCGCAACAGTATTCTCAATAGTCAAGACTTGGAAGAAAACTAGGCACCCTTCAAGGGATGAATAGATAAAGAAGATGTGATATATATACACAACGGAATACTATTCAGGCATAAAAAAGGATGAAATCTTGCCATTTGTGACAACATGGATGGACCTTGAGGGTATTATGTTAAGCGAAATAAGTCAGAGGGAGAAAGTCAAATACCATATGATCTCACTCATAAATAGGAGATAAAAACAACAAACACATAGAGACAGAGATTGGATTGGTGGTTACCAGAGGGGAAGGGGGGAGGGGGAAGGGGGGAGCGAGGAGGGTGAAAGGGCTGATTAGACACATGTGTGTGGTGATGAATTGTAATTAGTCTTTGGGTGGTGAACACGATGTTATCTACACAGGAATCGAAATATAATGATGTACACCTGAAATTTATATAATGTTATAAACCAAAGTTACTGCAGCAACAAACAAACAAACAAACAAAAACAAAGAAGCATGTTAATTTCCAAGCATTTGGAGGTTTTCCTTTATCTTTCTGCTATTGATATCTAGTTTGATTTTATTGTGGTCAGAGAACACAATCTGTATGATTTCAGTTCTGTTAAATTTGTGAGGTCTCTTTTTTGGCCCTGAATATGGTATATCTTGGTATATGTTACATGGGCACTCGAAAAAAAATGTGTATTCTACTGTTGTTGGTGGAAGGATCTATAAACATTGTTGGATCCTATTGGTTGATGGTGTTGTGTTCTTTCATATCCTTGCTGATTTTCTTTTTAACTATTCTCTGTACATGGGTTATTTAAAATTATCAAATTGCTGATACTACTACTAAGAGTTGATTTTATTAAGTGCTTATTATATGCCAAGCACTCTATTAAGTCTTTTACGCACATTATATCGTTTAATCCTCCCTATAACCCAATGTGTCACATATTATTATTACTGAGGTTCAGAGAGGTTAAACAACATGCCTACCAAGATCACACAGCTGGCATTCCAACCCAGGGTTGTCGTCTGACTACTAAATGTGTGCACATAATCTCTATGCAATCTGCTATTCTATCAGGATCCCAGAAGGGCTTGATGTATTTTCTTTTAGTTCACATTTGAGTAATGATGCAAACATTATAGTGGTAGCTGTGGGGACAGCCTCTAAGGTGGTACCCATGCTCTTGTGTGATGTCCTCTCCTTTAATACGGTCTGGACCTAGCGATCACTTCTAATGGACAGAACATGGTAAAAGTGATGGGAGGTCACTTCTGAGATTAGATTACAAAGAGACTGTGGTTCCCATCTTGGGTCTGCTCTCTCTCTCATTCTCTCCCTCTTCTGCTCTGACGGAAGCCAGATGCTGTGTTGTGAGCTGCCCGATGGAGATGGACCCACATGGCAAGGAACTGATGTCTCTGGCTCACAGGCAGGGAGGACCCGAGGCTGCCAACAGTCACGTAAGTGAGCTCAGAAGCAAATCCTCCCACACAATCTTCAAGACGACCGAAGCTCCAGCCGAGACCTTCACTGTAGCCTGAGCAGAGGCCCCTGGCTAAGGTGTGCCTGAATTGCTGACCCACAGAAACTATCTGGTAATAAATGTTTGTTGTTTTAAGGGGTTGAGTTTGGGGAAAAGTACCAAAGAAAGAGAGAAAGCAAAGGTAGGAAGTCAAACTTTTGGCTTCTGACACCACCCCTTCTCTTGGGGTCAAAACTCCAGGAAAACAAGAGATGGCAGAAACCACTGACAGATTGGGATAGAAAATGTAAGAAAAGAGGACCTCTGTCCTGTCCAGCATGTCTGAGATGACATTGCCTCACATGATCGTCACATGCCAAAAAGGGGCAAATGCAGAGGGACAATCGGCAGTGTGGCATGCATCAGCTAAGAGAGGGCCAGACACAGCATCCTACAGTCTCCTGAGCGGCAGAGAAAGAGCCCAGAGGCTCCCAGAGGTGGCATGGAAATTAGATAAGGTAACAGCTCGGGAGCTGGTCATGGGACATCTGTGGCAGAGGGGAGATGACCTGTGGAAGGGACGCTGCCTAGAGCCCCTCTTGGAGCGGCCACCCCTGCCTTTTTTCGGAGACTGAAGATTTAACGAGGGACTGAGTGTGTAAAAGCTTATGTTCCAATGCTTGGCGGGTTTAAGGTTATTTAAATCTTTGAAGTCCTTACTCCTTCTGTGCCCCGCCCCTGCCACCAGCCTCCCCTGCCCCACCAAATAGTCAGGGCTTTCAAGCAAGATGAGAACATTTCTTACAAGCCTGTAATGTGTAAATGTTGACTCACTCCAGTCACTGCTACCATGTGGCTGTCACATTTGGCAGCACCATTGCTTCCACAAGGACACTGGGACAAGTGACCCATAGGCCTCCTTTTTTCAATTTCTGGTTGCTTCCCTGACTCAGATGGGAAATGTAAGTGATAACGTAGAGGGGCAAGTGACAGCCATAAGAGCAAGAGTGAGAGAGGTGTGGAAAGGGCAGCAGAGGCACAGAATGTCTGGACTCATCTGTCTGCTTGAAGACAGCCTGCTGTGGGAGGGAGGAGGGAGAAGCCCTTCCTTTTATCTCTTTGGTGAGATGGAACATAATCTTGCTCCTAAATCAACTTCCCTCAATTGACAGTCACTATGCTCGCCTCTTCTTTTTTTTGTAGTTACACTTTGTCTCCTCTTTCTTGGAAATTTAGCTTGGGTTATAGGGACTGCCCAATATGGCTGTACAGATTGTGCACTGCAAAAATCCAGCTGGTACCATTCATAGCCTATGACATGGTTTGACAAGTCATCTCCCAGAAATCTTTCCATATCATTACCACTGGATTCTCATTCTCATTCATTTACAAATATTTGAAAATTAGATGCTGGAGATTTGGCAGTGAACAAGATAATTAGCGTCTCTGCCCTTGGCATGGGTACAGGAAAAGACAGACAATAACCACATGAACAAATAAAGTAAGTTTAGGTGTTATAAAGAAGAAGTTGCACGTGTAGGGATGAGGTAAAGTGTTTGGGAGATATATGCTTATGTCCTTCAATAATACACAGGACCGTAGTCTATAAACAATAGATCTTCCGTACTTAACCATTTCTTTCCCTTTTCTTTTTGGAAGTTGAGACAGCAGATATTTTGTATTTATATAATGGATATTTAATACGAGGTAAGAGAATTAATTTCTTATTATCTTTTGTATTTGTCCTACCAGAATAAATGGTATTTTAAGAGACTATAAATTGCTCAACACACTGAGTGGGAACAGTTTGAAAATTTTATTACATAATATTTGGAAAATTAAGGATCCTTTTGTGGGTTTGGGAGTGACAGTGAGGCAGATTTTGCAAATTTAGTACTTTCTTGACATTTGTGAGAGACATTTTCCAATACTAGGAGAGTCCTCAAAATCACAAACCTCAGGAGGGCACATAATTTCTCCATAAAACACAGTGAAATTCAACTGAAATATCTTTTGTATCCCTAATGGTTCTCTATAAGAAATTTTTAGGGTTATTTTCTGGCTTAGAACCTTCATTTCCTCAGACTTCTTTACTTTCATTACCAGTACTAGGGTTAGTTTTCTTTTAAGAGTCTTATTTAAAAATAAAAAACTAAGAAGTCAAGGTTAAAAAAAACCTATGAAAGTCATTGCACTCTTGACAATGAATAGAAAAATATCAGAACATGATATGATGTTGGTCCATGAGGTTGGCCCACTCTTGGTATAGAACCCACTCGATACACTAAGCCTCGGATTTATGATTTAAATGAAGCCTTCAGAAAATGGAAACCATTATGAGTCATTGGCCATTAGAATCACTGAAAAATATGGAAACTGAGAATGTTAAATCCACAGATGCTAAAGGTCTTTGGTATCTAAATTATAGATCCATAGCAGGAGGGCAAAATGCGAGCACTTGCTCATCTCTTTATTGTTACAGCATATGTGAGGTCACTTTAATGGAAAAGACAAGTGATGTAGAATTTTCCAGCTGAATATCCTATGAGAAACTGCTCTGGAACACCATAAATTAGATTTTTAGCTTTCCCCCATATATCAGCTACTATGTTTCATTCCTAATTTGTCGGGTTCTTTCTTTTCAATGAGGTTTTGTAACGCCTACCTCCAAGGGCAGAGGCGAGGATAAACTGAGCCAGGCTTAGAAGAGGTCTTCATAAACATGAAAGCAACCCACAAAATCAAAGTGTTATTATCATTCAGTCAGGTATTGCTGGCTTCAAATTCCCAATTTTGTTCCTTGAGCAGAATAAAAACACATGGGAAGCACTGATTAGCCGAAATGGGCATTGTGTAAAGGGTTTCACTTACTTCTTTTACAAACCACTGACAAAAGGCAGGACCGATCCATTCTCTTGCATGAATACCACAGTCCATCCAGACGGCTCTTTTGTACGCTCGTGATCTTCTGCCCAGCTAAAAACAAGACGATTCATAGTAACCAACTCAGGCTTTTATTTTTAGATTTCACTGACCAGCATAATTTAATACAAATTTCAGCATCATTCTTCACTATAATTTGGTTCATCAGGTAACCCATAAAAAAGACAAAGAGTGTTCCTATCTATTTCAGAAGTCCAGGCTTGTTTATGCAGAAACAATAAATTTATTACCCTAATTACAAAACAAAGAACTAGAAAATACACAAGGAAAAGGGCAATCCCTTAAATAGGTTTGCTTCTCTGTTTTAATATAATATGTGACTGTTAAGTAAAATGCTAAGTTCCCCTCCATCCCTCCTTTTTCCTCTCCTCTTCCCTCCCTTGCCGCTCCCTGCCACCAAGAGAATCAGAATCAGAATCCCAAGGAATCATAAATATTCCCAAGGAATATTTCCTAAACAAATAGCTTTGTTCTATAGATGACAAAGTCAAATTTCATTATAACACAAAATGGAAAAACAAAACCACTTGATTTGCAGAATCAAGTGACAGATTTTTTCTTTACAATCATATTATATCAATATTACTTAAATGTGGTTTCTAACCCAGTAATCAATAGGTAGCTCTTGACATTATATTTATAGTGTGTCTACTTTTCATTCATTCATTAATTCACTCAACTAATACTTCAGGAAAATCCTTTTCAATGTCAGACATTGTGCTCAGCACTGGAGATTCAAAGATGAAAAGATAAGGAATTTATATGCTCGTGGGGAGGGCAGACATGAGCAATCAATCGTTATGATGTTAATATGCGTAAGTTACTTTGGGAACATGGGAATGCTATGTCTAATTTTCCTGGGGAAGAAAAGAATGTTTCTCAGAAGAGGAGCACTTGGATAGCTGAGCAAGACTTGAAGCTCGCCTGGCAGACAAGTTGGAAGAAAGCATCTCAAGCTTGGAAGAGAATCTGATCCCACCATATTTGAGGAACTGCTTCCGGGATTTGAAGAAAAATGGCGGAGGCACAGAGGCAAAGGACACGTGAAATTCCTGGATACCATCGAATAGAGATAAGGCTTCATCCTGTATTTCATGGGACGTGTGTATGTACGCATGTGTGAGTGAGAGCCTGTGCTCACGTTGACATCAGTGTAGAGATAGATTAGAGGATGAAAGGGTAGAGGATGAGGACTGGACAGGAAGTTCAGTACTGAGCCCGTTACTGCAATGGTCCAGAGAGAATGGATCCAGAGGTAAGTTAGGGAAACAGCGGTAAGGACCAGAGAAGAGGTTGGAGCAGATGCAAAAGATGTTTAGAAGAAAGAATCGTCAGTTCTTGGTGATAGATTTAAAATAAGTGGTTAAAATAAAGGAGAGGAATTTAGGGTGATGCTCATGTTTCTTGACTGGGAGCCTACTGGTGCCATTCTGAGTCTTAAGATGTTCTCGTGAATATTAAGATGAGAATGTCAAGAAGGCATGAAATAAATTTACAGCTCGAGAGAGTGAACTCCACTGAATAGAAAAGTCTGGAATGACTGTTGAAAGTGTGGGGTGGGTGTGCCCATGTAGAGAGTTGGTAGAGTGAGACCACATCTGACAATAGAATCCTAGGATTACCAGAACCTAGGGAAAGGACACAGGGAGAGGAGCCAGTGAGTGAGACTGGAGGGAATGGTCAGAGAGACTAGAGACTAGAGAGAACAGACTAGGAGTCGCTGTTGATCTTGGCAAGAGAAGCTTTAGAGGAATCGTGGGGGCAAAGTTCAGTGAGTCTGAATGGCAGGGGAGGAAGTCATAGGTAAATCTTTTTAGATGTTTGACTGAGAAGGAATGGAGGGCCCGTAGGTGAGCAGCTAGAAGAGAATGCAGGGTCAAGGGCTGGGAATGACACATACCTTCTGAAACATTTGTGCAGTTTTGCGTTGGTTCATCTTAAGTAGCACCAACTCACAAGTAATTTTGAAGGCCGTTAATTTTTTAAGTGCACCAATAACTCTAAATATGTTAAAATAGTATTCTCTGGAATACTCAACGGCAAAAATTAAATATGGTTCAAAAAGCTAAGGGAAAATTTTTTCTTAAATTATCAGAAGATGTTAAATATGCGACACTATGAAAGGCCATTTCATTTCTTTTCCCCATCAGTCAAAGTTGAAAAGGATGAATGTTTAGTAAATACTTATTAATTTAATAATTTCTTATTTTTACCTTTAAAACAAAAAGAGGTCTTCCCTCATACGATTTTCCGATAGAGAACATGTGAATGAGGCCTGAATGAGTTATATTCAGATGATGCATCCAATTTTGAATCTAAAAGTAAATAAATGGAAAGCATGTCAGACTCTCACAATTACAGAGCTTTTAGAGAACACAAAGACAAGAATAAATCTCAGAATTCAAAGAGCATACATAGAGTATAAAATTGAACAAAAATCAATTTAATATTTTTAATTCTCTTCGGGATACTTAAAATTACATTTTCTGCCTTTTCAAATACTAGCTTCATGTCTTTATATTGTTCCCTTTTCAAAGCACACCTTCCACTACAACTTATCATTAATATCTTGATGGCAGAGTTTTATAGAAAATTAATCAATGTGTTCTGAGTTCTTTCTGAAAATCAAAATTTATTTCCATTTTCCCCCAAGTCTTTAACAGGAAAGAAATGAATCAGCTTCAGAAAAACCATCTAAACTACTTGAAAGTATTTATCCAAGTTCCGCATACTGCAATTTGCCGCTCAACAGAAGATGCTAAGAAAAAGGCTTTATCTTTTGCATTTAAAGGTTAGTCTATCGAGCCACACATCGGAGGGCACACTGAATAATTTCCCCAGTAACAGCAATACATTTGCATTGATCTAGTCATACACACTTATCTGTCATCAGGAGAAGGTATATTTGAGATGGATGAATAAGGCACTTAGAAAGATGGATGACATTTCTGACTTAAAAAAGGCTTGCAAGGAGTAAGGGAGTCACACAAAAGTGTCCCACTGTTCCATGATGTGCAAGAAAGAGTCTGTGATAAAAAAATAAATTCTGGATAGCATCCATATTTTCTTTTTTTCCTACTCTTTTTTAGTCTAATGAGCAAGATATCTATCTATCTATATATAGATATGTGTGTCTATGTGTATATATATGTATGTACATATCTATATAGATATATTTTTAAAAATTGGTTTTCTAGTGCATGTTAATAGCACTCCCATGTGCCAAGTTATCTAAAACCTTTCATTGCTTCTAATTTCAAGCTCCTAAAAAGTATGTTGAAACATGAAATATGTGGAAATAATTTTGAAAAGAAAGTTATTACTAAGAGAACCATATATTCTCTTAAGAATATAACAGGATCTCATTAATCCTATGTCTGACATTTCTTTGCTCAGTTCAGGGGAAGCATGGAAAATGTATGTACTCATTCATTTATTCAGTCTGTCAACAGCTATCTATTTGCTTGCCACTGGGGTTATAGTGGTGACCAAGAAAGAAATGGCCTGCCCTCATGGAACTTGCAGCTTATTAGGAGAGAAAGGCCTTAATCAAATAGTCATATAATTACATAATTAAAAACTATGATAGGTGTCACATGCATGTGCTATTGATGGATGTAAGATGCTGTGGTTGGGGTTGGGGAGTTCTGAGCCAGTCTGGGAGAGTAGAAACAGTTCTCTTCTTGCTTAAGCTGAGATTTGAAGAATAGGTAGTTGTTGTCCAGGTGAATAGTAAAGGATGTGGCGGTGAGGATGGGGTTGCTGTATTTTCTAGGTAGAATAAACAACTGCATGTTAAAAGGCCCTCAGGTTGTACAAATGAGGCTTGACCTCTGGAGGTCTCAGCTGCAGAGGGTGTGGGGCAAGCAGGAAAGTTCACTACCCCTCACAAAATCGTTGTCCTCAGACTCTGGCTAACTCTACCTTCCGTGGCTTCTTAGTTAGTGTCTTTACAACTACAATTACAGCAACATTACCTCGCTCTTCCCCAGTACTTCCCATGTCCTTTGTAGAGGTGGGTTGGGTAAAGCATATGAAATTCAAATTATTTTGCTACTTCTTATTACAGCAGTAAAAAGCTTAATGGAAGAGATAACTGAACTGAGGTGACTACACAATATAAGAGCTAGACCTTTTCTTCGTGTAGCCTCTGCCTCTGTCTTTATGCTTCTCTCCCGATCCTTAGACCTAAATGATAAAGATGCATTTGTAAAAAAGCACTGAAAGCTCTTGTGATTACATACTTCTTCTAAGGAGTGATAAACTTCATAATTATATTCAGAGAGGGATCTTCGATTTCTCTGGGTTCGCCAACTGCTCCCCTTTTCCAGTGCTTTCTGAAGATCTTCTATGAGGATCCTGGATTTGAAATGATAGACACAATGAAAATTAAATGGTGATAATATAAAAATCAGGCAATATCAAAAGAAAATTATGCATCTATGAAAATAAGGACAGCAAAGATTGACATTTCTAAATTACTGAATGTTGGGAAAATATTCTTTTTCAGGAAAGAAAAACTGTTAAATAGATGGTGTAATGAATACAAAATGTAAAATTATAGGCAGATGTTCACAAATAATAATAATAATAGTTATAACGACTACCATTGATTGAGCAGCTACAAGAACCAATAATGGGTACGAGCATTTATATTTATTAAGGACCTACCAGCTGCTAGGCACTCTGCTAGGTATTTTACATACACAATCTTAGTTAATAACTAAGACTAGTTAATAACTAGACTCCAAGTCCAATGTGACGTTATGAAAACTGAAACCAGACAAGCTCCTCTGTTCCCTTGCCACATCCTCCCTTCCTGCTGCTTCTATCTGTTCCCATCCATTTCATCACTGAGAGACTTCTCTGTCTTCACCCAGCACACCTGACCCAAAACTCAGAAAACGGAAAGGAGGAAAGAGCTACAGTCCTCAAGAGGAAACTGAAGAAATACCCAGAGTCAGAAAAAGCTATTTCACTGCCTGCTGGTGTCAAGAATGCCAAAGAGAAGACAAGCTAATAAAAGTGAATGCATTTGGAAAGTGCGGGCTGAGGCCAGGGTGCGGGACTCCAGGGCCACTGCAATGTGTAGAACCAGCTCCTGCTGGAGCCGTTCATGTTCTGGATGAGACGTCTGAGCTAGATACAGGCTTGTCTCCCCAATACTCCCCCGTCCCTTCTAAGTAGACTAGAGTAACAGGCGCTCGCTCACTCATTTGGAATACTTAAAGCGCACAAGAGCAGCTCAGTGATTTTTCTGGGCTGGAAGTTAGCCAAAAAGCTTTGCTTTCATATTTTACCTTCCAAAAGAACCTGTTGCTTAGTGGTTTAAGTGCTATTAAAAGAACATGTAATGGCATCTTTAAATGCTTTCAAGGCTGATCCTTGTAAGCCATTTAATTAAAAAACTTCTCTTGAATTACCTGAACAAACACTTTTTGGTTCATGAAGGAAGTAGATTTGCTTAGGGTCATGCTGGGCATAGGACATTCCTTTTGATTTACTCATTCATTATTACTGAGTATCCATCATGGACAAAATACTTAATCAGGAATTGGTCATTGGCTTACTGTTCTTTTTGTTTCAATTTTTGACTTTAAATATCAAGACAAGGTGGAATGGCAGAAACTTGGTAAACTTGCTTGATAGTTGCTTGCAGTGGCTCAAAATGTACAGGGAGTGTTAAATATCGTCAGTCTGAACACGATCTGTATTAGTGCTTTCTTTCTCCCCTCAAGGAAAGAAGTTACAGATGAAAGTAGGTTTTTACGGACTAAAGGAGTTTACAATATTGTCAACATGGGTCTTAAGAACCAAATAAAGCCGTATATTAATGTCCAAACTTCCTGTGTTGTGAGAGATCTAGGATGGTTAAGAAAGATGGAAGTGCGATTATGGTGGAGGTGGTTACAAGCTGTCAATGTTTTCCAGTTACCGCAGGAGATCTTCAGATATGTTTCCCTCACTGGTACCATCTATCCATTTCTCCTAGCTACTTTTCTCTATCCCAGGAAACTAAGGGAAACAAATGTAAATAGATCGCCAAAGCCAGCAATCTACATAAGAATCTCTTTCCGAATTCTCAGTTTAAAAAGATAAAAAAAACATAAACACGAAGATAGAAAGTTTTCAAGGGCTTAAAAAAATTTTTACAACGTTTACAAAATTGTGCTGTAGTGTATTGCTTTTGCAGTATTTCCAGAGGGGACAGTCCTTCCAAATAGAAACAAGTGCAGATAACTCATTTCTACTCAAGGTAAGAGCAATTCCTCGCATTCATCATTGGAAAGTTCTGAAGTTCTGATGCTGATCCATCTGTTTGTTTGGCAGCTCTTGATAGAACAACCATTGTTCCCTTTAGAAAAGTAATACTTTCCCAGGAGGTTCAGTGCAAAAAACTATGCTTCTTAATTGATTAGATTCTTTATCATTTATCACTATCAATTGATAAGTGACATAACATATTACTAATCACATAATGAAATACCCAGAGAATTGTCAAAATAATTCTAAAGGATAATTGCTCTTACAAAAGATTTTACATTTTCTAGTCAAGTTTGCTAGTATTTTCACCAAAGTAAGAAAATTATAAAGATTTTGGTTTGAGGTTGTATGGAATCACTCTGGTTGGGTCTTAGCTCCTTTGATGAATAAACTCTTAAGCTTCTCAGTCTTATTTTAAAGTCTCCATATTTTAAAGTCTAAATAGAGCTAGCCTTTGGATCCCTGGTATTTATCCAGTCATTTAGGCCAGTGATTCTCAAGCTGGGTTGCTGTAAATTCACCTATGAGCTTTAAAAAGAATCTCTGTGGATAGATATCAGTCCATTTTAAAAGCTCAACGGATGATTTTAGTATATCGTCAGGATCAAATTTAGGCTAACAATCCAGAAACCAGTACTTTAGGCTAATTAAATCAGGAAACTCATGGCTATCAGTCGTCTCAGATCCCACGTTAAATAAAAAAGGAAGAGAGTATTAGAATATGGCTGATCCTTGCTTCCTCTTTCCTCTCTTGAGTGTCTGTGCTGGATATGGTCGACTGCCTCTCAGCATTTATCCCTACTCACTTTATGGAATTTCCTGTACTGCAAGGGCTGGGAAGCTGAAAGCTACTTTGCCTTGACTCCCTTGCAGCTAGGGTTCTAGGTACAAATTTGTGAACTCTGACAAGATAGGAAGTTAAGGGCAAGGCAGAAGCCATCTCCTGCTGCTGTTGCTATGACCATGTTGAGATCACAGAGATGTGACTTTTCAGAGGTGGTTGGGTGGCTGAACTCAGCACTCCAGTGTCCTGTCACCAGCTTCATGGCATGAGAGATGGTGATGGTAATGACAGTGGTGGCAGTAGTAGCACAGCAACAGCTTGCTGACCTCTGGACTGTCACATGATGGAGAAGTAAACTATTTCAGTTAAGCCATCGTGTTTTAGGCTCTGTCATGGGTTGAATTGTGTCCCCCTCAAAATTCGTACATTGAAGTCCTAACCCCTAGTACCTCAGAATGTGACCTTATTTGGAAATAGGGTTATTGCAGGTGTAATTAGTGAAGATGAGGTCACTAGGATGGGCCCTAATCCAATATGACTGGTGTCCTTACAAAAAGGGGGAAATCAGTTCACTCTGGGAAGATGAAAAAGTTCTGGAAATGGATGATGCTGGTGGTTGCACAACAATGTGAATGTACTCAATGCCACTGAATCGTATGTTTAAATGGTTAAAATGGTAAACTTTGTGTTATGTATATTTTACCACAATTGAAAAAAAAAAAGAAGGAGAAAATTAGGACACAAAGATAGACACACAGAAAGGGAAGACAATATGAGGAGACAAAAGGAGAAGACAGCCATGTGCAAAGCAAGGAGGGAGGCCTGGAACAGATCCTTCCTTCACAGCCCTCAGAAGGAACCAACCCTGCCAACATCTCCATTTCAGCCTTCTAGCCTCCAGAATCACGAGACAATACATTTTTGTTTTTTAAAACAGCCAGTCTGTGGTCCTTTGTTACAGAAGCCCCAGCAGACTGATACAGGGTCTCCATTCAATAACTTAGACTGTGTCTAAATACAGGCCCAAGGAGACCAACCTGAAAATTAAAATAAATAATTGTGATGTGGCCAGGTTAGCCCCACTTTCCTTGTCATGTAGTTGAGTGAAAACCAGCAGATTGATGAGAGGTCCATGAAATTGAGCTCAAAAAAGATTTCTGTGTTGTATTTTCTTAGTTCCTTACAGCTGATTATTATTCCTACCCCAACTATAGGTGCTCCTGCAATAGCGACTAACACTATTAAGAACTTTCCAAGTGACGTCATCACTCAGTGCAAAGCCACCTCCTCAAAGCTTCCAGGGTGGGGTGGGGGAGGCTCAAAATACTTAAAATTCCATTACCAATTTTTACAGGTTTTTAATTTACAAAATGATTAAAAATTTTTATGGCAGAATGAGTCATCTCATCTGTCATGTCATTGAGAGCAGGTTGATTATCTGGGGGCCAGACACCTGGGGTCACATTAGCTCTGCTTTAAAAATGACTATAGCTATACATTATGTATAGCTGTACAGAGTAAATGATAATCTTTTGAAAATACCCCAGGATACAATAATAAAAGTCAATTAAAATGATCTGTACCTACTGGTCCTGTGGAATTTAATTGACTCTTATGTGCTATTATCTTGGGACCAACAAAATGAATAATTCTAAATGATTATTCTCCATGAGGAGACAACTGATTTAAAACACTCATTTTTTAGACTTTATTCTTTGTGACATAAAGTGTGATATTTTATTCTGTATCAGTTCCACATGACCCATATTTAATGGCAGGAAATAGAGACTTGTTAAAATAACTGGTATACTCTTTTCTATGGAATAATAATTAATAAACCATGTGAACTGTTACTGAGCACCTATAGATGTAATTACCAAGCTCTCTCCTGCCAGGCATTCAAAGAATCAAAGCACACCTTCAAAGCTATAGAATGACTAAAATGTGTTCAATGTGAACAATAGTTTTATGCACAGCTGTGAATCTACCCTGTTCTAGAAGCACAGATAAAATACCTTTCTGCAAAGAGCATATCAGTACTTTAATAAGGCTGTAGTTATCTTTCTGGCAGGGAAGTATTTGTGTGGTCCACCGCCACTTTGTGCCACTTGGCCCAAGCTTCCACAGAGACTAGAGCTCTCACATCATTGGCTCACAGAGCCATGAACCCACCCCAGGCCTTGCCTAACATCATCAGGGATCTTTGTGTCAGTTTTGGCAGCACAACCACTTGCTAAAAAGTTGGAATAGTTGAGGCTAGTCATTTACAATCATGCTTCTCATTAATTCACTATACTGCCCTTCTCCCCCCAAATCCTGCATTGACTCTCCATCTCTCCACCACTTTCTTTTCTCTTGTGCCTGTTGGAATCCCTCTTCCACTGTAAATAAACTTCCTAAATTCTCCAGTCTCTTCAGAGAACTCTCTCGTCTCATATTCTTGCCCAAACAGAAATTGGACTCAAGGACACAGATTCTTTTGCGGCTTCCTATTCTTCCACTCCAGCTACCATGGAGTCAGAAGGGAGGGGGGTCAGCATTCTCCTGAACTCCCTTTTGTGCTTTCAGATCACTCTTGCAACTTCCAGGAAAAGCGCATCCTCCTTTCAGCATCACGCCATTCCTAGTTGCTTACCTTTAACTCCTGGCTACTTCCTGATATTCCGGTCCCAGGAGCATATTCCTTCCCTCCACCTCTAATCTTGCCATCAGCCAAGGAGAGTCAAGACTACTGTGATGATTCTTTGGTGGTTAAGCCCACTCATTCTTGACCACATCAGCCTCAATGATCTCCACTTGACTTCAGCCTTCTCCTCCACAGCTATTCGTTGAATCTTGTCACCAGCCTTAAATGTTCTACACCGTAACTCTTAATATCTAATAGCCTGTGCTTTGCCAAAACTCCCTCCTTTCCAATTTGTTGCCCTCAGTCATACTATATCTGTTTTCGATATAAAGTCTTCATACCTTCCTTGATTCTTCCATTTTGTCCTACCGTTCTTCATAGATGCTCCTCTCTCCTACCCAGATTAGACCCCATGGATGAGCTAGTATCTCACTAGGAACTTCAACTTCCTTGCCACCCTAACCTTTCTGTGGTCCTATCCAACAAAACCTTAACTCTGTATCAGGGTTACACTCTCTCTTCTCTGCAACTCTCTTCAACCCCCGTTTCTTCACTTTCAGTAGATAATTTTGCTTCTTACTTCATCCAGAAAATTTAGCTGTCAGTTATGATCTCTTTCAACTTGTTGTTTCTCCTCTCTATAATTTTAAATAGGCCCATATTCACCTCTTCCGTCTTGTGGGATAAGCTATCCTTCCTACTGTTCAGACCCACTCCTCCATCTGTACATTCATTCCTATCTCCTTCCCTCCTGGTCCTTCCCCTCAGCCTCCATGCCAAAATTGCCTCCTACACAGACAAATCCCAAATCTCAGACAGCCATGGATGCTGCATCTCCCTGTAGTCGCTCCTCATTCTCTCCTGCTCTCTTTATCATAACTTCTAAGAGCAGTAATCTGCCCTGCTTCTATAGTGAGAAAACACTTGTCTGTTCTTACCTCCTGTTCACTTCTCTGTCTTCTACTCCTAACAAACTAATCCCACCATTACAGTTATCAACACAGTTTCCATTGCCAAACCCAAAGGAAACTGGTCAGTCCTTTTCTTGCTGGATATCATTGCAGCCTTTGGCACCATTATTGTTCCCTCTGTTGAAAGTTTTTCATTTCTCCTTTGCCTCCTGTGACTTTCTTCCACTTGCTTCATTATTACTATGTAACTATTTCTAAAAACAAAACAAAAATCTCAAAATATTCAAATCTGTTTGACTCTGTCTACTCAATCACCCAAGCTAGAAGACTTGGAGTCACCCTTGACTTCTTCCTCTTCTACCTCCATCCAACCAAGTGCGAGTCCAGGTGGTTTTGCCTCTGAACTATTTGAGTGCTCTCCTGATCCCATTACTCAGGTCCTGACTCAGGGCCTCGCTGTTACCTGGATTATTATTATAGTCTACTATTGTCCCTGCACCCCAGTGACATGTGGTTCCCTTGCTTACATCCTCCAATTGTGCAACACCAACCACAGGATAAGGTCTGAGCTCCTTACACTATACATCAAACTTCCCACAACCTGGCCTCCCCCAGCCTCTTCAGTATCTTTTCTTTCTACTTTCTGACTTGTACTTTGTACACTAATAACACAGAACTACATCAGTTCCCCGCACACATTCTATGCTGCTTCTTCCCCTTGCTCTCACTCTCCCCTCCACCTGCATGTCCCAAGTCTCATCCTTTGCTAACCAATGCATCTCCTGAAGGAAGCTGTTTCTGCTCATGCCTTCCCATCCACTTTCTAGGCATTGCTACGCTGCTCTCCTTTTCTCACATAGAAAAAACTTTCTATGTTTACACTGATCACTTAATGGTGTAGTGATATGTCAGTGTGGTCTCCCTCCCCTCCCCCATTATAGTAATCAGCTCATCAAAGATAAATATAACTGAAACACTGTGCTAGGCACTCAATAAATAACCTGAGCACAGCTACCATTCAGTTCAGTTTAGTACAAATGAATTAAGCAAGTGATAAAGAATGCTTACTTGTGCTGGATGTTGGCTTCCTGTAAGAAGGCTAACAAGGCTTGGGAACCGTTTTGGGGAATATGCACATCAGTAACTGCTCCCTCTGAGACATAGGAGATACTGCTGGGCTGCCACAGGTCCACCTGTAGTGCAGGAACCAACCTATAATTCATATTCAATGTAGGTGGGGAAAGATCCACGTCACAATGTCAAACATGTTATCTTGTTTGCAGACAGTAACACCAAACACATTCTGGAATTAGACTCAATCCTTGCCTCATCAGGGTAAAATGCCTATTTGATTTTGAATTTGGTGTCTGAATTATATCCGTATAGAATTTGACCATAATTTACAAGTCATAGTTTAAAGACCAACACATTCAAACCACAAGGTAAAAATGAGATAAAATAGTTTTAAGCATGACTTTAACAATATTTAAAATTCATTATTACACAAATATTTGAATAATACTAAGAAAAAGAAAGATATAAATTACCCTTCCTCCTACTACACAAGCAAAACTGCGGTAGATTGACAACATTTGGTTACTTTAAATGGGACATTCTGCAGGTGCCTCCTCTTTCCCCAGTACCTGCCTTTCACCAGTTCCTACTCAGCCTTCACGTCTCAGTAGAAACATCCTCTTCTCAGGGAGGACTCGGCAGCTAGGGTAGGTCTCTTTGTCCTTGTTCTTAGAGCACCTTGTGCTTCTTTCATTACATTACCTCCTCTGACCAGAATGTAAGCTCCATGAGGGCAAAGGATTTGTCCATTTGGTTACCACCCCACTCCAAGTGCCTAGAATGGTGCCTTGTGCGTATCAGCAACTCAATCATTATTTGTTGCATACACGTAGAACCCATATAGTAATTTACTACATGTTCACCACGTGTTCAGTGTTTTTCAGAAAAGCGGGAGCTACATCTGTTTGGCTCACTGGAGTGTCCCCAGTGCCTTGTCTAGTGCTCTGCACCTGGTAGGAGCTCTACATTCAGTGGAAGAATGACCGAATCTAGCTGGGAGGGAGGAGAGCCCTGTTTTCTATACAAGTCTAGAATTACACTACCAATTTGGCGGTTTGTCTGTACAGTGATGTCTCTGTCTTCTCTCTGCTTTGGGACTCCCTCTTCCTGCATTTCCAGTCTTTGTCTGTTGCAGGGCCTTGATCCCTGCTAAGCCCTTACCTGATAAGGGTTAATTACTTCTCTTCACTTGGGTGTCTGTGTCTGCATTCTGTGAGCGCTAAAAATACTTTGTGACTCAAGGAAATACACCTCTAGTGGCATAATTTAATCTGGAACAGGGTAGAGAGGCATTTATTTTGGGGACAAAAAGTCTACCTGCTTTCTTTCAAGTAGCTGACTCCTCCACTACCTTGCAAGGGCAAATCTGACTCAGCTAACATCTAGTCCAACAAGCATAGAAGAACAGAAGTGTGGGGCTGGAAGGGATGCTGAGAGGTCATCTGATCCATCTGTCAGCCCTTGGGCAAGGTACAGCTAGGACTGAACTAAACTGTCCCCAATAGCTGCATCTAAACCACATCTTTTAAGTCTCCAAAAGAGGAGAGTCGACAACATCCTAATTTAACTCATATGCACGTTTAACAAGACTGTCAGACATTTTTCTTAGTCCCTTACACTGCAGCACAATTTCATTTTTTCTTGTTCCATTCTTCAGTGAGCAATGGCTGGTTTCTTGCCTTTGCGAGATAAAGCACATGGGTATCTTTCACTTTTCTTTATACATTAGATGTTCTAATCCTTCAGTCATCTTTGGAACTTGTCTCTAAACCCAGTATAGAGACAGATTTTGATATTAAGGTTTATCGCTGAATGCCAGTGGAGATGAGGAAATAGTGCTGTATTCAGAGGGTAGAGAGCCACATGAACCTAAAAAAATATGAGTAACCGCTCTGGAGATGAGTCCATAAGTGCTATTTTCTGGGGCACATGCTAAAATAAGAATCCTCATCCCACAGAAAAGAGTAGCTTCCCCATAGGAAAGTTGCATGGAAGTAACACAGCCTCCAGCATGACCTGGAGAAGGCTTCCTCGGAAACTAATGTCATCAAAAAGCAGTTGGTCTAAAGGAAACCAACAAAAAAGAATTCGCAAAATCAGGAATTGTATTTTGTTGTGATATTAGGAAAGTAAATTAAAATGAGTTATCAGCTTTTCTCCAGTAATATTTTGGGAAAAGGATGCTTGGATATGTAACATGGATATTACTTGGATATTACATGGATAAGTAACATGGATATGCTTGGATATTACATGGATAAGTAACAGTCTGAGTGGCAGGCCCTTGCCTATATCAAGACATAGGGGACGACGCTACTCATGTGAGATTTTTTAAGTGCCATCTGTCTTATAGATATTTCTAATCTTTTCAATAACACCTTGAGAAAGGAGGTAACTGTAGATAGATTTGTGAACGAGAAGACTCAGCATCACAGAGGCAAGACCATTTTCCCAAGGATGCACAGCTATAAAGTAGTGGAACAGAATATGCCTATCTCTGGTGCCCATAATTTACTGATGGGGTGAGTGTCTTCAGGCTCTTCTGAGGTTACCTCAGAAGAATAAGCAACTTCGAGCTTCCTGATGTAGTGTTTGAGGGGATCTGGCCAGTGGGTCTCATACTCTGGTCTTTCCTGTTAGGGGTTATTTGCCTTATAAATCAATATGCAGGTATTTCACAGTTCCAATCAACCCACTGTGGGAAGGTCACCTTCAGTTGTTTCCTTAGGGCATGATCGCATGTGGATGAAGTGATAAACAGTCTTGAACTGCAAAGCTGGGTGACCCTGGATTATGATGACAAACCAAGTGTTACCTCCCTTGTCAGGATGGCCTAAGGCTGTTTGCCAACCAGCCCAGGTCTTTGCTGCCAACAGCTCTCTGATATTCTAGGAAAGGATGCTCCTTTGCAGAGCGCTCTGGCCTTGGAACCCAGCGGTGTTTCTTTCCTCATACCATTACCAGTCACATATAGTCAGACCCGTTTAAGAGCTGGAGGCAGTTGAGTGTAAAGGTCAAGAGTATGGACTTGAGGAATCTGATGACCCTGGCTGGAATGCTGGCTCTGGGAGCATTGGCTGTGTGACTTTGGGGGAAGTTTTAACATTTCTGAGCCTGTTTCCTTATCCATACTGTGAAGATAACCTATCAACAAGGCTTTGTTTTGGTAGGATTAATTGGAATAATAGAAGTAAAGCATATAGAAGACAGTCTGGCGCATAGCAAAAGCTCAGAAAAATTAGCTATTTGTTATTATTATTGTTATTTGAAAAGCATATGAAAAGAAAAGATGGAGGCAGGAAAGATAATGTTCTACTTCACACGTATCTAGTTAAAATGAAGAATATGGTGAGATTGTTCCCTTGTTCCAAGAGATTAAAACCTATAGATGGCTTTGGAGGGGAGTGGAGCAATAAATAAACCAAGAATATGAACAAAGCTGGAATGTTTCCGAGCACAAAGGCAATAGCCGGATTTGAAGCCACTCTAGTGCGGTGGTGAATTCCCTGGACTCTGCAGTCAGACTCCCTAGGATTAAATTCAGGCTCCCCCATGTAGCATCTGTGTGATATATGGCAAATTCCTTAACCTCTCTGAGCCTCATGTTCTCCATCTGTAAAATGAAGATGATAATTACACTTCCTTGTTAATCAGTATTTGATAACGTTAGTGGCGGTTGTTATTGTTATGGGATTACAGAGATTATAGAAAATGCAGTGATTAAAAGCATGAATTCTAGAACCAGTCAGGCTGAGTTTGATCCCAGTTCTGCCACTTATTAGCTGAGTGACTTCTGGCAATTTACTTTAGCTCTCTGCACTTCAGTTTCCTCATTTGTAAAGTGGGGTTATGAATAGTATATTTTTCACAGATTTCTTAGGCTTAAATTAATATCTATAAAGTACTTTAAACCTATGCCTGGTGACTAGCAGGAATTCATTAAATAATAAATGATTCAAAATTCAAAAATAATTTCTTTGCAATTTAAAAAAACTCCTATTTCAGTCTGGCACTAATGTCATGGCTCTCTTGGTTCCTGTGCAGCGCTTACTTCGTGGCCTAGTCTGGCCTCTGTGAAGCCCCACCTGTCTTTTAGGTCCAGGGCTGATTACACACCTGGTTCAGGTGTCCCTGGAGGGGTGATTAGTGTCCTCCAGTAGCTTCAGGGTGAGTCCTATGTGTGGCTGTGGGAAGACACCTGAGGTGCTTCTGAACTCGGCAACGGATGGCCTGCCTCCCAGCTGCCCGAGGTAGCAGAGAAGCACGGGAGAGGACAGTCCTGCTCTAAGTGACTCTGAAGTTTCGTTGGTTTGGAAAAGTGTTAGGCAGTGCACTTATGTGTCACATAACGGGTTTCGAATAAGAAATCTTGATACCAAGTTTGTAGTCAACTAGTGTTTGATTTAATTTGCATAATCATATTAATTCCATATTAGCACACATTAAATCTTAAGGCACTGAAAAGTGTCCTCTCTTATTTACCCCTAAAATTGTCTTTTTGGTCTGGACCCATTTTATCTTCTAGAATATTCTTTTAGCATCTTTGTCTATGACCTCTTGGGAGGCTTCTCTGACCACCAAGTTTAGGTCAAGTACTTTTGTTATCTGCTTTTATGGAACTTTTAATTATATCTCATTTCCATAATTATTATATTAGTTCCCTAAGGCAAATATAACAAATTGCAACAAATCACATGGGTTAAAACAACAGAGATTTATTTTCTCTACTTCTCACAGGAGGCCAAAAGTCCAAAATCCAGGTGTCGGCAGGGCCATGCTCCCTCTGAAGGCTCTAGGGGAGGAGACTTCCTTGTCTCTTCCAGCCTCTGGTGGCTGTGGGCATTCCTCGGCTAGTGGCCACATCACTCCCATCTCTGCCTCTGTCTTTATGTGGTCTTCTCCTCTTCTGTGTCTCCTAAGGATACTTGTCATTGGATTTAGGGCCAATCTGGGTAATCCAGGATGCTCTCATCTTGAGATCCTTAACTTAAGTACATCTGAAAAGACTTTTCAAATTAGGTCACATTCACAGGTTCCAAGAGTGAGGGTATGGACATATCTTTTGGAGGGCCACCATTCAACCCACTATAATTGTCATATTAATATCTGTTTTCTCCATTATTTCCATGAGAGTTGAAACTGTGGAATTCCTTTTTCCCCCCTCTTCCTATATCCCAGTGCTTAGAACCGTGCATGACACATAACAGGCACTGAAGAAATATTTTGTAGATGGAATAAATGAATCACCCATTTTCCTCTTTCCTCAGATATGTGCTTTCTCCAAGATTGCTCCAGAGCATTTCTAGATTTCTAATTCTAGTTCCTTTCACCAAGAAATTGGTGAGGGGATCCTCTTAAATTTTGTCCACTCATCCCATTTTTCAACTCACAAGTCCTTAATTTTGAAATTTTATTACATTTAAGTGTAATCTTAGCATATGCTGCTTCTTACGTCACAGTATTGCATCCTCTTCTGATGACTGTAGTGGCCACTTCAGCTACACACTTAAAGAAATGCTTATTTTTCATGATATTATTTGTGTTTCTTATGACTTGTCAACATTTCAAATATTGGTCAGCTGCTAGAAGGCAAACTTGGCCAGAGGATACGCTCTCCTGTAAACCAAAGGCATTTGGTAAGTTGTTAAAATTCTGGGGCTAATTTTACCCAGTCCTTATCCTCTCTCTTCAAGCCCAGAAGCACTTTTCAAGTTATCACTTCCCTAAAGCACAGCGCCAATAAATCCAACAAAAGACTCCAGAAATTTAGGCATCTAAGTCTCTTGTTTCACCATTAAAGATGAAAATATATTAACTAACAACTAATTAGGAATTAAAATAGTCATAAATATTAGTGGAGGCCCAATAGTGCAATAAAATTAGTTCAGTCCAAATGAAAGCATGGCTTATAAATTTTAATAGAATAGAAATTCATACTACTAGCCTGAGTGCTAGTCATCAGAAAAGCATTATTCCCACGACATTAGGTCAAGGTGGGAAGGCCTGGTAAAGCTTTGCTTTGGTGCCTAGGTTTTCCCTGTGGTTCTCTTCAAGGCTGAATGCTGATTGTTATAATTGGATAGTGAGTCTCATAAATCAAAACAAAGCACACATGTTGAAAATAGAAAGATTCTTGACATTTCCCTAACTATTAATTGGTACATTCACCAATTTGAAAGGACTGTTGAAGCCCATCAAAGACTCTCAGAACATACCACTAGTCAAAAAAAAGTTTGGGTTATTGGCTTGTTGCAGGAAAGGGTGATCTCTGAAGGAGGGTGTTGGAAAGAATTTATGGGATTTGGGCCTGTGTTAGGTGATTTTATGGAAGGTTTAAGGAACTGGGATCTTTCTTGGGATTGAATGCTATCAGAAAGACTCTCAGAGAAGAAAAATATGGGTGAACTTGAGAAAGATTTTCCCAGGGATATGTAAACTTCTAGACTCAGAAAGACATGCTGAATCTGGAAGAATTATAGTTTAAGGGGCACTTGGAAATCAAGTAGTTCAATTGCTTTTTAATTAAGAAAATTATGGCACTGAACTATCGAAAACATTATGGAGATTTCTCAAAAAACTAAAAATAGAAAAACTGTATGATGCAGCTATTCCACTACTGGGTATTTATCCAAAGAATATGAAATCAAGAATTCAAAAAGATTTATGCAACCTATGTTCATTGCAGCATTATTCACAATAGCCAAGTTGTGGAAGCAACTGAAGTTCCCATTAATGCATGAATGGATAAAGAAGATGTGGTATATATATACAATGGAACACTACCCAGCCATAAAAAAAGACAAAATCATGCCATTTGCGACAACATGGATGGACCTTGAGGGTATTAGCTTAAGCGAAATAAGTCAGAGAAAGACAAATACTATATGGTTTCACTCATACGTGGAAGATAAACACATAGATAAGGAGAATAGATTAGTAGTTACTAGAGGAAAAGGGGGTGAATGAGGGAGAAAGGGGAAAAGGGGCACGTGTATGGTGACAGATAAAAACTAGACTATTGGTGAACACGAAGCAATCTATATGAAACTGAAATATAAAAGTGTACACCTGAAATTTACACAATGTTAAAAGCCAATATGACCTCAATAAAATTTTTTAAACAGGCAAAAACAAAAAATGGCCAGGACAATTTAGCACTAGTGTCACCTTTTAGTCATCAGTTATACTGACCTATAGGTCAGTATTGAAAATAATATATAAAGCAAAATAACTACTCAATTTTTAAAGTTATTCTCAGTAAAGAAAGCATTTTTCTAAAGCAGCTAAGAAGATGAAATGGAAATCAGCACATTATTTTCTTTCACATTAATTGCCAGCTGATGGTAAAGACCAGTGAGGAATCATCCAAATGGAGGGTTGGATGATCAAGCAACTGGATCATCATCCTGTGAACAATCTAGAGGATTTGGAGATCGTTCTGTCTCTCAGCTGTCTGTGAGAACAGGCTGATTTTCAAAAGTCACAGCTATGGTAACCACCCCACATCCGTTCACTGTTTACTGAGCACCTACAGGCTCTCAGCTATGTGCTAAGGATATGATAATGAGTAAGATACAGCTCGGCCCTCAAAGACTAAGCAGAAGTTACATGCTTAATCTACAGAGAGAAGACACATGAGGACTGTTTAACTACATTTTGGGAGGCAGTTTGGGACACCTTCCCAGGAGAGGTGATGCCTATGTAACACTGAATGATGAGCAGGAGTTAGCCGGGCAAAGGCGAAGGAAAGTGGAGTAAGAAGCATCATTGAGAGGCTTCCATGCAAGGTGGGTTGGGTCAGGAACAGAAGGGAAAAGAGAGAATGACAATGTTGAAGTTTACCTAAGCCCTATGATCCTGGAAAACAATGACAGTTACAGTCATCCCACTGCCCCTTTGTGTTCCGGAAATGGCTTACTGCAAGGAACCATCCTCCTCATATGACTTAGAAAAGACTCATGGATTTCCCCCTTGTTTACTTACGACAAGCTCAGACATAGACCCTCAGATTCCCATTCTTTGCCTCATAAATAATTAGCTGAAGTGTTCATCCCCACTGATCAATCTGGGCAAAATATCTGCTCCTTGACTCAACCAAACATTAGGTAAGCCTTTCTCTTCCCACCAGGGCCCTGAACTTTTACCCACCCTCAGCCTGACACAGCATACAGCCCCTCTGTAACAGCCCGTCCTGAGCATCAACTGACCTCATGGTGCAACATACTCTGATCTGTTCTCTGATCAGGCCCCTTCCAGCTGTTCATCCCACTTCCCCACACCTGGTTCTTTCTAGCCTTGTTCACTCTTCTCCATAAAAGAAAAGCCCTTTTCTGTCTGACTTTTGAGACTTGTACATTCACTCTGTTACAATAGTCTTTTTTTCCTGCATTTGCAATATCCTTACCTAACTCTGGATTTGTTTTTTATTTGGTGATACTACACAAAAGCATGCTTGAGGTTTATTTGGATAATTTGAAGCACAGAAGGAGTTCTTTTAACCAGCTTCCATGTAATTGATCCTGACTTAACCAATGTGCTTCTCTATTGACAGGATTTCCTGTTTCAACATGTGGGATAAAGATGTTGCCATTCCACTGCCCCTACACAGTCGCCTCCAAAATAACAAAGAGAACTGGAACGAGAAACACTAACTTTGCCTTTGGTGAAACTAACTGTGGGTCTGAGCAATAAAATATAAAGATGAAAAGCAAATAGAGAAATGGTAGATGACTTAGCTGATCAGAGAGTTCAAATCTAACCAGCTGGGGATGAGGTATGGGATAGCAAAGAAAAGCAAGTTCATGAGCTTCACAGAAGCCCTGGACAGGCTCAGGAATTGGTGTCACTGTGGAGTATGAAAGGCGGAAGTGAGAAGATGGTGACATAAACACAAAGGAACCTTATGAAGATCTAGATAAGCACTCTAAATTCTCTATGCACCAGTCCCACTCTCAGGTAATGGTCCTCACATATCCCCAGTGAAATGTGTTTTCTGGAGAAATTGAAACAGAGGGGCTTTAAAGCAGTGATAAAGGACGCAGAAGAGGCTGGGGTACAAGGTTGGATGGAAAACACATAGGATAGTAAAAATCTGCACCCTAATTTTAGTTTTTCTTATCCAAAACAAGGACACTGGAAACGAGGGGTATACATTCCAGGCAGGAGGTTGGAGAAACCATACCATCCCAAAGAAAAAAATGACTTGATGGTGTTACTTAGTGGTACTCAATGAACTAATCATTGGGTGAAATGAAGTCTGCTCTTTGACAAGTCCCATTCACATACAGTCTTCCTGGCAGCTCTCCCCACCCCAGCTTTATGGAGATATATGATATTGTGCCAGTTTAAGGCGTACAACATTTTGCTTTGATACACTTATAAATTGCGTCAGCGGAAACCTCCAACATGTCACATATTTAACATTTCTTTTTCGTGGTGAGAACATTTAAGATCTAGTCTCTTAGTAACTTTCAGGTATATAATACAGTATTGTTAACTATAATCACAATGCTATGCATTAGATCCCCAGAACTTATTCATCTTATAACTTCAAGTTTGTACCCTTTGACCAACATCTCACCATTTCCCCCAGCCCCTGATACTACTATTCTACCCTCTGTTTCTGAGTTTGGCTTTTTAAATTTCCACATATAAGTGAGATCATATAGTATTTGTCTTTTTCCGTCTGACTTGTTTCACTTAGCATAATGCCCTCAGGGTCCAGTCACATTGTGGTAAATGGCAAGATTTCCTACATTCTCATGGCTGAATAATATTCCATTTTATACAAATATAAAAAAAATATAAATATATATCATATGTTTTTTATCCATTTATCTGTTGACAGACACTTAGGTTGTTTCTATATCTCAGTTATTGCAAACAATGCTGCAATGAACATGGAAGTGCAAATATCTTTTTGAGATCCTGTTTTCATTTCCTTTAGATATAGACCCAGAGGTAGAATTGCTGGATCATATGGTAGTTCTATTTTTAATTTTTTGAGGAACCTTCATACTGCTTTCCATAGTGGCTATAACAATTTACATTCCCACCAACAGTGCATTGTGGTCTTGATTTGCTTTTCCTGTCAGCTTTTCAGTGCCTAGCTCTTACTATAAATGTGTAGTCAAGGCTTACCAGATATTTGCTAAAATCATCTGACAAGAAACAGAGATACTTGAAAACAGGAAAGAGGAGTTCAGAGGAAATGCAGATAATGCAGGAAGGAGAGCAGAATTTCAAAGAAACAGAAATTAATAAGTGCAATGAATGTTTCTGAGCTAAGAGGAGATTTTATATTCAAGAAACAAGAGCAGAATGCTCTGAAAAAGGAATAATTAGAGAATAAAAAAGGGCATAAATTTAAAATCCGATAGAATAATTGGAAAATGAAGTTGAGGAAATTCCCCAGAAAGTACAACAAAATGGTAAGAAGATGGAAAATGGAGAAAATATAAGAAAATAAATTAAATCATGTAGTCTAACATCTGATGAATAAGAGAGCCACCAAGAATAGAAAAAGTAGAAAGGAGAATATTATCAGACCATTAATACAAGAATTTTCAGAACTGAAAACATAAATTTCCAGATTAAAAGGGGTATTGAGTGCACAATAAATGAAAATAGACCCACACCAAATTACATCATCATAGCATTTCAGAATACCAGGAATGAAAAAAAGATTCCAAAATTTTCTAGACAGTTTATGTTAACGACAAACTAGACAAGGGGCTTACATTTCTGGTCAAACAGAGAGCTAGATAACTTCAGCACTCACCTGCTAGAAGATAGCTAGAAAATGCTGAATAAAATATAACCAACATCCTTTAAAAGTAGAGTGGAGCTCCCCAAAACATAAGGGAAATTCTCAGGAGCCTAAAATAAGATAACGCCAACTAGAGCTGTACACATGTGGGCGGTGATGGTAGTCCACGTTCAGAATTGTGGGTGTCTGTCACTCACAGAGATCTGGAGCCCAAAGTGGGCAGTTGGAACTGAGATTCTAGCACAAAACTAAAGCTTCAAAGGGCAAGAGCCTCAGTTAAAGAATGAGATTTAAAAAAAGCCTACATGCCAGTAAAATTTGATCAGGAAGCACTTTGTAGTAATAAATGCAAAACCTCTTCAGACAGAGAAAGATGTGCCCTCCAGCCAGGCCACTCAGAATTCTTACGTCTGAAGTCTTGCTGAAGAAGTGTTCGTGATAAAAATATTACAAAGCATACGAGCAGACAATCTGCTGTAAGTAAAAGCCACTATATCCCAACACATAGCAGGATTCTGCCCTCAAGGTCTTCACAGTATCAAAAAGAATGGCTAGAGGAAGTTCCTGGAACAGAAGAGAAAGGAAGGAACCTCACGATACCTGAGATAAGATACTTCGATGTGGGTATCAGTGTATGTAGATAAAATATATAAGACAACTACATTATCAATGGGGAAGGGTAAAGGGGCTTCAAGGCAGGTAAGGTATCTACAAGGCAGAAAAGGAGAGAAAAAACATCAAAAAAGCAATAAGGAAATAACAGTAAATAAAAAAGGATTACCTTCTCCAGTTAAAAGAGCATGTATATTGGATAATAAAAATATCCTCCTAAGAGGTGGTTACAAGAGACATAAAATGGAAAGGTTGAAAATAAAACAACGGAAAAAGACATACTGTACAAATATTAAAGAAAAAAAGCCAGTATAGCTATATTAATAGCAAAGCATTTAGGGCAAAACAATTTGTGGGGATAATATGTCAATATTTATATAACACTATATATAGTGTATATGTATAATATGTCTATCTATGTATGTCAATACATAGATATACATATGTACATCTATGTGTACATCTAAAATGTTCAATTTACCAGGAAGGTGTAAATACTATTAATCTAAATGCATCCAATACAACAGCATCAAAATATATATGGTAAAAATGGACAATATCCTAAGGATTGTAAATTACAAATCCTCCATTATATTTCAGTAACTGAAAGATCAGACCTCCTTCCCAAGCACACATAGAATTTTTTTGAAAATTGACTCAATATCAGGCTAAAAAACAAGTTTTAACAGATGTCAGAGAATTGATGTCAAACAAATGTTCTCTGATTACAGTGTAATTAAATTTAGAACGCACTAACAAATCTATCTACATTTAGAAATTTAAAAACAGACTTTAAACAACTTGTGGGTTAAAGAAGGAACTTTAGTGGAATCAGAACCCAATCAAAAGTCGATACAACATTTCTAAGAGAGAAATTTATGATTTAAACTCTCATGTTGCAGAAGAATAAAGGTGAGAAATTGATGAGTCATATGTCTAAATCAAGAAGTTAGTAAAAGAACAACAGTATCAACTACAAGAAAGTAGAATACAGGGCGTACTAAAGACGAGAGGGGAAGTCGATGAAATGGAAAGCAAAAGTAATGGCAAACATCAACAAAACCAAAAATCAGTCTTTGAAACATATTTTACCTAGAAAAATTATTAGCAAATCTGCTTAAGAACAAAGGCATTCAAATGACAAATATTAGCAGTGAGAAAGTGACGTAAAGTCAGATTCATCAAATTAACAAAAAAATGGATAATACTATAAATGACCTTAAGCCAATACATTTGAAAACTTAAATTTCCTAGGAAAACGTAATTTACCACAATGTAACTTAAAAAATTAGCTGAAAAGAGATAAATTACCTGAATAAACTTACTATTGATTAAAAAATTGAATTAGTGGTTAAAATTTATATCCTTCTCGACTCCTGTATGCCCCAAACTATACACTGCAAGACAAAAAAAAAAAAAAAATGGCAGGCTCGGGGAGCTCTAACACTTACGCAATACATAATGTTATCCCAACCTTATTTTAACTCTTCCAGAGTTGAGAGAAAGAAGAAACGCTCCTAAAATGATTTCATTAGCCTTGTATAATCTTTGATATGAAAAACCAGGCAAGGACAGCATGAGGAAAATAATTATAAGCCAATCTTACTTATGAACATAGGTACCAATCTTAAAAATGAATATTAGCAAACTAAATATAGAAAGGTACTTAAATCGTGACTGAATGCAGTTGTAGTTTTACATTAGTAAAACCTATTAAGCTATTTAACCATATTAATAGGAATGTATTAAAGAAAAGAAACCGTATGATCATATCAATACGCTCAAAAACAACTTTTCAAATTTCTACATCTATTAATTATAAAATATCTATAGAAATGTGTAACAAATGTCTATTTCCTTAACCTATTAAAGAGTACCTATCAAAAATCTTCAGCAAACATTTATATGTAATGTTAGTATTAGAAGCGTTCACTTAAAAATCAGACACAAAGTAAATGTACTGTAACACCAATTCCATAGACTCATACTGATGGTCATCGCTAAAGCAAAAGAATAAATTTTTAAAAAGGCTAAGAATTAGAAGGGAAGAAACAAAACTGTCATTCACCAACCGCTGTCTGCAGAGAAGCCAAGAGAACCAATACAGGTAAACCATGAGAATTCAAAGGTCAGCAGCATTTATGGATATAATATCAATGTAAATATATATACACACATCACTGTAAATGTGTATTTACTGGCCTTGAAATATCTTCACAAAAATAACGTTAAGTGAAAAAGCAGATTACAGAATAGCAGGTATAGGCAACACCACCAAAATGGTGATGACGTAAGAGACCCAAGCCTCCATCTTCCAACAAAGATCAACAATTAGACATATATCTATGAACAAAAACAGCTTGGGGAGAGCTCTGGAGGCCACTTAAGAAATTTTAGCCACACTGTGGAACAAAAATCCTGAGAGTAACTGCACAAGAAGAGAAGGAAGACAATTGCATTTTGCCTGCGTCATTCCATCTCCTAAGGCATTGCTCAGTGCCAAGAGGGAACTTTCCAGCTGGAAAGATTTCCCCTCGCCAGGAAAGCAAAAGCAGGATGAGTGGCCAGCTTCTCCAGTCTTTTCCTGCTTCAGCTTCCATTCCACCCAGACTGGCAAAGTGAGACATATAGAGATGGCTAGGAATAAGTAAGAAAAGCAGGGGCTACCAATAGCAGCCACATAATGGGAGCAACTGTGGTTCACAGTGACCTGTTCTACAGATAAACTCAGCAGCTTCTGCCACTGAAGAAGGAATCAACTGGTAGTAAAGCTGCCACAGACCTCCTGTAGATTTCACCAGCTTTTGCCCCACACGTTTGCATTTGCTGATATTTGTCACCTGAGTCCCTCCCTGCTCCTTCACTGCCCCTCCCCCACCCCCAGCCTGGGAACTGCACCAGCAGCCTGTGGCTATGTGAGTGCAAGATGCTGGCCTAGACCCACTGTGGCTGACTGACCCTCACTGCTCTGTGTGCACTCAGGGCTGCCCCTCAAGCTGGGCACTTGTATGACACCTAAATGACACCCATCACTAGCTTCCACTGCAATGTGTATACTTTGAGGGAGATTGTGCAGCCACAGGAGAGCATGCTGACAGCCTAGGCCCCTGTAACTACTTGTTTTGTCACCAGTCTGCATCACCATGGCTAGCCTCTCCAGCTGCACACATGCATGCCCCCAGCACAACCCCTGTCACCAGCCTCCACTGCACATGCCCAGGGAGAGATTGTGTAGCCAAGGGAGAGCATGCTGACAGCCATGGAGCAGTCATGGTCCCTGCAGCTGCCAGTGCAGGGACTGTAGTTGGCCTCAGGCCTTACTACCTGTCCTGGCCCCCACCACTACAAGTGTATCTTCAGACGGCCCCTGCTACTACAGAGGCACCTGCAGCTGGCCTCTGTAGCTGAGTGTGCCATGCCACCAGCACCACCTGCCCTGATCTCTAGCCATTGGACCTGGAAGTGTTGCTGAGGACCCCAATAGCCCTTGCAGCCACTGTGGACCCTCTGCAGTGCTGGCCAAAGAGCACACCATTGTCTAAAGAACTAAAGAGTTGAGCTAAAGTTGAGCTAAAGAGCCATCATGCCCCCCTGGACCTGGTGCCACTACATGCCACCACACTTGGCACCCTGCACCACTAGACCCAGGGTCACAGCATGTTCTAGCATGACCCCACCTACAAGTGAAAGTCTTCCCTTGCTGAAGTCAGTCCATAAATTCTGGAAGAAATGACTGCTTCTTCAAATGCGCAGACTCCTAAGCAAGGCTACAGGGATCACATAGAATTAGGGAGACATGACTTCACCAAAGGAACACAAGAAACCTCCAGTAGTTGGCCCCAAAGAAATGGAGATCAGGAACTGCCTCACAAAGAAGTCAAGATAATTATTCTAAAGATGCTCAGAGAGCTACAAGAGAGCCCAAATAGACAATTTCATGATATCAGAAAAACAAATTAAGAACAAAATAAGAAGTTCAAAAAAGAGATAGGAAACATAAAAAAGAACCAAACAGAAATTTTGGAGCTGAAGAATTCAATGACTGAACTAAAGAATTCAATAGAGAGTTTCAACATCAGACTTGACCAAATGTAAGAAAAAATCAGTGACCCAGAAGACAGGTCAACTGAAATTATCTAATTAGAGGAGCAAAAAGAAAAAAGAATGAAAAGGAATGAAGACAGCCTATGAAACTCATGGGATACCATAAAAAGAAATAATGAACACATCATCAGAGTCCCAGATGAAGAGGAGAAAGGGGCAGAAAGCTTATTTAAAGACTAATTGGTTGAAAACTTCCCGGACCTGGGGAGAGATTTGAACATCCAAGTTCATGGAGCTAATAGATCATTCCATAATTTCAATCTAATGTGATCTTCTCCAAGATACATTGTTACAAAACTGTCTAAAATCAAAGACAAGCAAAGAATTTTAAAGCAGCAAGAAAAAAAAATTCTCTCATAAAAGGGAACCCCCCATTAGGCTATCAGCAGATTTCTGGCAGAGAACTTGCAGATCAGAAGAGAATGAGAGGATAAATTCAAAGTGCTGAAAGAAAGAAACTGTCAGCTAAGAAAATTTTATCCAGCAAAGTTGTCCTTAAGAAATGAAGGCCTGATAAAGACTTTCTATAATAAACAAAAGCTGAGGGAATTCATCATCACTAAACCTGCTTTACAAGAAATGCTGAAAGAAGTTCTTCAAGCTGAAATGAAAGAAAAACATGAACACATATGAAAATACACAATACACTGGTAAAGGTAAGAACAGAGTCAGATTCAGAATACTGTAATGGTGGTGGTGTGTTAACTACTTAACTCTAGTATAAAGGTTGAAGGACAAAAGTATTAAAGAAGGCTACAGCTACAACAATTTGTTAATGGATGCACAATATAAAAAGATATAAATTTGGACATCAAAAGGGTAGAATTTTTGTATATGATCAAAGTTAAATTGTTATCAGAGTAAAATAGGCTGATATAAGTTGGCATTTTAAATGTTTCACAGTAACCACAAAACAAAAACCTATAATGGGTTTACAAAAGATAAAGAGAAGGGAATCAAAGCATACAACTATGGAAAATCATCAATTCACAAAGGAATGAAGTAAGAGAGGAATAAAGGAACAATGGAACCACAAAACAGCCAGAAAACAATTAATAAGATGGCATTAGTAAGTCCTTACTTATCAATAATTACTTTAAATGTAAATGAATTGAAATCGCCAATCTGAAGACAGAGAGTAGCTAATGGAAAAAAACCAAGAACCAATTATATGCTACCTACAAGAGACTCACTTTAGCTTAAGGACACACATAACTCAAAGGGGAGGGATGGAAAAAGATATTCTATGTAAATGGAAACCAAAAAAGAGCAGGGTTAGCCATGCTTATATCAGACAAGATAGACTTTAACCTAAAAATGGTAACAAGAGACAAAGAAGGTCATCATGTAATGATAAGGGGGTTAATTCATCCAGAAGTTATTACAATCATAAATATATATGCACCCAACATCAGAACTAAATACATTAAGCAAATACTAACAGATCTGAAGGGAGAATAGTTAACAATGCAATAATAGTAGAGGTCTTCAACACTCCACTTTTGACAATGCATAGATCATCCAGACAGAAAATCAACAAGAAAAAATTGAACTCGAACCATACTTTAGAGCAAATGGACATACACAGACATTCCATTCAACAGCAGTGCAATACACATTCTTCTCAAGTGCGCATGGAACATTCTCCAAGATAGATCATGTGATAGGTCCCCAAACAAGTCTTAACCAATTCAAGAAGATTGAAATCATACCAAATATCTTTTTGGAACACAATGGTATAAAACCAGAAATCAATAACAGGAGGAAAACTGGAAAACCCACATATGTGGAAATTAAACAACACACCCCTGAACAACCAAAGGGTCAAAGAAGAAATCAAAAGGGAAATCAAAAAATATCTTGAAATAAAAAAAGATGGAAACACAATATATCAAAACCTATGGGATGCTGCAAAAACATTTCTAAAATAGAAATTTATAGTGATAAATGTCTGCATTAAAAAAGGAGAAATATCTCAAAAAAACCACCTAACTTTATAACTCAAGAAACTAGAAGAAGGAGAACTTACTAAGCTCAAAGTAAACAGAAGGAATGAAATAACAAAGATCAGAGTGGATAAGTGAAATAGAGACCAGAAAAACAATAGCAAAAATTAATGAAACTAGGAGCTGTTTTTTTTAAAAGATAAACAAAATTGACAAACCCTTAGATAGAATAACTAAGAAAAAAAGGGAGAAGTCTAAATAGCTTTTTTAGACTAAAAAAAAGAATTTACATACTCATATAAGTAAAATCAGACACGAAAGAGGAGACATTACAAATCATATAACAGAAATACAAAGGATTATAAGAGACTACTACGAACAATTATACACCAAAAAATTGGACAACCTAGAAGAAATGGACAAATTCCTAGAACACATATAAACTACCAAGACTGACTCATGAAGAAATAAAAAATCTGAACAGACCAACAATGAGTAAGGAGATTGAATCTGTAACTCAAAACCTCCCAACACAGAAAAGCCCAGAACAAGATGATTTCACTGGTGAATTCTACCAAACATTTAAAGACAAATTAGTGCCTATCCTTCTCAAAGTGTTCCAAAAAACTGAAGAGGAGGAAACACTTTCAAACTCATTTTAAGAGGCCAGCATTACTCTGATACTACAAGAGAAGAGAACTACAGATGAACATCCCTGATAAGTATAGATGCAAAATTCTCAAGAAAATATTAGCAAACTAAATTCAACAGCACATTAAAAGGATCATACACCATGATGAAGGGGGATTTATTCCTGGGATGCAAGGATGGTTTAATATATGCAAACTAGTGTGATACACCATGTTAAGAGAATGAAAGATAAAAATCATATGATCATCTCAATAGATGCAGAAAAAACTCTTGACAAAATACTCCATCCTTTTGTGATAAACACACTCAACAAATTGGGTATAGAAAGAATGTACCTCAACATGATAAAGGCTACATATGACAAAACCACAGCCAACATCTTAACTTCTAAGACCAGGAACAAGATGAGTTCTCATCAACCTATTCAAAATAGTACTGGAAGTCCTAGCTAGAGCAATCAGTCAAGAAAAGGAAACAAAAGGCATCCAAATCGGAAAGGAAGAAGTAAAACTGTCTCTATTTGCAGATGATATGATCTTATATAGAAAATCCTAAAGACTCCACCAAAATTCTATTAGAACTAATAAACAAATTCAGTAAAGTTGCAGGATAGAAAATCAATATACAAAAATCAGTTGCATTTCTATACACTAACAACGAACAATCAGGAAGAGAAATTAAGAAAACAATCCCATAGGGGCTGACCCTGTGGCCTAGTGGTTAAGTTTGGTGTGCTCTGCTTTGGCAGACAGGTTAGGTTCCTGGGCATGGGGCAGGGACCTACATCACCTGGTGGTGGCCATGCTGTGGCGGTGACCCACATACAACATAGAGGAAGACTGGCACAGATGTTAGCTCAGGGTGAATCCTCCTCAGGAAAAAAAAGAAAGAAAGAAAAAAGAAAACAATCCCATGTATAAATACAACAAAAACAATAAAATACCTAGGAATAAATTAAACCAAGGAGGTGTAAGATCTGTACACCAAAAACTAAAAGAATTTGATGAAGAGACAAACAAATGGAAAGATATCCTGTGTTCAAGAATTAATATTGTTAAAATGGCCATACTACCCAAAGCCATCTATAGATACAATGCAGTCCCTATCAAAAGCCCAATGTCATTTCACAGAAATAGAGCAAACAATCCTAAAATTTTTATGGAACCACAAAACACCCCAAATAGCCAAAGTAATCTTGAGAAAGAAGAACAAAATTGGAGGCATCACACTTTCTGACTTCAAGCTATATTACAAAGCTATAGCAATAAGTATGATATCAGCATAAAAAAGACACATAGGGGGCCAGCCTGGTGGTGTAGTGGTTAGGTTTACGCACTCCACTTCAGTGGCCTGCGGTTCCCAGGTTCAGATCCTGGACTCGGACCTATGCACTGCTTATCAAGCCATGCTGTGGGAGGCATCCCACATATAAAGTAGAGGAAGATGGGCACAGATATTAACTCAGGGCCAATCTTCCTCAGCGAAAAGAGGAGGATTGGCAGTGGATGTTAGCTCAGGGCTAATCTTCCTTAAAAAAAAAAAAAAAAAAGACAGATGAATGGAACATAGTCAAGAGCTCAGAAATAAACCCTCACATGTATGATCAACTAATATTTGACAAATGAGCCAAAAACGCTCAATGGGGAAAAGATAATCTTTTTAATAAATGGTTCGGGGAAAATTACGTAACCACATATAGAAGAATCAAATTGGACCGCTATCTTACACCACTCACAAAAATTAACTCAAAATGGGTTAAAGCCTTAAACATAAGAATGGAAACTGAAAAACTCCTCCTAGAAAAATCACAGGGAAAAAGCTCCTTTACATTGGTCATGGGAACAATTTTTGGATATGACACCAAAAGTACAAGCAACAAAAGCAAAAATTAATACTTGGGACTACATCAAACCAAAAAGATTTGCACAGCAAAAGAAACAATCAACAAAATAAAAAGGCAACTGATGGGATGGGAGAAAATATTTGCAAATTGAAAGGGATTGATATCCAAAATATATAAAGAACTCCTACAACTCAATAGCAAAAAACAAACAAACAAACCAATCCCAAACAATCTGATTAAAAAATGGGCAGAGGAATTGAATAGACATTTTGCCAAAGAAAACATAGAAATGGCCAACAGGTACATGAAAAGGTGCTTGACATCACTAATCATCAGAGAAATGCAAATCAAAACCAAAATGAGATCTCATCTCACACCTGCCAGAATGACTATTATAAAAAATATGAGATAACAATATTGGTGAGGATATGGAGAAAAGAGAACCCATGTACACTGTTGGTGGGAACATAAATTGGTACAGCCACTATGGAAAACAGTATGGAGGTTCCTCAAAAAATTAAAAATAGAACTACCATATGATCCAGTAATCCCAGATTTGAGTATATTTCCAAGGAAATAAAAACAGGAACTTGAAGAGATATCTGCACCCCCATGTTCATTGCGGCATTATTCACAATAGCCAAGACATGGAAACCTAAGTGTCCATCTACAGATGAATGGATGAAGAAAGTGTGGTATATACATATACAATGGATATTATTCAGCCATGAGAAACAAGGAAGTCCTTCCATTTGTGACAACATAAATGAACCTTGAGGGCATTATGTTTAACAAAATAAGTCAGACAGAGAAAGACAAATACTGCATGATATCACTTATATGTGGATTCTAAAAAAGCCAAACTCATAGAAACAGAGAGTAGAATGGTGGGTACCAGGGTCTGAGCGGTAGGGGAAATAGTGAAATGTTGGTCAAAGGGTACAAACCTCCAGTTATAAGATGAATGAGTTCCGGGTATCTAATGCATGGCATTGCGATTTTAGTTAACAATACTGTATTATATATGTCAAAGTTGCTAAGAGACTAGATCTTAAATGTTCTCAACACAAAAAAGAAATGGCAATTATGTGACGTGATGGAGGTGTTAGCTAACACTGTGGTGGTAATCATTTCGAAATATAAGTATATCGAAAGAACATGTTGCATACCTTAAGCTTATACAAACTTGTATATCAATGATGTCTCAACAAAGCTGAAAAAATACAGTAGGTATAGTATGATGCCATTTTTCTAAAAGTAAACATATATATATATGTATATATATATTTATATGCATAAACAAATGGAGTAAATACAAAACCAATTGGGAAGAAAAAGACCCATAATTCAAACAAAGCTGTTTGAATTCTTCAAGAGAATGTTTGATTTATGGCAGAGAATGCTGCCTAACCTTGCCATCTACAAAGTTTTTTACCTCCTCCTTCCTCCTCTCAACTCTTGTATACATTCTGGTTAGAAACCTGCCTGCTCATCAGGGACAGGTTACTGGTAACATTATGAGAGGATATGATCAGTCTTACCAGTAACCAGGAAAATGTAAATTAAGTCAGAATGAATTAATACTACACAGATATAAGATCGACAGACATCTGACAACACCAAATGGAGTCCAGAGTTTGGAGCAATGTGAAATTTCATACACTGCCGCTGGGGCACACTGGTAGAAACACTTTGGAGTTTGCAAGTTGGCAATATCTAGAAAAGAATAAACATATATTTCTCAACTCATCAATTCCACTCATAGGTATATAACCCAGGGCTGTGGTTCCCAAACAGTAGGTGCCCTGGAACACCACAATGAATGCACAGGGATACCATGGGATGTTTACAATCTCCCAGGGAAACACCTTGAGAATAATACTGTTAAGTTCTTTGGACCTAACTACTTAATAAGCAGAACTGTTATAGATGTTTTCACTTGGCAATATATCAAGGACATTTTCAAGTCAATACATACAGATCCATTCCACTGTGTGTGTGTGTGTACACTGATCATGTAGTGAATTTGGATCCTTAGAAAACAAATTTCAAAAGCACAACTCATACATTCTCTCTGAAATATCTGAAGACAGACTTACTTGTGGCATACTTTTTATTATATTCCTGAAAATCTTCTAAATTTGAAGGACATAGGCTTGAAGAGATGGTATAGTCCTGATGATCTGGTTTTCCCACATAAGGTAGCTGGGTACCTATTAGATGTCTCTTCTATGTTGATTTTCTTGTTAATTGACCAAGCTCCTGCTTCTTCTCTGTTGTTGGAGCTTTGAATCCAGGGTTCTTGCTTTTGAGTAAACCATACATATTTCCAATGGGTCATGGAAGGCTTTCCAAAGTGGTATGGCCCTGGCTCTGTTTTTACCTTGCTGTTGCTGACATCTCACTTCATCTTTCCTGTACTCCGGATTGTCTCTAAGGTCCAGGAAGGACTAATGATGATGGACACACACCAGTGTAGCCCACCAGGCTTCTAATATTGAGGTGGATCCAGTGCTCTGAGGCTTAGCCCACAATCAACAGTAGGATACCCGGCTCTGTTGATATCATCTAACAATTCAAAGAATCTTGCGTTAAATACTCCTTTTAGCTCACTGACTTTGGGACTGTGCATGACTGTTCTCTTTTCATCCCTGTAAATAAATGTATGCTCCCATCAGCTGTTCTGGACTTCACTGGGTTATCATTACATTCATAATTTATTGCCCTCCTTCCTATATCTGATGGGTATCATGAAATTCATCTCTTATTGATCTTTTTTCTAAATTTCATGAGTGAGGAAAGACAGGCATCCAGGGCATAGCACATTTGGAGGTTTCTGAGACTGAATACACTGGATTTAATAATTAGATGTTATAAGTGCTAGCCCTCCTGGGTACTCTTTCTAGCTAAACAGTGACTTATTCTAGGCTCAATAGGAAATGGGCTTCATTTAGGTAAGATTTTCTTTAGGTAGTAATAGAAGTGGTGCTTTTGTTAATCCTATTTCTAGCTCAACTGAAACAAAAAGCATTCAATCATTTAATTTTGCACATCCTGAATGGGACTGGAGGTAAGAGTGACTGCTTGCCCTTACAACCTCAACTCCACCCCTCTTATCTTGGAGTCAGATCATCAGCCTAGGACAAGAAAATGTCTATAGCTGTAAGAAGGGGAAGAATTAGAAAGATTAGACACACTGACAGCCAACTGTGGTTCCTTCAAATTCAAGATAACTGTTAATTTTTAAAGGATTAGAAATTTCCAAATGTTCAACTGATTAAGATTAAGCCACCAACAACAGTCATTCCTGAAGTGACAGTTTCATTTGCATGACTCTGATCTAACCCCTGGGCAATACTGAAAAGTTATGTTTAGGTAAGAAAAAGAAATAAAAGGCATGTGAATCATAATGGAAGAAGTAAAACTGTCTCTTTTTTATATATGGAAAACCCTAAAGACTCCACCGAAAAAACTATTAAAAAAATTCAATAAAGTTGCAGGACACAAAATCAATATGCAAAAATCAGTTATGTTTCTACACAATAATAATAAACTATCAGAAAGAGAAATTAAGAAAATAATCTCATTTACAATTGCATCAAAAAGAACAAAATACCTAGGAATAAATTTAACCAAGGAGGTGAAAGACCTATACATTGAAAACTATAAGACATTAGTGAAAGAAATGGAAGAAGATGCAAAGAAATGGAAAGATATTCTGTGCTCATGGACTGGAAAAATTAATATTGTTAAAATTTCCATATTACCCAAAGCAATTTACAGTTTCAATGCAATCCCTATCAAAATTTCAATGGCATTTTTCACAGAAACAGAACAAATAATCCTAAAATTTGTATGCAACCACAAAAGACCCTGAATAGCCAAAGCAATCTTGACAAAGAACAACAAGGCTGGAGGCATCATACTTTCTGATTTCACCCTAAAGTGACAGTAATTGCAATAGCATGGTACTGGCATAAAAACAGACACATAGATCAACGGAACCAAATAGAGAGCCCAGAAATAAACCCATGAATATGTGGTCAATTAATTTATGACAATGGAGCCAAGAAGATACAATGGGGAAACGATTGTCTCTTCAATAAACGTTGTTGGGAAAACTAGACAGCTGCACACAAAAGAATGAAACTGGATCCTTATCTCACACCATACATGAAAATCAACTCAAAATGGATTAAAGACTTCAACATAAGACCTGAATGCCCTGTCAGGGTATAGATGCACATCAAAGGCCAGTGTCTCAGGTATAATATCCCTTAACAGCGTCAGGTAGCACTTGCCTAAGTCTGTTCTTGTAATGGCTTCCCCCTACAGGTGCTTGTCATGAGGAAGTTTCAGATTCTAAGTCCTACATGCTTTGAAAAATATAGGTAGACAACTCTTATATACTATATCCATTTGTATTGTCTGGTAAGAAACGCTAATATTATTGCTTCTCAAACTTTAGAGAGCATCAGACTCATCTGGATATCTTGACGAAATGAAGATTCTTGGAACCTACTGCCAGATATCCTGATTGCAAGGGTCCTGGGTTGGCCCAAAGGAATTTGCCTTTTTAACAAGCCCACTAGGCAATTCTGAAAGCAGTTGGTCTGAGGACTATGCTTTATGAAAGTCCTGTGCATTTAGGGACTGCTCCTTCAAGTAGTCATTAATGACAACACCATATTTAACTATAGTTTTGAAGACAGTCAAGTTTTTCCTGCTTAATTTATACATCAAGAAACCTTTCGTAGCACTCAATCGGCTACTCATTTTCAGTGACTCATTTATTTGGCTGTAGAAAAGGATTTGCACACAGGTGTTGATGCAGGGGTAGGAACCAACTCCATTCCCAATTTGTCCTGACACAAATCTACGCATTATATGCATTTTAGGAAAATGTTCAAATGCAGATACAGTCTACTCTGGTATAATGTACATTTCCAAAATTCAAAGTAGCTTCAGCATGATTGGCAGTTGCCATAGTCTGTTCGGGCTGGTATAACAGAATACCATAGACTGGGTGGCTTATAAACAACAGAAGTTTACTTCTCACAATTCTGGAGGTTGGGAAGTCCAAGATCAAGGCTCCAGCAGGTTAGGTGTCTGGTGAGAGCTTGCTTCCTGCTTCATAACGCCGCCTTCTTCCTGTGTCCTCATATGGTAGAAGGAACAAGGGATCTCTCTGGGGCCTCTCTTATAAGGTAACTAATATCATTTACGAGGGCTCCATCCTTCTCACTAATCACCTCCCCAAAGCCCCACCTCCTAATACCATCACACTGGGGATTAGGTTTCAACATACAAATTTTGGAGGACACATACAATCTGTGGAATTCAGTCCATGGCAGTAATGCAGGATAATGTCAAAATAATACTGAATTTGCATTGGTCCATACATGATTTTCCCAGTGCGTTAATCTTTTATACATCCAAGTAACAGGAGCTGAACATAAAGTGTACTGCTGCAGACGAGCACAGAAAGGCACAGGGGAATTCAGGGTTGAATATTCAAGATGCCATTCACCCCATATTCTTACCCTTGGCTCAGCTGGTCCACTGCTCTGCCTTTGAAGAACCCTTTGTTTGGTTTTCTCTAGTCCTTCTGAATGTTGTCTTTGTTGATACGAAGCTCAGTGGCCTCAACCCTCCTGTTGCTCCTTTCTATCAAGCCACTGTTATTTCCTTCAATAAATACCTATATTAACGTAGTATTTACCCACTAGGAATTTAACATATCTTTTTAACTATACTAGCATTTTATTAGTATGTTCTTATTGTTGTATTTTGTATATAAAGTTGCATAGGTTTGAGTGGTCTGTCGCTAATCCAATTTTTCTCAAAAGCCCTGTTATTTTTAACACACAATTCATAGTAGAATGCAACGTTTTCTGGGATGCATATATTGCGTTATAGCAAAACCACCTACATTCTTGAACAAAATAGAAATGATCTTCTATCCATGTGCTGTTTGACATCGTTCATGTTTTTTTTTTTTCCTCCATGAAGAGGAATACTGAAGAATGGACAGATTTTGCTTCGAGTTTAGAATCATTAAGAACTGCTTTTCTGCACCACATCAAGGGGTTTGTTTTACGAATTACACAACTTCTTACAGCAACAGATACACAGTTCTTCTTTTAACCCACATTCAAATTGTATGCCTATCAGTTGAATATGTTGTTCAATTTTCCTTTGACAGATATACAGTTAAAGACCCAAGAATCAAACCAGGAACTCTTTATAACAACAAGTATGGAAAGGAAGAGGTACATTTCTTTGGGGGAATCTTAAATATCTGAGGTAGCCATTAAGAGTCTGGGATTTCTTGTGGCATAATACATGATAAGAATGAGAATTTTTACTCCACTGTTATTTTTTTAACTACCTTAATTTTTCAAAGTGTGCAGTTCAGTCGTGTTAGGTATATTCACATGATCGTGAAGCTCATCTCTAGAAGCTCTCCACCTATCCCCATTAAACAACAACGCCCTTTCCTCCTCCCGCCACCATTATGTTTTAATATTCTTAACCATGTGCCACTTGAGCAAGTGATAACCGTATGAATACCTCAAATCACCTTTAGCCTGCAGAGTCATAAAAGATTTAGAGAACTAGGGGAATTAACTTTAACCAGGTTTGAGATAAATCCAGGAAAAGAGAGACGTATTTCTAATCCTAAGAGTAGAAATGTGGTCAGGATACTGTCAGAATCCCAGGTGTATCAATTCAGAATTCACAGCAAGGAACTCTTTGATGGATGTTAAGCTGGCCGAAGGACTTTCATGGCAACTCCGGAGCACCCACTCCTTCTTTCTGTTGTGTTTAGCAGTGCCATGGCCCAGCAAACAGAGCACTAAATTAAGAGTGGGGTGCTCTGCCAATGGCTTTCCTGTTAAATGGTAATGAATAAGTCGTGAAGTCTAACAGGCACTGCAAAGCTCATGCACCAAAAGCAGATGTCCCTCATCCTTGAGGAGTTGACACTCTCTGAATAATCTCAGTGAACGATCCATTAGGGATATTTTAGATGACTTTTTCTTGAGACATCATGCTGTTTCATGCTTTGCTAAATATCTAATCCATATAATGATATCAGGATTCTTTGATGTGGATTGCAGATATAATTCACTGCTTCTGTCACGTCTATCTTCGATATGCAACTTTACACTTTCTTCCATTAACCCCCAACCTCCACCTGGATCCAAGCTGAGCTTACTGTTACCTCTCCACCTTACCTGTTCTGCTACCTTTTATTTAATGACATAAGTGGGGAGTCTTCTGACCATTTCATCATAGAAGCTATTTGCAGATATTTTAGAACCATTTTTCTAGCCAGCAAAGATGGTGCCAAATTATTTTAAATGCTGCTTGATTCATATTTTATCAGCAAGACAGCCTTTTGCCTGCATCCTTAAATCCCATTTCACGTTCTTTAGAAAGAAAGAGTGATTTAATTAATGACTATAAAATATAACAATTTTTAGAATAATGATATTGTATAATTATAAGGCACTGGGGCTATGTATAAGAGATTTTTCTTCCAAATGTGCAGCTCTTTTCAAAAGTAGTTATTAGGATTATATATATTTCAGAATGATAGAAGCATAATGTAGAAAAACCCAACTGTTTAAAATGGAGCTCATTATTTTCTCCATGAAATCCACTGCTCCTTTCATGTTTTTCTTTGAGAGGTTTATTATCTACATTATAATGCACCCAAACCATCCAAACTATAAATCTAAAAGTCACCTTTAATGCCTATTCCTGGTCTATCTTCCAATTGGTCCCCAGGTTCATTCCTATTGCCTGAACCTACACCTTCAACATTTCCCTCCTGGTCTATTTCATTATGCTGCTGACTGATGTTCCTGGCTCTAGTCTCTCCCTTCATCAGTCTGTTTCCTTCTATAGTTACCTTTGTGAAATGCAGGCACTGACTGAAAAATCTCTAATGTTATCTATTGTGTAGAGGATAAAGTCCAATCCCTTGGCAGTGCTTCCAAGGCCTCTGGTAATGCACCTTTTCAGCTCATTTCCCTCTACTCACCCACACTCCAGTCACACCAACAAACTCATCACTCTCTGCTTCCGTCGTCTGGCATATATGGTTTCCTTTGCTGGAAGGTCCTGTTTGCTGCCTTACTATCTCCCTTCTACCCCAAACAAAGCAAGTGTGAAGTAGCTCCAGTTTCTGTGGGGGATCTGAGGCTTACACAATTTGGGGGGGTTCAGTGTAAGAAAGAGAGCACACAATTACGTATTCTCATAATTTTGTATAATGACAAAAATAGAGACAGGATATTGGAAGGGTCCCAGGCAAGGGAGGGAGGCTGAAGCTTCAGCTTGGTTAGCTTCCTTGTAAATCTGCCTCGGAGTTATTGCTCAACGACTTTTGTTGATTGCTTTATTAAACTTTCTCAGTCTGGCAGAGTAACTAGGATAGTATGTGCTCAATAAAGATTTGTTCAATTAAAGACTAAAATCCTACTCACTCCTAAGGTTGGCTCAAGCATCACCTCTTCTGTAGAGCCTTCCTTAACTTTCTAAGGCAGTTTTTTGCTGTTTCTTCCCTTTTACAGAATGCTGTGTAGACACATTTGCAATGACACTTTCAACACTGCATGGTAACTGCTTTTGTTTCTTGTAGATCAATGGTCCTCAAACTCGAGCACACATCAGAACCAGCTTGAAGAGCTTATTAAGCCACTGATTGCTGGGCCCCACTCTCAGAGCTCCTGATTCAGTAGATCTGGGGTGGAGTCTGAGGATTTACGTTTTTAACAAGTTCCAAGACGATGCTGATGGCCAAGTTCTACAGGAACTACACCCCATTCATTCTAAGAACATTCCTAGTTCATAGTATGTGCTTAAATACATATATGTGTGTGTGTGTATATATACACATATAAAACTGAAAAGGAATTAAGATAAGCATATTATAAATTCTTAACTTTCTATACTTCTAACAAATAAATTATAGAATTACACAGGTCTTTAAAAATGGAATTCTCCATTAATAACAAATGTAATTAACAATATTTATTAAGTGACTATATATTACTTTGTGAATTAGTAATACATGGTTGCTCCACTCTTAGATCATGTTTTAAAAGGAAGGAAGGAAAATAGAATGATAAAGTTTCAGACTGTTCCTTATATATAATCTATACAGTACTCAGGGAAATGTTTAACAACAAAGTTGCCAGGTTCTTGATCTAGAGCAGGACATATTATTTTTGTTATAACAAAGATAAAAACCAAAGAACAAAAAAAGGGAGAATACCTATGAGAGGGCACTTGATTAGACTTATACTCATAGTGATATGAGTTTGTACCATTAAAAATGTTCTATATGGATAGCAAAAATAAATTTTTAATATTAAATTCCCTGGTGTTTAAGATGTACACAATGATACTGGGACTAATGTTATTTTGAAAAAGCAAAGGAAAATGACAGAGTAGAGGCAAAATGGAGCATTATGTTAAAAAATTATAAATAAAAGTACTTCAACAAGAAAAGGCTTTTAAAAATTCAGAGCAACAATGCTTGTGCCTACAGAAAATAATCAGAAATGCACTGCTTTTATTTATCTAAAGATTTAGATAGTTCTCTGAGTAAAAGAAGAAGAAGCAAGAAGAAGGAAAAAGGAGAGACAAAGAAGTAAAAAGAGACTTTGAAAGATTCTGAAGCTCAAGCAATCTTACTCCTAGCATCATTTTGAAATGGAATTACCGAACTTCCTACCAGGAGTAAATGCTCTTCATTTGCCTGAAGCCTTGAGATTATTAGGGATTAAGGACAGGGACTGCCCAACATTCCTACTGCGGTGTGTGTCTCTGTGGGGAGACGCGGTAGGTCCTGGAAGATGGGGAGTGGGCACTTTGCCCAGTACTCTGGTTCCCCCTTTAGGAGGGGACTTGGTGTTGCTGTTGGAATTGGGGGCTTACAGGTAAGTTTTTGACAGATTCATAGACGCTAATTTACTCTTGGGGCCCACGATCCAGAAAAAAGTGTTAAGAAAATTATTAAAAATCTTAATTTGAATTTTCATAGTGTTAAGAACATGTAATAGCGTGGTTGGTCACATCAGGTCTGTAAAACAGGGAATACCTCATGGGTAAGATTAATTAGTATTTATGTTGGTTCTGGTGATATCTTATGAGAGCACAGAAGTCAATGAAAAAAAAAATCAAAGCTTCCATGTCCCTTCTCTGTTCTGGGACAGACTCTTTGGAAACAGATCCGTTGTAGATTGGGGTCCAATGACATATTGCAGGGGAGAGACTGATTACAAGGAATAGTAAAGGATTCCCGTGGCAGAGTGAATCTAATAGTCTTGGGATAAGCTCCACAGATTTGATCAAATTAAAGTTTCCTTTTCTGAATCCTAATTCCTTTATGACAGTCTCAAAACAGACCCAGAGAATGGGCTTATACAATTTTGCATCATGGAAATGTGGTAACAGTGGCCAAAAATGGTTAGGGACAAGTCAGTTTAGATGGAGAGGGGGCAAGACCTCCTTGGGAATTCTCAGGAATATTCTGTAGGGGACTACCCCTGGGCCTGAGTTATTGTGTTTGGATATCAAAGGAAAGGGAACCCTGGAAGAACAGAAATTTCAGGGAGAGTCAGGTGCGCGCAATTTGGATGAAATACTTTCTCTCCTGTCCGCTTTTTCATCTGTCACCTTTCTTCATAAGTTTCCTTCACCCGCTACCATTTTGGTCTCCCTCCCATGCTCCTACACAAGCTCTCTGATTCCTTTAATGCTGTTTTACTACAGTCTTTTGGTTGCTTGATGATGCAAGGTCATAACATGTTTTATCTGTCACAATTTGCGCAGTTATTGGTTGGGGAAAGGTAGGTCAGGTCAAGAGAAATACTTTATAGGTGATGTAAGGACAGGTGACCAAAAATGCTATTAAGCGGTTCTCAGAGAAACAATATACCTTCATCACAGGTTAAGGTGTAGAATAAAATTTTTTTTATCGTGGTAAAAAACACATAATATGATATCTACATTTTGAAATGTACATGTACATGATAGTACAATGTCACAACCAGGATAATTCATATTTCACCAGTTTTTTAGGTGGCCAGTGTGTGTGTGTGGTGTGTGTCTGTGTATGTAGCTCTATGCAACTTTATTACGTGTGTGGATCTGTGTAACTACCATCACAACTAGGATACAGAACTATTCATCCACACAGGGCTGTGTTGTTCTATTCCTTCGTAACCACACAAACAACCTCCCTCACCTCAATGCCTAACCCTTGGAAACCACTAATCTGTTCCCCACTTACATAATTCTGTTATTTCAAAAATGCTACATAAATGTAATAATATAGTATGTAACCTTCCAGGATCATCTTTTTTCCACTCAGCATAATGCCCTTGAAATACACCCAAATAGTTACATGTAACAATAGTTCCTTTTTATTGCTGTGTAGCATTCCATGACATGGATGTATAACAATTTGTTTAATCATTCACCTTCTGAAGGACACTGAGGTCTTTCCAGTTTTGGGCTATTATGAATAAAGCTGCTATGAACATTTGTGTACAGGCTTTGCTGTAAACATAAGTTTTCATTTCTCTGGGATAAATGCCCAAGAGTGCAATATCCACTACTCGTAAAAGGCCTCTTTGGCCCTTAGCTGAGAATAACCTATATTCCATATTTGGCATGCAACTAAGCATGTAACAAACCTATCTTTTATTTAAAAATTGGAAAAGAGTGGGTACATTTGAATTTTCTTTTTATGTATAATATAAGGAGTTGCCTTTATGTAAATCCACAGACCACTGGGATTATGTGAAAGCCTGTCATGACTGCAGCTGATGAAATGGTCCACTGAAGAATTCAGTCGGCACTTCTGATCTTCTGCTATAATAAGCAGATTGTTGCCTTAAAAATCAGACTTCTTTTTCTTCCTTTCATCTATCTACTTCATTTGCAACACACAAACACACTGTTTTAAAAAAAATGCCTCTTAGTTTCCTTTCTTCCAAATCCTTTCAAATTAAACATGCAGTTTCATATACACTCATGCAGTTTATAATGAAATCTTTTCTTCCCTGAGCTATTAAAATAACCAAGCTTCCAAGTGGAGAATTAGACAAACAAGGCAGCATACACATATAAGTAAATTAAAATTCATAAATAGAAGAGGTCCAGCAGCCGGTTACCTACTAAAGCTTGGGAGAGTGTTGGTCACAATGTAGTGACTGTCACTTCACTTAAGATAGATGCTATTTGCTTAGTGGAGGTTTGCTGTGGCTTAAGGGCCTCGGATGGCATAGGGATAGAAAAAACTCCTCTCCTCCAGGGCTGTTAGCAGAATATGTTATCCACTATATGTATTCAACGTTTAATAATTCGATTAATACAAAACACAAATTAATGTAAAACATGTATTAATACTTTTGAGTAAATTATAAAAGAATGAATGAAAAGACAACAAAATCTCTGAAGAGAAGGGCCCATTTCTCACCTAACAATATGGCAGGATAAAAGCAATCAACTTGGTTAAAATGATAAGCTCCATTTGTAGAGTTATAATTTTATTTGAAGTAAGAAGTTAAAAAAAAATACAATGATAGATTTTGAGTTAAATTATATCATTTATGAGGCTGTAAAATTGTAAAAGGATACTTAACGTCATACTCATGACATCTTTTTATGAAATATGTTTGACTCAATATTATAATAAACAACTCTAGGAAGGTAATATTTAATAACTTATTAATTACCCATACTTCATCAAATTTAACCTGCTATGAATCTGATGCTTTCTTGATTTTACCAGGAGGTATTAATTGAAGATTTTCACAGCTGGCTGACAGTGACTTAAACCATTATCAATTGTAAGATGTATCCTATCTCAGAGATGTTAGCACGTGAAAAACCTATGCATCTTAAAATAGATAAAATATAGTTATATAACAAGCATGTTGAGCATCTCTTCTATGCCAGGCACTAAGGTAACTGCTGGGTATACAGAAATGAACAAGATACAGTCCATATACTCAATAAGTTTGTAGCCTTCTAGGAGAAAAATAGATAAATAATTTCATGGGTAAAGAGCAATGATCTTCTAACGTCTCAATTAATTTTCTGTTTGTTTGAAACACAAGAAGAAACCTTCTGGTAACATCATTTTATAAGAGATATTGATTATATCATAGCTAAAAGCCAGAAGTAGTTTTATGAGCACACAGGGAATAACCTGTAACAATCCTTTAATTTATTTCTCAAGCACTTGCAATACCGATCCCTCACAGCCACTTTAAAGTTTGTCTCTTTTTGAGACATTAGAGGGGGAAAAAACAAGCATTTTCCTCTTGGGTCTCAAGATTCAGAAATGACTTGATATTCAACTCCTTCATTTCTCAAATAAATATTTTATCATCTTGCAGCTGAAGTAAAATGTAGCATGTTAGTCCCCAAAGAGAGCTACTAAAAATAAAATAAAGACTTGGTTTTAAAGTAACCCCAAATATAGCGCTTGTGCCCAATTCAGGTCCCCAAAGTACTGCCGAGTGAACAACACAGTTTGTGACGGCAAGAGAGACGATGGTGATCTGCAAATCTGATTCCCTGACTTTCTACAAACTATGCTGGATTCCTGAAGGATATATGTATGTGTGTGTGTGTGTCTACTTATCTATTATCGTGACGTATTATAGTAAAATAAAAAATAAATATGTGGTCTTTGTCCCTGGTGCCTGGCACAGAGCTCCTAAAACCCTTGGAATAGACTGGCTTTTGTATATCAGTAAGATGACTCATGGAGGGTAGGGCCAGAAAAACCAACCAAAAGATTGGCAGTTAGAACTTTCTGCCCCATCCCCTGACCTTTGGCGGGGGTGGGGGGGTGGGGGGGAGAGGGGCTGGAGATTGAATTCAATCACCAATGGCCAATGGTCTACTCAATACCTACATAAAGAAACCTCCATAAAAACTCCTCAATGATGAGGTTTGGGGAGCTTCCAAGTTGGTGTTCATATTGAAGTGCTGGGCAGGTGGTGTGCCCAGAGAGGACACGGAAGCTCCGTGCCACCTCTTCCATAGCTTGTCCTATGCATTTGGCTGTTCCTGAGTTGTATCCTTTATAATAAACCGGGTATTTGTAAATGTAATATTTTCCTGAGTTCTGTGAGTCAGTCTAGCAAATTGTTAAACCTGAGGAGAGGGTCATGGGAACCCCTGAATTTGCAGTTGGCTGGGCAGAAATGTGGGCAGCCTGGGCACCCCATTTGCAGCTAGCAGCTGAAGGAGGAGCAGTCTGGTGGCACTGAGCCTTTAACCTATGGGGTCTGTGCCAACTCTGGTAGTCAGTATCAGAAAGGAATGAAACTGTTGGACACCCAGTTGGTGTTGGAGAATTGCAGAACTGATGTGGAAAAACAACATGTATTTGGCTTCAGAAAAAAACACACAAACATTATATTATGTTCACCCATTTTGCTGTTGAATTCAGGCATTTTTGTTGGAACTGCTTTGGCCAAGGAAGTGTGAGGCAAGAGGCGAAGTAGTGTGAGTCCTTGCCAGGCAGAGCCTTAAGAGCAGCGTGTGGTTCCCTGTCTTTCCTCCATCTGCCACGATGACCAGCGATGTTCTAAACAGAGGCTGCCCCTTCAGCCTGGGTCCCAGTGTGAAGATGCAGGACAGAGCTGCAGATGGACTGTGAGCAAGAAATAAACTTTGTTGTTAAGGTTTAGGTTCAATTTGCCTCCACAGCCTAATCTAGCTTATTGGATTCAAGTGGAAGTGATACGGAATAAGAGACTTAGCATGGGAACTAGACCTTATGTAGTTGTGGGAGCTGGGAGCAAGTCTATCAGAGGGTGTTGCCTCTGGTCTCCTGGTGGGCCTGGAGCCACTGCAGGTCAGCAGGGCTGGGGCACAGGGAGGACAAAGTGGAATATACCTGTCCCCTGTTGCCTCTGACCTCTACCATGTGAGGGCCTGCAGAGAGAGCTGGCACCCTGTGCTACAGAACTGCATGTGCGCCTGCACAGAACTTAAGGAGGAGGAGGAGATTTAGAGGGACCTGAGAAGCTGCGGGCTGGACTGCTGCCTCACGGACCTGGTGAAGGTGAACTGGGAGGTCAGTGATTACGTGGGTGAGCTGCAGGTGCTTGGCCCCTGACTTGGACCTCAGAGAAAGCTGGCTTCTGCTTTACCTTGGCCTTGCTTATCTCTGGCCATTTCTTCTGTGGCCAATCCCAACTCAGAATTGGATGGGAATTCTGGGAAGCACAGTTCCAGCTTAGCTAAACTGATGCATACAAAAGCACCACTGCTGTGAGCACACTCCAGGAAGAATGCGTGCTCTCCTCCAAGCTAGAGCTCTCCTGCAAGCTAGAGCTCTCCTCCAAGCTAGAGCTCTCCTGCAAGCTAGAGCTCTCCTCCAAATTCCCTCTCTGGACCCAGACTTTGGTGACCGAGAGGACCGTCGTGAATGTCAAACTCCTTTCCCTTCCTTTAGCCCCAGACCCAGACAAGAGAGGCTGATAGTCTGCTGCTTAGGCTTCTTGTCCTACGATCATGCCTGATCTTGCCCCTTGAGATTAGCACTTGGACTGTAGAAAGACAACAAGGCCCTTTCCTCCTAAGGCCTGAAGCTGAACTTTACCCAGCCACCTCTCTCCGTGTCTCCTGACCTTGGTCCTGCCAGATCTTGCAAGGGTTGGGGGAGAGAGAGGACAATTAAAAAGAACTTTTACTCCTGTTCAGTCCCATTTGTGGTTCTTTACCTGTTCCATTGAGACTGTACCTCTTGGGTGGCTACATTTTATCTTTGGCTCATGATAGGATTCTTTGCTTTTGGAGGTAGGGACAAAGGGTAAGGCTTGAACACTGCCAGAAGTTAGAGAGTGTCCTGAACAGACTGAATTGTACTGCAGTTAACCCATTGCAGATTAACAGACATTCTACATGTTCTCTGGAAAGGAAACTGACTAGTGCCCAAGACTTGTTGAAAGGTTGGGGTCTCTATAGAACATCTGTGAACCAGTTGAATGGCATGCTTACCAAGAATTAATTGTATTTATTCTGAAACCTGTTTATGCTTGTTGGACCAATAGAATATGAGTGGAAGTGATGCATGCAGCTTCCATTTCACTCAATAATGAAATTGCTTCCCTGCTGCCTGCTGTGTATCTGTTATTTAATCAGCTGGTTCCAGAAGTGGTGGTTGGATTCAACTTGCAGTGTTTTTTACCCTATCAGAATCAGCATCCTTGTGCAGGTTCAGATCAGCACCATCTGGCCAGCAAACCCTTCCATCCTCAGAGGTCTGATCTCAGCTCTGCAGGGTGTCTGCATAGAGCTCCTGGGGCACCACTGTCAGCCAAGAAGTGCCCTTCCTCTGAGGTCTGAATCCTGGCTCTGCGGGAGCCTTCCTGCAACCTTCTGATGTCTAGTAACCCTAATGTATTCCCTTGGTTCATGAGTCTAGCATTAAGTATGGAATAGACACTAGCACAGGTTGCTCTAAGTTTTCAGGAGAAACTAGGCTTCTCATCACAGTTCTTAAACCTTGGGATAGACCACTCTCAACACTGGTCTTGTGTTATGGTTAAGTTTGTCCATTCCTGGAAGAAAGAGTGTTTTTCTTTAGATAACATTACATCTCTCCTTAGAAAGTTTTTGTTTTTGTTTTCGGTGAGGAAGATTGGCCCTGAGAGAATATCTGTTGCCAATCTTCCTCAAGATTGTCACTGAGCTAACATCTGCGCCAATCTTCCTCTATTTTGTACGTGGGATGCTGCCATAGCATGGCTTGATGAACGGTGTGTAGGTCCATCCCTGGGATCTGAACCCATGAACCCTGGGCTGCCAAAGCGGAGTGCCCAAATTTAACCACTATGCAACCAGGCCAACCCCTACTTGAAAACCTTTAATGGCTTCCCACTGTCCTCAGAACAGAGCCCCTAAATTTTTATCCTTTCTTCCAAGGCCTTGTATGAACCTGCCCTGGGCTGTCCCTCTCAGATCTCACATCTCACTGCTCTCCCTTCTGTTTCTGCAATCCAGCTGCACTGGCTTTATTTCTGTCCATCAAACAGCTAAGCTCAGCTAGGCAAACCTGCCTTTACGCTTACAATTATCTTGCCTGGAATGTTCTCTCTTGAGACCTTCGTGTGACAGTTTATAGCCTTATTATCACCTTTTTAAACTTTCCGAACTTTCAGAGAACCCAGTCTCTCTATTTAATCCATTTATTTCTTTCAAAGCATCTACCACAATCTGTAACTACTTTGTTTACTTCTTCATTTGCCTGTTTTCTTCTCCATGACTATTATATAAGCCCCTAAGGGCATCGAGTTTGTCTATCTTGTTGGTTATCCCATCTCTTTAAATATCTATTGAATAAAAAATGAATTTAGCTTTTGGTACTAAAATATGCAAATCAATGCAAATTGATTATTTGTATCCTTCAAAGGAACCCAGAAACTCAAAGTACTTAAATATAAATTTTTATTCTTCTAAGCCTACTCAGAACAAGCAGACAATTATTTTCATAAATGGACCCTTCATGCACTACAGTAAGTCATCTTGGGATGAGAGATCAGCAGCAAGGGGGTTAAGCACAGTTTTGATGCGAGATTCTGACAATGCAAGACACGGTCAGAGCAGAGAAGAGCTGTTGCAAATGGTTCACCAATGGGTTTGATCCTAGCAAATGCACATCACTAAATCTTGCAGGCTTATGGGTGTTCATCCTGTCTGGTCACACTGCATCATGAGCCTGAAGGTGTTTGCCTACAAACATGCCCTGAACACTGGTTCAAAAGGAAAAAGGTGCAATCTTGTCAAGTAACCAAAAATTTAAGGCAAAGTTCAAGAGTCAGTGAAATCAATGACATTTACTTTTAATAAAGTCCTGTCAAATTATATTGGCCCAAGAAGTCTTACCAGCCTATCTAATACTGACTCACCTTGCTTTTCAAAATGCGTTTGAGGCCCACTTGAATCAGAGGGTTGACTATTACAGTGTCATGACACTAATGTTGGGGTCCGATTTAAGACGTTGCACTTTTGGAGAGCTGTATTTCATTGAGTCAGCTGACATCTCTCTTTGCCCCCATATATTGGCACACTCTTGTTGCAACATAACTATGCCATCAATGACGTTTGTTTCTAAACCACTTAGTGTTTGTATACACGTGACCTGATAAGATCAATATGAAATTTTATCTAGATTATTCAGGGAATGATTTCCGAACTGACAGATCATCCAGGACTCATATTCTCCCTCTGAAAGTATTTATTATTCCTCCCCCAAACACACACATAGGGGAAACTGGGTGGAAGAAGCGAACAAGCCAAATCTCATCTTCAAATTCAGCCTCAGGACAATGATAACAGGCTGTCCACAAACCCCTGCACGGCCCCATGGCCCTGATATCCTATAGTTACTCCCTTCTGAGGTAGAGGATTTAGATTTATAAACATACACTCCTCAGATTTCTACTCATGTTCTCTCATTTTATTACAGGAATGGCAGAACTGACTTTCTCCACTGTCAATATCCCAAGTCTATTAAAATTTTGCAAGTGTGGAGATACAGGCAAGCGTTCTTTCTTATTTATTCTACTCTGCTCACCTTTTAAGGCCTTGACAAACCTTAGCATAAATCCCTTCTACATCACAGCTACAGCCACAGGCATCACACTCTGTCATTGAGAGAAGACGGTGAAATGGGAAATTTGTCTGTAGGCTCATAAACACAGCCTTCCACACCAGGGCTTCCTAGTGCTGATGATCTGGACAAAAAAAAAAATCCTGTTTCCCAGATGGACTTCTGGCAGGGCTATGGTTCTGAAATATGGCACAAGGAAATGGAGAGAACACTGTAATTACAAAAGAAACAATGCTTCTCTAAAAAGGCTTGCTAGACTCTATCATTTATGACATTTAGTATTGCTAACCTGACCTACAGTCTCCCTCAGACGGACAGAGCTACACGTCCTTAAACTTGGACTTTTTAGACTTCCTATCTTTAGTACAGTTACGTGCTAGAAAGAAAAACAAAGCTTTCAAAAGCAGGAGACGAGTTAACAGTGTTCTGCAAGACCTTTGATCTTCCTTGGGGTACGGAGAAATGGCCTCTGTGGACAGAGAAATCCTTTGTATAATGCAATAAACTATGTTGTTAATTGGGGAGGGGAAGATGCTCAAGATTGAGGGGCCCTGTTCTGCTCATTCTCTCTCTTACTTACTCTTTTCTTCCACTAGAGGTAAGGCTCACATGTGGGAAAAGCTGTTGAATTGGAGGAGGTTGAGGTTTGCTGACTTTTCAACTGTTCTCTACTTTTTAACCTGGGTATTGGCATCCTAAGTGAGATACCAGCTGACATCAGGGCCTTAGACAAAATGGAAATGCACTGCTAGGAATCTCCCATTTTTCTTTTAGATCCCCTTTCCCAGCTTTTTTGTGACTCAGTGCCTCTATGCTGCCCCCTGCTCAGCTCCATTCTCTACTCCTCCATTCTTCCAGACATTACCAAGAAAAACATTTCCCTACCCATGTTTAAAACAAATAATTATTGTTTGGAGAGTAAATGCAGCTTGCCACACCAAATCCTGATTATTTGAAACTGTATTATAAATGTGCAAATGTGGAAGATTCTATATAGTTGACCGAATAAATAGACAATTTCTAAATCTTCACTTCCAATTCCTATTCTAACTCATCTTATATGGGGCTATGCAATTAAGCATTCTTTAACAACACTTTTGATGTCTTTACGATACCCCCAAAATTTATAATTACTGCAAATTGCCTATAGAACAAAACTCTCAAATTTTAATGTTAGTGATTTAAAGCCCTCCATTAATTTAGCGAAAAAACACGTGCTGGGAACTCCACTAAGCATTGCTGAGGATACAAAATGAGCATAATAAGATTCCTGCTTTCAAGGAATTTACAACCTAATCGAGAGAATATATGTACAAAGATAACTACAAGGCAGAATATATGTGCCACAGAGGAGGCATAAATAATAACAACAATTATATGCGAAGCATTTATTGCGTGCCAGGTTGTTCACATCCCTTATCACCAATCCTCACAAAACCTTATAACATAGACGTTGGTATTTCCATTTGCAGAAAACAATAGCAGTTGCCAAATTTCTGCCAGTGCCAGGCACTTTGTATCCATGATCACACTGAATCCCCACAGCAACTCTCATTTTATAAATGAATGCCAGTGATTGGCCTCAGGTCACAGAACTAGTCAGGGGCTGCTACATTCTGAATGTTTGTGTCCCCCTCCCAAATACATATGTTGAAATCCTAACACCCAATGTGATGGTATTTGGAGATGGGGCTTCTGGAAGATGATTAGGTCAGGAGGGTGGAGCCCTCATGAATGGGATTACTGCCCTTACAAAAGAGGCCCAAGAAAGCTCCCCTGGCCCATTCCTGTCAGTGAGGACACAGTGAGAAGTCAGCAGTCTTCACCAGAACCTGACGATGCTGGCATGCTGATCTTGGATTTCCAGTTTCCACAACTGTGAGAAATAAATTTCCGTTGTTTATAAGTCACCCAGTCTGTGGTATTTTGTTATAGCAGCCTAAACAGACTAATACAGTGGCAGAAAAAAGTCTCAAACCCAGGTCTCTCTGACTGCAAAGTCTTTCTTCTTTGGACTGTGCCATGTGCTTTCTTAGGGAAAAAGAGCTCAGAGAAGGTCAGTAGCTTGCCCGTTTGTCAAGCTTTTAAGTGGCAGTAAAGACTGAAAGACAAATTTATTTTACCTCAAAGTCTATGTTTGTTTCCTTTTCTTCCTCCTCATCTTTCTTTCCCTTCCTGAACATTCCTAAAGCCACAAGGTAGGGCAGAGCAAGGTAGGTGTCCCTGTTTGGAATTGGGGTATGGAAACTCCGAACCTGGGCAGGGTGACGAGGATGTCTCCGTAGGAAGGGGCTAGAGGAGGGTGTCACACTGGAGGAGTGAGGGGAGTGTGTGTGGCGTCAGAGCCTGGGAAGGGTCATGAGGGCATCCACATGGAGGGTTTGGCCAGGTGAAGGGTGTTAGATCCCAGGTAGGGTGAGGAGAGTGCCCATGTGGATGGGTACTCAGCCTGGGGGTCAGAGCTTGAGTGGATTAAGAAGTTTCCACATGGGGTAGCAGTAGCCTGGCATAGGGTTTTCGAGCCCAGATATGGTGAGAAGGGTATTTGGGGTGTGTGTGTGTGTGTGTGTGTGTGGGTGTGGGGTGGGGGTGGGGGTGTGGGTGTGGGTGTGGGTGTGTGTAAAGGCAGGGGAATCATGGGAATGGGTTACATACAGGGAGATTGGTCAAATAAGTAAAATGTATTCCGAATAATGGGAGGCTGGTTTCTCAGTGCCAAAGAAGGGAATTACAAGCATGGAAAAGAACAAAATAAAAATAAAACAAAAATTAAAATAGACATTAACGTAAACCCATGGTTTCCAATATAAAAGTAGACACAAAAAGAATATTCATGTAAATATCAGAATGTATGTATATACATATATATACACAAATATACACACACACCACGTGCATGCATATATTCTACAGCTCTGTCCACCCAACATCAATGAGTACAACTGGTACCCAGACTCTGGCTTCTAAATGCCATTTTCCAACTAAGAGAAACCAGGACTCTGAGGAGAAATGGCTAATTCCAGGGCTGGGACAAAGAAAGTATAAGATGAGTTAGAAACTTCCTCTTGTGCCAGAAAGAAAGCAGTCAAATGATGGGACTACGTCAAAAAGACACAGGAGCCAACTTAAAGGGGCTCCCACTGGCCTAATGTAGTACAAACTTAACATCAATATAGATCATGATAATACATTAAATTTATTGAACAAAAATAGAAAGCTATAAGTCCATATTAATATAAGTAACTACATACTTAGATGAATTCAAAGTTTTATGAGGAGTGGGACATTATATAATTTCAAAGTGCCCTGACGAAGCATGTAAAGAAAAAACAGTGTTGAGAAGCCTGGCAGATGCCTCCTCAGTCAAGGAATCACTGTGAACGTCATCAGCCACGGGACACATTGAAACTTGTGCCAGATAATAGGATGCAGTGAGACATGGCAGCGCTCTCTGATCTTCCCTCAAAGCAGCATAACCAGATCAGATCCAAGTCACGAGGAAACAGCAGACAAACCCAAACTGAGAAACTTTCTACAAAATAACTGGCTTGAAATCTTCAAAAGTACCAAGGTCACGAAAGTCACAGAAAGACTTGTTTCAGACCGAGGGAAACTAAAGAGATATGACAACTTAATCCAATCGTGTGATTCTGTACCAGATGCTTTTACTGTAAAGGACATTTTTGGGAGAATTGGCAAAAGTTGAGTGGGATCTGAAGATTAAATCGTAGTAAAGCACATTAATTTAAGGCATGTTAATTTCTGATTTTGAGGGTCCTATTGTGGTTATTAGGAGAATGCCCTTGTTTGGAGGAAATGCTCTCTGATGCGTTCCATGTAATGGGGCAACTTACTTTCAAATGGTTCAGAAAAAAGCCCTTTGTACTATACTTCCAAGTTTTCTGTAAGTTTAACATTGTTTCAAAATAAAAGGAGTTATTAGAAAGATATACTCTCCCTTGTATTTTTCTGCTTTTCTTCTTAAAGTGAAATGTTACCACCATCAGGTTGGGTGCAAAGGTATTAAGTGTAGTTAGTGGTTAGAAAAGTCTTCACGGAGGAGATAGAATTTGGGGAGAACTTCGATGGGTAGAGATGTCTAGGAGGAAACCTTTCCATGTAAAGAAGTGGTGTGTTCAAACACATTTAGGACTTTCCCATTGCCTTACAAACTAAGTTTTTGAACTCAGAAATGGGAGGCAGAATACAAAAGTGGCTAAATTGGGCTTTGGAGTTAGACCAGGATTCAGATGCTGATTTTGTCTTTAACAAGCTATGTGACCTCCGACTATTTGAGTCTCAGTTTCATCATCTGTATAATGGGAATAAAGCTGATGTTTGTGAGAAATAATGAGATTATGTAAGTATAGGGCTCAGCATACTTTCTGCCACGTAGCAGTGCTCGCGATGATGATGATGAAGCTATGCTAATAGTGATGCTCTGAACTATGCTTCAGGGAAGGTAATCTGCATTGTGTCGAAGGGATTGGGATTGGTTCAGAGTGACCCTGAAAGAAGGCAGAGCAGTTAGGAAGCTATTTGTAATTGTCCAGAGGAGAGTAGGGTAAGGTTGTTGGCACGGAAGGACTTGGGCAGATGAGAGTTTGTTAGGGCAAATTCTACAGGTTTAAAACAGTAAGTTAGATTTCGAGATGATCCCTGGAAGGTTAATGACTGCTCTGAGATGCAGTCTCTGGCAGACAGAGGGGAGCAGTGCCATTACTGGTTAGGGAAACAGTGAGTTACTGGGGCTCCATGAAGGAGAGCTCTAAGTCCCGTTCTCCCACCTAGGTCCTTCTAACCTCATAAGCGGAAGCAAATGTATAGACACACACCTTTTGGCTTATGATGTCTTCTTTCCTCCTTCTGCACTTTTATTCTTTCTTCCTCATGTCTCTGTCCCTTCCTCCCTGCACATTCCACTCAGACACCCAAAGTCCTATACTTTGCTTAGGTCTTATTCAAGATTTGTACCTTTCTTAGCCCTAAAAAACACTTCCCAGCACCAGAGCAAGTGTTGATGGTTGAGAACACGAAGTCTTCCCAGTGACTGTTCTGAGAGTGATGCCACTTTCGACGCAGCTCCTCATTCTGCATTTGTTCTGTACTTCTGCATGCGGCTGCTACCATACCTTCTTGTATTTGCTGGTACAGTATATCACAGTGGTATGGCTCTCTGTTTCCTCTGTATACTTTTGTCTCACCCACAAGAGGGCACGCTCTTCTGGGGCAGATGCTGTGTTTCCACAGCAACGATCACTGTGATGCGCACAGTAGTTGCTCAATGGATGTTTGTAAAACTGAGTCAAAAATTAGAAAGATGACAAGAGAAAAAAACAGTGCTAAAAAGGATGTGAAATCATGTTTTCCTTATTTAATTAAAAGAGTTCTAAAAATATATGCTTTGCTGTTAGCCAAAACACTAGGCAACCGTCCTTGGGGAAATTAAGCGTGATGTTTGAGAACACAGGCTTGTGGTCAGCTGCCTGAGCTGCAGGTGGATCACTGCCCTGCTGCTTCCTAGCTTTGTAATCCTGGAATTATTAGTAGCATTTGCTGCCTGAGGTTTTTATATTAAACGAGATCATATATATAAAGAACATAGAGTGCCTGGCAAATAGTAACAACTCAAGAAAGGTTAGCTATTATGATTAAATTTTCCCTAAAAATTTTGGATAGAAAATGGGAATGCATAGCTCTGAAATTCTTTCAGGGAGGTCATTCTCATTCTCTAAGAGGCTTCAGCTGAGAAATCTGCTATTGGAGTAACCCATTTGGGCTTCAGGTAGGGAGAAGAAATTGTCCGTATCCAGTTCCTTTTCCCGACTAGCATTCTACACAGCAGGCTGTGGAGCGCAGGAATGAGCGAGCTGTGCAAAAAGATGAGAGACTCACAGCCTTAGAACCTCATTCTTCTCCCCTAGTAAGGCCACTTCTCTCCAACTTCCGTTTCCACACTTTCCTTCTAAAGCTGCAATTCTGCTTGTTAGCCTCTGTCCTTCAAGGTTGCCCTTGATGTTAATTTTAACTGATTTCCACTGCATTCTCTGAGGCACAATTGGAATAATTGATCCACTTCCCCTCCCATGACTGAAGCAGTCATCTTGGCCTGGAAGGCTATTGCACATTTTGGGGATGGTTGGGGAGCTCATTGGCAAGCCATTTCTTCAATGCTGTCTTGCTTACAAGAGTATGGAAGAGCATTTTATTTTTTATCTTCATTTATTTAATATATTTTTTCTTTTTTTATTGCAGTAACATTGGTTTATAACATTATATAAAAAGTGTACATCACTATATTTTGATTCCTATGTAGATTACATCTTGTTCAGCACCCAAAGACTAACTACAATCCATCCCCACACGTGTGCCTAATCACTCCTTTTGCTCTCCTCCCTCCCACTTCCCCTCTGGTAACCACCAATCCAATCTCTGTCTCTATGTGATTGTTTGTTATTGAAAGAGCATTTTACTGTGCTTTTTATTGGCCCAAATTGCTTCTATCGAATATAAGTTAGGAGGTCCTAGGGCAGACTTTGCATAAATTGTTCACAGCTGTATCTCTAGTACTCAGAGAGGCACCTGCTACCATACAGAATGACATAACTGCCCCAGAAGAGTTGACCATCTTCTTGGTGAGACAAAATGTCCTCATAGGAAAAAGAAAAGACAATGCAATTTGTCTCCGGCTCTAGGAGCAAAGCATGCCAAGGTCTGCAGTGGTCAAACCCAAATCTCTCTCTCTATTCTCTGCCTATGACTCTCCCAAGCTTTTTTTTTTTTTCTTTTGTGGCCCGTGCTTCCTTTGGGATGTAAGCTGAGCTGTGGCTGTTAAAGCTATTCCTGGGTATTTTTTAAAAATTTTTTATGTTTTGGAGATAAAAGACTGCATCTAAGGTATGAGTTTATTTAATTCAGCCTTCCTACTTGGGCCTCAAGAACACATTCTTTGACATAACCGAATTCTCTTACATGAGTTCTCCAGTTTATAGGGAGAGCCGCACAGAGCCGAATCAAATGCACAGAATGTTCCTGTAACCATCACATCAGTAAAATGCTTATGCCATCATTATCCATTAGAAGGGATAAATGTCTTTTTCCAACCACTCTTCTGGCATAAGGGGAATTTTCTAAGTTAAAAAGGCTTAATTCAGCTCATTTTACACATTAAGTATGATGTCAATATATTTTAATTAGTGATTAAGGTTGCCAATATAACCTGCATTTTTAAGTGTAAAATGATCCATAATGTGGCAATATGCTCATCCTAATTAAACAATGATCAGAACAATCATTGTAAACAACAAAGAGTAGTGCTGTCCTTTAAAGGAATTTCATAAGGATTATCCTACTTAATGTCAAAAGCATTTACTGAAAAACGAATTGAGAATCCCAGTATGGTCTTCTAAACCTCATTTAGTATGTAACATTTGGTCAGATCAGTCACGCTATTTGCATTAAAGCTAGAGATGGATATCTAAATCAGCATGACTCCAAAACAAGTCCATTGGATAATAGAGAGCAGGTGGGAGACAATTAGAGCGAAGAGCTGGGACCATGCCCTGGTCTGGTTTTCGAGGCTCTTGCTCCCTTGTTAGGTCTGCTTGAGACCACTGCAGAATCCCCCTCAAAACCCGGATGTAGAGCTTGTGTGTAAATACTTCAAAGGGGGAAGACTGGAAGGATAAAGGGACATAGAAAAACAAAAGTGACGAGGAACATTCTGTTGGCAGCATGTGATTAAAAAACCCCAGACGGATCTGGTAGAGTGTGCTTATTTCTGAAAAGGACATTCACTTTGAAGTCTGTCCTTTCAGTCAGACCTCTGTTAGGCTACAAACCTCCCTTGCTGCTGACATGATAGATCAAAGGAAGCACCTTGCTCTACACATGAGGTGCGTGGCTAGTACGAGACACTCTGGAAATAGAGCAACAGAGCAGCTAATGGACATGGAGCCAAAAAGTCTTATACACAAACAGCACTCTGTTTCCAAAGGATGAATGGCTTTGAAAAAGACCAGGAGGGGCCCGCCCAGTGGTGCGGTGGTTAAGTTCGCACGTTCCACTTTGGCGGCCCCGGGTTCACTGGTTCGGATCCCAGGTGTGGACATGGCACCGCCTGGCAAGCCATGCTGTGGTAGGCGTCCCACATATAAAGTAGAGGAAGATGGGCACAGATGTTAGCTCAGGGCCAGTCCATCTCAGACAAAAGAGGAGGATTGGCAGATGTTAGCTCAGGGCTAATCTTCCTCAGAAAGAAAGAAAGAATTGACAGTGAGGACTGTAAATTCAGTGGTGGCCACTTGCCAAATTGCTATTAGTTTTTTCCGAGGGAAAATAGAATGAGCAAATCATTAGTTGGTATCAATCAACTACCTGGGAGCGTACTCTGAAAATGTGGCTTGATTTGTAAGGCAGGTTTGTCTCAGGCACCCTGACTCCCAGGGAGATGAGCTCTGTCCCTGAAACATCATCTTCACTCTGACAGTTTTTTCCAAGAATACCAGGCTCCCCATGTGCCGCTTTGGAGAAGGCCTCCTGTAAATACTCGGATAACAAGGGTCACCATGACAAGGGAACACTTCCTTTGCTGTTGCCAAGACTGAATTAAATTTTCAGAGAGAATTTCACTCATAAATGGTTACAGCTGATTTATGATTTTCATTTCTCTGCCAGACACACAAATGGCTTTTGAAGAGCCTTCCAGGGCCAAAGCACATCCTCACCTCTGGATAAATAGCTCAGATCTCAGGGGAGTTAACAGTCTATCTCCTACTGTTCTCCTGCTTGGCATTCTCCCTTCTCCCCTCTGTTGTTTCGATACTACTACTCTTTAGTTTTCCTGTAGAAGAACAGGGTCTTCCTCCAAAGATAATGCTATTTGGATTTGCCACCATCTGTCCTGACTCATTGCTGCCCTGTACTGACCTTGTAGTCACTCTCCCTCATGCACAGGAATGCGGTGCCTCCTCATAGTCTGCAGTCAGCACCCTTCCTGCAGACAACATCCTAGAAGCTATCAGTGTCCGTATCTGACACCTGAACCTCCACCTTCTCAACTTCAGTGACGCAAATCTCCACCCCACTTCAGACACCCACTTAAGGACAAGACCTTGTAATACCTCTGAAATCCTAACTTTCAATTTCCCATTCTTGAACCACAAATTCCCAGCCATGCTTTCACCTTTCTGAATTTTAATTTCATTTATATATCCTGTCTCTAGATCCCTCTGCTTTCTCCTGACTTCCAGTTCCCTCTTAGCCTTCATTCTTTCTTCACTCACTGGACTGGACATTATGGTTGACAGCATTTAAAACAATCTCATCATAAAACCCCCTGCTGTTGCACCCTTACCACCAAACCTCAACTCTAGACCAATGCTCCAGTTCACCCTCCCATCCCTACGCGCAGGGGCAGAGCTGCAGGAGAAATGCAGGGAGTGTGGACACTGGTCCACTGCATGATCTCCAACCTCAGCAGGACACTTAATACTACCCATCAACCCTCTTTCGTGTTAGTGTACTGGAGATATTAAGTGAGACACCCACGAGTGCTGGGGAGGCACAAGATTGTTCTTTACGTGAGAATGGCCACTGTTTGGAGTAAAAGGGTGCCCACTCCATAGGCTGTTCAAGAACCTATACTGTGGCCTGGCATGAAAAGGTGAGTTAGACCTCCTGCACTGGTAACCTGAAACATAAGAATGCAAATAATTTATTAGTTGGCATCTTAAGAGACTGAAAGAGGAACAGACATGTAGAGAGTAAGAATCATAGTAATAGCAGAGTGTCTCCCCTACCCACGTCTATCTTCATAAATGTGTGCTATTATTTATGGTTTAGACAATAGGGTAAAGAGAGTGGACAAACCAGTGCAACTCCTCTCTCACACTGGGTATCAGATGGGTGGGCCTGGCCAGGGCAGATCCAGGTCTTGTGGGACCTGAAGCTCAAACAATTTTGCAGTGTTGTCTTAAAAAATACAAAATTAACACAGTCCCAAAAGAAATTCAACTGTGTTTTAAATTGCTGCTACTTTGTATTGAACTATATAGCTGTGTAATCAAATTACTCTTATACAGCAATCACTGACTTATTGATGAATGCATATAATTTTGCCTCTGAAACACTGGTTTCTTCAGACCACTGAACTGAGTCAGTGGCAGTTTTGCAAAGCATTTTATCTGGCCACCAGACTTAATCAGGCCAAGACGTGCTGGGCACACTGTAAGATTTGATACGATACATTGGGATGCATAAAACACGTGACCTCTCACACAGATACACTTGATGTTGGCAGAAGTGCTACAGGTTTATGCTCTGAAAACGAATTCTAAAAACATAGAAATTGACTTTGCATGATTTCCATAAAAAACATATGGTGCATTTATAATTGTACGTGCTTCATTATCAAGCATATTTCTGACAGCAGAGTATGTCTGTTTTGACCAGATGGTGATAAGAAACAAATATATTCCTTACAATTTACTTATAATACAAAAAGATCCACATATCTGATGATATGAAGACTATTCTACAGTGTAGCTTGGCTTCATACATTTCAAACTTTGTTTCTTTAACACTCCTTCTGATACTGGGCGCTATTGGATGAGTTTGTATCACTTTACGTTTCCCCTACCCTTGCCACAAAGTCACTGTGTCGGCATAGTTGCTGGAAGAAGGTAGCTAGCAGTAACTACAAACCAAGTAACTTCAAGTCACATAAATATAATCCCCCTTACGCCAACTAAATGTATCCCAAATTCCCCCTTCCAGCTAGATCTCCCAAATATTTGCGACCTTTCCAAAGACAAGAGGACGCAAGTGACAGAGGGAAAAAAGTAGAATGAGACACTGGTCTCAAAACAAGACAGTTAGAAATCTTACTTTTCCAATACACATGAGCATGTGAACCATAGGAAGGGGCCTATCCAGGTGAGGCGTCCTAAAGCCTGGGCTTATTAGTTTTACAGTAAATTTATCTTTGCGTCTGGTCTCTTAAGTCTTGACTGGCGGAGAATCTGGAGGTTCCACGTAGGAAAGATGGGTTACTCCTATATACTGATTGAAGAACAGGCGTCTTCCTTATCCTCTTTGAAGAGAGCAAAGGTGTAAGAGGTATTCAAGATACAAAGAGTTGGGATTAAAGTGTCTTGTGAGTCATAACAGATACCAAAATTTTTTGAGAGCAAAAGGAAAGCAAGAGATGAGGCGTAATCTAACTCTCACGAGAGAGTAACAATCCAGGAGAAACCAGTACCACTCAAATAATAGGGATGAGGAGCACCTGTGTGGCAGACAGAGCCACCCTGCCTGTCTGCAGTCCCAAGGGCTGTAGCCCACCTCAAACCTCTGGCCAGTAGGTCAACTCTGGCCACCTGGATAAGAAATATGTTGCAGCCGTGAATTGTCCACTGAGGACATCGAGTCACTGGAGATGATAAAGTTGTTCCACTTAGAGCAGGGGTTGGCAGACTTTCTCTGCAAAGGATCAAATAGTATTTTATGTTTTGTGGGCCGTATGGTCTTTGTTGCAACTACTCAACTTGGCCACTGTGAAAGCAGCAACAGACAAAATGCCAATGAGTGGGCGTGGCTGTGTTCCAACAAAACGTTATTATGGATACTGAAATTTAAATTGCATATAATTTTCATGTGTCACAAAATACTATTCTTGCTTTGACTTTAACTATTAAAAAACATAAAAACCATTTTTAGTTTGAAGGCTAGACAAAAATAGGTGGCAGGCCAGATTTTGTCCCAGACTGTCGTTTGCTGATCTCTGTTCTAAAATCTGCTCAGAAAAGACTGAGGATTAAGCTGATGGCAAGTTTAGATGGACATCACTTTTCTGTTGTACATTTCTATGCTGAGGCTTTTTCTGAAATTACAGTGATACCGTTATCAGCTGTTTTGCAGGCATCATGCTGAAGATTAAAAACACATCTGTGGGTCTCCTCTCTCCAAGCGCTCAAAAGCAACGTTATCACCTTCCCTACCCACAACTTTTGATTGGCTATTGGTGGTTTGGATTGGCTTTGCTGTTGCTTTGGATCAAGAGCGAGTATTATAGAGACACAGTACTAATGCAGCAGCATGGGCACAAGCCAATTTGGTACCAGCCAAGCGGGCTCACCGTAAGTGAGAGAGAGAGACTGGCCACTTTGGCTGTAACTAGTGTCCTCCTCCTGTCACTGTGCTCCTTGTGGGTCCCTCTTATTATCATGAATTTTAAGTCCAAGAGGCTTAGCACAGAAAGGATTAGTCTGTTACTTGCTTTTTTTTTTTTTTTGGTGAGGAAGGTTGACCCTGAGCTGACACCTGTGACAAACTTCTTCTATTTTGTATGTGGGATGCCGCCACTATGGCTTGATGAGTGATATATAGGTCCATGCTCAGGATCCAAACCCGGCGAACCCTGGGCTGCTAAAGTGGAGTGCGTGAACTTAGCAACTACACCACTGGGCCAGCCCCACAGTTACGTGCATTTTTAAGAAAGACCGATTTAGTACTGTTACATAATTAAAAACATTCTTTTCATCAACTTTTAAGTTCGACATACCAATCTTATTATTCCATTTATAAATCTATATCTAAAATAGATTTACGTTCCCTTGTTTTTTGATTAATGTTTGATTAATTTAAGTTGCACAGGATAAACATCTTTAAATAATCAGCCTTTAGTTTATCAAATTCGTTTAAATAGTTTACATTGCATTTAGAAAGTTATTCAATGAACTTTACTTCAAATGCCTGACCAGGCAAGTTTACTACGTAGGCAAGTAAATCCTTTCTACCTAAACAACATAAATTAAACTTATAAATTTTAAATTATTAAACTTATGACTATAGAGACTCTGAAGTTCTTCCAAGCATTCCATTATTGTTTATAAGTGTAGTTAAATTCCCTACCAACTTTCAACTTAAAGTCACGTCTATAATTTATACATTTTAACTGGAATCCCCCTAAACTAATCCATCAGATTCTCTATCGTGTCAAATTCTCTTAAATATTACAGGCACAATAAATATCAAACACATACAGATGTCCCAACGATTACAAAACCTATATCTAAACCTAATCACCAAAGATTCAATTACCCTCATTCTTAATTTTAAAGCATTAAAATGGGGTAAAAAGACCTCACCTTTTAAGTCAAGGATCAGCAAACTACACATGGCCCAGTGCCCTAGCTGGCCTGCTGCCTGTTTTGGTGTGGCCCCAAGCCAAGAATGGCTTAAAAGTAAAGAAATATTTCAGCAGCCATAAACAGAATTTCATAAGAACACTGCTATGCTCATTCATTTAAATATTGTCTATGGCTGCTTTTGGGCTATGATGTCAGAGGTGAGTGGTTAAGACAGAGACCATGTGGCCCTCAAACCCAAATTGTTTACTCTCTGGCCCTTTACAGAGAATTTCTTGATAGCACCCTCCCCACACCCTCCATATTTTAGAAGAAGATACAAGTCATGCTGTGGTTGAATTTAAAAAACTCAAAGGATCATTGTAGCAGAAAGTTTTGCCTGAAGGGTATTTGGGGACCAAGGGCAAAGAGCTTCTTTTAAAAGTTTATTTATCGTCCTCCCTCTTTTGTTTACCCAGAGAACAGCAAACAATAAAGACTCAGAGTAGGAAAAAGGGAAAGGAAAGTGCAGAACGTTATGTTTTGGTATAAGAACAGAGACCCTCTCCTCATACACCCCCTCCCGCCCACAATGATCGAAGGGATACAAGTCTGAGCAGCCCCTTAGGGCTGCCGGCAACCACGGAGCAGTGGGGGTGCTTCTCATAGTTCTTGGAAGGCAGTACTGTGGGAACTGTCTCCTGGGCAGAGGTCTGACAGGGGCATCCACAGCCAGAGGCCTCACTTTTCAGGCCCGTCTGTACAGCTCACATGTAGGGGATTCTGCTTTCTTTCCTCGCCGACTATGGCACTGTTCACCTCTCTCCTCTGTATTTTTCTCTTCTTGCCTTGGCAGATGGTTTTAACTAAGTATTTCAGCTAACCCTTTCTCTGGGTAGCATCTCAACCCTGAGTTTAAGCTTAAAGTTTTAACTATACCTTTCCGGTCACATCATTACACACATGCAATATTTGCATATATGTTTTAATATGCAATATAGGTATATATTTGATTCACACAGTTTATAATTCGGACACATAATCTGTCCTCATAAACAATACTTCTGCAGCATTTCTGAACCAGAGGTCTTAACAAAGCACTGTGTCATCTAGATGAGAAGAGAAAAAGCTCTGAGCCTTTGGTTGCCATTAGCTTTGTCTTTCAGTAATTTCATGAAAAGAACTGTTGAAATGCCTCCAGACTATTATTTAGGGTCCAGTTTTCATCCTCCAGAAAATTTAAATCTAATGTCTTCAAACTAAAGTAAGGGAAGGTACTTGAAATAGAGAGGGAAGGAGAACCCAGGAGCGGAGAGGGAAATCTGTATGGAGAGGAAAAATAAGCCTGAGGGTTAAAATGAATGTAATTCCTAATTACTACACTGAAATCATGGCGGGGATCCTTTAGCCCCTCTATTGCTTAAACAATATTTCAAAAATAGCTGTATTTAAAAAAGAGAACTGCTCAATGAATAGGAAATTCAAAATGCCCCTTGAAATAGAAAATTGTCCTCAAAAATAGAGCTGTTTGCTGAGTCTAAATGTCACTCTTACTTTTAGAGTTTTCATTTTGGCTCAGGCCCAAAGTATAATTGGTTTATTAAGATCATGAGTGAGGGAGACTAGAAGTCAGAGTTACGTTAGAGATGGATGCTGGCATGCCACAGTTATCCGGATGTGTATAGAGAAACTTCAGGTACAGTAGCTACGAATGTGGTAGTTTTATAATGTTTCCAACATTTTTTTAGCCTATTTCAAAATTTCTATAGGTCTGTTTATTAATTTAGCTTTTTGTAATTTAAGTTATTTTTGGGTGGTGAGGACATTTTAACAATTTAGCAAATTATTGAGGCAGTTGTGATCAAATCCTTTTAAAAAATTAAATGAAAAAGTCTATTTTTCACAAAGGATTTGATCAAAACTACATTAACAAATAGTTCTAGGCAGCAGAGCATCCTCACTTCAGAACTTTGTGTGAACGAAATTATACACTTGCTAATGAACAATATACCTTGTTGAAAGACAGCTACACAGGCTTGTTGGAGGTGGCATGGAGGAGAACAGAATATAGGGAGAAACTTAACATCCAAGCAAAGGCTGTGGGGCTGCAGTTTACAGAAAATCAGATCTTATGAATCTCCGAAAGCAGCTGCCTGGAGGTGCAGGTAGGGTCTTTAATGGAGGATGGGTAAGAGCTTTTCTAATCCTCAAACCTACCCTGTGAGGTCGTTCAGGCGTTTGAAGGGCCATTTCATTATTTTTATGTAGTATATGATAAGGAGAGGCTGAGATAGTGTTGTCAAGACTTAAAGACATTTTGCTACAAAATAAAACACCAAAGCAAGCATAGAGCTAAAGAACCATTATAAAGTGAAAATCCATGTAACCACACCTAGGTTAACAACTAAAACCGCCATAGCACCCTTACAGGAGATCGCTCTCCTGCTTTTTATAGCAGTCACTTTTGTTTTTTATTTGTAGTTTTTATTTAACAAGTTCTTTCTAATCACCTCACCTGTTCCTTGATACTTTTTCTCAGTATTCTTGTCATTTCTGGGATTGATTTTTTTGTTGTTGTTGTTCTATTTTTTCTCTCCATTGGTTTGGAAGTTATACCTTCACCTGAAGAACACTCGTTAACATCTCGTTAGCGAGTGTTGCTGATGAACTCTCACAGTTTTGTCTGACATATTTGATCTCCATTATTGAGAGATATTTTTGCTGGGTATATACTTAAAGGCTGGCATTGATAAAGTTAATTTGTATATAGGGACCCACAAAAAAGGCCACCCCAGAGTCCCAGCCCACGTCACTAATCTAAACATAAGTCAGCCTGCACTTACGGGAAACACCAGTCAAGGAAACCAAACATACGCCAATCACAACCCTCCAACTCAGCGTTAGCTAGCTGACCTTACCCTAGAAATGGGACCTGTTAGCCTTAAGGAAATCCCTGACCTGCTATCCAGTCATGCCCATTTCTGCATTGCCTCTTCTAACACTATAAAATTTATTCTTTCCCAAAATCGCTTGAGAAGAGTGCTCCAGCTACACTGCTTGTGAGGCAATGTAGTCCCCTAACCCATGGATTGTTTTTCCTTGAATAAAGGACATCAAACTTTTTATTGTTTTAGTTTTGTCACTTGACAGCATTTATTGTCGTAGTTGTTCTTATTACAGTCATGTGCCGTATAACGTTTCGGTCAATGATGGACCTCATATATGACAGAGGTCCCATAAGATTAGTACCATATAGCTTAGGTGTGTAATAGGCTATACCATCTAGGTTTCTCAATGATGTTTGCACAAGGACAAAATTGTCAAATGACGCATTTCTCAGAATGCATCCCAGTTGTTAAGTGACTCCTGACTATTTTGCAATTAAAGCTATCATGTGGCTGACTTCTGGCTTTCATTGCTTCTACTGAGAAATTAGCTATTAACCCACTTGCTCCACTGAATGAAAATAGATTGTCCTCCTCACTCCATTCTGTTGACCTCTTCCTGCTGTAAGTTTTCTTTTTGTCTTTGGTTTTTCTGTAGTTTCACTATATTTGAGTATGAATTTCTTTCTTCTTTTTATTTTTCCAACCCTGCTTTGGAATTTTAAGTTGCAGACATGATACCCAATAACCTCGTAATACTTTAGATTATATTTCCAAAGTCAAGGACATTCTCTTATGTAACTATAAACCAATTCTAAAAATTAGAAAAAAAGTCTATAAAATATTATCCTCTAATCAATATGCCTTATTCAGATTTTGCAAATTATTTCACTAATATCCTTTTTTGATCCAGAATCCAATCCAGGATCACAGTTTCATTTGACATCGCTCCTTGGTTTCCTTCAATTTGGAAGAGTTCCTTAGTCTTTCCTTGTTTCATGACTTTGACATTTTGGAAGAGTACAGGTCAATTATTTTGAAGAATGTGAGTTTGCCTGATATGTTCTCATGATTAGATTCAGATTAACCATTTTTGGCAGGCATATTACAGAAGTGATGTTGTGCCCTCAGTGCATTATTTCAGGAGGCACATGATGTTGACTTATCCCACTAAGGGTGATGTTAACTATGGTTACCTGGTTAATGTGGTGTCTGATTTCTTCACTGAAAATGTACTATTTTTTGCCTTTGAAATTGAAAAATATCTTGTGAGAGCATAAATTGAGACTATGTGTTACCTCTTCAAGTACTGCTTTTCCTCCTTTTTCCTTACCTTCTGAGACTCCAATTAATTATGTCTTTTCATTGTATCTTCTATGTTTCTTATTCTGTATTTTATATTTTCATCTTTTGGTTTATTTATGCTTCTCTCTGGGCATTTTCTTCTGTTCTTCATTTCATTAATTCTCTCTTCAGCTGTGTCTAATCTGCTGTTAAAACTATCCCTTGAGTTCTTCATTCCAGCTGTTTTTCAGTTCTGTGTTTTCTATTTTTGTGTTTAGTTCTCATTATCATTTTATACAGTTTCTTGCTGACATTAAAGCCTAAACTTTTATCTCTGAGCACAGTTAGCTTAAATTCTGTACCACTATCAGAACCATGTAGATCTATTTTTGCTCCCTTGCTCTGGTTCCTAGTCACGCTATCTTATTTCCTCACATATTTGTCTCTTTTTGATTGTGTGGAGACAATATTTCTTAAAAGTTATTTGTAGAAATAATTTGAGGCCGAGAATGGTGTTATCTTTCAGAGAAGATTTTTGTTTGTTTTCTAGGGCCACTAGTTATCTGGAATCACCTTAATTTAAATTCAGGATGTGAGACTTTCTGGACTGCCCAGATGTTTCAAAGCAGGGCTACTCGTTTCTGGTTCACCCTTACTCCTAGGATGCAGTTCTTTAACATCTCAACCCAAAGCATAGGATGCTTTACCAGAGCCTCTACTCTTGGCAAGTTCTGTGAACTGTCAAAATGGCCACTTAGACTTAGCTGTCACTCCTGGGTCAGCAAATGTCTTGAGCAAAAGTGGCTGCAAACTTTGGTCTTACCTCTCTGGATTTTCATCTTGTCCTGGACTTCTACTCAATAATTCCCCATCATCTTATTTGCTTTTTGATCTTTTTAAGAAAACGTTTATTTTTAATGCAGATTTAGTTGTCTTGAGCAGGAGTATTGGTGTGCATTACCCAAGTAGTATTTTTTAGGTTAAGTATTTTATTTTAGATCAGAATATTAAAAAATCAGTATTATAAAATTAACTTTAAATTCAGTCTTTGGTAATATGGAAAAACAAAACTTTGCCTTTCCTATATAGCAATTAACAAATGCTGCTTCATATAAGGGCAAAATAATTTGTTGACGTATATTTTAAGTTAACATATTATGTTGGGTTTGACTTGGGAACCAAACGCATATTAAAATATAGATGGAAATTGATCTCCCTGTTATGCCATCAAAAATGAACAAAAACTGGGGCTGGCCCAGTGATGCAGTGGTTAAGTTTGCATGTTCCACTTCAGTGGCCCAGGGTTTGCCCGTTCAGATCCCAGGTGCGGATATGGCACCACTTGGCAAGCCATGCTATGGTAGGTGTCCCACATATAAAGTAGAGGAAGATGGGCAGGGATGTTAGCTCAGGGCCAGTCTTCCTCAGCAAAAAGAGGAGGATTGGCAGTAGTTAGCTCAGGGCTAATCTTCCTCAAAAAAAAAAAAAATAGACAACTTTTTCCACATCTTGATGTTTGAGATTCTTGAATTTTTCACTTAAAAAAGCTATTGATTTTTATAAAAGTTGAGATATAATTGCCATATAACACTAGTGCACAACAAGATTTGAGTGCAGTACGTAATGATTTGATGTATGAATACACTGCAAAATGATCATCACAAATAAGTCTAGTTAATATCCAACACCACACATAGTTATAAATTTTTTTTTCTTATGATGCAAACTTTTAAGATATACTCTCTTAGCTTAGAGGGAAATTCATAGTGATAAAGGCCTACATTAAGAAATAAGAAAGGGGCCGGCCCTGTGGCCCAGTGATTAAGTTCACGCACTCTGATTTGTTGGCCCAGGGTTTTGCTGATTCGGATCCTGGGTGCAGACATGGCACTGCTCATCAGGCCGTGCTGAGGTGGCATCCCACATAGCACACCCAGAGGCACTCACAACTAGAATATACAATTATGTACTGGGGGGCTTTTGGGAGAAGAAGAAGAAAAAGAAGATTGGCAACAGATGTTAGCTCAGGGACAATCTTTAAAAAAAAATAAATAAGAAAGATCTCAAATAAACAAGCTAACTTTACAGTTCAATGAACTAGAAAAAGAACAAACTAAGCTCAAAGTTATTAGAAAGGAAATAACAAAGATCAGAACAGAAAAAAATGAAATAGAGACTAAAAGGACAATAGAAAAGATCAATAAAACTAAGAACTTGTGTTTTTTTGAAAAGAACAAAATTGACAAAACTCTAGCTAGACTTATCAAGAAAAAAATAGAGAGGGCTCAAGTAAATAAGATAAAGAATGAAAAAGGAGTTGTTAAACTGATAGCACAGAAATACAAAGGATTATAAGAGAGTATTATGAATAATCATACGCCAAAATTGGACAACCTACAAGAAATGGGTAATTTCCCACAAAGAATGAATCATGAAGAAATAGAAAATGTGAACTGACTGATTAGCAGCAAGTAGATTGAATCAGTAACAAAAACCTCCAACAAACAAAAGTTTAGGACCAGATGGCTTCACTGGTGAATTCTACCAAACATTTAAAGGAGATCTAACACCAATCCTTCTCAAACGCTTCCAAAAAAATAGAAGAGAAGGGAAGACTTCCAAACGCATTTTATGAGGCCAGCATTATCCTGATACCAAAACCAGACAAGGACATTACAAGAAAAGAAAATTACAGGCCAATATCCCTGATAGACACAGATGCAAAAATCATCAACAAAATATTAGCAAACTGAATTCAACAATACATTTAAAGGATCATACACCTGAATGGCTTTTTAAAAAATAATTTTTGTTTCTAAATAAATACCCTTTTCTCTAGATGATGAGCTGAGAGGTTTCAGGCTACTCTTTACAATCCCTTTCCCACGTTTAACACATCAAATGTGTGGGTATTCTATATTAACAAAAAGGAAAAGCAAGAGTAGAAAATATTATCACACTATTTCCTCTTTTAAACGTTATTTTTTTTTAAAGTACTAGGGCCATTGAAAAGTATTATAGGACATCATTAAAATCATATTTGTGCAATTTATAGGTCTGGTGAAAACAATCTCAAAGAGAATTTTTATAAGAATTGTCATTTATCTGAATTATTATAATACTCCATATTACATTGTAGTATTTTAACATCAATGTACTTTATGCTACTTGGCTTTGACTAAGGATTCATTATACACAAAAGTGTAATTTCTTGTATTACATATATACACATAATTACATACACATATATAATTATATATAAAAATACTAAGAGTAATAGGTAAGTGCCATAAAGGTCAAACAGTCATAGCGAAGAGGCCAGTAGTGCTCAGCTAAAAGTGACTGCGTTATTACATTAACCACGTTCTATGAACTTGATGCTTTTACCAAGTTTCTCTAAACTTGGTGCTTTAACATCCGCCCTGCATGCATATGCTGGCTACACCTTGTTCTGGACAACCTGATAATATGCCTGAGTTACCTTGCCTTGGTCCCCTGCCTCTTTTGTTGCCCTTCCTACCCCTTGGGAGGAGTCCTCCCCCTGGGAGTATGCTTTTCAAATACAAACCAACCAATCCAGAGTCCACACCCTCAACCACCTCCCTTCTTGGGCTCTCATACTCCAGACTGATTTACACCGCCCCAGTTACCCCAGGCCCAGGTACCAGACAATCAGGGACACACCCCTGTGCTCCAGAGTCTGCTGTAATTCTTCAAACTCGCCAATCCTAAACTGGTTTACCCTTCCTTACCGGTTCCTTCCTGCAGAAACACAATAAAGGTGCTTGCCTATAGACCCTCCTTCTCCCTTGTGTCTGATCCTGGTGATTCCCCATATTATCTTCACCACCACCCCCAATGGCGTAATGTGTACTCTCAGGATCTGTGAGTATAATAAACTATCTTCTCAATGGTAGTCATCTGCTGACCTGTTGGTTTCACCATACCTAGATAACAATAAAACCTATTAAAACAATTATGAGCCAATGCTGATTTGCTCATAAATCAAAGTGTTCTGAAACGGTCAAACCATTCCAATTGAAGTGGAGAATGTTTAAATGTTTATTTATTTTAAGGCACCATATTGAAAGAATTGCAATCCTGAGAAAGCTATGACGTTATTCTTTGAGAAATGCTAGACTAGAGCCTCCGCAAAATCCTGCTGCAGGGATTACCATTTATAGTCATATTATTATGTAAAATATGTCAAGAGTAAATACTTAATCTTATCCCTTCTTAACCACATTTTGATAACAATAGTTATCAAACCCTGGCTAACCGAAATGAATTAGTAAAGGCACAAGGCAATATTTCTAGGGACACTTTTCTTAAGAGCATCAAAGAACAATTTGCTCTTAGTAGCCAGTTCACATGGGGTCCAATAGTGTTTGGTATTATAAGGGTGTAAGTGGGAGGCAGTTTCTAATGCCATACGAACATCTTGTAATACCAGTTTAGACTTTTTTTTAAAGTAATTTTATTGGGTTTTAATGGTTTATAACATTGTGTAATTTCGGGTGCACATTATTGTTTATCAGTTCCTGAGTATACTTCATCATGCTCACCCCCAGTAGTCCAATAGTTTAGATATGTTTTAATCTCTCCAGTTTAATATAACCAAAAAGAATAGTTCCTTTTTTACAAACATTTTAAAGAGAAGTCCATGAATAAATACTAACCTTTTCTGATATTACAGTGTTTATCAAATATTTTTATATAACTGAAGAAGTTCTAATACTTTAGAACTTTGGCAAACACGACTCCCTATGGAGAACAATGAGGCTCTGGGGCATATGTGTACATACATGTGTGTGTAAAATCTTGAGAATTCCAGTAATTGCTGTAAGTGGAGAGAACTATTACACGACGTCTGTGACATAATTTATAGCTGAGTACAAGTCCCCATGTGGAATATCAGATGTCTCAATTACCTTTGCAAATGCTATATAAATAATGTAGTAACCAGCGTGTGCTGGCACATGCAACATACATTTAAACATCTCATAAAAACTAATTTCTCACTCGGCACAACTTCTCTGTAGTTCAACTTGTAATATCACAACCACCAGCCCACAGATATTTTTGAAATGCCTACCCCCTCTGTGGATATATACTTTAAATACCATATATAAAATAATATTTTCCTTTCTGTATATAAAATGATATTTTCTAAATACCATATATAAAATAGTACTTTTCACTAGCTACATATTTCCACATTTTCCTGAAAGTGACCGAATCACGGTACAAGAAGCTCCGATGTATTGTTCAGATTCTTTGATGGTACAGGAAACGTGTTCTATTAAGTAGTTCTTGAAACAAGTTGGTAGCTGGCTGAGGTTTAGAAATCTGCCACACAGAATCGTTTTGGCAAAGTTATGGTCATATTGAATGGGCTATGACCTGTACTTTTAAGCAATTTTATGTCAAGATATGTGCAAGTTATTTTAAATGTGTGGTCCTATGAAAACATAAGATATCCTTTGATACATCAAATTTCTCCTTCGAGAATTGGAAAAGATTATTCACTTTATAGTGTCTCTTTGAGTTAAACAGTTTGTACACTATGTTGGCAAGAACGTGGAGAAATAGAAATTCTCAGACATTTCTGGTGGGAATGTGAATTGATAAAGTCTTTATGGAAAGCAATTTGAAAAATATCTATAAATCAAAGTACACATTCTCTTTGACCCAGAAATCCCATTTTTTTTAAAGAACTTATCCTACTTATTCACATGTGAAATGAGTTTCCTACCAGGTTCTTCATTGCAAAATGTTCACCCTAGCACAAGATTGGAAGCAATCTTAATATCATTAGTAGAAGATTGGCTTAAGAAACGCTGTCTATCTATGCAAAGGAAGACTGTAGCTTTAAGAAAGAATAAGGCAGCTTTTTGTGTTTTGTTATGGAATAATTGCCAAGATGTCTTAAGTGAAGAAAGTAGTGCATATATGAACAGTGTGTATATTTTTGTTATAAGTTAGGAAAAAGGAGGAGGAGAAATTATCTATATACTGATATACATCTGCCCTCTGAATCCATGGGTTCTGCATCCACAGATTCAACCAACCAGGGACCAAACGGCCTAGGACGGTTGCATCCACATCGAACATGCACAGGCTTTTTTTCTTGTCATTATTCCCTAAACAATACAGTAGAACAACTATTTACATAGCATTTACATTGTACTAGGTATTATAAGTAATCTAGAGATAATTTAAAGTATAGGGAAGGATATGCACATGTTATTTGCAAATACTACGCCATTTTATCTATGAGACAAGCATCTGAGGATTTTGGTGTCTGCAGAGGGTCCTGGAACCAATTCCCTGTGGACACTGAGGGACCACTGTGTATTTATCTTCATCTATTCCCTCTCCTCACCTCCTGGACTTGTATCAAATATGTCTGTAAGAAACTGGTAACGCTGGTTGCCTCTGTGGGAAGAATTGTGTGACTAGAGGAGAAGAGTGGGAGGGAGATTTTTTCTGTGTATTCTCTCAAGGTTTTGAATTTTGAACATTATCAATGTATTGTGTTACATATTCAAAAATAAATTAACTTTTTATAAGTCCATTTGAACTCTACACGTGTCAAGAGAAAAAGGAATGATTTATTAGCAGAATCACTGATGTACTGAGACCCAACACCCTAAATGTTTACTTCTCTTAAAATAGAAACAGAAGTTTCCATCTACTAAAAGGCTTCTCCTCTCCCTCTTCTCATCCAGTTCTACACGAAGGCATGGTCTCTGACGGTTCACTGCCAGACCTTAGAAAAGAGAAATAAGAGCAAAATTGGAACATCACTGCCCAACTTGGAGAGAGGTGGAATGACGTCAGGTCAGTGCCTCAACCAAATGTTACGAAATTATAGCTCTGTTTCAGCTTCAAGAGTAACAGTGACTCACATTTGCTAGCAGAAAATGAGATAAAACCCTGTCACAAACACCACCTGTCATTTCTTTACCTGCTGGGGAGCTGTGAGAATTAAATTAAGTAACATTTTACAAAGAGTTTGGAATCCCTTGATAGCAATGTTATATAATAGTTTAATAATCCTGTGCTTTCTATATCTTAAAAAAAAAGTCAATGTTCTCATTACAAGCAAGAAATTAAGTGTGACACAAACTTAAACAGAACACTTTCAGTTTCAAGAATCATTCTGTTTCTATGAATTATCCCTCTATCCCATAAGAACTGCATTCTTGAAACGTTTCTAAATTAAGTACAGAGGGTCCCTTTGAGCTTGCAGTTACACACATGTACTCTTTACCTCCCAAATAGAGATGGGTGCAGGATTTTCCCAAACTTTTTAAATTTTAGCAATTCTTTTTGCAAAATTCTTTGAGAAAAATTTAGAAATTCATTTAACTTCTCATTAAATCACAAACATTTATTCTTGAAAGAGTTCATTCTGCACTTTATTATACTTCTTTCAGGATTATGGTTTTCCAAGGGCAATAAAGGATGTTACTCAAAGGAAGAAAGGATCTATAAATTTAAAGTGGATACTAAATGAAGCTGACAGTCCTTACAGCATATCCATGAATTTTTGTTAAAAAACATTAAACAATTATAGATTCATTGAAGACCATTGCGAACGTTCAGATCTGTAGTTAGTATTTACTAAGTTTTCCTTTGCGGTAACCTGGGGTTGTGGTAGTGCATTTTCAATGTGACAGTCTGAAGACTATTCCCAGGAAAATCAGATTTTTCTTTGTACCCTCTTTTTGGAATAACCAAGGTACTTGAATCGCTAAGCATTAAGTTCTCTCTAAAGCCTCCTTACTAACCCCAGATCAAACTGCACCTGAACTCTGTAAATGTTGGGTTGCTTTGCTTTTGCCTTCAAACTGCCTCCCACATCTGTCTCTTTTTGTCTCTACACCATCCCCTCCCCTTGACTCAAGTTATTAAGCCTACGGGTGTTATTAACATTTTTCGTCGTTTAGATTAAAAAATGTACTATACATCTTTTTAAAAAAATGTATCTTTTGTATATGAGGCATGAAAAGTAGTATTTGTATGTGGAAGTGGTGTGTGAGCAGCCATTTGGTCGGAAAGTGTGCAAACTTGTTGAGAAAATGTCAGTATCTAAATATGTCGGGTGGTGTTGGAGGTTGTGTGGGGTTAAGGCAAAGAGAGCTAAAATCGATTAACCTTAGGTTATCCCAATCAAATTGGTTCATTGGTCCCCCAAACTTGCAAGTGAATGAGAACATATGTTTGAGCAAGAAAACCAGAATCTGAGAACAGATTGTACAAGAGAATAACAAAGTTCTTCAACGGCTCAGGAAGAACAGACACATCTAGTTGTGGCAGTCGGTGAAAGCTTCTGATGAGTTAGCAACTGAGGCTGGCCCTTTTGACAGGTATATGAGGGAGGCGTGAGTATTCTTGAAGGTATAGGAATGACAACTCATCCTACCCTCTTTTAAACCTTTGCTCAAACGCCATCTTTTCAGGATGTCTTCCCTGACCATTCTATTTAAAATTATGCTCCATGCCCTTCAACCTTCTTCCCTGCTTTACTTTTCCCTACAACTATGACCATCTGATATGTTATATTTTTTACTCTTTTTTGGTTAATCTCCCCTCATTAGAAGATAGGTTTCATGAGGATAAGGATTATTGTTGGTCTTGTTTACTAGTGTAGCCTTCAGTTTTTAGAGCGTCCAACACATGGTAGTCACTGAATATACATTTTAGATTGCTATTTATATATCTATATAAACAAGGCCCAGAGACTGGGACATATTTGGGGAACAGTGGATAAGCAAGTTTGGCTAGATCTTTGAATATGTGTAATGGATAAATTTGGAATAAATCTGTAGAGGTTCATACGAAGTTGTCCTCTTTTGCTCTGGATGACCTAATGAATATCCCTGAGCTCCTTGTCTGAAGGTCCAGTTTGTATTCACTGCTGTATCCTCACAGCACAGTGTGTGATTCACACAATGCCCAGCATATGGTATGCGATTAAAATCTGTTGAGGGAACGAGTACATTTGTAAGTTCTCAGGCTATACCAGCTTTTGTGGAATTTAAACTCCTGTAATAGTCAGTTGATTCACAGAGCTTACGGCTAGGAGTCCCAGAGATGGGGTAGTTTAAGAAGTACTAGTTCTGTCAGAGTAACACTAGGTACAGCAACAAATAGACCCAGAATGTAGATTGGCTCGAACTCAAAAGTTTCCCCTCATTTCTGAGACAGTTGTTCATTACTGGTGGGTAGCTTTCCATCATGTAGTGATTTAGGGACCAGGCTCCATTCTTCTCGTGGCCCCACTATACCCTAAGGCCTTGTCACAGTCCTTGTACAGCCAGTGGACAGGGACAGAAAGTGAGGAGGGGCTACAAAGGCTTTATCTGTAGACAGCATCCTCCACTTCGGCTTACTCTCCTCCGGCTGGAACTCCGACCTGTAAGGGAAGCTAAGAAATATGAACCACAAGGATTAGATTTTTGGTGTCTAGTCAGTGTTTTCTTTTAGTCACTAGGTGCTTGCTTGAGGAGACTACCCAAAGTCCCCTTCCGTTAGCACAGTTCTTCAGTAGGTCCAGATGTGGCTCGTTATACTCTGAAATGTACAAATTAAAAGGCAGGTTATCTGCCCCCGCACCTCCTATTGCTTCGTGTGCAATGGTGAGTAGAGACAGGACATCCACAATAACATCTCCTTTTGATCAGGGCAGAATGGGGAGTGTGTGCAATCACCAGCACCCATGTAATGATGACATCTATCTGGGTGGACATGACAAAGACTCCCTGCTCTGGAGCAGTGGAGGAAGGTCCTTGCTTGGACCCAGGCTCCACTCTCTGGAACTATCTGTCCCGTCACAGTTCTCTCCAACCCTCTCTTGGAGGTTTTCTTTGGCCCCTCATTCTTCCAGGCTGCGTTTGAAGTGGATGTTGGCGAGTATGCGCCCCTTGAAGGCAGGCAGCTTTTGCAGGCTGCTTCTGGCTTCTTCAAGTTTGGGGTCTTAGTTGTATAAGGCTTTATCTAGCAAAGTTGTTGTTTTTGGTCAAGTCTGTGATATTTTGGGCCCTTTCTCAGAAAACTAGGTAGGCTTCTGGTATATTTTCTTTCATTAAGTTTCGTTTGACAGCAACCATATCCTAAGCTTTTTCTTAGATATAATTCTTAAATCTGTTTGAATATAATGTTTTGTTTCCCGGTCCTCATGCGCTGCCCCCTCTCTCCAAATTAATGGAAGCCACTACAAGGGCTTTTGAAGCAGTAGGTTTGAGTGGAAAGGTAGAAAAGTAACTCCCTTACTCAAAGTCACTTGGTGAACCTGAGAAATCTTAAAACCTTTTTTAAGTTTTTTTTTCTCAAAACTTTCTTCAGTCTTATTTTCTCGTATTTAGGATCTAGAATCAGTCTGATTTTACTACCCTTTTATACCCCTACCACCTTTCATTTATGCTTATAAACTGGTCAATTCCTGCATGAACTCAGCTCTTTCTTGTAGTACCTTTCTGTAAGCAATGAGAAGAATCAACGCATACTAAGACTGGGGACTTGCAGCTAGTTTCCTTAGGACTATAGGATCAATAGGCACTTTCTTTGGCTTCTGTGGTCATTTGATACTTCTACCACACGTTACCAAACGTTTTCTTACTACATAACACTTGTCTCTTTCTTTCCAGATTGTGATATCTATGTTCCTTCCACCTACTGCCCAACTATTGAACTAACGTCATATGTTTTTGTCTTTGTTAAGGTGCCTCTCTCATGTACCATCTTATGTAATATTTGTGATGATGCTGAAGGGGAGCAGAACATGCCACCTCAAAATATGTAGCAGTTCAGGACATGCCACCTCAAATTGTGCTGCTGTGGCTGCTGATGATTTTGAGCTGTCAGCACTTGAAAAACAGCAAACGTAGGGAGAGGTTTTCTCTTTACTTCTCTTACTTGCTTCAAAACACAGCCTCTAAAAGGAACTCAAGTGTCCTAAATCCCCTCCCCAGGAGTTTTATCAACCAGGGAAGATGGACTCTTATCACAGGAGAGGAGACCAGAAATTAATACCACACCCACACAAATATTGTCACAAACTATCATGCCTCCCATCTATTCTTCTAAGGGCCCATTCATCTTTCCTAAAATTCCTTCACTCTCCTCTAAAAGGCCTACATCCTCTCTTCCTTTGTCCATTAAGATGGTATTTAAGTCTGAATTCTAAGCCCCCTTGGGGGTTACTCACTTTTCCCTGGGTATTTCCCATGCATACATGTTAATAAACTTCTATTTGTTTTTCTTGTTAATCTGTTTTTTATTGCAGGGGTCTCAGCAAAGAACTTAGAAGGGTTGAGGGAAAACTATTGTTCTTTCCCTACAATGCTCAACTGCAAAATAATGATTCAAACACAAGAGAAGTTTGTTCTTTGGTCACATAACAGACAAACGTGGGTATACCTTGTGGGTGGTCAGCTTTACTCTATGTGGGGATTCAGGGATCCAGAAATTTTCCATCAAGTCTCCTCTATCCTCCTGGGCTCTGTTATTACTGTCATGTAGGCAGCAGAAGAGGAAAGAAGGCATGGAGGGGGAACTTCCTTCCTTTAAAGTCTTGGCCCAGAAATGGCCCACATCACTTTTGTGTATGTTCCATTGGCTACATTTAGTCGTATGGCTAACCCTAAGTAATTGCAAGGGAGGTTGGAAACATGGCGCCCAGGAAAAAGAGAAGACAGAATTTCGTTGCATAACCAAGTCTGCCATACAAAGGTCACTCCAGGAATCTCTGAAAGCCCAGAGTCCTTGCATCCCAACAGGCACACCAACTTAGAGACATGTAACTCTACACTGTTTGTTTATAAGCCCACATTTCACTATGACGGTTGATTTTTCCCTTCTGTATGAATTATAGTCCAAAAATTTGCAAGCATTACTCTGTACTTGTCCTTAAGAGAACTTTAATTTCTATGTTTCTGAACCTTCTACTGTTTTATTAAAGTTACCTGGAATTCTGATTATAACCTCCTCAAATAACTGCTCCCTCCTTATCCATTGATGCCACATCCTGGCTTCATGGGCATTCCCTAGGGACCACTATTCCTAGGTTTGATGAAGAAAAAAGGCTGAATATTACTGGGCATAGAATTAACTTTTATGGCTTATGTCTCTTATATTCATTATCTGAGATTGAATCCACTTATGGTTGTATGATCTAGACTTTGTTTCTACAATTTATTAAGCAATAAATTAGGCAATATCCTAAGTTCTGTGAAAACCAACAGTTAGTATATATCATTTATCTTGACCAACCTTGATCAATTGACCTCTTGACCAGTAATGGGGTCTTATGCTCCTGAAAGAAATTAGACGACCCTAAGAGATTTTGCTGTTCCCAAATCAATGTTGTGGTTTTCTTTTTTAACCTGCAAACTGTTTTCCCCAATAATTTTTCAAATACATATGATAAACAATAAGAACTGTGATAATTAGAGTCAACTTTAGATTTGTTAAATAGAAATATGCTCATTGCCACTACTTCTCTCCCACTCTCTCAGCACCTGCTCCATTAGTCACATATTTATACCAGAAAATATTTTGTCAATTATTTAAAGACACTAAGATAAAACATGCTTAGATAGTTTAAACACATTATTAAGAAATAAAAAATCAAGACAGGTTGCCGGAGATGGCAGGAGAGATGGCTGAGTCTCCAGGACCATACCAATTTTGGACAAAATTGTGAAGTGGGCCATGCTCCCAGCTCCCTCCTCTGGACTCCCCATCTCAACCCCTCTACATTTCTCAGCATCTGTTCTTACTCCCAGCTGGCCAGAAAATAATCTCAGCAAAAGTCTTTCGAAAGCTGATAAAGATTTCAGGTGAAACTTCTTAAATCATGTTCAAAAGGAACTGCTTAAATTGGAAAAGTCTTCTGTGGAATGGAAAAACAGAATGATTCCATTTTTTCATCTGTAACACTGGGATAATAATTCCAACCTCTCTTTAAATTGTGGAGATTACATGAGCCGATATATATATTTGGTACTTAGCAGAGTACCTAGCACGTAGTAAAAGTATAATCATTGTTAAATCTCTTACCTCTCTCTTTTTGGGTGAGGAGAGGGGTTTTGTGTTATCCCTTAACACCCACCCCTTGCTGCGGCCTTTTCTCTTCTCCATATTCCTCTTCAGGGGCAGGGCTAGTGAGAACAAAGGCCTTAATTTACCTTGTTAACCACCATATGCCTGGGGATCAGTTTTCAATCTATTGCCTCTCAACTCCAAATCCACTCTGTTTTGTCCTGCTTTGTGATACTTGAGCCAGACCCTGTAAACATTCTGCTTTGACAGCTGATCAGTGTGAGGCTTTGTCAAGGGAGGGCTTTAGAGAGACATTGCAAGACGCAGCAGAGGAAGGAGGTGCTTTTTCTGCTTCCAGTGTGCTTTCTCTCCTCCTATGGCATGGCTTTTGGTGGCACATGGGAGCCCCAGCTACTCTTACTCTCTGGCAAGTTTTTCTGACACCCCAGCATGCAGCTTCCTTGAGACGAGCTCTAGCTTGATGGCACCCCAGCAAATTTCTCCACCACTCAGAGGGCTGCTGACTCCAGCAAGGCCTGAACCTCAGCCGCGGAGTAGAGGGCAGTGAAAGAGGCTCTGTCCAGTTCTCAGTCACTTCCTGGGCACTCTTTCTCATCCCTAGGGGTAGCAGCTGCTCTCTGAATTTGAATTTCCTCTCTTACGCCCTTTTAGAAGTTAGTCACCATTTACTAGTTAATACTGCTTTATATTAAAATTTTTCTGTTCAAATTATTGGGGTGGTTTCTGTCGCCTGATGGGACCTCAATTGATCTTGTTGCTCAATACAGTCTGTTGACTAAATGAATGGGCTGTCTACTCTAAGCCAGGCTCTGGGTATGGAGGCTGGAGTTTTAGGACTAGGAGGGATGGGACTGTTGAATGAGAGAAGAAGAATATATCCTGCCCTTCCATTGTTTATCCTCCATCTATTCACTCCTTGCCTGACAGCCCAAGGCTTGCTCCCTTGGTATATCATCCATCATACTTTCACCGAAAGGCTTAGCCTGGTCCCTTAACACAGGTGCACTCCTGCCTCTGTTCCCAACATCATCTCTCAAAGGGGATAAACAATCAAGACTTGTGATGCAAGTCTTCTCAAAGATCACCAATCCCTACACTGGGTCAGTTTTTTCCCCCTGCTAGATTATGTGTCATGCTCTGTATTTTCTCCTTTCTTCTTAAGAACACGATGCTGATTCTTAGCCCAGATCACAGTCCATTTTCAAAATGTAACTGAAATGTGAGAGACTAAAATAACACTCTTGATAATCCACTCATGAGCCTCAAAGCAAATGCAATTATCAGGAAAAGATCTAAGAAATATATTTGTGCGACCATGGGAATTTTAATCACAACAGCTAGAAAAACAAAATGGTAGAAAACAGAAAACTTCTTTAATCAAGCAAAGTCTTTGTGGTTGTGGCTGATAAATATGCAGAAGCTGCTCTGAATTTTTTTAGGGCACAGAGAATTGCCATATAGGCATCCTTAGTAGCTGTTTTTAGGTTACAAGAAAGGAATGGATTTGTTGATCAAGTATGTCAGAGGCTTAAGGAGATACAGACATTTCTGATTATAAAAAACAACAAATTGACTCCTAGGCAGAACACCTTAGCTCTGATTTTCAAATTAAAATATTTCTGGTAATTAGCATTATTGTATTCACTGAGTTAGTCAGCACCCGAAGGCAAAATTTTAGTTACATTAGGCTCTAATGGAAGATTGCAGATCTCAGAGATGGTTCTCTCAAGAAACTTACCATCAAGCTCTTACAGAAATCCTACTTCCTCCATACAACTTCTTTAGTGATTGAAGAGATGGATAATTACCCCTACCTCACATCCTCGCCTGTTCCTTGACGCTCCCTTAACCCATCATTCTAAGGTAGTTCTTATTTCTACCTATAGTTAGGTTTTTTTTATCTTTTTTAAAATTTATTCAGTCATACATATGTTCTTGATTAGAATCCGAGTTAGAGTTTTATTATAATTATAGGGAAGTAGATGGATGAATGAATTCCATTTGCTCATTCATTCAAGATTTGTTGAGTGCCTACTACTGCCAGGCACCAGGGAAACAAAGATGAATCAGACATTGATTCCACCCAAAGCAGAAGGGTAAGCAGTCTGCTCTCAGGGGTCTGTCTGGTAATGGAGACATAACATGTGAACGAGTAGCTGCAGCCTAGAGATGGCTGTGTTCCTGCTACAGTTCAGCACAGATGTGGGAATGATCAGCTCTTTCTGGATTTCCCTATTTTATAGATTAGGAAATAAGGTACAGAGAAATTAGGTAATTTTCTGACACTCATACAACTAGTATATCGACGAGTCTAGACATGAACCCAAGAGGTATAACTCCAGGGGTCAAATTCTTATTAATCATGATGCTAATTGCTTTTCACATTTGACCTGTACAAGACCTCACGTGGTTAAATATTTAATAAGTGCATTTGGATGGTGACAGTCAATCCCTTTAGGTCACTGATACTCATTTACATGCTTGTGCCCTGATATCAGCCATTAGGGCAGAACCCATTTCTCTAAAAAAGGCTGTGGTCCATGTTCCATCCTTCTCATCAACAACGACCTCTAAAACCAAGTAAAGCAGGGGAAATGACTCCACATTTATACAGGTAGAAAAAAAATATGATGGAAAACAGGAAACTTCTTTAATCAAGAAAAGGTTTGTGGCTGTGGCTGATGAATATGCAAAGGTTGCTGTAAGTTCACGGGTCCAAGAAATGGCACCAAAGTATATTCTGTACACTTGATAGGAAACCTCTCAGTCATTAAGAAGCCTCGTCTCTGCCCTTGGAAAAGGAACTTCATCCATTTCCATATCTTTGATCACATGGTGATGTCCTTTAAAAGTAGAAATGAGGAGAAATTCACATTTGACAAAGAGCAAATCATACCCTCCAATTCTTGTTATTTTTCCAGGTGAAATCACAAGAATAAATACAAAGGATGTCCTGTAAGAACAGAAAAAAAAGTGCAACCCAAGGGGTGGGTCAAGAAGGAATGATGGTCTCTTCTAAGTCTGGGCTGGGCTGTGCTCCTGGGGGTAAGGGCCTGACTGTGCACATAAACCTCTTTAGCATCAGCTGAAGAGTCCTCCTTTCTCTTCCTCAATGCCTTCCTATTCACCGTACACAATTCAGAGATCCACTGAGTTTCAGGGTCTGTAAAAAACTCATTCTTCTGGGGATGGGTTGGGGGAGAAAAGATAATATAAGCACAAAATGACGTAGATGCTAGGATATAACTGTCTGTAGAATTCAGTGAAGATCAAAGAATTCAAGACCTGGATGCTTTAGCCTTCAAAGATGTTCACCAGGTGGGCAAAGAGGAGAAGAGCATTCTGGACAGGAGGGATGGCTTGAGAAAAGGCACTTAGGAGAGAAACTACAACGAGTTCAGTAGGGCTAGGGTGATGAACACTGAGCCAAGATAGTGATGGATGCTGAGAAATGTTCAAGAGGCAGGCAGGGTGTGGTTTTGAAGGGCCCTATGTGTCATGCCAAAGAGTTTGAAGTCTATACCCTAGGCTGGTAGTTTACTCCCATGGCTACCTATGGAATCACCTAGGGAGCTTTTAAAAATATACTAATAACCAAGCTTCACCCAAGCAATTGAGTCAGAATCTCTGGGAGTGGGGCCAGATATCAGCTTTCTAGGAGATTCAATGTGTAATCTGGGCTGGGATTGACTGCTGTTGACAATGGAGGACACTTAAAAGGTTTTGAGTAGAGAAGTGACATGGTCAGTTTTTCATTTCAGAAAGATCACCTTGGCTACAGTATGGAGGACAAATAGGTGTCATACGTGAGGGACAGAAAGGCAATTGGGGAAACTGGTGCACTTCAGGCTAAAGATGATCAGGGCCAGAACTAAGTGGCAGTGAGAGCGCAGAGAAGTTAGGTAGCTGCCATCTTCTACTTTGGATCTGGTGACAGACTGGAATGGATGTCTCGGGGTGGGGGGGTGGGGAGGTGAGAGGGTGGGAAATACAGAGTGGGGTGGATATAAAAATGACTACAGATTTTGCTCATGTTTGTATTCACAGCTTTCAATTACGTCATCAAGAATTGGAGCCTGTTTTTCCACTCCTTGCATCTGGTTTGGCCCTGTGACTTCTTTTGGCTGGTTGAATGTGGCAGAAGTGATGTTATCTGTTTCAAGCTTTGGTTCAACGAGCTTTGTCAGTTTGCTCTCTCTTACTCTTGGACACTCGAGTAAATAAACCCAGGCCAGCCACGTAGAGAAATGTGAGAAATGTGGTCCAATTGTCTTGTCATCCCAGCCCTCAGGCTGCCAACCACAAGACAGGTGAGACAGTGACAGGTGATGGCAGATGCAAGAATGAGCCCAGTTGAGATCACCTTCTATGGGAGACTGTGCTGGACCTGACCTTTCACACTGTGCAGCTACAAGTGCTTTAGGAATGGCAGTTAATATTGTCCAATAAGAACAATTACTTTTAAAGTTTAAAAACTAGTCTCAAAACAGGTTGCTTAAACATCAAAACTAGAAAGTCTTACAAACAGAAAGGAAACATGGTTAACTTAAAATACTATGGTACTAGCCCAAGGTCATGTTGTCAACCTAGCTGAGCAACTTAAAGACTCACTGGGATAGTCATCATCAGAACACCAGAGAGGGCTTTCTTACTTTTGAAAGAATGTTTCTAATGTATTCTTGTTTTTCCGACATATTGTATTGTTTCTTGTAATATATTTTGTTATTGAGTATACTAATTACCATATTCACACAGAGGGAGAAACTGCATTCTATGTCTGAAATTTGTATTCCTGAAATTTAATCTATAACTGCATTTGGAAATCTGCCTGGATTTTAACGAGTTTTCTCTCTTTTTTAAAAATCATGCCAGAGAAAGCAAAAGTAAGGTTGCCTCATTACTTTACAAAGCCTTTAACAAAAAAATGAAAATGCTATTTCCTGCCCCAAACACATTGACAGATTAAAGTTTTGGTCTCCTCTCTTTTAGCATTCAATATCGTTCATAGTGCTTCTGTGTATCTTCAGTGAGCTCCCAAGCCACCTGCTCTTTAAGGCCCTTGTATTAGACTTTGATTGCTAAATTACCACAAATTTAGCAGCTCAGATTTATTAGTTCATTTCTGTGGGTCAGAAGTGGCTTGATTTTCTGCTCCGGTGTCACGGGGCTGAAATCAAGGTGTCAGTTTAGGCTGCAGTCTCATCTGGGATTTGGGATCCTCGTACATTCTCACCAGTTGCTGGTAAAATGTGGTTCCTTGTAGCTGTAGGAGTGAGGTTCCTGTTCCCCTTCTTGTAACTAGGGACAGTCCATATCAGCAACTAGAGGCCTCCTGCAATTTCTTCCTATGTGGCAGTTCTCACCTGGATATTTGATTTCCTCCAGGCCAGCAGGAGGGCCTCTCTCTGATGTCCTCTTGCTATCAGCTGGAGAAAACACTGTTTTTAAAGGCCTCACATGATTAAGACAGGCCCACCCGGATAATCTGCCTATTTTAAGGTCAATTGATTTGAGACTTTACTTACATCTGCAAAGTCCTCTTACAGAAGTACCTAGATTAGCGTTTGATGGAAAACCTCGGAGAAGGTGCCGGTACACCAGGGCTAAGAATCTTGAGAACCATCTTGAAATTCTGCCTACTGCAGCCATGATTAAGAGATCCTATAATGGCACATCAGTTTTTAATGAAATTTGGAAGAAATAACTCCTATAGCATGAATCTATCACCCATCTTCTTCTTCACAGGTTTCGCAATCAATTAAACCACCCATTTGGATGTTTGAGCTTGTAAGAGCCTGGGGACCACAGGTGTCCTGAAGCTCATGTAGGTCCAGCTGTAGGACTGGAGAGTGCACCGAGGGGGATGAGAGAAGAGAGCAGCCCACTACAGCACAGTGCTGAGGAGGGAGAGTCACACGTGGGAAAGGCAGCAGCGAATTTCACACACGAGCCAAGGACAAGGGCTGAAGTGTTCCTCATACGAAGGGCAGTTTTTCCCCATGGAATTTTATGACTCTTAATGTGTCACTCAGTGACAGCTGACGAGCCATCTGATATTTTTGAGGCTGTGTTTTAGTTTGAAAAAATGAAAACTTTTGGATACAGGACAGTTTTTTATTCTATTGCTCTCTTATGAGAAAACCAGAAACAGAAGCATCATTAATTTTTCTTTCAACAAGGATGTGTCAAATTCTCTAATAGAAACTTTGACCGTGATCTTACATAAAGCCATTTCTATTCCTTCAGAGCACAAAGAATTTTTGAAGAAATGTAGGCAGAACATGGTGTTCAGACTCTAATTTTACTCACCTGCAAACTGTCTTCCATCATAACTTTATTTAAATCATGGCTATGCTGTTAATTAACAATTTAATTGGTTGGCGCTTTCTCAATCCAGTTCTCTGGAGGCATGGTTTTCTGTTTAACTTTCTTGTTTTAATTCTTCAGCAAAACCATAAAATTTAATTAGGAAAGTAACCAGCTTTGCAACAGCAGTTCTATGTCTAATTAGCTATGCTTTGCCCGGACCTTCTCGGATTCCATTCAACTTTGCACATACATTTTGCATTTGTTCATGTTTCAGATAAGACACTGAATTTATAGCCTGAGCATGTAGTCCAATCACTTGTCACTTTCCCAAAGTTGCTTGGTTATAGCCAGTGAAATCAGAAAAATTAACTTAAAGCATTTGTACATGCTGTTAAACTAAGAGTCATCAAAGCCCAAGATGTAGGGTTGTTACCTTACTGTGTGTACTAGTTTTCTATTGCTGCAGAGCAAATTACCACTAACTCAGCAGCCATTTATCATCACACAGTCTGTAGGTCAGAAGTCCAGGCACATCTGGCTAGATTTTCTCTTCAGGGTCTCACTGGGCTAAGACCAAGGCACCACCTAGGCTGTGATTTCATCTGGACCTCAGGGTCATCTTCCAAGCACATATAGTTGTGGCAGAATTCAGTTGCCTGTGGTTGTAGGACTGACATCTCCATTTCCTATCAGCTGGGGATGGCTCTCACCTCCTAGATGCCCCTATCATTTCTTATCACATGTCTACGGAGAGAGTTCACAACAGAGTAGTTTGGTTTGTCTTTGAGACCATCAGGAGCACTTCTCTGACTTCATCTGCAAATAGCTGGAGAAAACTCTCTGCTGTCAAAGGGCTCATCTGATTAGGTCAGGCCCATCCAAGGTAATCTCCTTTCTGCCCATAATATAATCTGTCAAGGGAATCTGGCCCATCATATTCATAGGCTCCTCAAAGGAGGGATTATGCAAGGCTTGTACACCAGGGGGCAGAAATCTTGGGGCCACGTTAGAATTCTGCCTACTATACTTTGCTTTTGGGAAAGAAGGCAGCTAAAAGCTTCCTGGCAACCTCTCTCTCTTCCCTCGGAGGCAATGCACAAGGTGTGTGAGTTGTTGCTAACTACGGCCCCTATTCTGTCCCATCAGCTCCACGGGGCACAAGGTGACAGACAGTCGTATTCTTTCTTCTCTGCAGGCTGCTTTCTCTGCCGGGCCAGAATCGCTGCTTTCAGTAGTGTGAGTGGATGAAATCATTTGAATTTAAAGTGAAACCAAGTTAACATGATGCTTTTAGATAGAAATTTATTTAAGCTCAATGCCTCAAACTTTAGGCCAATGAAACCATTTCTTCAGGGAAAGGAAATGAAGACATATGCAGAAAAGAGTTAATTAGCAGGCCTGAACTGCTGTCTTTAGAAAAGCCTGTTTGCAAGATTGCCCCATGACTGGCCTCCGGGAACTTAGATTTCTGAAGGGTTCCCACACCCTAACTGGGAAGAGTGGCTTCCTGTGCCCAAACTGTTTGTGCAGATGATATAGTTCATGCTGAACATCTGCTCTCCTTCTGGGAGTCTGGAATTTTGGTATGTGCCAGGCAAAGGCAGTCTACGTGACTAGGCCCCAATAAAAACCCTGGCCACTGAGTCTATAATGAGCTTCCCTGGTAGACAATTTCACACGTGTTACCACCACTCTCTGCTGGGCGGATTAAGGACATCCTGTCTGACTCCCCTGGGAGGCACTTCTTGGAATCTTGTGCCTGGTTCCCTCCTGGACTTCACCCATGTGCCTTTTCTCTTTGCTAATTTTGCTTTGTGCCCTTTTGCTATAATAAATCATAGCTGTGAGCAGGACTATAGGTTGAGTAGGTCCTGCAAATCATCGAAGCTGGGGGTGGTATTGGTGACTCAAGGAATAAAAGTAAACGAGAGCATGAGAAGGCTCACACTGAGTCCAGGCTCCACTGCCCAGCAAACTCAGCCTTAATCCTCTCCATCATGCAGATTATCAGAGTAAACAGACCAGAAGCAAGCAGCAGGCCTCACCTTGGTTCCAGAGGGCCTGTGTTTCAATTCCTCACCATGACCCTAACCTCTGTCTGTCTCCCCCAGTTTCTGCATCTGTAACGTAGCGATACTAATAGTACCCATCTCATAGAATTGTTAAAATGAGGCAATTTATAGAAAGCACGTAGCACTCTGATGGGCACACAGGGACTAAGAGGGGCTGGACGTAATTCTCTGTGGACAGAATTGCTAGAGCATCGTCAACATTCTCATATGCATCTTCCTTGACTCATGATGGGATTACGTCCTGACTAACCCATTGTAAGTTGAAAATATCGTAAGTCAAAAATGTGTTTAATACTTCTACAGAACATCATAGCTCAGCCTAGCCCACCTTAAATGTGCTTAGAACACTTACATTAGCCTACAGTTGGGCAAAATCATCCAATACAAGCCTATTTTACAGTAAAGTGTTGAATCCCTCACGTAATGTATTGAATACTGTACTGAAAGTGAAAACTGAATGGCTGGTGGGTGCAGAATGGTTGTAAGTGTCTCGGTTGTCTACCCTTGTGATCTCGTGGCTGACCGGGAGCTGTGGCTCACTGCCGCTGCCCAGCATCGTGAAAGAGCATCATCCCACATATCGCTAGCCCAGGAAAAGATCAAAATGCAAAATTCCGAGTACAGTTTCTACTGAATGCGTATGGCTTTGACAACGTGGTAAAGTTGAAAAATTTTAAGTCAAACCATCGTTAGGTTGGGGACTGTATTAACTCCCTTTCTTTCCCTCACTCTGCTGCCCTCTTCCTCACCAGCCCCCTGTTCCTCCCTTCTCGAAGTTGTCCTCTAAGCTCCTTCACATCCAAACCATTTCCTCCCCCATCTTATTGCCTTTCCTTAAGACTAAATGAAAAAAATATGCAGGAATGTTTTTCTTTAAGTATATACAAAAAAGGGCACAGTATAAATGCTATCAGTGTCCGCAGTCCTATCCATGTTCAACATCTTTTATTCCATCTATTATGATTTACAAGAGTTTGTAAGTAACCCTCACTGTCCTCACTGATGTAATTTTATTGCTTTTGACAATGGTAAGTGATCATCACATATATAACCAGGCAATTTTATTTTCATAACTTTGAAAAGCATACCATGTCAATATATTCACAAAGTGGAAAAAAATCCTTCGACAAATCATTTTTCCAATATCTGGTTCAGAATATTTGTTCTGTGAGATACTCAACTCCAAGGTGTAAAGTGGCTATTTTCTTTTTCCAAGGGCATACCTAAAACACAATTTCAATGGAGATGGAAATTTCCACTTGAAACTTGCCTTGATCTTTGCAACTTTTGAGTCCCTGGTGGGCTGTTCAGATAGCATTCAGATATTGCTGCTGAAAAGGCTGTCATGAGGAGGCTGATCACACAAGACCAGAGGAAGGTTAATGTCAGTATCCAGAAGCAGAGATTCCTTTGTGGAGGAGAAGGGGTTTAGGAAATACCTGGTGAGACAGGCTTTCTGCTATTGGATAAAATCACAATTTGGGGATGAGTTCCTGCATCCTCACCTCGGGCCCTTGTAATGACACCAAGCTTAAACTCGACAGTGCATGTGTAGTGGCAAGGAATGAGGAGGAAGAAAGGAAATCGATGAACTAAAAGTTCAAAACTTCATTTGCAAATAAATGGAATATTTGAAGGGAAGATGTCAAAGAGAAAAATCAAACCAAAAATAAAAGACCAAAAGTTTGATATTTATAAATATCTCCAGAAGGCACTGAGTCTGTCCTTCCTCCCTTACCCACCTAACACCTTCTCCAGGTAGATTGTACTTCGGTCATGTAGGATACAGGTTTTTCTAGCTCCTTTTGTAGATTAGCGAGGCCTCTTTGCCATCCATTAAAATGAGCTAAACCACCACATATTTTATGGGTCAGCTTCAGTTTTTGGTAGGCATAGAAAAGAGCTCATCACTATACTTCTCATCACAACTCTTTAGCTAGAGCTAACGCTCAATTACATGCAGTAATGGGGAGATGTGAAACTAACTCTAACTCTAAAATCCATAAAATTCATCAAAGATTGAATAATCAGAGCCCTTCAACCTTTGCCAGCAAAATTCTCTTATCAGATTCACTGAAACATAGCAAAACTAATTAACTTGAATTTCTGGCTTTTATTTTCCTCAACTCACTTCTTCTTGAAGTTTTAATTAGAAGGAAAGTGTCGAGATGACCTGCAGGAAGATTTCAAGAAGGAAAAGTGAAATCCTGGAAAATTATAAACTAAATTCACTCATTCACTAAAAAAGACATTTACTGAGTTTCTATTCATTGAGAATATAGCAATGAACAGAAATAGACAAGCTCTCTCATGAAGCTTACATTCTACTAAGGGAGATGGAAAATAAATGAACTAGAAAATAGATAATGGGTCAGATATACAATAATATTTTGAGTAACCTTAACTATCTATTAAAAGCTCTTTCAAGTTTTGTCTTAGCATTTTCTTCCCTTGGCTAATTAATTCCAATTATTGAACTCCAGTCAGCAAAGCCCTGTAAACACATTATAAGCATACTGATAAGTGAGTGGACACTCTCTTACCTTGAGTTGGTGGTATATTTTCTTCAGTGCATATGCTTCCTCTTCTGTAGTGGGAATAAGTCTTATCACCTTATCACTGTAAGAAAGGAAAAAAAAAGTGATATTTACCTTTCAAAAAAAAAAAGATTTAGCCATCTCTATCTTCTTACCTTTTAAAAAACTGCCTCTGCATTTAAGAAGAAAAACAGCAAAACTTTGGACTGGCTCACAGCTATTTTATCCAATTCTTGTTATTCTCTGATTGCCTTGGTCTTTTTTCCCTATCTTAAAACTATTTGTTTTTTCAACAGCTTTTGAAGACTACAAACTCGCACTTAAGCAGAGAAAGGCGAAAAACACAGGGACAGCGGCCACAGGGACAAGAACTTTCATGAATAGCTCAGAGTAGATACCAAGAAAGAAAATTCCTAATGACGGAAGCAAAAATAAAAGTTTTCTTCTTTTTTAGCTTAATGCCGAAAAGAATGTGACTTTCAATGAGAGGACAATGAAATCCATACACTGTGGAACATTTCTGGTTTGGCTTCTTCCCACACTGAGAACAGTCAAGATAAGTCTATCTGTATGGGCCATCTTATTTTTCTAGTATGCAGCTTCCCAACTGGCACGTGGGTCCAAACTGGAGGACCATCAATTGTTTACAGGTGTGCCATGAGATACTGATGGCTGTAAAATTTTTAAAGTGATAAAAATTTAAAATCAATTTTTACAGCCATTAAGATGTTCCCACACTTGAAATTATATTTGAATATTCTATAAGGTTCTTTCAGCAAAGATTCTGAATTGCCTAAGACAACTTGCGGTGTCACACTATCTGCCAGAGAGTTCTCTGCAGTGGTGACCTCTCCCACCAGGTGTGCCAGATGGGTATTACCATTTTCTAGTTAAGTCACAATGAGGACAGGTTGGGAAGCACACCTCCAGTATATAATAATCACAACGGCTCAATGTATTTTGCGTAGAGTAGATACTTATTAAATATTAACATGGATTCGCATAAAGGAGATCATTGAGAATAATTGACTTACAGAGGGAAACTAAGGAAGAACTAAATAAAGTGTAATAGGAATGAATATTTCTCATAACCCTGTATGGCATTTCATAATGACTGTGAGTAAAGTAGAATATTATTAGTACCATATATATAAAGCACAAAACAAAAACTCTAGTAGTTCACCCAAAATTTCTCTCTCCAGCCTCAAAGGGGTACCAAAATAGGGATGGAATTTGCATGCTTTCCCATGGTTTTACTACCTAGATGAAAGGCAGTTTCCAAGACCAGGTAAGATTCACATGGAGGGCACTAGACCCCAAGGAAGACTCTCAGATTTGTGGGACAATGATTCTTCAGGGCTGTCTGTGTGTGCATTTCCAACCACTTTAGCTTTGTTAATGATCTTGTTATACCTTCTTTAGGCCTGTCAATTACAACGCCCTTGGCTTGCTGCTGATAATTTAGCCTGCTTTAGACACTCTACCCTAACGTGGCTTTGGAGATTCAGTTCCTCAAAATCACACAAAACCACCTCTCAGTGTCACGAAGACCATTTTTCTGAAAAGAATAAAAGAAAGTAGAGGGAGAGAAAAAAATCATCAAGTCCCTGTAAAACAACTCCAAAAATGACCTTTGGAACTTAAACGTAATTGCACCTTTTCTCTTTTTCATTTCTGGGACACGATTCTCTGACCCTTGTTTTTCCCAGATTCATCATATCCCAGCCTCTCCCACCTGACCCAATATAATTCTTGGCAGAGAAAGACAACTCTGCCGGGTGATACGGTTGTTTGCGAGCGATGGATCCCTTGACAGCTTGCTGACAAATACCTCCATCTGGGGCCCTGTCGGCTCCTCAGGAGTGCAAAGACAGCAATCTGTAGCTGTTTTACAGCCCTCGGATGTGTTTTTTTTTTTTTTAATTTTTAAATGACAGATAATTCACCCTGGCAATCGGTTCCTCTTCTGTGAGTGTAAGATAAAAGGGGACCACCCCTGGGATTATTTAACTCTGAAAGTGATTGCTCCAACCTAGCTTTGTCATTTTTATCACAAAAAGTTCACCGCATCCCAGCTTGTGGAAATTCTGAGGTGTGACTTGAGAAATGTGGTTACTTATCAAAGAACAGAAAACAAGGAAAGCTATTTAGGGAAGCTCATGAACTGTTATATTTTTTGTAAACTAATAAATTATATTGGTAGACTAACTAGTAACCAAAAACCAACAAGGGCTCTTTATTTAGCATGTAAAACCAGATGCCCCCCAAATGCCCCATTTGTTTCACCACACAGAAAGCTTACTCTCCCTAGATCTGATAGCTAGTTTTTTTTTTTTTTTTTTTTTGAAGTAGTGAACAATAACCTCCTACCACCAACAGGAAGTGAAGTAGCTCCTAGAATTTAGAGAGAAAAACTACTGGGCACAACTATCAGAGAAGGTGAATGAGAGGTTTCCTTCATAATTTATCCGTTTTTTCAACCGCTAGGTGGCAACATCCATTTAAGACCCCTTGGCTACCCTTTGGGATTAAGATGAGAAAATCGAATGTCTGAATATGGGTTGAGGTTAGCGAGATGACTGGGCAACCAGCTGCTCATATGTACTTGTGTTTGTAAGCCAGATATTTCTAACTCGAGAGACTATATAAAGTTGTCAGAGAAACAGAGCACATGAATTTTTAATTACAGTTTAAGGATGTAGTACAGAGGCAGCTGGATATCCCAAATAACTAATTGCCCCGTAATCATTAATATGTATTAACTCATGATATATTCACATTTTGTCCCCTTGCCTTACAGGACAAATGAGGTTATGTTGCTATAATGCCAACATCAAATTTGGTTGTAAGTTTGACTACTAATCCTTATGCACAGTAGCAACCACACGAGTGAGACAATATTAAATACGTTTAATGAATTTGAAAGGTATTATTAGAGGTGTAATGAGAATGTATGCACCCAAAGAAGAGAATTCGGCAAGAGAACATCACCTCCAACTTTTTACAATCTCTCTGGGCCTCAGTTTCCTTGTTGAAGGAGTGAGAGAGGAACTCCCAGTTGCCTTTTCATTTTAAGGTTCTCAGATTGTGTTTGAGTTTGATGCCTTCCATATTCATCGCTGTGCCTTGACTTTGCAACACCTATGGAAGAACACCTCTGTTTTATGGGCAACTTGAGTCCTCCTCAGCCTCCTTTTGAAAGACATAGATGTGAAGCTCCAGATTTTTCCTTCTGGCTCCTGGCATGACCTTTCATGATTATTTCCGTTATCATACTCTAAATTTCTTTGTAAGTTACAGAACCAGTTTATGAATCCATGCTTATAAAAATTAAATATTACAGATAATAAAGTTCCCCTCCCAGTTCTCTTGCAACCTCCAATCTTCCCCTAGTAGCTACTGTTAATAATTTGTGCTTCACTCCTGATTCTCTTCTTTGTATTTGCACGTGTACACAGTCACACGCAGCATTTTATAATATGAATTTGCTTTTATTTTTGACTCAATTATGTTAGCTTTAAAACACTATTTTTAAAATTTGCCTATATTCATAAGGAAGGCTTTTTTGAAAATAATTTTTTTGATACTTTTTTAATAAACTGGCTAAAAGCATAAACTTTTAGACTTTTTTAATAAACTTAAAATAAATGTTCATTTGGAATCACCCTTGTCTAATTTTGGCATCAGCATTATAGTAGCCTTATGGAATTAATTGGGAAATTTTCCATCTTTGTAATATGCTTTGACAACTTGACACAGGAATTACGTTTCTGATTGTTTTGTAGAATACACTCAAAATTTTTCAAGGTGGGACGAATTCTTCCTTTTTTTGGTCTTCAGGGGTTAGATATCTACCTTCTTTATTCTTTGGTGGATATTGATCTATTCAGTTTTCTGCTGGACTTTTTGAGTTAATTTTGGTAATTTACACTTCCAGGAAAACCATTCACTTATTTATATAAATTATATTAATATAAGCTATTAAAAATTAATTAAAATATCTTATGATTTAAAACATCTTTTATCTGTAGCTTTGTCCTCTTTCTATATCCTAACGTTGTGTTTTTAAAAAAAATTCCTTAATCAGACTTACCAAAGATTTGTTTAAAGAATCATTTTGTTTTTATTATATTTTTGTTTATGTATATCATTAATTTCTGCCTCTATCTTTATTAATATGTACTTTTTTCTTTAGATCTACTTTGTTATTTATGTTTTAATATGTAATATTCTCACTGATGTTCAGGACTAAAAGTTGGTAATTTCAGTTTTTAAAAAATTCAATTTATTTAAACTAAAAACAAAACCAATCAACCCATTTCTCCCATCTCTCATCATCTGCAACCACCAATCCTTTCTCTGTATCTACGAGCTTGGTTCTTTTTAGGTTCCATATAAAAGAGAGATCATATAGTATTTGTCTTCATCTCACTTACTTCACTTAGCATAATGCCTGCAAGATCCATCCATGTTGTCACAAATGGCAAGATTTTATTCTTTTTTATGGCTGAGTAACATTCCAATGTACAGTCCTGTGCAGCGTAAAGACGTTTCAGTCAACGATGGGCTATACATGACAGTGGTCCCATAAGCTTAGTACCATATAACCTATGGGAGTAGTAGGTTATACCATCTAGGTCTGTGTAAGTGCACTCTATGACGTTTGCAAGATGAAATTACCTCATGTTGTATTCCTCAGAAAGTATCCTCGTCCTTAAGCAACCCATAACTGTATATATATACCACAACTTCAACTTATTTATTCATCCATTGATGGACACTTAGGTTGTTTCCATATCTTGGCTATTGTAAATAATGGTGTAATGAACATGGGGGTGCATATATATTTTTGAGTTAGTGTTTTCATTTTCTTTGGATAAGTCCCTAGAAGTGGAATTGCTGGATCGTGTGGTAGTTCTAGTTCTAATTTTTTGAGGACACTCCACACTGCTTTCCACAGTGGCTGCACCAATTTACTTTCCTACCAACAGTGCACACAGGTTCCCTTTTCCTCACATCCTTGCCAACATTTGTTATCTCTTGTTTTTTTTGTGATAGCCATTCTAACAGGTGTGACATGATATCATTGTGGTTTTGATTTGCATTTCCCTGATGATTAATGATGTTGAGCTTCTTTTCACATACCTGTTAACCATCTGCATGTCTTCTTTAAAAAGATGTCTATTCAGATCTTCTGCCCATTTTTTAATCAGACTTTTTCTTTGCTATTGAGTTGTATGAGCTCTTTCTATATTTTGGATATTCGCCCCTTATTGGATAGGTGGTTTGCAAATATTTCCTCCCATTCAGTTGGTTGCCTTTTTCTTTTGTTGGTGGTTTTGTTTGCTATGCAGAAGCTTTTTAGTTCAATGTAATTTCACTTATTTATTTTTGATTTTGGTGTCAGATTCAAAAAATCAACATGAAGACTGATGTCAAAGAGCTTACTGCCTATGTTTTCTTCTAGGACTTTTATGTCAAGTTTTTAATCCATTTTGAGTTAATTTTTGTGTATGGTGTTAAATCCAGTTTCATTCTTTTGCATGAGGCTGTCCAGTTTTACCAACATCATTTATTAATGTGACTGTTTTTTCCCCATTGTATCTTCTTGGCTCTTTTGTCATAAATTGACTGTATATGCAGGGGTTTATTTCTGGGCTATTCTATTACATTTATCTATGTGTCTGTTTTTATGTCAATACCATACTGTTTTAATTACTGTAGCTTTGTAATATAGCTTGAAATCAGAGAGTGTGATGTCTCCAGCTTTGTTCTCTGTCAAGATTGTTTTACCTATTCAGGGTCTTTTGTGGTTCCATATAAATTTTACAATTCTTTGTTCTATTTCTGTGAAAAACGTCCCTGGAATTTTGATAGGGATTGCATTGAATCTGTGTATTGCTTTGGGTAATATGGACATTTTAACAATGTTAATTCTTCCAATCTGTGGGCATGGAATATCTTCATTTATTTGTGTTGTGTTCAATTTCTTTCATTAGTGTCTTATAGTTTTCAACATACAGTTCTTTCACCTCCTTGGTTAAATATATTCCTATGTATTTTATTCCTTTTGATGCATTTTTAAATGAGATTGTTTGACAATTTCAGTTTTTAGCTCCTCTTTACCAAGCTGCTTTTTGAAGAATGTTAAAAACTTCTACATACACTAATTAAACATGTTTAATTCTGTTATTTAGATCTTCTCTATCCTTTTTGGTCCACTAAATTTTAAAGCTTTTTTAATTGAGTTTATAATAGTTTACATCACTGTGAAGTTTTAGTTGTACATTATTTCTTGTCCATCACCATACACGTGCTCTCCCTCACTCCCTGTGCCCACACCTCACCCCCTTCCCCTGGTAACCACTGAACTGTTCCTTTTTAAATTTGACAATTTTTGATAGAATTTTATTTAATATACCTACTGTGATTTTGGATTTGTCAATTTATTTTCAAATTTCAAAATTACAATTCATGTATTTTGATGATATATAGCTATATATTAGCTCATGACTACTGTATCTTCTGGAAGGAATAAAACTTTTATTTGAACAAAATGTCCTTAGAAAAATCCTTCTTTGGCTCTTTTAATGCTCTTTACCATGAATTCCATTTCAAACATCAAAATGCTAGATTACATTTTTAAAAATCCAGTAAGAGACTTTCTGACTTGGGCAAATTTTACTTATTCACATTAATTGTAATACCTAATATGCGTGGCTTTATTTTTATGATTTTTTCTCTTTGTTATAGGGTTTTGTTGCCTTCTTCTTTCCCTTGTCTTGTCTGTCTTGGAGTTAATTTTTTTTTTGCCAACTTTTACTTATCTACTGGTTTGCAAGCTGTACATCTTATTTCTATTTTTTCAGTGGTTTTTTTCTTAGAAATTTCATAAACATACTTTAACAGGTATTTCTTCTCTCATGTCTAGAATTAATGTCTTTGTAATTTCCTCCCTTGAACAAGATAGTATCCTAATAAGATCTTTTGATCACCCTCCTTCCCACGTTTTCCACCTTCTTTGCTCCATGTTTTGTTAAAATCATCTGCAATTTTTGTTGCATCTAACTGTGGGTATAGGAATTGTGTCCCTTTCAAATTCATATGTGAAAGTCCTAACCCCCTAGGATCTCAGCATGTGAGTGTATTTGAGATAGAGTCTCAAAGAGGTAATTAAGTTAAAATGAGCTCATTAGGGTGAGCTCTAATCCAGTGTGACTGGTTTCCTCACAAGAGGAGGAAATTTGGGAAGCACAGAGGGAAGCCACTATGAAGACACAGGGAGGAGACGGCCATGTGCAAGCCAAGGAGAGAGGCCTCAGAGAAACCAGACCTGCCAACCCCTCATCGTAGACGTCCAGTCCCAGAACTGTGAGGAAATAAATTCCTGTGGTTTAAGTTGCCCAGTCAGTGGTACTGTGACCACAGCCCCAGCAAAGGCACGCACACTGAAGATGGCTGCTTAACGGCTATGTCCTCAGGGAGCTATCCCTTGATGTCTGGGGGATTTTAGTCATCTTGTTCCTAAAGTCCCCCAATACGGTATTCATTTCCTACCACGACACTCGTCATCAATCATCTGTTTAATGTCTCTCTCTCTAAGCTCTAAACTCCGTGTGAGCAGGAACTCAAGACGTTTTGGGTTTATTCTGTGGGAGTTCCGGGTTGTAGAAGTGTCTCTATAAAGTGACATGGAGCTTGTCTTGAGGGGTCCAGGGCCAAGTTTCTAACCGCAATTCCCATATCATGCTGAGTGCAAATTAGGAGCTCACACCCACACATGGTGGAGGCCTGTGGCAGCTACTTTTCAGAGGCATCTTCTACCCCCAAATTCCTAATAGATGAAAACCACCCTCCATTTCTCCGGCTGGAGGGGACAGTTTTTCTCCACACTTTGGGGTTCCCTGCTTTATATAGACTTGCTTCTAGCTCCCTGCTTCTGCTGGTTAAAGGAACTAGAATTCCAGCCTTGGGTTGAGGGCCCCTTTTCATAGTCCTGACACCCAGAAACACAGTGCATAAGATTTCCTTTCCACTTTAACTTTGTTTTTTACCCCAAATGTTTGGCATTTGGGAAGTTTCCTCTTCTTTCTACAAAGTTCACTTATCTACTAAAACAAATGACAGGGTGGTGAAAGCACATACTCTGGAGGCAAGTTGCTGTGCTAGCTGTGTGACTTTGGGCAAGGTTTTAAACCTCTCTGTGCCTCAGTCCTTCTATCTATAGATTGGGGACACTGGTACTTAATTCTTGGGTTACTGTGAGGATTAAATGAGTATGCATGTCCAGTGCTTAGAATAACACCTGACACATAGCATCAGGTATGTATAGGGCAATATAGATGTTTGATATGACAGTTTTGCATTTTCAGCATTTTTCACTTTATTGAAAATTCGTACTTTGAGGATTCCCAACTGCATCCATTGAGTCCTCCACATTCTGTCATATTCTAATCTGTTGAACAGGAGAGTGAATGCAATTCTCTCAAGAGGAAACTATGGTCTCAGGATGTATGAGCTGTCCATAGTCTCCCTCTGAGGTAGTCTTTGCTTGGCATATTGTGACTCCTTCCCTTGGGACCACGTCTAAACTGACACCTAACTTAAAGGCAGTCAGTGGACAATACAGCGGAATGCCGAGTGAGTCCTGTCCAGTTGGGCTCACTCTGTTGGACAGTTTGCACTTGAGACGTAAAGAAAAAATTAGTTAGTTTGCAGTATCAGGAGCAGTGGCAGTTGACGGAGGTAACAGCCACGCTACCACAACAGCAAAGTTCTCCAGCAGGGAGCGCAGGCACTGGGCACATCACCCTTTGTGAATGAGCCTTTAGGCTCCAGGGGCCTGGTTTGGAAACAGTCCCCATTCTTCCCTGTGTTTATTTATAACAAATTTCTATCATCTGACGGAACTGGAGCATGTCTTTTTTAAACCTAACAAATGTACCAGTATTAAGAACGTTTAAACTTCATATACTCCATTTTTTCATTCTTGTCTCCAGTCACTAGACTTATCTTCTGTGATCCATTTCCTTCTTCAGGTAGGGAAGAAAGAGAGTAAGGCTGGATTCCAGTCTGGGCTTCACCACTTGACCAAATTGCTTAAACATTTCTCATCTTTAAATCGGGGAAACAGCAATATACTGTTGCATAAGGACTTTGTGAGAATTGCTTTGTTCAGCACCTTCGTCAGGCTCACATATAATGTGCCAAGCACAGCGGCAGGTGCTAGGGATAGAGCAATTCCTGCCTGTGATGGGCTTACAGTCACAGCACCAATGAGATATCGCCTGGGAAATGCCTAACTTGTCACAGCCTCTCAGCGCATAGTGGCCACTGTGGTTACCTCTGCAGGAACAGATTTTTCTCCTCTTTTAGAACTTGCAGCACTGAAAGCAGATGCTTCTCCCAGTACGTTTCATTGTGAACATCAGAAACATAAAACGCAATTTGGTTATGGATCTATTTAACCTTATTTTGTTGTTGCTGGTGTTTTTGTTTCTTGACATTTTCCTAGGTATTTGATCTAATCATTGATCAGTTTCTTAATTTGGGACTTACCTTGTCCTCTCCTCTCAGGCAGCTCTTTGGCATCTGAGAAACACACATATTATTCCTACATTTTTATATAAATTGAAAAGGGAAAATAATTTTGGAGAAACTTTCGTATACATGTTTTCTCTATTGAACAAGCTACACATGCTCCATGTTTCAATTCTTCTAAAGACACAATTTACCTAGATGTAGAGAAAAGTGTCTAACGTTGTCCTTCAGGAGGTATCAGATTAGATGACTGTGATGGATGCTTTGGGCTGCTCCTCCAAATCTACTGTCCCCTTCTTAAACCCACACTGGACTGATTCACTCAGATATTCAGCCCACCCTCACATAAGGAATGGGTCTCCATCAGCCAATCAGAGTTTGGAGATTCCGTGGCAACTTTTGCTAGTCTGGACATCGACATGTGTTATAAATTGGCATAATCAGATTTAAGGGAAGGATTATTATTCCATGGTTGGGAGAAGAAAGATGCAGTCTCTTTTTGAATATAAAGGAAGTTTGTCACCGTCCTTGCGCCTGGCAGCCTGTAATTATGCAGGCAGTGAGCGTTAGGGTGAAGCAGATTCTGTGGACCGTTGAGTGGAGAGACACATCCTGGGTCTTCAGTGCCCTTATTGAATCAATCAGCCTTCAGGCTTGTCCTACCCTCTAGACTTCCTGTTACGTAAGATAAAAAAAAAAATTCTTTATTGGGTAGCCCAGTTTGAGTCAGGTTATCTCCTACTTGTAACCAAAATCACCCTGCACGATAACAGTAATTTTACTTAGTTTGGCTATTTTTAAGGAATGAGATAAGGGAAACCAATGGAATAACTAAATTTACTTCAAATCAAAGTCTTCACAGGTGGGAAGACACATACTGGCTTTCTGTCTTTCTTCTCTGAACATCTTTCTCTAAAACATCCCTTTAATTTTGATGGTCACTTAAAAAACTGTGTGCTTTCAGAAGGAAGGATGTAGGGTGCTCAGTAGCTAACCGTCATCTCATATCTGCAAGAAAAATAGGAAAGTTTAATATATTTGCTGAATTTTCTGAAAGCTTGCATCCCCTGGAAGAGTTGATAATAGGATGTTCACCTATTTAAAAAAATCTCACGCCCAACCACAAAGAAATTCATTAGCTAACCTCATTTAGAAAAATTAATGTTCACATGTAGATTCTCTATTATAAAGTGCTGAAGTCTCAGAGCTGCATTTCCTTTGTTGAAAGATTATGTTTTGATGCACATGAAAAATTTCATTAAAAAGCAATAAATAAGAGACAACTTGGCAGAGAATACTCGAGAGCGCTAAATGCATTCTCCCTTCTTTGGTCATGCTTTATAGTTGCAATATAAAGTGCTCAGAACATGAAGAAGCTCCCTCTGGCAGTTTGCTTAGGACATGAAGATTTAGACTTCACTCTTGGATTAAAGTTGGGGAGAAGTGATGACTTGCTTTTTCTTCTTATTTTTTTTGTTGCTGCAGTTCTTTAAGAGCAGAGAAAAGAAAAACACACAGCCTTCAAAAGCCTTACTGATGTATTTCACTTTATAGCAGAAATTTTCTCAAGAGATTCAATACCTACCATGGTAGCTCACACTTGAATTGAAACTGGCATTTTGTAAACTGCATCGTCTTTTAAATTTCTGAAATTGGCTTCCACTGTAAGGTTTGAGAATTTCCTTTTCTCTCATTATCACAGGTCAAAGCAATAAAATATAACCCTGTCATTAAATTAATTTCTTACAGTAAGATATTATCTTCATTATATCTCAAGGATTTTCTATATATTGTATCAAATCACTATATGATACTTCAGTTTGGTCTTTCTTGTAGTATTTAAGAATAGGACTCAACCTGAGAAAACTGTTACCACAACGGGGAACAAAAAATTCGTTCGACAGATATCTAGTGTAGCAATTACTCCATGCAAGTCCCTGGTGGAGAGGAAAAAGGAAAGGAGTTACAAAGTGTAAGGGAAGAACTTTTGAGACGTATAATTTAGTTGGGTACAAAAGACACAAATAATACTTTATACTATTATTGTAATATAAGATAGCATGTGATCAATGTTTTATAAATTACATAGAAAATACGTATAAAAAAGATTTAGCTGGAATGATCACAGAACCATATAGAAGGACTTTGATGCTTGAAACTAAGAAGATTTGGGCCCCACTGAGCTGACAGCCATTGGCATACAGTAGTTTAGTGGTTTTGAAATGTGACTGTTTTTAAAATTCACCTGGAAATCTATCTGCTAGCATAATTTGTTGGAATAAATATACTATACTCTGAAATCACCTTCTAGTATAAAGCACTTAGCAATACTGGAATACATACGTTTGTGTGTGATGTATTTTTTAACATGCATGGGTTGGGTGGTAATAGAGTAAGGGAAAGCCTAAGAGGCCAAAAATGAGAGAGAAGCTAAGATTGAGACCAGTGGCTACCATGACTGATAATCACTGATGCCCCAGAGTCTGAGCATGGTAGGAATTCAGATCAGAGACCCTCACAGAAAGGCTTAAAGATAACAAACTCAATGAAAAGATGACTAGAAAAAAAATGACTTGTGAAAGGAGAGAGTAGGGACACTTGCCTGTCTTACAATTGGCTCTGGATAGAGAAGAGAAATATAGTCATTATGAAGAATTTAAATCTACAGGCTAGCCATCTAGTAGGCTTAGGTGTGAAATGTCAACTACCTGTGTGGCCCAAAAAACTACAAACTTCCTTCTTCCAGCAGAAGAGCATTGCCTGATGGCTGACAGCTGAGCCTATCTTAAGGAATTGCCTTCAGCTGGAGGGAGGTGCTTCACCCAAGATTAAGATGCCTCCTCTGGGGCAGCCCACATGCAAACACTAGTTTATGCTAAGGTACAAAGGCCTGATCCCCTGGCCTTAATTTGAGATGTTGCTGAAGGGCCAACCCCGCTTTACTGATCCCCATGAAATCTGTTGTAACTGCAGTGCAGTTCAACTCTCCCTCCATCCTTAGCTTCCTCCATTCCCTTATAGATTTTTATATTTTTGTGAGAGCACTCCTCAATAAAGTGCTTCCATAAAAACCTTCCTTTCAGAGTTCATTTCCCAGGGGAGCTTCACTTGTGACATGACTTGTCCCTAGGTTCCTAGCAGAAAAATGCAAATCCTTTCTGGAGGAATCTAGATTAAAACCAAGTCTCAGAGAATTTCCACAAATAAAGTTCCAATAAATATGAGCTCACTATCAAAAATTGTAAAGCACATGAGGAAATAAGCCACCATGAGCTAAAGTCAGTAGAAACAACCAAGAGCAGAACAAGACCTGTAGAGCCTACTGATGTTGAAATGATCAGATAGAGCAAGGGTTGGAAGAGTTTTCCTATAAAGGGCCAGGTGGTAACTGTTTCAGGCCTGCAGGCCATACAGTCTCTATTGCAACTACTCATTTCTACCAGCATAGGGTGAAAACAACCAAGGCAATACGAAGCAAATGGGTATGACCACATTTCAGTAAAACATTATTTACAAAAACAGCTGGAGGGCTGGATTTGGCCTGTGGGTCATAGTTAGCCAACCCCTGAGATACAGTAAATATATATATACACACATATACATATTTAATATTCTCAGGAGATGAAAGAGGGATCCAAAATATGACCAACAAACAAGGGTCTACAAAGATGACCAAACTAAACTTCCTGAATTAAACCATATAGTAAACGAAATTGGAAGCTTAACAGTTTAAATAGCATATTAGATGCAGCTGAAGAATTAGGACACCAGAAAGTATATAAGGAAATTACTGAAAATGTACAGAAAAAAAGTTATAAAATATGAAAGTTAAGAGATATGTACAGAGTGAGATGATCTATGATATTTCTAATGTGCATACATCATACTCAGCAGTGAAGTGCTCAAGGCTTTTTTTTCTTTGAAATCACAAGAATAAGAGAAGGATGCTTATGATCATCATTTCTGTTCAACAGAATTAGTGCAATAAGAACAAAATATAAAAAGTAAGGAATTGGAAAGAAGAAAAAAATGGCCAGTTTTCATAGATGACATTATCAACCACATAGAAAACTTTGAAAAATCTGTAGTTATACAAGTAGTCAGAGGATTTAGCATGGTAAACCAATATATAATTAAAAATCAAAAATTCATTTGAACTTCTACAAATTATCAACACATAAAATATTATTTAAAGATATACTATCTACAAAAATCTAAGGTACTTACCAATACATATAACAAAAGATATGCAAGTTATTCTATGGAGTAAATTATATAATTTCAGTAAAAGAGATAAGGGGGACCTAAATAAACAAATACACCATGTTCTTGTATGAGACAATATTGTAAAGATATCATTTTACCTCAAATTTATTTGTAGACTCTGCAATTTTAATCAAAATTTCAACTTTTTGTGTGTGTGGAATTGCATAAGCTGAATCTAAACAATACTGAAAGAGGAAAGGGTCAGGAATAGGTAAGGCTCTCCTGAGAAGAACTAGGTGAGCAACCTGTCGTAATAAATATCAAGACTTATTATAAAACTATAGCAATAAAGACAATGTGGAATTGGCATGAGGATAGACAAAGAGATCAGAGATAGACCCTCATGTATAGAGAAACTTGATCAGTAATGGAAGTATTGTTGGAGATCAGTGGGGAAAGGATGGAATCTTTAATAAACAGAACTGGGACAAGTGGTTAACCATGTGCGAAGATTATATTAAAATTAAGAACTTCTTTTCATCAAAATATACTGTAAATAAAGTAAAAAGTCAAGCCACAAATGGAAAGAAGATATTTAAGTATCAACCAGGAGATTAGTACCAATATGAACAAGATGCATTAGAGTGATGTCAGCATCATGGCAGAGTAAGTTGCTCACTCTGTCTCTCCCCTCTAAGTTAAAACCAATAGGACATCCACAGACCAACAAAGGACTCTCTGCACACCACACCAGAATGCCTGAGAGATCAAGACATCTTCTGAAGGTGAGTGGGACCTCCCGGAGGTGGTAGAATCAGGGGAGCAGCGGTGGCAGCTTTGCAGACTGGAGGTTCCAGGAACTGTGGCTGCATCTGCAACCAGAGGCCCCAAGAACTGAGGTAATGCCCATAAATGAAGGCACCAGGAATCTAGACTGCCCACACTCCCAGAGACACCAGAAATTACTACAGGCCCTTGACTGAAGGCTCCAGGAAGTGTGACGATACCTGTGACCCCACCCCCTCCCCTGGCAGCAAAGTCTTCAACCCTGGCCCTCTTAGTAACCGGGGCTGCATCCAAGACCCCAATACCCCTGGCAGCAGCAGCAGTGCCCATCACCTGGGTTCTAGGAATAGCACCAGTGCTGGAGACCAGATGCTGCAGGAACCACAGTGGCACTGGCAGCTCAGCCTATCCCCCTCCACCAGCAGTGGCAAGTAGTGCCTGTGACCTGAGGTTTCAGGAACTGAAGCAGTGCCTGCGACCTAGCCCCATCCACCTCCACCAGCAGTGGCACCTCCAACAACAGCCCTTCCAGCAGTGGCGGCTGCATCCAAGACCCCAATACCCCCAACAGTGGCAGGTGTGCCCATGACCTGAGGTTCCAGGAACTGCAGTCATGCCCACAACCCAGCCTCTGGTGGCAGCACCAGTGACACCAGCCCTGCAAGCAGGAGAAGCTGCATACAAGACCTTGGACCCCCAGCAGTGACAGCAGTGCCTGTGACCTGAGGTTCCAGGAACAACATAGGTGCTGGAGACCAGAGGCTTCAGGAACCCTTATGGGGCTCACAACCCAGGGAATCCCTGATCCCAGCAGTGGTGGTGTTGCCCATGACCCTGGCCTACCTGGCAGCAGTGGTAACACCTGTGAACCCAGTGCTCCTGACAGTGGTGTTGTCAGCACCCCCATATAACCCAGGAGCAGCAGCACCCGAGCTTGTGGAGAGCCCACAGAGAGCCAGGTAATAGCAACAGTGGAGTCCATCACCCCAGTCTCCCCCAGCTGCAGGGACACCTGCAACTTTGGCCCCCCACCAAGTGCTGCTGTAGTGCCCACAGACCTAACAAACCTGGACATAGCAGAGGTGCCTGTGACTCCCACTCGTGCCCCAGTCTCCCCCTCCTCCATGCCACAGTGGGGGAACCCACAACACAGGCAACCCAGGAAGAAGTAGAGGTGCTCGCCAGCCTGGTGAATGCAGTGGTGACACCCATGACTGCAGTGACATTGTAAGCAGCAAGACACCAGCAATGTCTGAGGCACTGACAACTCTGGCAGAGGCAGTGGAGGGTGGAAAGTGCAGGCTCTCAAATACAACCAGAAGCAGCTCAGAATCAAAGTAAACAAACCCTTTCCTAAATAAAAAGTTTACTACCACAAATGTGCTGACAGAGGAACAACTCATCAAGCACCATGAAGAACTACAGTAATGTGGCAGAACAGAAAGAAAATGACAACTCTGTAGAAATCAAACTTGAAGCCATGGAAGACTGTGATCTGACAGAGAATTCAAAATAGCTGGTATAGAGAAATTCAATGAGGTACAAAGAAAACTCAGAAAGACAGTTCAATGAGCTCAGGAATAAAATTAATGACCAGAACAAGTACTTCACCACAGAGACTGAAACTCTAAAAAAAGAACCAAACAAATTCTGGAGCTAAATAACACAATAAATGAGATGAAGAATAAAGTAGAATACATTGGAAATAGAGCAGACCATAAGGAAGAGAGAAGTAGTGACCCCAAAGATAGAAAACTAGAAATGATTCAGGTGAAGAGGAGAGAAAACTTAGATTTTAAAAAAATGGAGAAATTCTGTGAGAAATATCCAACTTAATTAGGAAAAGCAACATAAGGATACTGAGTATCCCAGAAGGAGAAGAGAGGGAGAAGGGAACAGAGATCTTAAAGAAATAATAACTGAGAACTTCCCAAATCTAGGGAGAGAACTGAATATACAAGTACACTAAGTTGCTAGAACACTTAATTATCTCTATGCAAAAAGACCTTCTCCAAGACACATTATATTAAAACTGTCAGAAGTCAATGACAAAGACAGACTATCAAGGGCAGATAGAGAAGAAAGTAACTTGCAAAGGAACCCCCATTAGGCTATCAGATTTCTCAGCAGAAACTCTACAGACTAGGAGAGGGTGGAATGATATATTTAAAATATAGAAAGATAAAACTTGTCAGACAAGAATATTCTATCCAGAAAAGTTATCTTGCAAATGTGAAGGAGAAATAAAGGCTTTCCTAGACACACACACAAAAAGAAAAAGCTGAGGGAGTTCATCACCACTAGACCTGCCTTACAAGAAATCTTCAAAAGAGCTCTCCTACCTGAAACAAAAAGGCAAGGGTATACAAAGCTTTAAGCAAGGTGATAGACAGTTAGAATTAGAAAATTGCAACTCTACACCAGCACAGGTTAGTGAACTATTATAACATAAAGGCTAAAGAGAAAGAAAGTGTTAAAAATAACTATAACCACTCCAAGTTTGGTAACAAACTCACAACACAAAAAGGGATAATTTTTGGGGCCAGCCCTGTGGCCAAGTGGTTAAGTTTGCACATTCTGTTTTGGTGGCCTGGGGTTTCACTGGTTTGGATCCTGGGCACAGACACAGCACTGCTCATCAGGGCATGCTGCGGCGGTGTTCCCTGTGGCACAACCAGAGGCACTCACAAGTAGTATATACAACTATGTACTGGGGGGCTTTGGGGAGAATGAGAAGTGGTGGGGGGGAGGGGAGGGTATGGGGGAGTGCAGGAGGGGAAGAAGTCTGGCAACAGTTGTTAGCTCAGGTGTGAATCGTAAAAAAAGTAAAAGGGACAATTTTTGACAACAAAAACGTAGAAGGGGAAGAGGAAAAGGATGGAATCTGCATGGGCAAATGGAGATAAGATGCTATCAGCAGAAAAAGCACTCTCTCATCTCTGAGATCTTTTAGACAAACATCATGGTAACCGCAAAACAAAAACTCAGAGCAGAGTCATAAAACAAAAACAAGAGGAAACTGAGAAACATATCACCAAACCCCACCAAACTGAAATAGCAGATATAAACACAAGGAAAGAGAAACAATGGAAATATAGAACAACCAGAAAACAAAAGATAAAATGGCAGCATTAAGTCCTCATCTATCAATAGTCACCCTAAATGTAAGTGGATTCAATTCACCAATTAAAAGACACAGAGTGGCTGGATGGGGTAAAACACAAGACCCAATAACATGCTGCCACCAGGAGATCCATCACAGCTCTAAGACAAACATAGGCTCAAAATGAAGGGATGGAAGATGATACGCTAAGAAAATGGCAACCAAAGGAAAGCAAGTGTAGCCATACTTACATCAGACAAAATAGACTTCAAGATAAAAAAGATAATGAGAGACAAAATGGACATTATATAATGATAAAGTGGACAAATCATTAAGAAGACATAACATTTATTAATATATACGTACCTTACATAGGAGCACCAATGTATATAAAGGAATTATTAACAGGCCTACAGGGAGAAGTTGACAGTAACACACTAAGAGTAGGGGACTTTAAAACCCCACTTACATCAATGGATAGATCATCCAGACAGAGAGTCAACAAGGAAACACTGGCCTTAAATGAAACACTGACCAGATGGACTTAATAGATACATATAGAATACTCCATCCTCAAACAGCAAAATACATATTATTCTCAAGTACACATAGAACATTCTTAAAGATAGTCCATATGTTGTGAAACAAGGCACTCCTCAAAAAGACTGAAATGCTATCAAGCATCTTTTCTGACCACAATGCTATGAAAATAGAAATCAACTACAAGAAAAAAGCCAGTAAAGTCACAAATACGTGGAGACTAAATGACACACTACTGAACAACTATCGGATCAATGAAGAAAAATCAAAGGAGAAATAAAAAAATACCTGGAGAAAAAAACCTAATACAGAACATACATACCCAAACTTACTGGACGTAGCACAAGCAGTAGTAAGAGGGAAGTTTATAACAACACAGGCCTAATTCACCAAACAAGAAGAATCTCATTAAACAATCTAACACTACACCTAAACGAAGTAGAAAAAGAACAAATAAAACCCAAAGTCAGTAGAAGGAAGAAAATAATAAAAATCAGAGCAGAGATCAATGAAATAGAGACTAAAAAGACAATAGAAAAGATCAATGAAACTAAGAGCTGGCTCTTTGAAAAGATAAACAAAACTGACAAACCCTTAGCTAGACTTATTAAGAAAAAAAGAAGACTCAAAGAAATAAAATCATAAATGAAAGAGAAAAAATTACAATAGATATCACAGAAATACAAAAGGATATGAGAATACTATGAAAAGCTATATGCCAACAAATTGGATAGCCCAGACGAAATGGATAAATTCTTAGAATCATACAACCTCCCCAAACTGAATCAAGAAGAGAATCTGGATAGACCAATCACAAGTAAAGAGATTGAGAGAATAATAAAAAACCCTGCCAAAAACCAAAAGTCCAGGGCTAGAGGGCTTCTCTGATGAATTCTACCAAACATTCAAAGAAGGTTTAATATGTATCCTTCTCTAACTCTTCCAAAAAACTGAAAGGAGGGGAAGATTTCTAACTCGTTTTACGAGGCCAACATTACCCTGATACCAAAACCAGGCAAGGACAACACAAAAAAAGAAAATTACAGGCCAATATTGTTGATGAACATAGATGCAAAAATCCTCGACAAAATATTGGCAAATCAAATACAACAATGCATTGAAAGGATCATACACCACGATCAAGTGAGATTTATTCCAGAGATGCAGGGATGATTCAACATCTGAAAACCATGCAATGTGATACACCACATTAACACAATGAAAAATAAAAATCACATTGTCATCTCAATAGATGCAGAGAAAGCATTTGACAAGACTCAACATCAATTTATGATAAGAACTCTCAATAAAATGGATATGGAAGGAAAGTTCCTCAACAAAATAAAGGCCATATATCATACCAATATCATACCCAACAGTGAAAAACTAAAGGCTATTTCTCTAAGAACAGGAATGAGACAGGATGTCCATTCTCACCACTCTTATTCAACCTAGGATTGGAAGTTCTAGCCAAAGCAATTAGGTAAGAAAAAGAAATAAAAGAGATTCAAATTGGAAAGGAAGAAGTATAACTGTCACTATTTGTGGATGAGTTTGTATGTAGAAAACCCTAAAGACTCCACCAAAAAACTATTACAAATAATAACAAGTACAGTAAAGTTTCAGGGTACAAAATCAACGTACAAAAATTAGTTGAATTTCTATACACTAACAACGAACTAGCAGAAAGAGAAATCAAGAATACGATCTCATTTACAACCGCAACAAAAAGAATAAAATACCTAGGAATAAATTTAAACAAGGAAGTGAAAGACCTAAACACTGAAAACTATAAGATATTGATGAAAGAAATTGAAGATGACAAAGAAATGGACAGATATTCCATGTTCACGGATTGGAAGAATTAGGAGTTCAAATGTCCATATTACCTAAAGCAATCTACAGATCCAGTGCAATCCCAATCAGAATCCCAATGACATTTTTCGTGGAAATGGAACAAAGAATCCTAAAATTTATACAGATCAAAAAAAGACCCCAAATAGCCAAAGCAGTCCTAAGAAAAAAGAACAAAGCTGGAGATATCACACTCCCTGAATTCAAATTATACTACAAAGCTATAGTAATCAAAACAGCATGATAGTAGCAGAAACACAGACACACAGATCAATGGAACAGAATCAAGAGCCTAGAAATAAACCCACACATCTACAGACAGCTAATTTTCAATGAAGGAGCCAAGAACATACAATGGAGAAAGGAAAGTCTCTTCAATAAATGGTGTTTGGAAAACTAGATAGCCACATGCAAAAGAATGAAAATAGACCACTATCTTACACCATACTCAAAAATTCAATCAAAATGGATTAAAGACTTGAAAGTAAGACCTGAAATCATAAAAATCCTAGAAGAAAACACAAGCATTACCATCTTTGACATCAGTCTTAACAGTATCTTTTTGAATATTATGTCTCCCCAGGCAAGGGAAACAAAAGAAAAAAAGAAACAAATAGGCTATGTTAAACTAAAATCATAGCAAAGGAAACCATCAACAAAATGAAAAGACAACCTACCAAATGGGAGAAGATATTTGAAAATCATGTATCTGATAAGGAGTTAATACCCAAAACATGTAAAGAACTCACACAACTCAACAAAAAAACCCTAACAGTCCAATAAAAAAAAAGGGTAGAGGGTATGAACAGACATTTTCCCAAAGAAGATATACAGATAGCCAACAGGCACGTGAAAAGATGTTCAACATCACCAATTATTAGGGAAATGCAAACACGTTAAACCATCAGAATGACCATTATTAAAAAGACAAGAGCTAAGTTTTGCAGAGGATGTGGAGAAAAGGAACTCTTGTACAATGCTGGTGGGAATGCAAACTAGCGCAGCCACTACGGAAAACAGTCTAAGCAAAAGTGACATCATCCACTCTTCATATCAAGATGCAGATTGAGAGAAGAGGTGGTATCTTGAGGAAGGCATGGTTGCTATTGTAAACCCATTCCAGTATAGCCACCTTGGCACTGCCAGCATGCCTGGGGTAAAATAAATGGCAGGTTGTATGTATGAGCCTGCATAATTCTCAAGAGCAAGGTAATTCTGATATGTGAAGTCTTGGGTTCCTTGTGAACTGAGGCAAATTCCGTGCCTCTTGCACAGGCAGAGCTCTTGCAATCTTGTTCTTGTTGCTAGATATGCCCAAGTTCAGGTCTCTGTACCAGAACTTGAAGAGAGATCGCAGATGGTGAGGACTTTCAGGTTTTGGGGGTGATGTTTGCCCAGATCAACTAGCAGTGAACAAAGGGACAGAATCTGGTTTGAGTGCATGTGTCAGGAGTAATACTATGTGGCAGTGATGGCAACAATAGCCAAAAGGAACAGGGCTTCCTGGCCCAGATGTTTTTAAGCTGAATACTCACACCCCTAGGGGTACATGGAGACTTTCCAAGGTGAACAAGTCAATGGATGTTTTCAAAGGAATAAATTTCCAACTCTTTTTGTGTACTTTTCCTAAAACAGATCTGCCTGAGAATACAGCTAAAGTTGAGGAGGAGTTGCTATTCTAGTTGTCCTTTCACATCCTACCATCCTTCACAACCACATACCTTGTACTTTTCAGAATGGAGGCAAAGCTTCAATACATTCTATATTTTACTGTAGTGCTTTGCTCTGAGGGTGAAAAATTCTCAGGGATAGCAAATAAAACAATTAAATAAGGCACCATAAGCCCATGGTAGGGATTCATGCCTTTCTCTGATATCATACCATACCATTAGGGAATTAAAAATAGGATGGGAAGGTCTATTTCCAGATATGTCATAGAGTAAGAAACAGGGGTGATGACAATTTACATCCAACAACCTCGCTGCTTCTATCACCTATGAACAACTAAATACATCACTCCTGAAAGAGAGTTCCCGAAGAGTAAACAAAGAGAGCACCCATGAAACATACTGAAGATGATGACACATATTTTATCCAGGCAACAAACTCATGGCTAAGCTTGGTATCTTATCTACTCATTTATCTTAGAATTCAAACTAATAAGGAAGAGTGTTGTGAACTGGCTGCGCACTAACACAAAAGTACGAATTCAAGGATGAAGGCAGACTTTCCTGATAAAAACTAAGCCTGATTTGACTGACTGGTTTGACAATGAAGTTTGCCTTTGCCTATTAGAGGACAGAGCACATGGCTTCCTAAATGAGCTATATCTGCATCATCAAAGTTTTAGAGAAAATTCTATTTTAAAACGTGATAACACCTTTCTGTCAAATATTATGTAGGCATAGACATAAGGAAGTTAACAATATTTCAATTTTCCCAAGTCTTTCAGATGATACCATGTTAAACAAAAATGGGTAAGGATACACTATTTTCTGAAATTTTTTTTGATGGGGGGGTGACATGAGTGGAGAAGTTGGGAGATGGCTTCCTTAGCTATCTGGGCTGGTTTCCAGTTCTCTGTTTGAGAAGATGGTAACTCCTCAGATTGAGCAAGCCTCCCTGTAGGTGTTGTGGAGTTTTCAGGAGAAAATCTGGGGAGGGAAGAAAAGCATTCTTGTAGAAGGTGAGAGAAGAGCTCAGAGGTATTATTTAAAAATGTTAATATTTGATCTACTGGGGGCCGGCCCTGCGGTCAAGTGGTTAGGTTCTGTGCACTCTGCTTTGGTGGCCTGGGTTCACGGGTTCGGATCCCAGGTGCAGACCTACTCCACTCATCAGCCATGCTGTGGAGGCATCCCACACACAGAATAGAGGAAGATTGGCACAGATGTTAGCTCAGGGCGAATCTTCCTCAAGCAAAAAAAAAAAAAAAAAAAAAAAGGAAGATTGGCAACAGATATTAGCTCAGGGTGAACGTCTTCACCAAAAAAAAAAAAAAAATTGACCTGTTGGATGAAGCAAAATATTTGCTCACTGAGCAAATATTTATTACTGCCATTTTTCTAGGTGCTGGAGATACAGTGACAAATAAGGCAGGAAATTTTCTGCTGTCAACTAGCTTACATTACAGTGAGGTAGACAGATAATGGGTAAACAAATTAATTTCATGTAGTGATGAGAGCTATGAATGAAATAAGGAGTAATTAGATAGCAACTGGAGTAGTGGGGTGCTATTTTAGATTGGGTGGCCAAGGAAGGGACTTCTGAATCAATTTTTGAATTAAAACCTGAATGACAATGAGCTAGCAGAACAAGATTCAGTGGAAGAGTGCTCTAAGCAAAGAAAACACGAGGGCAAAGGCACTGAGCCAGAACACCCTTGGCCTGTTTGAGGACAAGATGACAGTCTGTGTGTCTGCAGCCGAGAGACGAAGGGGTGAAGGAAGGTGGCGATGATGGGGAGGGAGCAAGGGCAGATGACGTGAGGGAGCCCTGCTGGCGTGGGGAGGAGTTCGGCTTTTGCACTCAGTGCAACAGAAGCTCTTAGAGGGATTTAACCAGGAGAACGATATCTGATTTATACTTTTAAATATCACCCTGGCTGCTGTGTGGAGATGGACAATAGGGGAAGAGAAGAGAAAGGGGAACACAAGATGGCCATTAGGATGACCGCCATGGTCTAGGATAGAGGTGGCTAAAGAAGTGGGAGAGAGGCTAGATCCAGGACATATTAGAGGGAAGAGCCGTCAGGATTCACCGCTGGATTTACACAACCACAGGAGGGTTAGAGACAAATCACAGTCGCTTCCTACATTTTGGCCATTAACTGAGATTGAGAAGGCTGGAGGTCGGCGTGGCAGGAAATAGCAAGCTCCTTTTTTTTTTGGACATGTTAAATTTGAGATGATGGTAGACATTGATAGGGTGATGTTAAGGATTCAGTTGGATATACAAATTTGGGGCTTAGCAGGAAGTTAGGGCCAGAGGTATAAATTTAAGAGTCATCAACATATGGTTAGTTTTAAGACTGTGATACTCATTCACTTGTATCGCCTGTGTATGGTGTTGCACGGGCTGTTTAGAGAATAGAGGAAATATCATAAATAGGATGCAGATCTCCTGGAAGCTGTTTGCCAGACTTTCTCTTTTCCTAGTTACTCCTTCGTTCTGTTTGTAAAATTATGACTTGAGTTTCCAGCAGAAATCATAAGCAGCACTAGAGTCGGGTAGAGCACAGCATCGCTGCCAAGTCATCGGACGTACCTCATACGTAGACGGCTGTCTGGGTGTCACACCGTCCCTGCTTACTCAGCTCCAAATTTGAGTCTGGAGCAAACAGAACTTAAATCACATCTGGAATCCTCGCTGCAAGGGAGCTTGGGCTTTTGTAGCCTCTGCTGGCTAGAAAGGCGCACAAGAAGGATGCTGGAATAGATGCTCAGGGAGCCAACGCGGCGTCTGTCACATTGGTTAAAAAAGTGGGGGCACTGGCTTTTAATGAGGCCTTAATTCTACAAGAGATTTTAAGAATATTTCTTGGAAATTTTTCCTGCAGAATTTTTTTTTCTTCTAGCATATTAAAGGGATAAAACAGCTAAAGGAAAAAGCTCCCTTGAACGCTGTGAAACCGGCTTTCTAAATCAGCCTTTTATTTGTTAACCAAAAATAAGAGTTGACTGAAATGACTGTGAGAACAGAACTGGGGCATATAATCAATGAAACTGGGAAAACAAACCAGGATCTGTTTATATTCTTGCTAAATGTGTTTTTCAGTTTGAAGACTTTCTTTTTTGATGATTATAATTTGGTTTGGGGAGGGAGGATTTTTTCTTTTTTTGTAAACACACTCACATTGTGGTATGTGAACGGTTTTTACATTTTTAGAGGTGACTGTTTTAGTGCTGGGTGGATGTGCAATTAACACAGTATGGAAAATTGGGAATGCATGATCCATGTTCATTGCAGCATTATTCATAGTAGCCAAGATGTGGAAACAACCTGAATGTCCACTCAACAGATGAATGGATAAAGAAAAAAAATAGAATATTATTCAGCCATAAAAAAAGAAGGCACTTCAGTCATTTCTGACAACACTGATGGACCTCGAGGGCACTATGCTAAATGAAATAAGTCAGACAGAGAAAGATGAATACTGGATGATGTCCCTTGTATGTAGAATCTAAAAAAGCCAAATTCATAGAAACAGAGTAGAATGGTGGTTGCTGGGGGCTGAGGGGCGGGAAAAATGGAGAGATATTGGTCAAATGGTATAAACTTCCAGTTATAAGGTGAATATGTTTCTAGGATCTAATGTACAGCCTGGTGACTATAATTAAAAATACCGTATTATATACGTAAAAATTGCTCTGAGAGTAGAGCTTTAATGTTTTCATCATGACAACAACAACAAATGGTAATTACGTAGGGTAAAGGATGTGTTACCTAATCTTATTGTGGTAAACATTTTGCAGTATATACGTGCATTAAATCGTGACATTGTACACTTTAAACTTACACAATGTTATATGTTGATTATATCTCAATAAAGCTGGAAAAAAATTGAGAGTGCAGGCACTGAATTTTTTTCATGCAGGGACTAAGATAGTTGTATAAAACTTTGATAGCTATAAATTTTTATGTTTTCTCTGCTTAAAACATTTTGGGGATGTTGACAAAGCTATCTAGAACTTTTTTCGAATCATATCAGAAACATCTGAATGCAATGTCAATATGGAATTGTCTGCTTTTGTGAAGGATAATTCGGTTTACAGTAATTGCCCATATCGAACAGTCTGCAGGGAACTTTTTCACTTGTAATGTTTGACATATTGCCTTTAATCCCAACAATAATAAATTACAATGATGCCCAATAGGTTTTGAGATCTTACTCTTATCAAGATTTTTCTATGTACTTTAAATGTATTATCTCATTTAACTCATCACTTTTTAGCACCTGGCTAAATTTTAAGGTAGTATATTTGATTATTTCTATCTTTTAAGGATTTGAAGAAATAGTAAACTGAGGCAACAGTTACCTATATATACACAGGAGCATTCAGAATTAGGGTTGAATTTTGTCAAGGGTTATTCAGTGTCTTAGAAGGATCACTTTGTCAGCACTTTGTCCAAAATTGTTTACTATGTCTATAAGCAATTGTTGACATGAGAACTGCGTCTCTACTAGCACTTGTAACTTCTTTTGAATCTGAAAATTTCTAGGAAACAAGAACCACCTTGAAGTTTAAGCTCAGTCTGACAAAAAGTTCCCTGAAGCGCAATGGTGGCTGCAAAGACTTAAGAGAAAGAGGCAAAACCACAAACAGTCTGTCGAGAAGGAACAGCACCAGTTGAAGGGAAGTGAGGACACAGAATTAATAAAGTGTAAAGAGTGAGGGAGTCGGGTTTTGTTATTGCCCTGTGTGACTGAAGAGCTAGCAAAGTCCCCAAACTCTGGATCTGCCCTCTTTTTTTTCCTCCCTTATTTCCTTCAAAACTACAATGAGATATCACCTCACTCTCATCAGAACGGCTACTATTAAAAAGACAAGAGATAACAAGTGTTGGGGAGGATGTGGAGAAAGGGAACCCTCATGCACTGCCAGTGGAAATATAAACTGGTGCAGCCGCTATGGAAAACAGTTTGGAGATTCCTCAAAAAATTAAGAATAGAAATACCAAATGATCCAGCTATTCCACTTCTGGGTATTTATCCAAAGAACACAAACACACTAATTAAAAAAGACATATTCACTCCTATGTTCATTGAAGCAGTATTCACAATAGCCAAGGCTTGGAAACAACTTGAGTGCCCATCAACCAATGAATGGATAAAGAAAACACACACACACACACACACACACACACACACACACCACACAGGAATACTACTCAGCCATAAAAAAGGTGAAATCTTGCCATTTGTGACAACATGGATGGACCTTGAGGGTGTTATGCTAAGCAAAATAAATCAGATGGAAAAAGTCAAATACCAGATGATTTCACTCATATATGGAAGATAAAGCAACAAGAACACACACAAACATAGATACAGAGAATGATTTGTGAGTACCAGGGGGGAAGGAGGGAGGGAGGAGGGAGGGAGGAGGGAAAAAAAGGTAATAGGACACACGTGTACAGTGACAGAGGGCAATTAGACTTCGAGTGGTGAACATGGTGTAGTCCACACAGAAATCGAAACATAACAATGTACACCTGAGATTTACATAACATTACAAACCAATGTGACCTTAATTAAATAAATGCATGTGTGCATGTATGTGTGTGCATACATGCATGTATGTACGTATGTGGTGATTCTATGCATGAAGCTGGGTGGCTTAGCCCTTTGAGTTTCTTTCCTGGAGAAAAGATCAAGCTTTTCCTTTTTGGTAGTGGGACTGTCTGGCTCTATAAATGTAACCAGTTCTAGAACACTTCTGTTGGGGTTAAGAAATGTGATTGTGTAATTGCCACATCAGTTAGGGTGCTTTTGGTTCCAAATTAACAGAAAACCCATCTCTGACTGCACTGAAGCATAAAGGGAAATTATCTGCTTCTAAATGAAAAGTCTAGCAATAGGTCAGCAGAGTCTGGTCAGGGCTCCAGCTTGATTTCTCCACAGTTCTCTTTGCTCTGCATACCTCTAGTCACTCAAATCAGCTCTCCTTAACATCACAAAATGGTTGCAGCAGTTCCAGGCATTACATCCACACACCTCATTTTCAAAAAGAAGAGATTACTTTTCTTTTCCAACTGCTAAAAGAAAAAGAGTCCTAAACTTCACTATATTTGGATCAAGTAAGATGCCAAGCCCACCCTTGAACCAATCATGGTGCCAAAGAATGCTATGTGCTTACTGGTTCCTGCTATCAAGGCTCAATCCTGCAGCTGGAGAGACAACGATGGCAGGGGAGTCACCGTAGAAATCCATGGCTGCTTTACAGTGAGGAAATCCACAACATTCACATATAAACCAAGATGTGATCCCACGTGCACTTGCTTTCAAAGCTCTTGTCCAACTGTCCTCAAATTGCACAGAGGATTGGTGGGATGTCTGCTGGGGGTAATTTGGCAGGTTTTAATTACAGAGGTGGCAACCTGAAGGGGTGGGAGTGGAGGATAACCTTGTCAGGCTCCTACGAACCAAAGCCTTCTGGAAGAATACTCTGAGGATGCAGATTTTTAGCATTTAACAGCTGCTCAGGAATAAGTTTAATTAAGAATAATTGGTAAGGGGATGTTAATATTAGCAGTCTAAAATTAACCACACAGAAGCTGAAGAGTCAAAGAATTGTTGTCAGCTATGTTCAGAGGCAAAAACTAAAATGTATTTCTTTTCTTCGTCTCCTCAAAAGGAATTCACATGAAGCTTAAATGGCTTTGTGATTAGATAAAAAGCCTTCACTTTTCAATACCTTCTTCTTCAGGCTGAATTTTTTAGTGCCTTCTTACTAGGTATTTAATTTTCTCCATTTGGTGAACAAAATCTACGTGACGTAGACTTTTAATGTATGGTTACCAGATTCTGGGAAGAAACACAGATTTAAAATCTTATCAGATTCTGGAAGTCTGGAATAGAGGGAGATATCTGGAATGTGAATGGCTTTATTCGTATTGTGCAGCATGGAATATGAAAAGGAGGCTGGGCTCCTGATAGCAAATATCAGAAACCTCGGATCCCCATACTGGCTTCCCTCTTGCCCCCCTTCACGCCCCCTTCCTTTGATAATATGTGAGCTGGAACAGAATTGAGGGCAACTGATGAGGAGAGTTTTGCACAAGTTGGGTGCCAATCCATAAAATCTCTGTGACAACGTCCTTCTCTGAGAGGCTGTGGACATCACGAAATTATTCTGACACATCGAATCTAATCTAGCCTCTTCCTTTCCTACATCACCCCGGGCCTCAAGGGCATGCAACAATAGGCAGCCGGATCCACCTAATTTTCTGGTTTTGCACTTTGGGTTCTAGTACTGGCTTTTCTATTCCTAGCTGTGATACTCAGGGCAAATGATTTCACCCTTGTGATCTTTCTATTAGACGTGACTAATGCTGCCCCTTCATTCTAGCACCGTCAGTAGGATCAAATTAGGTAATATACAGGCACTCTTCCAATATTATAAAGTTACGCAGTGGTGAATTATTATTTAATCTCTCAAACACCTAAAATGGCCTGGAGTGTTTCAGTTGTGCCGTTCTTCAACGCGCCTGAGGTTTCTTTGATGTAACAGGAATTCTTATTGCAGAGGGAGACAATTTGATTGTTCTAAAAAGCAGAGTGCTGAGATGCTTCTATTTTGTAAAATTAGATACTGGGAAAAAAGTATACGCAAGTCTTCTGGCTGCATCATCCAACTGGAATAGCAGTTAAACTTCTGATAAAAGGGATCCAGGTTTGCCATTAGCACGGTTTCTGTGATTTCACCTGCTCTAATGAGCTGAAGAGAGAGAATGCCCGTTGTGAAATATGTAACTGTTAGGAATAAGGAGAAACGGATTTTGATGGAAAGACAGGAGGATATATGTCCCTCTTGAGATTAATTCGAAAACTCCATTATGGTTGGCCAGAAAACACACTTAAAGTCTTTACTCTAAACCTCTTAAAAATCGCATTTTATTCTGCTGGAACACTTTTGTTCTGCATTAATCAGGATCTGTGAAGAAAAGAAAGTGGATTGTCTTCTCGATGTACTATCTCGGGAGATCACACAGGTTGGCTCTGAGGCCCTTCAGAAGTTCCTGGAAGAGAAGAGGATGGGCTCCGCTGGAAATGACAGGGAGGCCCCCATGTGACTGTAATGGCACCGTTAAAAAGGAGTGTTTAATCTCTGCAAACGACACCACTGTGTGAATCAGAAGGCAGGGAGACACAGCTCTGAGGAGCTCATGGTGGCAAAGATGGAAGGAAGTAACTGAAAAGGATTTTCTTTCTAAATTAAAAAAATCTCTTTGTAACAGAATCTTCCCCTTAGTTCATCCCTGGCTTTATTTTCCTTGAGGTTATTTCTTATCCACCCACCCTCCTGGATGAAAATACCCGACATTGACACTAGCATGAGGCTTATGGGCTTCAGCGTGTGCTGGAATCCTCCTCCTTCTAGTCCCTGTGGAGGCGCAGAAGCAAACAAGGGCAGACAGTTGAAGAAATAATTATTATTATTACTCATGACAATACTTTGTTATTATGATAACAATAAATAATTATTATTGTTACTATTTATTTATTTTTGCCTTCTTTGCCCAGATTATATAGGGGGTTGGGTGAGAAAAGAAGTCTGGAGGAGAAGGGCTGGCTGGGATGTCCTTTCCGGGCCCAGATCACCCAGAGGCACAGCTGACTTTTCCTCACACCCCTGACTTCAGAAACCATTTTAATTTTCCATGAAACCCGTAATGAAACCATAACTCTAAACACTGCTGGTTTGAAGTAGTTTCTGTCTGAGACTCTTGTATTTCCGGTATCCCATTCTTCTCCCTCCAAACATCCCCACAAATGCCACAGAACAGGAAACACGGATCAGGACAGCAATTACTGGTTAGCCCCAAATCTAGGTCATTTATAATTTAATGCTTAGCGAGCACATATTATGACAAAGAACTCAGGACTCCTGGTGATGTGGTATCACTGTGTGACGCCCTGTGGTAAACCTGACATTATGCCATCTGTTTTGAGGTGGAAAGAGCACTTGAGTTCAGATCATCAAAATGGGCTTCAGGGCTTACGTCAGTCACTTAATTTCCCCGAAGTCCATCTATATATGTCCATTATAGACAACCACCTAACAATGGTGAAACCTTGCGTCTGTAACAGAGCCTTGGGAGGACTGAAGGAGACTGGAAATAAAGGCTCTTTGTGAAATGGTCAAATGCTATGCAAGAACGAGGTTCTGTTTGGACCTACAGCCCTTGGGATTGTAAGGATGGTCTTTATGAGTTTGGTGGCATTCCTTGATGGTCCAGAACACGGTGCCAGAGCCAAATGAATATGTCCCTATGTCTAGACCTCTGGATCTATGCAAAGTATTTCCAAGTAGTTTGACCTCAAAGGCTAACTGAGTTGGGGAAACTGAGGTAATATGATGCCATTTTCTCCTTTCCTCTCGAATATGAGACCAAAAAACAAAGACTATTACCCCACCTTCTACACCTACCTCCCATCTCCCCACCTCTTCTCATTAGATTTATTTTGCTTAAACACACGCTATCTCCAGGTTCAGCCTCGGAAGAACAGGAGAGGTGGCTCAGAAGATCATGAGTGCAGATCTGGATGAGGGGAAGGAAGACACAAAAGAGAGGAAGGATTGGGGATATAGCAAGGCCAGAAGTAGAGGCCTCTTCTTCCATTTCCCTCCAGAAAGAATAAATAAAATAAAATAAATTTAAAAGGTAACTTTTAAAAATACTTAATGATAGGAAGTCACAGCGCCAAAAAAAAAAAAAATCCTCAAGTCTTGTGATAACAGACTTGAGACTGTGTTGGAATCAACTATCATATTTCTCTGCAAAATAATTCCATGTTGCTGGAGAGTAAATGTAGCCAGAGAATTCTTAAACAAGACAAAGAAGTAAAAAGCAAGCAAGCAACTAAATAAACATCTACACAATGTACTAAGCAATTTAAAAAATGTCCTTCCTCACTTTCTCTAAAAGGTGAGCTATGTCAGAAGAGCTGGTTTCATCAGTCAACAGCGAAAGTAAACTGTTCCACCCCACCTTCCTTGGGGTACCTACCTAAGGGTAGGCTGGGTCTACACCTGAGGTGTTGCGTTCACAGGTATCTCCGACAACCAGCCCTGCTCCCACTTCCTGGTGTGCCTCTAGCAAATATTTGTTGAATCAAAGTTTCTTTAAACCTTGGAGGGTCTGAAGTGTTTTTTCTTTTTTCTTTTTTGGTAGAATAATGGTAATACTCAGGATAGCTAAACAGCTCTTCTATATACTCTGTCTCCCTCCTGTCCTCCCTCCATGCAAGCTCTGATGACAGATGATTCTGCAGGAGCCCTCCACATGGACTCCCTACACCACTCTCTCCTCATCCCACTGTACTCTCTCTGCTGCCAGCAATAGTGTCTTTAAGAGATATAAAATCTGACCATGTATTCATTAGATCAATATTTACTGAGTTCCTGCCTCCTGCCAGCCACTACTCTGGCTTCTTAAGTTCCCCTTCCACTTTCCATCATGTATGGAATTACATGGTAACCAGCCTCCTCTCCTGCCTTCCTTACCCATCCCACGTGCTAGCTTTTCAGCCACACAAGAGTTCTTTTTGTTTCCTGAGAGTGGTGTGCTGACTTATCCTTCTTGTCTTTGTTGTTCCCTCTACAATGAAAACTCCGCCCCATCTTGTTGGTCTGAGGAATTTCCTTCATCCTGTGACACCCAGGAAAGGGCTTTTCTGTAAAGGCATCTCTGATATCTTCTACTATCTAACCCAGAGTGAGGGCACCTTTGGACCTTGCATAGCGTAAATGCTACAGCACTTATGTATGACGCAAGTAATGACATATACATCACTGGATTGTAATGCTTTCTTTCCACGACTCTCCCTGGCTGCAGTGGAAGCTTCCTGAGGTCAGGGATTAGCTCTAGCGCATCTTGACATGCCCAGGACCTGATAAGGTGCGTAATATGCATTCGTTAAAAGTATAGCAACATAGATGTAACGTATGAAATCAACTTCCCCACAGGCCCTCCTCCTGTACCTGCCTCTAAATGTCATTTATCAGGGCCTCATTCTCTTTTCACTCCACAACTCTTTCTCTAGGCAATACATCTGTTGGTGATAACTCCTCCAAATTTATCTCTATATCAAAACTTTCTTTCTAGTTCCCGCTCACATATCTGACTGTATGTCTAATTAATTGTCTCTTTCTGGACATCTCCCAGACATCTCAAACATAATATTCAGCAACGATGTTAATCTTTCCTTCAAAGCCACTTTTCCATTTTGTTAAACGGTACCAAAAATTCAGACGCCCCTCAGCCAGAAACCAGAGTCTTGTCTTTGAAAGTTTCTTCTCCCTCAACCCAACATCCAATTTATTACCAAATCTAGTACATTCTATTTCTGATACAGATCTTGATGTTTTCTTGCTTTCTTCATCTCTACTGTTCCTCCTCTGCTCTCTCTTGTCTGGTCCACTAATTGCAGCCTCCTAACTGGTTTCTCTGCTACCCTCTTGCCCGCCTTTAACCTGCTCTCCACGAGGCAGGCAAACCAATTTTTAAAAAATGCAAATGGCATTCCATTCCCCCTTGCTCAAAACTCTTCAGTATCTTCCCATTCATGAAAGATAAGATTCGTCTCAAATTCTTAGCATGGCCTGCAAAACCCTATCCCAGTTGGCCCCTGCCCTCCTCTCCAGGTTTTTCTTGCACCCCTCACTCCCGTACACTTTATGCTTCAGACACACACACTTTCTTTTTGCTTTGTAATGGGCCAGAATTCTCCCTACAGATTGGAAGCAGATACATAACAGAGTTCAAATTCAGATTATAACAGTTACCAGGGGATGCTGAGAGTCCTCGATTAAATTATGGCTGCCAGTCATTATTCAAACTAGAGAAATTGCTAATTAAGAGACAAAGCAATGTGATACATGTGTAACTGAGCACCACCTAAGGTGGGAAAGAAATATACCAACCCATTTATTTCAGTTAAGATTAGCTGGAGTCATTGAGAATACAGTTTATGTTGGAAAAATCAGAATAGATTAAGTTGTAATGGCTATTCTAAGATAGGTAAGTCTTTTTCCTCTGGTGCACACTAATAAAACATTATCACTTTCTTCCAAGCCTCTTTCAGAGAGTTTTCCAGCACTTGGATTATTACTGAAAATATATTACATATTGGAGAACTTCAAATCTACATTTTAATAAACTACAAAACTAATTATATTGGGAAAACTGCCCCAAGATTCTACTCTACATTTCAACAAGGTACTCAACCAGCTGAATGCTGAAGCAAGACTTCGCATTACCAAAGCTGTCCTATTCATGAATTCCACCAAAACAACTTATTTTCACATTTATCATAAGCAATAAATGAATCACATGTTGTTATCAAGATGCAAAGCACATTTTATGATACATTGCCTTTTCTTTTCATAGCATTTCTTTCATCATTTAGAGGTTTTCCCCAGTGATAAGCCAAGATGATTTTCAAAAAATGTATTGGAAAAGATAGCAACCTTTAAAATATCATTCCCCTGTACTGCGGAAAAGTTTCATCTCTGTAATCAGCGTTTTAATAATCCAGGTAGAAAGCAGTTGTAGAGGCTTGGTAATTTCAATCTAGTTCAGGGTCAGCAAAACCAAATCCTAAGTGGTCTGATTTTCTTCTTTCAGGAGACAGTGTAACATAATGGAAAGGCTTTAGGCTTTGCATCCAGAAAACCTGTTTGATTCACCTGGCAGCACAAACGTGGGAAGATAACTTCTCTGAACCTCAGGTTTCTGGGAAAATATTACATCTACTAATAGGATGGTGAGATTTAAATGACCTTAACTACCAGTTTAGTGTTTGGCACGTGGTAGGGGGTAAATATTGCAGTTGTAATGAACAGTAATGATGCAAAGCTTTCTACCTTCTCCTGATCTTACTTATTCACAAAGAAAAATGCCAAGCTGCCTTTGGTATTCATATCATTGAGTTGTTGCAGTTGATATGGTGACTGATTCCATTGATTTCTCGAAGGACGTGGGTTTTCTGGAAAATATAGGTTTACTTCATTATGGTTCACTTGAGAGGTTATGGACTTTGGTATCAGTACTATTGCTGGTAATCTGGACTAACATCCCCTAGTTTTGTCACAGAAACTTGAGATTATTGTGGACCTATATAGTTTCTACTTACAACTTTATTGTAAAGGGAGAGAGCTTCTTGTCTGGCTCAATGATTTCTAAACATTCAGGGAAGCAAAGCGCTAGTGCAATCTTGTACTTAATAATTTATTCAAGTATTCATGGAGTGTGTACCACATGCCACACTGTTCATAGCAAAGAGGAAACAGCAATGAGCAAAAATCCCTCACAAAGGTCAGGGAGGAAATACACACGTTAAGTAAGTAAACTACACCGTCTGCAAGATGGCGAGGAGCACTACGGAGACTAGAAAGCAGGGACAGCTTCATATGGAGCACCAGGTGAGGGTCTTCTAATCTTACGTATGGTGGTCAAGGAGCATGTAATTGAGAAGGTGAAACTTGAGTAAAGACGTGAAAGAGATGAGTGAGAAAGCCACATGGACCTTTTGAGGAGGAAAGTTCCAAGCAAAGGCAAGAACAAGTGCAAAGGCTCAGATATGGGAGCACACCTGGCAATTAAGGAATAACAAGGAGCCCAGTGTGGCTGGAGCACAGTGAGCAAGGGGAGAACAGAAGGAGGAGTCAGAGAGGCAGGGCCTTGGAGGGCAGTACAAGGACTCTGGTTCTTAATCTGAGGGAGAGGGGAAGTCACCAGAGAGTTTCAAGCAGAGGAATGGTGTGATCTGAGTGGACTAAAGCGATTTCTTCAAAAGTTATCCTTTTCACACAGAAGGAAGCATCTTGCTCCTACAGTTTCTGCAGCTCACCTTGGAGACTGGCCACATGGCTAGTCCCCTCAAAGCTCAAGCATCCAGTAAGGCTTTGGGTCTTATGCAAACTTTATGTCACTATAGCCCATCTCAACACGAGGACTGCTCTATTATAGCACAAGAGAATCTGGAGTAAAAGAAGAGTCAATTACATAGCACAGGGAATATATTCTAGAAGTTTCTGAGAAATGGGAAATTGGAAACAGAGCAAGCAGGGGTAGAGAGAATAAACACCAACTCCCCATATCCTCCCCTCCCCGACCAGCCCCTGGCAATCACCATTCTACTTTCTGTCTCTATGAACATGACTACTCCAGGAATCTCATTTAAGTGGAATCATATAATGTTTGTCTTTTTTTGTCCAATTTATTTCACTTAGCAAAATGTTTTCAAGGTTCATCCATGATGTAGCAGGTGTCAGAATTTCATTTCTTTTTAAGGTTCAATAATATTCCATTGTATGGATATACCTAAGCTCTTTTAAATTCTACTCCTTCAGCCCAGCATCACCATCTTGGCCATCCCTTTGGGCCACCACAACCTTCTCAGACAATGACTTTAGGGAGAGTCTCGGAGGAAGCAGGTAGTTGGAACCAGAGGCAAGGAGTTTTACTCTTCCCTCTGAGAGGAGGAAGGAGTTCAGGATGGCTGCACTGTCTGTAAGTTTAGAGTTAGAGAGGGTGGCATGTGTCAGCGTTCTCTGCTGATGGCTTCTATGTTTTCTCGGAGCATGAGGGGAAATTTAATCTACAAAGAAAGCATGAGGTGACGAAACCCACAACCTCCCGGGGACGTCCATTCCAACTGTATCTCCATCGTAGGAGCCAACACTAATCACCGGGTTTTGTGGAACAAAGTCATAACTTGTGATGTACCTCTAAAAAAATGAGATGCCTCCTACATATCTATTCTGAGGGAGAGAACATTACTCCTGCATCTAAAGATTTACCGCTTATTTTGTCTTTATGATAAAGTACTCCGTTGTGTTATTTTAACGTGTGTCTCAAGGGGACACAGAGTTATGCAGTGAGCACCTTGGAAAGTTATTTGGTGTCAGTAATATAAAAGCACATCTCTCCTCTCCCCCACCAATCTTCAGAAAAAATTAGTTTCTTGACATTCTCAATTACCGCTGAGTCACACTGAGGTGAGAAGAAGCAACAGGACAAAGATGGGAGGAAAAAAAAGAACTGGTGCAGCCAGGAGCCTCTCCTCTGAGAAAGCAGCTGGTGAGTCTGGTGGCCACTGTTGGTGACGAAGCCTATCCCTTCAAACCTCTCTAGAAGAGGGAGCTGCCGTCCCCTACTGCCTGCCCTTTCTATGAAGAGTTCTCTATCCAGAACCTGAAAAATGAAAACCAAATGTATACACTGCACTGCTTCAGAGAATAAGGTCTAAATCTCAAGGCAAATATAAAACAGAAGTGATAATCGAAAACCAGCAAAGGTCACTTTCCAGTAACAATGTGTAGGTGTAGTCGATTTGGTAAAGCCTGGATAGTATAACTCTTTTAGCCCGTCTGTTAGTAGCCAGTTATAAGAGCCATCCAACTAGCCTCTTTCTACTGCTTGATGAAACAGGTACAGTTTTTAAGAATGGCATTGAAAGTCTTCAACATAACATTTTAGACTAGTAAGCAATGAATTTATTAATCCTTGCCATCTAGATGGAAACACAGATTATGTGAAGCAAGTAATGGATACCCTTTTCAAAATAAGGTGGCAGGAAAGGGCCTTTACAGGAAGGGCGCTGGGTTATCCTATAGAATTTAAGGAAAAGTTGAGCAATCAAGTCCTGGATAGAATAGGAACCAGAGCACCTCCAAAGTTCTCATTCCAAAAGTCGAGAGACATTTGCTGTGGCAGTCATGCAATTGATATGACACAGCTCCTAAGTTTGGTGTTCTCAGCTCAAGTGGCCAGCAGGAACTAAGACTGCTGCCCCCCAATTCCACCTTCCAAGGTGAGAGAATCTGATTCAATAGTTTGGGGCCAGGTGTCAACCCAGACCTACCCATAACACTGGTAGGGCCTGAGTCAAGAGTGTAAATGGAAACCTTCATGCCAAGTGTGTACATATTAAAAGTCACATATCAAGGTAAGAAGATGGTAAAATGTTCTGTCCTCTTACCTTGACAAGCATATCTTTCTAACAGCCTGGAAATCCAGGTTCAAATTTAGAATTCTTGGATTTCATGGAGTATGGTGCCCAAATGGAGCAGCACAGAGGGAGTTGGCCCTTACCCTGCTGCCCATCTGCTGCCTTCTCCTAGCCTTGGCTTATGAATAACCAGTCTGCATATCCAAGCTCCAGACACAGCCCACACAAATATCTATCCCTTCTTGCCACTTGGGCCTAGGGCTGCAAGTCTCTTGCGGGCTCTGGAAGTGGGCTTGAGGCTGTTTTAGCATGGACTCCAGGTCCCCGAGGTTCCCAAAACTGTCAACAGAAAGGGCTCATTTCAAGTAGGATGGGGATGTAGTTGGAGGAGGGCCAGACAGTGATACCCAGGACGTGGGTCCCTCTCATCTAGGTATTAAGATGTAGTACCAGCTATAAGACCAAGAAAAATTATTACTCTGATTGTATTTGGGTAATTATGGCTCATCCTATTAGAAAGCCTAGTAGAATGTGTTAAAGAATAGAAAAAGAGCCTTATATTCAAACACTTAGTTTACTGCACACTAAACCAAAAGAGATAAAAACTTCCAAGGTACTACCTAGGGAAGGGAAAAACAGAAAGAAAATGGTCACAGTAACACAGGACATCATAAGCAACTATCTTCTTACTTGTGAAGTTATTATTCTTCCCCAAACAAGGTCACCAGGCTTCACTGTTACAGGTCAAATAGACTATCGATACCAATTTTGCAGCTTTGTTCTACAAGATTTCTATTCCTTCTCAAGAAAAAACAAACAAAAAAATACCATAACACCTGAAAACACTTCAGATTAAAAGCGTGCTAAGCTTTTATTCCATTACTTTTCTCTCCTGGGTTCCTTAATAGGCACAGCTGTGTGCAGCTAAGATCTTCTCCACCTTACATGACTGATTCTCTACATGAAGTTGTAATCTTCTATTTTCTGACCTCAATTTCCACTGCCGAAATTGAATAGCATGACACCAAACGAATGAAAAAGTGACACAGGAACAGATCACTCAAGAAACAGTCAGGGTGAATATCTCCAACTATAAAGTTTGAAAACAAAAGATAGAAAATACAGTCTGTACACAACTGTTTTGAAAGCCCTCTAAAATTATAAATAGGAGACATTCAGATTAATCACGTACACCTGTGATTTCTCATTGTCTACAGAATGTCCAAATGCATTGAAATATTCCTCTTTCTGGTCTTCTTGCTTTTTTCTAGCTTCCCATATATACAACACTATTCTTTCTATGGCTCTGTTTTTATTGTACCATTCTTCTTGTTCTAGAACTGCCAGTGGGCCCCTGTTTGTGACAGCAATGGTTCTCAAGGGTGTAGGCAATAAAGTTTGAGTATGAGCTTTAGAATCCAAAAAATTGGAGTCTGAGCTCCATCTCTGCCGCTGACAATCTGTGTGATTCTAGACAAGGTACTTAACCTTTCTAGTCTCCAGTTTTCTCATCTGTAAAATGGGTATAACAGAGTCTATCTTATTGGGTTGTGGTACCGATGAGTTGAATTAATACAGATAAACTCATGGCAGTGCCTGGCAAGTATTAAACCTTCCATAGGTTATTAACAAACATGTGTGTCTTAGAGTTTGTGCACTTCCGCCATCCCTATAGGCTCATCTCTTGCTGTTCCCAGTCTTATAACTTGCATTACTGAACTACTGAACTGCTAAGAGTTTTGTGAACACACTATACTGTTCCTGCTGTGTAGCATGGCAGACTCACAGCTTTAAAGAACAAAGCTGAGACATGACTTCGTCAGGAGTTCTCCCTCTTGCCCAGATGCAGGTGATGACTCCCTCCTCAGTGCTGGTTTTGTACATCCTTTTCTGTTCCACTTCCCCAGTGTAGAGGATGCAAGCCCTTGCTTGGTGAGGAGAGTCACAGAAGTAGATAGAAGATTTTCAGCAAGCTCTCCAGAGTAAGATGTTACCAATTCCCTCAGGAAAGCAGGTCCCAAAAGACCTCAGGTATTGGTGACAGAGGGCTAAAGAGGGTCACTCTAAGCAGTGGAGGGTCCTGGGAGCAGCCAGTGAAGCTGGACAGAAGGCAGACCTTGCCTGAGAGCTCACAGCCCTGGAACCCACCCAGACAAAGAGTCCCCTTGGCTCCTCCTTGCTATTGTGGATAGGAGGAAGGAAACATGGAGGGTTAGTGGTCCAACGGGAGGCAGATCTTGGACGGATTCTTAGGCAACACTTTTTACCCCAGAACCCAGAGCAGCAGCACAGTGAGGCACCTGGCGCTGGGGGCTCCGTGCAGTACTGACTGCGGACAGGGGCTACACAGTGTATCGACTTTGACACAGTGGCCCTAGGTAAAGACTGCAGCCCTGCTATCTGGGGAATTGACAGAAAGGGAAGGGCCAAGTCTCGGTGACAGGATATGGGAACTATGGGTTGATAAGAATGGTTGAAACTCTTGATCATTCTTGAGTCCCCCAAACATGTTACTGGTTGGGGTCTTAGGCCTGAGAAATATTAGCGACTGCTATCTCCAGGATGGCAGAGCTGGAGCAAATACCTGCTCTACACAGTATTATAAATTATAGGGTTTACAAGTCTGTATTTCCTTTCTTCTCAGGCCGTGGGCTCCTTGAACATAAGCTTGTGGTTATTACCGTCACCAGTGCCAAGCAGAGCCTGGCCTACAGAAGATGTTCAGTAAGTGTGTAATTATCTGGAATCAAAAAACTGATCATCTGGCACTACACAGGCTCTGAATTTATTTAACTTTCCTATACAAGGACCACTCCATAATGATTCAGCCTAGTGGTTATCGCCTTTCCACTTTTAAAGACCCTATTTATTGTTTCCTTTAAAGAAATTATATTTTGGAAAATTTGGTCTAGCAGACTATAATGATTAGCAATCTGCTTCCTGTTTTCATTAGACATATTTAACTGCCAATAAAATCTTCTTAATAGCCTGAGCTAACCATTTACCATGAAATAATCATTATATACCATGAATTAATCAATTACCACACCTACTAGCCCAAGGAGAATTTGAACCTATCTTTTGTATGGTTTTTTATCAAGCATTTTAAAAATTGAAATTGATGGTGGACTCCTGTTTCTGCTTTGATGACCTTTGAGAGAGAAACCATGGTTCAGCATGCCAAGGAATGTCCGATGGTGCCCAATATTTCAGATCAGCAGTGAAGGCTTCATGTTCGATGATGTCACAGGTGGCTTAGCGACTGGGTTCTTTTTTCTCAGATCTGGAAAGGACCTCAGAGCTCACCCTGAGCCTCAAAGTCCTCCTAAAACAGGCCAGTGTCACAAAACTAATTATTATCAGTGCCAGAAGCAGGACCCAGGTAACCTAACTCCTAGCCTGTGGGAAAAAGCCCCGTGCCAACATCACCCAAACTTCCTTTCCAATTTCCCCACCAAAAGTTACAGGTAAAAGAATTTTAAAGCTGCGTAAGACCTTAGAGGACTCTGGGTCCGATCTTCCCATTTCCTCTCATTTTACGGATTTAAAAAGGGAGGCTCAGGAAGGTTAGGTGGCTCATCTGAGGGGGAACTTCAGAGTTAGGAGTGAAACTGGGATTAGATTTCTGGTCCTCTGACTCTCTACCCAATTTCTTTTGGTACGAGAATCTGAAACTGGCTTAATCCCAACTGAAGAAAAGATACATCTCAGCTTTAAATGACGTGACACAGCTTGGAGTGATGGTCATTACCAGATGCCCAGCCCCCCATGGCTGCCATAATGGGCTGCTCACTCTTAGGAGGGAGCTCCTTGGGTGCTAGGTACTAGGGATAGAAAGATGAACAAGCATGGTTCCAGCCCTCTAGACTACTGGGAGGACATAGCTTCTCACATCTAGTCAGTCATTGCTACGACCACAAATCAAAAGGGAGTGGTTATACGGTATTAACATGGTATTATTCTGCACACACAGAAGGCTCTCCAATATTTATTGAGTTGGCATTGGTTAATCCAGTTAAAAAGGCTTTGCTCAACATACTTTCCCTCACAATTATGAAGTTTAAACTTATTCATTTTATGGTTAGGAAATTGTTTTTGTTGCAACATACTGGTAAAATATATTTTATCAAAGTAATCTCAATAGCTTGAAATGGATTAATCTATATTCTCTATATTCGCTTCGACAGCATATAGTCAGAGTTATAAACATATACTCACACCCAGTAAAGACTTCAACACTACAGTTCCTCATCTGTCGTCCGTTAGTTACACACACAGGAAATTCTCTACTGCTTTGCTAGAGTGAAAGAACCGCTCCAATTAAAACGAATTAAATAATTTCACTAAGTTATAATAGGACTGTTCATAAATGCAGAACTAGCTCTTTCTTTATATTACAGTAGCTGCTCTCTAGTTACTTATTATTTCAAAATTAATATATCTCAGTGATAGAAAGCATATCCCACAGGAGATATGCTCTAGTAGGAAGAATGGATATCTGTTGGAAAGTGTTTTATTGTTTGTATCAGAAGTTCCTCTGGAGATTTAGGATAACAAATTCCCCAAATATTCAGTCATTCAAAAAATATTTCTAAATGTTTACTGGGCGCACTGCATTATACCATGTATTAGGTATGCAAAAATGAAGCACATAATTTAGAGAGGAAACTGACATGCAAATTCACAATTACATTACAATATGTTTGCTAAAATGGAGTATCATGGGGGCAAAGGAGAAAAGAGCACCCCAATCTTCCTGGGAGGAAAGTTTCTTTTTTTTTTTTTTTCCTGAGGAAGACCAGCCCTGAGCTAACATCTGCTGCCAATCCTCCTCTTTTTGCTGAGGTAGACTGGCCCTGAGTTAACATCCGTGCCCATCTTCCTCTACTTTATATGGGGGACGCCTACCTTAGAGGCAGTGTTTGAACTAATGCTAGAATGATAGGCTCGCCTATAGATAGCTAAAGGAGGAGGCATCTGTGGGTCAGAGTCACGGAGGAAGATCACTCTAGTATCAGTGAAAGCATGGATTGGAGGCAGATCCTAGAAAACCAATATAGTTATCTATCAGCTTTCTTCCTCCATTAGCCAAAGATCTACTGCCAAAACCACGTAGGAAATCACCAAGGAAAGATAGTTAGAGTTACCAGCTGATTTATTCCTGTGCTAATTGCAAATTGGCTATTCACGACCACATTTGTAAATGAGTGTATTTATTACCAGAGGCTGAAAGGAGCCCCTTACCAATATGATTGTTCTTACGTGTTCCTATGTAAGAGAACAATATCATTTAACTGAATATAGACATCAGAGGTTTCTTCATACGTGGGCTGAGCAGAGTAAGAGGTGAGCAAGTTGACAAAGGGTTAGATGGTTAATTTGATCAAGTTACATGTATACATCTAAAAACATACACAGAATCTTTCCACAACTCATCCCAGGGAAAAGAAGTCAGTCAATATCATTTCCAAGCAGCCAAGAGCAATATTACAGAATCTGTGGTCAGGTAATGGGATTCGCCAGGAATTTACCTACATTTAATTTAGAAACAATTCTAATTAGTTTAGTAATCTAGTTTCTCAGCTAATAACTTCCTTCCTCCCCTCTCTCCTTCCCTTTCCTTCTCTGTGAGCATCTATCATTTCCTGTTACTAGGCTGGAGTAACAGAAGGACAGACATTCAAAATGGATTAAAGAGTTTACCACAGACATCTGGTGCTTCTTGCTTGTATTAGGGCAATGAAGAGCAAAAAAGAAATACAAAACTGATATAAGGACACAAAACAGAGCATCTGGGAGCCTTGCAACATGGAAACCAAGAGAGCTCAGCACTTAACAGTCTCTAATAACTGATGACAGTTAAAAATCAGCCTTTTATTCAGTTAGGATATGTTACATTTTAGAATGATTTCCTACTAAAATAGATAAAATAAAAGTATTGATGTTTACGCTGTTCTCAGTTTCTGGAAAACTAGTCCATATGGAATAACACTCTTTGAGGGGTCCAAGGAATCTCTTCCATTATTTATCTAAGACACAAAATACATACATATTAGCAGAGTTAAACATAATGCTTTTAAAATCAAAGCTGTTTCCAGATTAGATCACTGACAAGTTATTTATTACTGGTGTAAGCAAACCTCACCCTCCCCATATGCAGCGCTTCCTGAGCTCTGGGAGCCCAATAGGGACAGTCCAAGAGAGTAAAACAAAACACGAGTTTATCACAATTACTAGAAAAACCAATGCAAATTACAGTATCTATTAACAGTTGGGCCATGGTGTTTTCTTTGCCTACCAGCGATGATGTATGAGACACACCCGTGTGTGTGTTTACAGGGAAGCGAATCAATACCAAGTCTATGTCTTTATGCATTGTTTTCTTCAGGTTACCTGAACTGCTTTGTGGGCTGGAAAGTAGCCCAAAGGAGTCCTGAACGGACACAGAAATAAAGGCAGGGGAAGTTGGAGGGGAATCTAGGAGGGCATACTGGGACCGAAACATCAAATAGTTATTTTAACATGCACATGTTACCTACATCATTGTCATGATTCTGAGTGTCCTGAGAAAGGACATACTCGTACGTTAATAGCTCCTCTATATACACAAACACAAACTCACATATGTTTTGCCACTTTTCTCTTTTTTTCAATTCAAGATAGTGGCTTGGGAGGTATCTTCAGTTTTATTTGGTGAGGAAAAACACTATTTTTCTATGTTTGATGTGAATTCTTATTCTGACTAGTGATTGTGGTGGCCGTGGAGCCCAGAGCTGTTTTCAAAAATGATCGATCGTGTGGTCAGCCTTGAAAACAATCACCTCAATCTTGCTTATATCCCACAATGGTGTCCGGCTCATAACAGGTGCTCATTAAACATTTCTTGGAACTAAGATCTGCCGGTACATTGGTTTTTCAGTTGTCTGTTAACTATGCTCCTCTTTCCCCATCCTGGGCCTCGGGTCCCCCTGACATCCTTTTACCTTCCTTCCTTATGTGCCCCCTCCCCCCGGCCAGCAGCTTACTTGACAGGAGCCGCTCTTCACAAAGATCCTTCTCAGTGGATCAAACTGCTGTACACGTCTGTCTAATACTAGCAGGGAGACAATATTTTGGCTCCTTAATGTCAGCTAGCGTTCCGTAGGGTTCATTGGTGATGCTAACAGAAGTGATTAAGAATCATGCTGAGCTACTTGAAGGATACTGCTGCCTCCTCACAGCCTTCATTCTGGCCTCATATTTTATATATTTGTGGCACCAGCTCTGCCAACTGACTAAAGAACATGATGTCCTTGAATCTGAAACCCACTAGTGTGTAGTTTGCCGCAGAAGCAGGCGGCTTCAGAAAAAGCTTTTACTTTTCCATTGCTAAGAAAACCATTTGATGTTAGAACTTCTTTGTGCAGGCTTGAATATTACCTAGTTTTTCTTCGGTAGTGGTCTTCAAACATTTTGCTTACATACACTCTAAAAGAATATTGAATTCTCTCTTCAAACGTTTTAAAGTTGGCATCTAATATTTTTCATCATAAGTTTAAGTAGCTGCAATGGATATAGTCCTTCAGCGTATTGTAAATATTGGCATTAAAAATATACCACACTTTTAAATGTATCAAAAGGAATCCAAATATCGTGTAACAGTTCGAAATTTTACATCCCTTTATCTCTCTTTGAACTCATATTTTCATTCCACTTCCTGCACACAATGTTCTCCCACTACCTGCAAATCTTCTGGATCACCCTTGTATCCTTCTGTGCAACCCAAGGCAGTTCATTTCCCATTTGTTTCCCCATCTCACTAAATGACATCGCTATCTATCCAGGTCCTCAAGCTGGTAACTTAGAAGTCACCCTTTATTTTATCTTCTTCACTCATCCTATCCATCATCAAGTCCTTTTTACTCTACCTCCAGCATCAAGTCAAATCCATCCAAGTGTCTCGAGCACCTCAGGATTCTCAAGAGGAGGTTTGGCAGAGAGCTGAGGCCTGACATGAACATGTAGGGGCAAAAGCCGGAGCAATTTACATTTCGTTTAGAAAGTGTCCTGGTTGGAAGGCCTTTAGCTGAGGCATCAAACCAGTCTGAAGTCCTGCTCGGAACACAATCAAGATGCTTTTTTCTAAGTCCCATAAAATGATGTTTTGCTTTTAAAATTTATGAAATGCCAAATCAGAGTCTTTTTTGAACAAAGAAGTCCTAACTGCCTCATTTGCTTTAAGCTAATAGGATACTTTCGCCACTACTTAGGAAGGCATCATTTCACTAAGTTAGAAAAAAATCAATTCTTCATATAACAAAGGGAGTTTCAAAAGTTGTGGACGATTGTGACTGGGGAGCTATCGCAAATTCCGCAGTAAGGAACAACGCAGCTAGATGTGATTTGAAGGCATAGGTAGACTGGGCTGCTAATCAAATGCAGCCCAGGGAGAAATATAAAAAGATGAGAAAGCAGAAAGGAGACAAAAACTTGTGCCTCACGACAGAAGCAGGGATATCACGCCAGGCCTAAATTCTTTGGTCTTGTTTTTCTTACAACTATCCCCTTTTCTTACTCTTTTTGGCAGCATTAAAATCAGATTCTAAAGGGGCAAAATGAAAGATATTAAATTTTCTGATACTAGGATAGAAAATTTAAAATTTCAATTTGAGTGTTCAAAGTTGCATTATTTTTATTTTGTAATCTTTCAATTGTTTGATTATTTTCATCTTTAGAAAATAATAGAATTCCCATGGAATGAAATAGACTTAATTTAGCAAAATTCATCTAGCAAAGATGTATCAAGTGCTTCCCGTGCACCAGGCACTAGTCAAGGCAACGCAAGTCCAGTGTTGAACAAAGACACTATAGAGAGGCAAAAAGACGCAAACAAATGCTTTTTCCCTCGAGAAGCTTTTAATAAAATTGTTGTACATAAAACATTCTAGCAAGAATTGCTTTATGAGGCAAAGGTAAATAACAGGAGAATATTCAAGTAGACAATAATAATAGCTACCATTTGTTGGACGTTTTCTATAGACCATATTCTGTGCTATTTTACATGTACCATTTTACTTAGTTCTTAGAACAATCCTATGATGCAGGAAGCACGAACTCTATCCTATAGTTGTGAAATCTGACACTTACAGGGGTTCAGCTCAATATCCTACAGCTAGTGAGTGGGAGAGCCAGGATGTGAACTGAGGTCTGTCTGATTTCACGGCTCCAGCCTGGGAGGGAGTCTGTACTACAGAGGCTGCCTGAGCATTTTCCAGGAACAACGTAGGGAAGATGTCTGCTCTGGGCGCAGTGTTATGCTAGCACGCCAAGGTCGCTTTAATGCTAAAATCCCACAGCTGTAATTAAGGCAAGCCTGTTATCGTCTAAGGGATCTCAACTGAAAAACCGCTCTTGATCAGAGTCAAATCCATAGCAGGAATCTGACTCTGGTTAAAGTCCTCTGAATTGGGATAGAGACTGTATGACTGATTCTCTTTGCAGATTCACTGAAAAGCTAAAGCTCCCAAACAAAGATGATAACCTTAGTGGTCCTGGATCTGGGCATGTTTTCCAACCAGACACTGCCTGCCCCTTTGCGAGCTCGGTTGCCCTCCTCGTTCCTGCTGGGACCTTTCCCTTTCTCCACAGCCAAGGGGATGCCTGCCTGCAATCCTGGAAGCGATGCTGATGACCTGCACCTGCTGGAGGTAGTTCTGACCCTCTTTTTGCTCATCCCACTATCCCCCACAATCTATATTCTAGTTAAATTCTTCTAATTCAATTCTTAAGATACTGGTACCTTGTCTTTTCACCCACCCACTACTCATCAAAACTGACTCTGACTAATTCCCAGTGGAGAAGATCTGATTGCCTAATTCACTCAGCATTTCCAAGGGACCCATTTCTTGGGTATTTGTCTTAAAAGAAGGCAATCCTTCAGCCCACTGGAATGACATTTTGTGGTGAAAGTTGAGTCTAATTTGATGTGAGAGCCATTTGTGGGGCTGGGGAGGTGACTTTGTGTGAGCTCTCCAATCAAGCCAGTGATGCACTACCCACTCACAACCCTGAGACTGCAGAGCACCCGGGCCTTGAGACACATTCGCTCCTTTGGCAGAGGTCAAGGTCTTGTTCATTTTAAGACCAGCAAAATCTTATTTTTCGGCTAAGAGCCGCACTCCTAAATTACAGCGCTTTCAGAAATGGTGTGACACACTCCACTTGTACGTCAATTGTATGATTAGAGGAGTATTTTATTGGTCGTTTGCTTTTTAATAGGGTTACGGAGTGTTAGTGGGGGGATGTGAGAACATTATTATTGAAGCTGCACAGATACAAGTCTTTCGGACAGTTCATAAATACAGCGGGGCAGCTGTGCTTTCACTTCCTGGCAAGTGCGTCCAACAGAGTCTGCATTTATCAGGTTTAACCCTCATGCAAATAAGGTGTAAAAGAAATCAGACCTCATTTACTTACATGCCAAGCTCAGGCAAGCCTACATCTTCTTTTAAACCCCCAGTCTTAATTACTCTCTGTGACTGTTGGGACATGTCAGATATGATTTTATTTTTTAAGCTGATGATAGCAACTCTGTAGTAACTTCAAAAGGTAGCGAGTGTCAGCTCACTCTGTTTTGGGAAGAGGGTTACTGTACTGCCATTTGGCTTTCAACTTGAACACTCAGCTATGCTATAAAACTTTTATAGATTAATTGCACGGAAATAACCGGCACCAGTTATAATAGGTTCATTTGAATTCTTTTCCCTAGACGGGCTTTCACATGCCTAGTGGGCATTCCTTTAGAGCACGGAACTTTAGCACCAGATATAGGAAAAGAAGTTTACATTACTTGAAGTGTTAGACTTTATTATGAACTCTATTCTTTTATGAAAGTATATTGCTCTTTAAAATGCATCCAGTACAAAAGCCTTAGAATGCTGAAATCCTTACTTATCTCTATTTATAAGGATATTATATAGGCAAATTTTGACATTCCAATTCTAGCATCAATTCTTCCCTGATATCTTGGAAAATGTGTATGACATATCTCTATAGCTATATCAATCTCCATCCCAGCAGGGCCACTGTACGGAACTGTACTGCACGATGCTACGGGTACCTTCCACACTGAGGTCCGTTAATGTGGACCCCTTCCTAGGAGCTGTGGAGGAAACAAACTTCAATGTTCTACAGGGAGGGCCTGGAATCTGCCAATCCAATTCCTGTCTTTCCGTGAGAGGTACTCACTGTTTCTCAATTCAGAACATTTGAAAAGAGAAGACAACTTTGCTATTCAGAAATTATTAATGAATGAGTTATTACTGTTCAACAGCAGCTACTTCATTCCTTCATACTTATTCCTGTCGAAGTCCATCTCTTTATTCACTCGCAAAGCACTATCTTTCTGCTAGTGAAGGGAAAGATGTTGTGGGGTCCAGAGCTGGAATTTGACTGCATTTTCCACTATACCAGTACGAGGTACTTGGAACAGTAGGAGCCAAGGAGCCTTTTGTAAGCTGTCCTGGAAACCAACTATCAATAACAACATTGAATGTATATAGAAGCATCAAAAAGCCAACTCACAAATGAATGTTTGGAGCACAGTCTGCACCTTTGTGTGTGTGTGTGTGTGTGTGTGTTATGTTACATAAGTGTGATACATGTGTGATATACATACATACATGTGTATGTATATATACATAAATATGTAAGTTGTTCTTTGGGAGTTATTGTCCTTGCTCTACTAGAGAGAAATAATCAAATCCTTAGGGTGGTAAATATCTAGGCAAGAGTGAATAGGCATATAGAAAAAAAATAAATCTTGACTATTTCATACAATATACAAAAATTAATTCCATGTGGGGGCTGGCCATGTGGCCCAGTGGTTAAGTTCAGCACACTCTGCTTCAGCAGCCTGAGTTCGGTTCCTGGGGCAGACTTATACCACTTATCAGTGGCCATGCTGTGGCAGTGACCCACATACAAATTAGACGAAGACTGGCACAGATGTTAGCTCAGGGTGAATCTTCCACAGGAAAAAAAAAATTAATTTCATATGGACTGTAGTTCTAAATGAGAAAACAATAAAGCCTTTTCAAAAAAACAGGAGAATATCTTCAAATCCTCAGGATAGACAAATATTTCTTAAAAGGAACAGAAAAGTGCCATACATGAAAAACTAATGAATTAAACTACATTAAAGTGAAGAAATTCTGTTTAACAAAAGACACCATAAAATGAGAGGATATTTATAATTTGTTATAAATTATAATTATAATTACACTACATATATCCCAAAATATCTCATATCCAAAATACATAAAGGACTTCTATAACTCAACAAGAAACAATAGTCCAACAGACATATGAGCAAAGAACTTGAATAGGCACTTTATGAAAGAAGACATCCAAAACAGCCAATAAACATAAAATGGCACGTCACCAGTCATCAGAGTAATGCAAATTAAAACTCAGTGCGACACCACCAAACATTCACAGGAATGGCTCAAATGAAAGGTAAATGCCAAGTGTTAGCTAAGTTGTACACCAACTAGAAAGCATGCTGAAGAATGTGTAAATTATTGCAACCATTTGAGAAAATAATTTATAGTAGTATCTACTAAAGCTACCCAATGACTCAGCAATTCCTACCATATACCCAACAGAAATACATCTACATGTTCACCAGAAGACAGGGACAGGAATGTTTATAGAGTAATGTTTATCATGGCCCCAAAATGGAAACAACTCAAGGTCTATCAACAGGATGGGTACATTGTGGTATGAGAACGAATAAACTACAACTATATGTGCCAACACAGACACCTCTCCTGAGCATAATGTTGAGTGAAAGAAACCCAGACATAAAGAGAATGACTCCATTAATACAAAGTTCAGACACAGGTAAAACCAATCTATGGTGTTAAAAGTTAGGAGGCCAGTTTCCTTGAGGGGAGGGGCAGGGACCAGGAGGAACTCAAGGGAACTTCTAAGTGCTGGTAATACTCTGTGTATTAGTCTGGTTATCAATTACGTGAACATGTTCACTTTCTGAAAAGTCATTCAACTTTGTATGTTATGCTTGTATATTATGCCAATAAAAAGTTCACATTAAAAAAATAGCCCCAAATGTTCCAAGAACCAAACGAATACTGTATGTATTCTATCCACGAAAGCTTTTTCATTAAACAGTCCTTGGTGTTACCCTGGCTTTTTATAGAAAGGACATTTTTGCTCAAATCAAACATATGACTCTGTGTTAAAAATCTTACTTGATATTTGGAAGAGAAAACACTCTTGAGACAAAATGCTTCTAGGCATCTGTTTTGAATGGATTGTAATGCCTCTGAAAGCCTTTTTATGGATAATGTGCTAAGCTAAACATTTTCAATTTCATATCCTTGCCTTCACTACTACTATGCTTTTTACTACTTAAAGATCAACAAATGCTTATGCTAATTGGTTTGATATTTGGGATGGCAGAGTGGAAATCTCTTCGTCTACATAAAGTAGTTGAGCTGCAAAACACCCAGGGGGACCCATAGCTGTCATACTTTTGGTAGATAAGAAGTCACAAGCAAGGAAAACTGCTTAACCAAAACACCCTCACCAAATTAAGCAGCATACTGCTGAGTTTTAGTTTGTTCTTGTGTCAACGGCTGTCTTCTCCTGAGAGCATTTCCTCACCTAGTTCAATCTAATATTAGGCTTAGATCCAAGGATGTTAGGACTTAACTGTCTCATTTCCTTATGTTGCACCACTTCCTCTGTAAGTGGTGCAACATGTCACTACTTGGTAACAATTGTTGCTGGTGATCATAACACAGACTTGGAGGTGGGGGGTGCTAGGCACTATGTGTTGTTTTTGATGGTAACCATGGAGGATGAGGCATACATAGAAATCTCTCTTGCCTGCAGGCTGCACTGAAAGAAGTTCATTGTCCTTTTCTAAAGATTAGTATCAAAATGCATTTTTCCCAGGATTCCTATCTCTATGTCACTCTGAACAGAGGAAGAGATGAGAGTTGAGAATGCCATCTGTTTCCCATCCAAACCGAACCTAATTTAACTAACAAACATTTGAGTGCTTTCTACTTCCAAGGCTGTGCAGTAACCTTATAAGCTTTTCACTTGACTACACATGTGAGCATAAATGAAACACACACATACACATACATAGAAACAACTATCATCAGAAAAGAAATCATTTGGGTAAAGATTCTTCTTAATGCTCTATTTTTAATAGTTATATATCCAGACATGACCTGTCTTCCAGGTTTTAGTCCTGTATCATCTGTCTGCTAGACATTTTCACTCTGAATGTTCTACTCAAAAGGAAGATGTCTAAAATTCAATCCTTTACCTCCAGCCCTAACTGGCTTTCATATTTTAGCAATCATATACACCATCAATCTTACAGTTCCCCAAAGTCCGAAACTTAAAGTCTTCTTTTACTCTCAGTGTAGCTTTAATTTGCATTTGTCTAACGGCTAATTACGTTGAACACTTTTTCATGTGCTAATTTAGCCATTTGTATATCTTTTTTGGTTAAGCGTCTGTTCAAATCATTTTTTTTTTTTTTGCTGGGTTGTTTGTTTTCTTATTGAGTTTCAAGAGTTCTTTATATATTCTTGATACAAGTCCTTTATCAAATATATGCTTTATAAATATCTTCTCCCAGTCTGTGGCTTGTCTTATTTTCTTAACAGCATTTTTCCAAGAGCAGAAGTTTTTAATTTTAATGAAGTTACTTTTTTTTTTTTTAATAGAGTATTTGGTATCAGATCTAAGAAATCTTTGTTTAACCCAAGGTTGTAAAGATTGTCTATGTTTTTTTCTAAAGTTTCTATGTTTTCTTCTAAAAGTTCTATGGTTCTAAGTTTTACATTTAGGCTTATAATCCATTTTGACTTAATTTTTGTACAGTCACTCATCTCAACGAGAAATGCCTCGTTAGGTGATCATGATTTTGTGAATATGCAGTGTACTTACACACCTAGGTGGTATAGCCTACTGTACATCTAGGCTATATGGTAATAATCTTATGTGACCACCATCATATATGCGGTCTGTCATTGACTGAAATGTCATTATGCAGTGCATGACTGTAAATGGTATCATGTATGGATTTTTTTTTTTTACATAAGGATGTCCAGTACCATTTATTGATGACTTTGTTCATTCCTTTTCTTTGCACCTTTGTAAAAAATCAGTTGGCCATATACGTGTGGTTCTATTTCTGAACTGTCAAAATAAGCCATTGTTCTATTTGTCTATCTTTATGCCAATACCATACCCTCTTGATTACCATAGCTTTTTAAAAAATTTTCAAATCATGTATCATTAAGTGCTTCAACTTTGTTCTTTTAAAAAATTGTTTTTCTAGGTCCTTTCATTTCCATATGAATTTTAGAATTAGCATGTCAATTTCTAAAAAAATTGCTAGGATTTTGATTGGGATTGCAGTGATTCTAGAGATTAATTTGGGGAGAAAAAACATCCACTGTCTTATTTTGTCCCTCTATATATAATGAATCTTTTTCCTCCAACTTCTAAGAGTTTGTCTTTACCCCTGATTTTAAGCAATTTGATTATGTTTTACCTTGGTGTAGTTTTCTTCATGTTTCTTGCGCTCCAGGTTCATTGAGCTTCTTGGATCTTAGAGTATTTTTCATTTTAGACCTTATAGTTTTCAGCTCTAGAATTTGATTTTTTCATATTTTCAATGTCTCTACTTACATGCTAACATTTTATCTACCTTCTTGAATGTACGGAATGCTGTTACAATGTTCTTGTCTACTTATTCTATTGTTGGTTGCATTTGTGGATCTGTTTCTATTAATTGATTTTTCTCATTATGGCTTATATTTTCCTACTCTATTGCATCACTGCCTGTCATGTCCGATGTTAATATCTGAAAACCGTTGTTTCATATATTTTGTTTTTCTTAGTTGTTTTAGGCATTAGGTTCTATCCAATCCCTGCTACTCCAGCTTGGTCAAAAGTAGAAGTTGCCACGCCTCTTTAACCCTCTCTGTCAATCTTTGTACAACTCACCTAATATATCACATCATGTCATCTGACACCTCAACTATATTGACTATTGTAATTTTTTCTAACAACTTCTCTCCTTGTCCTCAGGCTCTGCTACTTGCAATTCATTCACTTTAACTCACACTAAGTTTTATACACTACGACTTTCTTCAAAACCAGTGAAAGCTCTCCTTTGGCTTCAGGATGCAATTCAAATTCTTAGTCTGACATGCAGGACCTTCCACAATCTGACTTCCATTTGTCTTTTCAAACTTATTTTACTCTTCCAGCCAGGTAGAACTAAACAGGGTTTCCCAACACTACTTGCGCATCACAGTGTCTTTGCCCTGTTATGATGTTCTCCCCATGAGGAATACTTTCCTGTATACCTATTCAAATTCGATCTGTTTTTCAAGAAAGAGTTTAAGTCCCACTTCCTTTACAGATCCTTTAGGACCCTAGTCGATGAAGCTTCTATAGTTTTTGGCTTTTGTTGTCTGAATTACTGTCTTGCCTACCAAGACAGTAATTTTGTAAGTAACTTAATTTTTCTGAGTAACTTAACATCTTCTCAGAAAAAAGCTCAGGAGTAAATTTTTTTCACTGTTAAAAATTAATTTTTGATAGGCAAGTCTGATATTTCCTCACTAGGTGATATATTTCTTGACATCAGAAGCTTGTCTTACACATCATTACCCTCAAGCTTAAGCTTATCACTGTGTCAGGTGTCTTCTAGGAGCTTAATAAATATTTCATGGTCATTCTCTGACCTGTTCATGTTCTCTCACTAAAAATGCAAATGTAAGTTTCCTATCCCTGATAACCTGCCAGCTCTGCAAACCTTCAGGGTGATGAGCTGTCGGAACTGTTGTTTTTAAGTCCTCACCTTCCTTTCCCCTTTCCCCTTAGGAACAAATCACAAGTAGGCTTATATGTGGGATAATTTTACAACAGGCTGAGGAGTGCCAAGGAACCTTGGCTGAAGGCCAATGAAACAGCATAAACACCTCAGCCTTGCCCCAGCTCAAGACTGACCTGATGCCTGGGAATCTAGGCTCTAGTACCGGTCCCAAGCAGCTTCAACCCTAAAGGAGCAGGCACTTGCCCAGTTTCTCTCAGGAGCTGTGGATGCCCAAAAGGCAGGGTCCTTTGTGGCTGGGTATCCTGATATATCATACAGTTCCCAGTAGCCTAAGAGAATTTATTTTCCATGTCTTTTATTCGGAGATTCTCAGCCATCCTCCTGATGTAGCTAGCCCAGTGGTTCTTAACTTTTTTGTATTGACGATTAAAACTGTTAACTACTGTGATGTAATAACAGCTCCTGGTGCCTGTAAAAGAATCCATGGTCGTTATTCTCATGGTTACCTCCTAGCTCTGTGTCCTAGTTTGTGGTATATATCACCATCTCCTTATCATGAGGTGACCAAAAGTGTTGAACTTTATCTTGACCATTCTTTCTGTCTGGAATACTCTTCCCCTAGACAGGGGCACGACTTGCTCTCTCACTTGATTCATAGCTCTAATCAGTCACTACTTTATCGGAGAGGCCTTCCCCAACCTCACCAGCTAAAATAGCACTCCACCTCCACCCTTCACTTTCTATCTCCTCACCCTGTTGGATTTCATTACAGTACTTACAGCCACCTGATACATTTATTTGTCTATCCCTTCTCCACCATAATATAGCCTATGTGCCTAGAATAATGCCTGGCACTTAGTAGGTGTTCAATAAATACTTGTTCAATGAATGAATGGCTAGAACTCTTTTTGCCTTGGTCATGCTCTCATTTAAACTCATGAGGCAAAATTCTCTGGTTAATACTCCATCTCTTTGGTGCCAGTAGAGCGCTACACGATCCCTCTCTACTCTGACTTCTCTAACCAAGCAGTACCCACATGAGTAGCCAGCAGGAGTGGCTCAGCTCAACTCTCTGTTTGGGAGATATCACCATGGCAGAAGATCAAGCCATTAGAATCTGGTTTTTTTGGTCACATTTTCCCCTTAGCCTGGGCTGTTACCACCCATCTGTTGTTTAATTACTCAACTCTGATATAAAACTTTGTCCAGTATACACTAACATTATAAAAAATCTTTTATTTACATGACCCTATATATGCGTAGCCAAAAAGGAAGTAGGAATTACATACATATAATGGGGAGGAGGCTAGTGTGATAGAAGGAATTGTGAGCTTCTCGGCCTAGGGGTTCTGCCCTGGCTGTCCACAGACCCACTCTAGATCACAGAAGAAAACTGCCCGAGCCTTCGCCTTAGCCTGTAGGCTCTCAAGTAAAGCTGTAATAAAACAAAACAGAACTCTATTCAATTTTGTGTTTACATGTTTAATGGTTGTGCTCCGAGCGGGGATTTTTGCAATTTCAAAGTGTATGAAAGAACATTTACGTGCTGAGGCTGTTCTTAGGGGACACATCAGCTAAGGAATAAATTTATGAACATAGTTAAATACACAAGAGATTGAGAGCGGCTTCTCAAAAAGATAAAAGAAATCATAAAATTTAAGACAGTAGGGGGTGGGAAAATATATAGAACTGACTTTTACACAGTTAGTGTGAGAGAGTTCAGAAAAACAATTCTGAAGAACAAAACCCAATTAAACTAAATTCTACTATCTAATGGATACCCACATGTAGTCTCACTCTGGGTCTTCAGAGGCCAAAAGAATCTCACGGTCTACTCAAAGTTACCTATACCTGTGAGGGCTCAAATTCCTCCTTCCTTGCTTCTTAGAGGCAACATCTTAACTCCAGTGATAAATTAGCTCTTCCAGGAAACAAAATAGCAAATTAATTGGGATAAATACTAGGAATTTTCCACAAGATGCATTAGTGGACAGAAGAGTGCCAGATAATTACAATGACCAAGTCATCCTGGTTTGTCCAGGATGTTCCAGTTTTCGGACAAAAATCCCCATGATCTTGGAATCCCTCAGTCCTGGGAAAACTGGGATGATTGTCACCCTGTAGATATCTACTTGTGGGATGACAAGCCCCAAGTTATCAGACATGACCCAGGACTGTTTTCTGAAGTCATTGCCTGATGCACCAAGAACAAAACCATAGACTCAGAGTCAAAGGATCTGAGCCAGGTAGGGGAGCTTTGGGGTCTGGCAGACATTCTTTCGCTAAGATTCTATATTTGCAGTTTACTAGCCCTGTGACCCTTTGCAAATCATTTAACTGTTTTGAACGCTGTGTTAATAGGGTTGTAGGAATTGAATATGGAAACATAGAATGTACTTAGTGCTATGCCTAGTATTTGAGAACCACATATTTAATAAGTTGTAATAGATGGTAGCTCACCATCATCATCATCATCATCGTTGTGGGCTCTAGAGTCCAGGGGTGCAGGTTCTGGCTCTTTTATCATCTATTACTATGACTTTGGGCAAATCATTTGACTTCCCTAAGCCTCAGTTTCCTTATCTGTAAAGTGAAGATAACTATAGCAGCTGTCCCTGTCCCAGAGGGTTATTGTCAAATCAAATGAGACAACATAAGCCGTAAAGCATGATTCCAATGCAAGGATTCAAGATATACTACTGTGTTGGTGCCGAACAAGGGACTGGATTTCCTGAAATGAAATGTATAAAAGCAGTTACTTTTATTAAAAAAACCACCATGTGGCATGCTGTGTGTAGTTCTGGTTGTTTCACTTCAGGAAAGACAAAACAGATTTGAAGAGTGCCTAAGATAAGGGCAACCAAAAAACCCGAGGGACCAAGGAGGTGTAGGATGTCCAGACGATGAGGCAAGGAGGGAAATAGGAAATAAGGAGATGAGAAGTGCAACTCTAGAATTGTTCGCCAAATCCCTGAAAAGAAAAGCAACACTCCTTGATTCTTGAAAGAGACAGGTTTTAGGGCAAATATACGGCAGTACTCCTCCTCAATGCAGCTATGAACTACAGAGCTCATTACCCCATGATTTAAAGCCTAGAAACGTGAACAACCTCACAAAGTTCTAGCTACCTTACTGTGGACTTTTATGCATGTGTTAATCAGTTGCAGTCTATATCCTTAACTTTGAGGTTTGTGTCAAAGAAAACACTTTTTTTTTTTTTTTTTTTTTTTTTTTTTGCTGAGGAAGATTTTACTTGAGCTAACATCTGTGACAATCTTCCTCTATTTTTTAGTATGTGGGCCACCAGCACAGAATGGCTGCTAACAGAGTGGTATAGGTCCATGCCCAGGAACTGAACCTGGGTTACCAAGGCAGAGTGCACTGAATTTAGCCACTAGGCCACCTGGGCTAACCCAGTGAAAACACTTTTATGACGTTAACTTGAGAGCATGCCCCAATCTGGAAATTCTTTCCTATCCCGTCTTCCATAACATTATACAGTCCTTAGTTTTGTTTTGTTTTTTTATTTTTTTCAATGAATAAAAGAATAAATGACCCTAACATACATTGTTTGCTTGCTCATCCATCCATCCATTTCTAGAACAAACTCTTGTGATCACTGTGCTGGACACTGGAGATAGAGAGAGGTATAATGTCCAGTGATTAAGGAGGCCCCAGTAGGCTACTATAGTTTTCTCAAATTTGAATATACTATCTTATCAGTTATTACAAGCCTACTCATTATTTTTGAAGATCTTGCTCTTAACATCACCTCCTCTGTGAAGCATTCCATAAATTCCACCTACTAAAATTCACCAAAGACTTTTCATTTTTGGGAGCTACTCTCATACCTGGGTCTCTGGTTATAGACGTGTACATATACACATATTAGCTCTCATACCCACTCAGAACTTGGAAGTAAACTTGTTAAATACAGTTGTTTTTGTTACTAACCTTTGTATCTTATAGGTACTCAATATTGATCAAATTCCAGAACCCCTGAGACTGGACTGGTCCTGATAAAATATTCTCATGTTCTTACCAATTGCTAATATATTAGAGGTTAATATATCTAAAGTTGTCAATGGCAATGGAAATAAATAATTTAGAGTAACATGAATATTAACTACTATCAAAAATTAGAAGTTTAAAAATCGGTATGAATAATTATCACATCAAATAAACTTAATATGTCAAGAAATTTGGTTTTAGCATTCTTCTGGATATGTGTGATATTTTTAGTCACACATTCAAATGAACACACTGCTTATTCAAAGATACATTATTGTAGACCACAATTGCTGTGTGAAGCAATATTAGTATTCAGGAGTCAGAAGTTCTGAAATTGAGTCCTACTAAACTCTCAAAAACAATATAAAGAGCCATATCAACCTAAGGAATTGATACAGGACACATTAGGAGAGGTAACTATAGAAGGAAATTCTTATTAAGTTGAAAATGTTAAGTCAGAAAACACCATAACGAACCAACATATTTTTTTAAAAATTTGACTTGAATATATATCTAACTTTTGGATAGGTTGCAAGGAGTCAATTACATATTCAAATATGGGATATATTTCAACAGACAACAAAATGCCAATGAATACAAACTTGAGACGGCAAGTCTAACTGTATTATGTAGTTAGTGTGGCACAAGTTATCTCCAATAGGTTTACTGTACAAATTATTTTTTTATGAACACGATAATAAACAATGAATGACTCATGTCTAACTAAACGGTATTCCCTGAAGGATAAAACTCTTACATTAACTTAAATTACATTCTGAAAACTGCAAGCATTTGTCACTTTTCTTTTTCCCCTTTAATGAAAAAGGGAACCTTACAAGAACAAAGAAAACAACAGGAAATTCACATAAGAAACAAATATTTGTCTCATGTTTTTAGAAATAGGACATTTTGGCCTCATACATCTGTTCAAACAGAGTCCATGTTATGGATTTATGTAAGTGCATAGCTCTATGCCTGTAACTCAGATTAGTGGTACTCAATATCTTTGTTTTTATGCCCTTCCTTGACACACCACAGACTATATCTTTCAGCTCCTTTCATCTAGAAGGCCCTGGGTGACCAGTCTGGTCAACGGCATGTGGCTGGAAGTGATGTGTGCCTCTTTCAGGCCTGGCCCCTGAAGATTCCTTTGAGATCTTCTTCAGCTTCTCTTTCCTCATTCGCTGTTGGGTGCAGAGGACCTATTGCAAGACTGAGCCCTGAGTAGATGGCAGAAAAGGTGAAAAGAGCTTGGATCCCTGAGTGACTCTGTGAAACAGGGCACCCCTAGCCCCCATCAAACTGTGTCGTGGGCCATAAACAGACCTCTAATGCTTCTTGTTTATTTCTGTGCCTAGGATGGCTTGTGATATTTAAATTCAAGATGTAAATATCTGTTAAATACTTGACCAAGTTACTACACAGACTTATGTTTTTTAATTTCTCTAATGTTGTATATACATGGCACTTTTGATATGCTGAATAGATTTCAGCAAGTTGGCCTTTAGAGAAAATAACCAAGTATTAGTACAGGCCCATTTTAGAAGGAGAATATTACCTGCAAGGACCAAATGTGAACTGATAAATTAAAACGAAACTCCAAACAGAGCTTTGGTACCAACTCCAGAACTTTTTTGGTTGATGTAGGATTATTCCCTTATGAACTACACTGGAGTTGTTTAATTAACACATCATCTTTTTGTCTTAACAGTTGCCTGTGAAGGGACAAAAAACAGATTTAAAGAACAAGGGAGTGGTGAAATGAGTGTGATGAAGACATATTTCGCTTGTTCAAGTGTGAACTATGTGCTGGCAGCTGCTTGAAATATAATTTATTTTTCTAAGTCTAAAATAATGCATTTCACTACTATATTCTTTTTTCTTTCTTTTTTTTTTTTTTTTGGTGAGGAAAATTGGCCCTGAGCTAACATCTGTTGCCAGTCTTCCTCTTTTTGTTTGGGGAAGATTGTCGCTGAGCTAACATCTGTGCCAAGCTTCCTCTATTTTGTATGTGGGATGCTGCCTCAGCATGGCTTGATGAACAGTGTGTAGGTTGCTGCCTGGGATCTGAACCCATGAACCCTGGGCCACTGAAGTGGAGCTTGGGAACTTAACTACTATGCCACCGGGCTGGCCCCACTGTATTATTTTATTAAAACTTTTCTGGAAAGCATTTTAATGACCAATAGTAAACATTTTTCTCTCAATTAAGATTATTTAACAGTGAAGCTTATCTTTCTTACAATAATTTATTATGTGTAAATCACGTCTTCCTTAGCTATATTTCAAAAGTGGACATGCTAGGCCGTTTTTCATTAACGGCAGTATCACATGGAAATGTTGACCCTTAACTAACGGGTTTATTAAGTGGCAACAGCAAACATGGTCCTATTAGTCAGAAGTTAGTCTACTTCTCCACCATTAAATCATAGGTCTCTGTAAAAGTGTTGATCTCCTTGCTTCAAACTGGGGCTCAGATAAGCTGTGGAAATTAATACTCAAGGTAGGTCACATGTAATATTTATTAGCCGATAATACGCCAGAGTCATAAAAGTAGACATATACTGAGTCATATCAATTAGCACAGACCCATAAGCCTAAGGCACAAAGGACTCTAGTGAGGGGCTAATTTACACAAGCAAGAATAGGAACTCGAGCAAAAATGTGAACAATGACTCAGAACACCACCGTCATTGTACATCTCTAGTTAGTAAGGCCAATGGCTGCAACAATATCTGCACTGGCGACCGTGCAAAGACTGGCCTCAAACAGAAGGCAACTGTGAAATGAAATTGCTTTGTTTTCCAGGCAGCATTTGTAAACTGTGTGACCCAGGATCACCATTCCTCGATTCCGTAGTGCTATCTTAGGGAACAAATGATACCATTTTCAGAACTATTACTAGAGTTCCCCCTGCCTCCTCCCCATACACACACAGATATTTTTGGTAAATCAAACAAACTTAATTTGGGCTATTTCCAATCCCCTAGTGCATAAATTACCAGGAAAAATAGGACATTCCTAGAATGTAGAACGTACCATGGACCACGTGGGAGTCAGGACCTCTGGTTTACTCCTGGAATTAGCAGAAGGTGGGAGAGGGGGCCTGGCACATTGCAAGTCATCAAAATTACTTCTTAGAGTAGGGGAGTTCCTGTTCTAGAGAACTTTGACAAAGTTCCTTAAAAGACTTGTTCCTGAAAGACCTGTTTGAAAGCACATCTAGAAGACACAACAGGGACCTTACTCTGGGCTGTCCTGTAGAGTAATGCTTCCTAAACCTCTCCATATCATGGCGCATATAGAAAAGAATCTTTGTGTGAGACACTTGGGTAAACTGAGGAATCTGGAATCTTGGATGAGGTGGGGTGACAGGCACCCGGAGTTGATGAGATGGATTTCCCAGCACATAGTTTGGAAGCTCTCTTCCAGAGAAGAAGATGAATGAGTGATACTGAGGGCCCAATGAGGACCCTAGACTGTATTAAGTAATAATAACAATAATAGAAATAGCTGTCATTCATTGAGGACCTACCATGTGCCAGCCACTGTACCCAATTGTATGTACACTATTTCTTTCCATCCTTAAAATAATCCTATGGACTCCTGGTAATGACAGTGTGAGAAGTTCAGATGATTCTTCTCCATAGAAAACGACTGTCCACTGGACAAAATTATCAATGACAATTATTTCTGGAAATTAACCAAAGGTATGCAAGCCTTGAGAAATGTTTACTCATGAGAAACTGCTACTGTGTTGAGTAAGAACTATGGGTTTGAAGTTCCCTTTTTTTTTGTTTGGGATCATTCCCATCCTCCACCAACTGCCCAGCTTGGGCAGTGAAAATCCACAGCTTTTCAGCTCAAGGTGACAGACTTGGTTAGGAGGAAGTGGCAAAGTAGCTAGAAATTTGAAGGGAGATTTTGGATGTGAGAGAACTATAGAAGAGCTGATACAATAAACATTCCATTTACAGCTTGCTGACTGCTAAACTATGCATGCTTATTGGATACTCTAGGGAAGCTAAAAAACAATTTAAGAGCAGCTTGTGAATTTGCTATACCCTCTGAATGTGTGCTGCCATCCATATACAGTAGAAGAGGATGACAGTCTTTCTAGCTTGAAGTCTCTGAGTATAATCTCTACCCAAATTGTTGTCTGAACTCTAAACTATTCAGGTGCAGAGGAGACCCCCTAGAGAGCCAGACCAAAGAAACTAATATAATCAGTGGTTGGAGATTTCCCTTTGACTCCAGGCTTCTTGATAACAAAAAAGCCAACATCCCTCAAAAGACCAAAAGAGTCCAGAGTCACTACAAGTATTATCTATAGTTTTTTTTCTAATTTTCAACCAATGAGTGTGAAGACAGATCAGGAGAAATCATCCAATCCAAAAAACAGAGAGAAAAAAGATTGAAGAAAAGTAAACAGAGCCTTGAATATTTGTGGGTCAATGTGGAGCATGGCAAAACACATGTAATTAAAACACCAGGAGAGGAAAGAAAAGATTAGAAAAAATTGAGGAAAAAATGGCTCAAATCTACCCAAATTTGGTGAAAAACATTAACTTACAAATCCAAGAAACTCAGTAAATCCAAAGTAGGATAAACCAAAGGAAATGTACCTGGACATATGAAAGTCAAAGTTTTTAACTCAAAAGAGAAAGAAAAAATCTTGAAAGTAGCAAGATAAAAATGACTCATTGAATACAGGGAAACGGTGATACGAGTAGTGGCCAGCTTCTCATCAGAAACAACGGCGACCACAGATACTGGAACAGTATTCACAGTGATGAAAGAAAAACAAAACTGTCAGTCAAGAATTCTCTTTCCAGAGAAAGGAGGGTAAAATAAAGCCACTTCCAGGTAAACAAAAACTTAGCAAACTAATTGCTAAGGCACCTGTGCCATAAGAAATGTTAAAAAAAAAAAAAGGCCTTCAGGCTAAAGGGAAGTGAAAAAAACAGGTTACTTAGATCCAGAGGAGGAGATGAAGGGTACAGGAAATGGAGATATAGATACAGGCAGAGGTATAGGTGTATGTGTATAAAAGTACGTATGTGTGTATGTATGTGTGTGTGTGTGTACAAATAGACATACATATGCATACCTATACTTCTACTCACATGATTTTTTCTTTCATTTCTTAACTTTCTAAAAAGATATACGACTACTTAAAGCAAAAATAAAATTGAATTATTGCCTTTAAAACATATATATGGAGTATATTAGACACAATAGCAAAAAGAGTGGATATCTAGATCTATACCACTGCAAACTTCCTGTATTTTACTGTAAAAAAGCCAGTACTAACTTGAAACAGATTGTTAGAAGTCAAAAAATGCATATTGTAATGACAAGGAAATAGAGCCACAGATTTAATAGAAAAATCAAAATGGCATACCAAAAATATTTTACAGAGAGAATAGAGAAATAGAGAAAGAAAAAGGTGATGAGTGAAACTGAAGACAAACAATAAAATAGATAGAACTAAATCCAACCATATCAACAATTACATGAGCAGGAATGGACTAAACACTCCAGTCAATAGGCAGAGATTGTTAACTGGGATTTAAAAAGCAAGATACAGGTATATGCGGTCTATGAAAACACTTCAAAGTCACAAATAGGTTGAAATTTAAAATATGGAAAAAATAAAACAGGCAAACAAATATATAAGAGCTGGAGTGGAAAAAATAGACTTTAAAGGCAACTAATAGTACTAGAGACAAAGAGTTATATTTCACAATGTTCAAAGGGCCAGTACAGCTGGAAGATATAACAATTATACATAAGGCAAAAACGGCCAGAATTAAAAGGAGAAATAGACAGATCAACAGTTGGAGATTAACACCATCCTCTCAGTGACTGATAGAGCAAGTAGAGAGAAAAGTCATTAAGAATAGAGAAAACCTGAATAACAATATTGAAAAACTTGACAGCTACAGAACACTACGCAAAACCAAGCGCAGAACATGCCTTCTTTTGAAGTTCATATGGAATATTCACTGGAATAACCATATGTTGGACCATAAAAAATTTTCCATAAATTTTGAAGAACCAAAATCATACCGAATTTGTTTCCTAACCACAATGGAAATAAGTTAGAAGCCAATGACAGAACAAAATCTGAAGAAATGCCCAAATATTTGGTAATTAATAACAACTTTATAAATTGCAGGGAGAATTAGGAAATAATCTTGAATTGGATGAAGATAAAAACAATACATTAAAATATGTGTCATACACCTAAAACAATGCTTAGAAGGAAATTTGTAACTTTAAATGTTTATATTAGAAAAGATGAATGGTTTGAAATAAGGGATCAAAGACTACATCTTAAGAAGCTAAACAAGTCAAATACAAATTAAGAAGGAAGAAAGTAATCATGATCAAAGTGAAAATCAATGAAAAAGAAAATAAAGTCAATGAAGCAAAAGTTGTTTTGAAAAAAAAAGTTTTTTCAAATACATTTGAAAAATACCTGATAAATGTTTAGCTAAACTGATCAAGGGGAAAAAAAGGTATAAACTACTAGTATCAGGAATAAAAGAAGGAATATCACTATAGATCCTACAGACATTAAGAGGCTAATAAAAGAATTTTATGAATAACTTTATGCAAACAAGTATGACAATTTAGAGAAAAGGAAAAAATTCCTCAGAAGACCAAAATTCCCAAAACTGCTTCAAGAAGAAATGGAAAATTGAATGTGCTTTTATCAAATAAAGAAGTTAAATTAGTAATTTAAAACCTTCTCATAAAGAAAGGCAAAAGCCTAGAGAGCATCACTGGTGACTTGAAACAAACATTTAAGAAAAAGAATACCAACCTTAAATAAACTTTCACAAAACAGAAAAGAAAATGACATTCCCCAACATGTTAATGAGGTAAGTATTGCCTGGATATAAAAGCTAGACGAAGACATAAAAGAAAAAAGAAACAATAGATGAATACCTCTTCTGAACATAGACGCAAAAATATTTTAACAGTTGGCAAATTAAATCGAACAATATTTGAAAGGATAATACACGTGACAAAGTAGGGTTTATTCTAGACATAAAAGGCTGTCTTAATAGGAAAAAAAAAAATCAATAGAGGAATAGACCACATCAATAAAGGAGAAGAACTCTGTGGTCATCACCAAACGGATGAGAAAACTTATTTGACTAAATTGGCATTCATTCATGACAAAAAAAAAAAAAAACTAGCAAACTAGAAATAGATGGGAATTCCTCAATCTTATAAAGAGCATCTATGAAAAACTCAGAGATAACATCATACTTAACGGTGAAAGACAGATTGCCTTCTGGCTAGTATCAAGGGAAGGGTATCTTGTCTCACCACCTCTATTGAACATTTTACTGGAAGTTCTAGCTATTCAAATAAGAAAAAGATATAAAAGGCATACAAGCAGGAAAGGAAGAAGTAAAAATCTTTTTTCAGAGATGACATGATGTACATGTAGAAATCCTAAAGGATTTACATAAACCCACTAGAACTACTAAGTGAATTTACCGAGGTCATAAAGCAGCCTGAGTAATGGCCCCAAAGACAGTCAGGTTCTATCTGGAACCTGTGAATTTTACCTTACACGGCAAGAGAGACTTTGCAGATGTAATTAAGTTAAGAATTTTAAGATGGAGAGATTATTCTAGATTATTTAGGTGGATCCTAAATGTAATCACAAGTGCCCTTATAAGAGGAAGGCAGAGGGAGGTGCGATTACAGAAGAGGAGAAGGTGATGTGATGATGAAAGTGGGCTTAGAAAATGAAGGAAAGGGCTGTAAGCCAAGGAGGACAGGTGGTCACTCAAAGCTGAAAAAGGCAAAGAAAAAGATTCACCTTGAGAGCCTCCAGAAGGAACCAGCCCTGCCAACACCTTGGTTTTAGTCCAGTGAGACTGATTCCAGACTGCTGATCTCTAGAAATGTAAGCGAATAGATAGATTTGTGCTGTTTTAAGCCACTAAGTTTATGATAATTTGTTATGGCAGCAACAGGAAGCCAAAACAAAGATCAATATAAAAATGTACATTATTTCTATGTACTAGCAGTGAAAATTCCAAAAATGAAAGATAGCAATTCCATTTATAATAACATCAAAGAAAGACTCAGGACTAAATTTAAGAAATTATGTACAAAATCTCCCAGAAAACCATGAAATATCCCTGGGAGAAATTAAACAAGACTTAAACAAATGGAGATACACACTGTGTTCATGAATTGGACAGCTAATTAAGATGGCAACGCTTCTCAAATAGATACGTAGGTTCAATGCAATTTCAGTCAAAATCCTAGTCTGCTTTTTCTGAGAAACTGGCAAGAACATTGAGAATATCAAAACAATTTTTAAGAAGAGCAAATTTAGATGACATACTACCTGATTTCAAGACAATATAAAATCACGTAATCAAATACTTTGGTATTGGCATAGGAATAGAAATATAGATCAATGGAAAAGAATATGAGAGTCTAGAAAGAGACCCATGTTTATATGCTCAGCCAATTTTTCAAAGGGGACAAGTAATCCAATAGTGTAAGGAAAATTCTTTTCAATAAATAGTGCTAGAATAATTGGCTACCCACAAGCAAAAAAATGAACCTTGACTCTTACCTCACACTATACACAAAAATTAACTCAAAATGGATCATAAAGGTAAATGTGAGAACTTATTTTAAAACTATAAAACTTCTGGAAGAAAATATGTGAAAACAAATCTTTGTGACCTTGGGTTAGGCAAAGATTTCCTATATGTGACACCAGAAGCATTTTTTTCTTTTCTGACTTGTTCTTGTGTCATAGAAGAAAAAATGAAAAATTGGATTTCACCAAAATTAAGAACTTTGCTCTTTGAGACATACCATCAAGGAAATAAAAAACAAACTATAGACTGGGAAAAAATATTTGCAAAACATATCTAACAAGAAATGTTTTTCCAAAATATATAAAGAGATCTTACAAACTACAATGTGACAAATAACTCAATTTTAAATTGGGCAAAATATTTGAACAGACCTTACACAAAAGAAGACATTTGAATGAACACTTCATAAAAGAGGATATGTAATTTGAATAAGACACTCCTCAGAAGAAGATATATGAATAGCCCACAAAGTACAAAGAAGCTCAACGTCATTGACCATTAGGGAAATGAAAATGAAACCTACAGTGAGAAACCACTACATGTCCACTAGAATAACTGATATTAGAAAGATGACCGACAACAGCAAGTGTTGGTGAGGATGCTGAGCAACTGAAACTCTTGTGCACTGTTGGCGAGAATGCAAAATGGTATAGCCACTTTGAACAGTTTGACAGAATCTTATAACATTAAACATACCCTTATCATATGGCCCAACAATTCTACTTGTAGGTATCTACCCAAGAGAAATAAAGACCTATGTCTAAACAAATATTTATATACTTAATTATTTATAGTAGCATTATTCATTATAGCCAAACAATAGAAACAGCCCAAATACCAATCAATAAAGAGAGGGAAAAAATGTGGTATATCTATTCTATGGAATACTACTCGGCAATAGTAGGGCTAAACTACTGATACAAGCTACAAACAAAATGAATGAACCACAGAACATCATGGTAAGTGAAAGATACTCAACACAAAGACTACGTACTGTATGTTTCCATTTACATGATATTCTGAAAAAGGCAAAACTATTGTGACAGAAAACAGACAAATGGTTGCTGGGACTGAGGGTAGGTTTGGGGATTGGCTGGAAAAAGGACCCATGGTACTTTCAGGGGTGATGGAAATGTTCTAAAACTAGATTACGGTGGTGCTTTCCCAGCTAAAGACATTTACCAAGTTCATTGAACTGTATGCTTAGATTGAACGATTTTGTTGCATGTAAATTATACCTCAATAAAGCTGTTAAAGAAACCTGCATAATTCTATGAGGTAGACATTACTCCCACTGTGCAACTGAGAGGACAGTCTCAGAGAGATTGGGTAATTTACCAAAAATCAAGCAGCTAGTCATTGTCAAACCCAAGTCCATGTTGGTATTGACTGCTCCATACTGCTTGTTGGGGTGTGGGAGATACTAGGAACATCGTGATGCTGGTGGGAGCTCCCAGGGCAGGAAAACCCACCCAAGCTGGAGCTGCTGGGGGCTGCTGCCCTTCACAGAAAGTTCTGTGGAAAGGAAGTGAAGAAAGACTCCTGGGCTAGAGACACAGTGTCTAGAGATTTCTGCTGTTCTCAAAGGAAATGTACTCTCATGGGAAAAACAAGGCACACGAGAAGGGTTAAAATTTTGGCTTTGCCACTTAACACTTATGAAACCTTAAGCAAGCCATTCAACTTTTTAGCTTCAATTTCTTAATCTGTGAAAATGACTTAAAGACATATCACTTCCCTTATTGAGTAGTTTTGGCTATTGAATGAGATAAATGACATAAAGGACGAGACCCTTAGTAGAGACCCAATAAAAGTAAATTCCCTTCCCTTTTCCCTCTTGAGGGAAAAGCCCTCAGTCCAACTGTTTAATAACCAGAAGGATTTAGATTACTTAAAAAAAAATGTTGGGGCCAGCCAGGTGGTGCAGTGGTTAAGTTTGTGTGCCCCACTTCCATGGCCCAGGGTTTGCAGGTCTGGACCCCAGGCACAGACCTAGCACCACTCATTAAGCCACGCTGAGGCAGCATCCCACATAAAATAGAGGAAGACATAGATGTTAGCTCAGCAACAATCTTCCTCAAGCAAAAAGAGGAAGATTAGGAACAGATGTCAGCTCAGGCCAACCTTCCTCACACTCACACACACAAATGCTCTTCACTGAGGAAAGATAAATAGGAATTTTTCACCAGGAGCCCTCCTGGGCGTTAGAGCTAGCTGGTCCTCAAATTCTACCCAGGATTTTGCAGTCATGGAAAAAATGTAACCGAAACTCATTTTACTGCATAATTATTTCCTTCCCTTGCTTCATTTCTATGAAGTCTGACATATATAGCTATGGACACTTCACATAAGTTTCAATAAAAATCAAAGGAAATTATGTATATATGTGTGTAACTTACATGTACACAAAAGAACTTACATTATTTGAATCATGGCTTTTTGGCAGGAAGTAAACAAACGTTTGAAACTCTGTACTAAAATGGAACTCAAACAACTGTTTCAGAAATACCAGGTGTTCATTCTATTAGGCTCAGCAAATGATAGCTTGGTAGAAGTCACTATATGCAAAATCTTATAAATTTTCAAGTTTTGAGAGTAAACTCAAAGAGCCCAGAGTATTTTATTTAATATTATTTGAGTAGATGGTAATGAATGCTTTCCCTCTTCATTATGTGTGTCCATATGGAGCTTCTCATGCCTGACAGTCCATGAAAATAATCTGAGGTGCTGTTAAAATGCACACAGCCAAGGCCCCCACACCAGAAATTATGATTTCATAGGACAAAGAGCCCAGCAATTTATTTTAAACAAATAACCCTTGGTGATTCTGGTACAAGTTTTTCTGGACCATACTTGACTCACATCCTACCTATTTCTCAAGGTCTTTCTCCCTCAGGAAAATTTTCATGATAATTCTAGTTCAGGGTTCCCCAGCACACTGTTTAGGATATTAATTCGTGTTATAAAATAGGAGTTATGACCAAATAAGTTTTGGAACACACTCTGAGAAATACTCATTAAGTTTATAATGATCTAATTTTATACTTGCTGTTAGTATCAACTAGCACATATCATTAGTTTTCCTTATTCTGTGTCAATACTGAATAAGTAACTATTTTCTTGTTTTACTTGGCGGTCTCTTCTCTCCAGCTGGATTTGTAAGATCCTTGAGACAGGAGTATATTGTTTAAGTTCTTTGTGCCACACAGGGCCTACATGATAGCTGAAACTGCCCAGGAAAGTCAAAGACATTGATACACAGGCTATTTTAGCTAAATGACACCACAATGGAATTAGTTGGGAAAGGCAAGAATGGCGCCTAGAAGTTCTGTTATTACCTTCTAGGTCCAGTTCCTGAATACGGCTTCCACTAAGTTTCTAGAGGAAACCATACACTTGAAAGACAAGAAGCTCATGGCAGGCCACTCCACATAAGGTGAGCAACGCGAGCTACTACATAGTCAACAATAAAAACTGAAAGGCCGAGAAGAATAGCATGGTATCAAATGCCACACTGCTAGAACAACTCTCCCCAAATGCTATAACATTATGGCTGCTGGGCACTTGTAGCCATACAAAGGCAATGAAAAAGGGTTTAAGTAGAAAAACAGGCAAATTAATTAATTTGTGCCTATTACATAATTCCATGAAATTGTATGTAAAATTTTGTGTGTACTTCTATTTTGGAGGAGGAGGTACATAACATTCATCACAATCACAAAGGGAATCTACAACTCAAAAGGAGTTTATCACTCTCTGGTCAAATACTATATTTTGGTTCATACAATTATGAGGCTTACAAAACCAGGGTTTTTCTATTCCTCCAAATGACATTTTTTTAGTTCGCTTTAAACAGTAATATGGCAGCTTTAATAGAGTGGCACTATTTACAGACCTGAAACTGTGGTATCTTTGCTGGTCCCTGGAGCTAGATGTTTATATACTTACTTAAAGTGGCTCCCTGAATAACCACGGTCACAAGTTGAATAGCATACATTCTTTCAGTTGTATAAATACCAGGGAGTTTATAAACTCTGAAAGAAAAACTACTATTTCTGGTAATTGACCTCAAACTGTATTTGCTAAGCTAATATAAAGCATTGTTCTGAATCAATATAGCCATTTTCTCCAGCAATCATTGGGTGGCATTTCCCCAGACAGTCTTCTGTAGTTCTTGGGTTTGCAAAAGACTTGCAAGGCAATGGATGTTGTAATTCTTTCGGTATTTTTTCAGAGACAAATGAATCGTTAGAGCTACAATTCCAAGGTTTAAAACAATGTGTATAATCAACAAATGCATGGGTAAAGTTGGAGCAATTTCACCCTAAGGATGATTTTTATAACCTGGGTCATCTGTCTTCATCTTTCCTTCCAGTGACTTAGGTTGGGGTTTGCAGTAAATATATTTTGATGATATAAAACCTCCACAACTAAACATATGGACAAAAGAAAATGTAAAATAATTTTACTTCAAGGGCATTGCATTTTTTATGTCATTACATGGGAAGAAAAATATCCCAGAATTAGCAGGTAAATTTTGTTAGTTCCAAAAATAACTTGCTAACCTTTAACTTAGGGATGTGTAAACTGTGGCTAGAACCAAACTCAGGGGTGGCAAGAAAGAGAAGGCTCGTTCCAGAAGTTTTCCTGGAAGAACTGTAACTCCCTGTTAAGAGTGGAATGCTTTTACTTCTGCCTCAGAATTCCTGCTGATGCTGGACTGCAACCGAAGACGTAGGTCAGTGGCTCCCAGTCTTCACTGGCACTTAAATGCCCCTCCCTCACCCCCCCCCCCCCCCGCCGTTTTGTGAACCCCAGGTTTGGAAAGATCACGTCTGCAGTACTTGGGAGAGTGCAGGCACACCAAAAACGCCTAACTGTTTGCTATTATTACACCAAGTTTAAATAATTTCTCCATCATTTGGTAACGACAATTATATATAAAAAATGTTTCTCATCATGAGGACACAAGTATTACCACATCAAGTTAATACCATTTTGGTCAAAAATCAAAAGAACTCAAGGTCATAATGATCTCGTGCATGTTTATCCCGGTAAATAAATGAAAGCCTTTCAGAAATACTGGAGCAGTTGAAGAACATCCAGAACCCATCTTTATGAGTCCAGGGAACCCAAATTCAGAACCACGGGATTTATTTTCAAGGTTTTTTTTTCTTTCTGAAAAACATTTGAAACATTCTTGTGTGAACCACACATTAAAGAGTTGTTGTCATTTGATCATTACTTGTTGTCTTAAAGATAAAAAAACAAAAAGATGAATGAATGCTCCTTAGAGTAGTTTTGAGAGGCTTATCCACAGAGATTCCCATCTCTGCACCTTGTCTATAGGGCTGGGCCTGAGGTGTTTGGTTTGAATTACCTGAAACTGTGTCCCTGGCCTTAGTTGGCTTTATCATGGCCAGACAGACACCCAATTCTTTCTGCCTAGAATTTAGGATTTCAACTGTGATACAAAGAGACTGCAAACAAAGGTCAGATGAGCACAGGGCTTTTAAGGAAAGGTCTGTGTTCGTGCCTTGACGTCCCCAGAACCCTGCTTGAGTCCTTGAAACAAATTTCCCATTTTGGTCTAAAGTAGATCAAATTGGTTTCTGTTACATGCAAACAATAAACCCTTACCAAGTACGCAACAATTCAAATGCTAATTTGTTAGAAAACCCAGACTATCTATGATAAATAACACAGAAAATATCAGATTCATCAGGGTTTCTATGGAGAATTTGAAACAAACATAAGTAACAGGACTCATTTCCAGGGCCCCAAGAGACAGGAGCAGAGGCTCTGTTTGGGCTGGGGATCACACTCAGATTAATCCAATTTGTGGAATTGGGCACCATCTCTCCTCCTAAGTATCTATTTGCATCAGGTCATTGACTCAAACCTGAGAAGCCTCCAGGTTTGAAGTGGTCCCCACCAGCATACATACATAGACACACATTTATCTGCAAGATAGGGAGACACCCTACATAAGCCATTTCTCAAAGTGCGATGTCAGAGCCCACGGGAGAGAATTCAGGAGAAAGAGAGAGGGTGTCTGATGATGAGCCAGTCAGCCGAACATCAGATGGGAAGTGGTGGCTGAGGGAAAAAGAGTCTTGTGATACCCCAATAAACACCCTTGTGGCCTAGTTACCTTAAAGAGAAACAGAGCAGTGGACAGATTCACAAAGCCATGTAACCTTTTGGGGTCTAAGCTGACCTGCATTGGGACAGATCCCAGACCATCATAAGCATCTCTCTCTTTCTCTATTCCTCTCTCTGAGTCCCTTTGGCCTGGTAAGTGTGCAGCAATCCACACTGATATGCACTCTTGGACTAGCACCTGTAGTTGCCGTGGTGGAGATAATCTCAACTCAACCCTATGGAGATGGCTCAGCTGCTGGGAACAGCATCCATAATTCCAGGGCTGAGGCAGGGATGCATCAGGAGCAGAGCTCCCCACCCAGGCCTTGGCACAGCTTGAGTAGAGAAAGTAAAGTTAGACAACGGAGGCTGCAGTCTTATGTCCTGGAGGGTCTGGCAGCACCTGGAGAGCCACCAGTCCAAGCTGTGGATACACCAGCACACCCTCAGCAGACTGCCAGCTCTCCTGGGGCTGGAGCAGGGAGAATTTGTCAGAGACTGAAATCAGCAAAGCATGTGAATCAGCAGGGCTTCCCACGCTATCACAAAGCACAGAGACACATGGAACACATTTCAAGTGCCTGTGGATTCACCATAGAGTAGGACATTGTCTTGCTCACAAGAAGCAAGATAAAGACCCACTAAGATTTGTTTTGGGAAGCTTAAACTGGGAGCATGAATCTTCACAAGGGCTATGAAAGTTCCTTCAAGAAGGCCAGAGAGAGAGGGCCCATGCTTGTGGTCACTGAAACGGAGATGTTAGGCTACTCAGAGAGACTTCTCCCTAAAAAGTAAACTCATTTTAGAGACTAGCTCCTTCACTAGGGACAACTCATTTTTCAAGAGCCATATTGACCATTTCAATAGACAGATGATAGTTACCTGGAGTTTTGCTTTGGTAAATAAAGCAAGCCTGAATCGAGAGAACCTGGTCAAGTAGCTTGTCTGCAGCTGAGACTTAGCCATGTCCTGTCCTCATTTCAAGTTTTTACGGGTGACCCTAACAAGTCATTTCCTCCATGTAATCGGCTCATGGCTCTGCTTTTCAAAATACAGGAGGGGAAAAATCTCTTCCTACTCCAGCAATTAAGCTTGTGGAACCCCGCACACACACATTCTGTGTAAGAACCACCAGACAGTAAGTGCCCGGGGAAGTTTATAGGCAGCCTGGGAATGTTTCATCCGTTGTTTCTAAGACACCCAGACTTACAATTGCAGTTTCCATCATAGGCATTTGACACAATCAGCATTTCTAAAGTGCTTCTCAGTCTAAAATGGCTTCATTCAGTTTTTCTTTAATTCTAAGAGACGATTGATTTTACAGTATACTGGCTAGTGGAAGACTACTTTAGTTTTCTGTATTAAATTAACTTCTGTATCTATTTCCCATTTATAGCTGCATTCAATTGCTATTTATCTACTTTCTGCTTCTATCTCTTAGCACAAGGACTAAGCTGAAATTCAGGTGCTCTGGTGATTGTCAAGTTCTAGCCACAAACGAATTTTAATCCTGCAGGTTTTATACATGCTCCAAATTCATATAACGTGATCTCAAAAATATTTTTAAAGTCTCACGGATAAAATTGTTGTCTAGAAATGGGGTTCTTTAGAAGGTTCTCATTTGAATATTCAAAATATTTCTAAGTTTGAATCTGACTGTAAATACGTCTGCTTACAGTACACAAACAAGATGCCTCATGGCAGGTGCTGGGTTACACAAGTTGCCCATGGTCTCTTCACCCACCTGCACTCTAAAGATGCAGAGGATTGTCCCATGGGGGGCGCGTAGAGTATTAGGAATATACAAATAAACAGAAGGGAAAGTGATTGCAAAGGAGAATTCATTCTGAATGAGGAGTAATGTCAAGGGTGTTGAAAGAGAAGCGCAATCCTGATGGCGAGGATAGAAAAAACAGGTGTGCTCAGGTGGTGACAACCTTCCAGAGAGCTTAGGGGATCTCCCGGTATTCTAATACTGAGCCTTAACCTAAAATCTGCCTTCAATCCCTGTTAACGTTTAAAGCTTAGAATTAAGTGCCTTCCTAAGCTTTCTCAGCTGTTTTATTGGCAAAAGTGGCAGCTCATAGACTGGACTTACTGGTAATACTTCGTAGAAACAGAGTCGTCATAATATTCAATTAGAGACACATCTGTTGAATGTTTAATATGCATTCAGCATTGTCAGGATCCTGTTTCTACTCTCAATGAGTTTATAGTATCTTTTGGGAATTTAAAAATATATACATCTTTAAAGCAGCTACAAGATCTGAGATGCTATCGTAGGCTTGCAGTATCAGAAAGGCACCTCCTCTGGGTTAGAGCCCCTTTAAGTCACCAAAAAAGATACCATCGTTTTGGCACCTAAAAAGAGGAGGTATGGTGACTTTACGCATCTCAAACTGTAGATTTTTTTTTCTTGATTTCACAAAAGCAGTGGCCCTAAGTAAGTTGACTGCCTCCTCCTGGTCTTGCTAGTCTATACCACCAACTCCAGGAGCATCAGCATAACCTGAGGGCTTGTTAGAGATGCAGCATCACAGGCCCCAGCCCAGCTCCACTAAATCAGAATCTGTAGTTTCACAAAATCCCCAGGTGATTTCTCTGCACATTAAGTTTGAGAAGCTCAGCTGTACATGTTTTCTATGATTCATCTATCTACATGATTCTCCTTTCTTTCAAAAAGTATCTATTCTGCTGCTGCCTTCATTGTCAATGAAAACCAAAACCAGCCCCTCTCTGCAAAGTTTAAAGTGAATAAAAGGAGATATTGTTGGCAACTTTTAACAGATTTCCCACCTCCATTTTCTAGAGTGTTCCAACCACATGCCCATACCAGCTGTGTTTACCTCTGTGATTAGACAGTACAATAAATGCACCTAGTGATAAACCAAGTTGATTTAATTAAATGCCTGATAACATATACTTGTTAAAACAGTTGGTTATTTTACCAAAACAATGGAAAATTCCTCTGTCACACAAAACTGCAAATACCTTTATTGGTATGGCCAAATAGACATAACATAATAGTGACTATAATTCGTTAATACACTTATAGAAAAGCTATGGTTTCCAAATTTGTTCTTTAACATAATGAAATTTCCTTTAGAAAGAAACAACATTGCTATCTAATTGAAAATGTTCAGTTTGGTTATCAGACATATGGACTCTGGCCTTCTGAGGCATTTAGAAAGAAACTGGATGCTAGAGGAGAGAGAGATGAAGACATTATTAGTCACCAGTGAACTGTATGCATCTTGAGCCAGTGACACTGGAGCTTGGCGGCAGATAGAGGGAAAAGTGGAAAAATTGACTTCTGAAGGCATGGCCTTTATCTTAGTCATAATTGCATCTTAGCCGACTGTTTACAGTGCCTGAAAAATAGCAACTGCACCAAGAACATAGGTTGAGAAAGTGAGTGAATGATACATAGCAGTATAGCAAAAAAAACCTCTTCCACCAATGGTAGGGATTTAGACACAAAGGAGGAGTCGATTTGTCCCCATGAAGTAGGACACTGCAGCCCTTGTTGAGGGAAGAAAACTCTAAGAACAAAAAGATCTCAGAGAACAGATCAAAAAAAAATACATTTTCTATTCCTTCCAATTCTTCTCCTTGTCCCCTGCCTTTTGGAAACTCCTTTCTTTGGTCTTTGAAGGAGGAAATTAGGAAAAATAGTCAGCCTGCAATAGAGGGACCAGCAGGGACTTTGAAGCCGAGCAAATGTGAGTTTGGATGTAATTGCCTGAAGTGTGTTTTCAATCCAAATTGCATAGATGAGTGAAAGGAGAGCAGCTGCACAGGATGAAGGGGGGAGTGCTGGAAATAAATGCTATGAGATCAAGAATAAAGATTCCCAATTGGGGCGTCATTTGCTTCCTTTAATATTGCCGGAAGTATCTTTTTTCCTCTTTAATCCTTATTGTTTTATCCCTAAACAGAAACATATCAATCACATGCTCTTTGGAAAAGAGCAAAATGCTTCAAAAGCATATAATACTGAAAGTGAAAATTCCCTATCATGCCACTCCCAAGAGAGAAGCATCATTAGCCATATGGTGTGTATTCCTCTAAGAATATTCTTGCTGCTTTGTAATTTAAAAATTTAATTATGTAGTATTTGATATAAATAAAATGTTAATAGTTAATCATTGCGATAGCCTGAATGAGGGCCCCTGAAAGATATCCGTATTCTCATCCCTGGGATCTGTGAAAATCACCTTAGGTGGCAAAAAAGGACATTGCAGATGACACCAAATTAAGGATCTTGAGATATGAGATTACCTTGGATTATCTGGGCGGGCCTTAAATGCAATCACAAGTGTCTTACAAGAGAGAGCAAGAGATTTGACACACATAGAAGGGGAGAGAAGGCAATGTGACCCTGGAGGAAGAGTTTGGAGTGAGGGGGCCACAAATCGGTAGTCACCAGAAGCTGGAGGAAGGAAGGGATGGATTTCCCCTAGACCCTGCAAAGGGAATGCTGCCTTGCTAACGCCTTGATTTCAGCCTTGTTGGTATACTGTTAGCAGAAGCAGGCTTTGGGGACTGAGTCTAGAACACTAAAAGACAAAGAGGTGGGTGTGTGTAACATTATGTTCTGTTGCCTTCTGGAAGAATTACATTTGCACTCTCCCAAGCCAGCCTACTTTGGTTCAGATCCAATCTCTGGGTCCACTATTTTATAGAATTTTTTTAAACTTAGTTTCATAATTTCCAGTTTTTTTTTTTAAAGTATGCTTCTTGGTGAGGAAGATTGGCCCTGAGCTAACATCTATTGCCAATCTTCCTCTTTTATTCTCCCCAGAGCCCCAGTACATAGTTGTATATCCCAGTTGTAAGCTATTCTAATTCTTCTATGTGAGATGCTGCCACAGCATGGCTTGATGAGTGGTGTGTAGGTCCGCACCCAGGATCCAAACCAGTGAACCCTGGGCCGCCGAAGCGGAATGCATGAGCTTAACCACTTGGCCACGGCTGGCCCCTATTTTCTAGAATATTTAACCTATTCTTAAAACTACCCAATTCCCCACAGCAAAATATATTAAGTCCTAATCAATCATGTTTGGGACAATTAGGAAAACATACAAGGGTTTTAAGAATTGTGTTTTTCTTTGATATATACATATTTTAAAGCTAGTTTGGGCTAAAGAAAACACAACCAGGTAAAGTCATTATTTTTCTGGATAAGGGTCAGGATAACAGAATTTGCAAAATCTTAGGGAAACCATTCAGGTCTATGCACATTTCCTCCCTCACCTAGAGATTGACCATGGGTTATGTACTGGCTGCAGTAAGGGGTACATACGCATGTCAGAAAATCCCCCTACGAGAATTTTATCAAGTTGGGAAGTCAGAAAACTTCCTTTGGCAAGAGTCTCTCCTCCACATCTTTATCTGGGCTGATACTTTCCCCCCAGCACATACAGATTGCCCAGTTTTAGGAGACGTGGATTATTTGAAGAGAGAGACAAGAGTTAAATTCAATTTGCAGATCTTCTTGTTTGAAACTTAGGTGGGGGTAAATAAAACTGAGTCCAGCTGCCGATATTTTCTTTTGGCTTTCTTTTCCTTCATTGTTTTGGGCAGTTGAATTGAGAATCATGATCAAGACAATGCACCAGATTCTAAATCTAATCAAAACAAATTTTTTTGAGCATTTACTGTTTATGAAACACTAGGAGAGGCATATTATGGGCTTTACACTCAAGGTGCCTAGAGTTAACCCAAAACAAAAGCTGTTAGAAGAGAGAGAGTCTCTGTGGGCTTGCTTAGTTTAAAGTTCCATCTCTATCATGACCAGAGAGCAAGGGTAGCAACATTTCAGATGGGAGGTCAGAGGGAAGGACAGCATCCCGAGTGATCTGAATGGAGTGTGGCATGCTGTGGTCATGTTTGGGGAAATAGGCAGACCACTCTGATCAGAACACAGATTTGTTTTGACGTGAAAAAAAGAGGTAAAATGGGGAAAGGAAAGGGCCAAGCTGTAGAGGGCCTTGGATGCCAGACAAATGAGTTTGGACATGATTCCTGAGATGTCACAGCCTACTGATGTGTTCTGGATCAGCAGAGCAATATAATAGAAAGGCACTTTAGGAAGATTAATTTGGTACTGATGGGCAGAACGGATTGGAGGGGGTGAAAGTGGAAGCAGAGAGGCAAATTATGAGGTTATTATGGTCACACAGGCATGAAATAATGAAGGTGGCATGAGAGAAATGAAACAGAAGAGACTGTAGGAAAAAGGAGTGATAAGACTTGGTGAGCAACTGAACCACAGGAGAAAGAAAAGCGACAGCAGTTTTGACCCTGAGTGGTTGGATTTCTCCCAATTGACTGAGAATAGGGAAAAAGGCAGGGAAGATGTGTGTAGAATAAAAGGACGAACTATTTCAGAGAAGTTGGCACCCACATGTCAGTGTCCAGCAGTCAAGTGGACATGTGGGACTGAATTATGGGTAAGAAGCCAGGGCTGGAAAGAAAGGATTGAGACTCATCAGAACACAGGCAAAAACTAAAGCCATTCAAACAATCAGCATCTTTGAGACAGAGAACACAGTGCTCACAGAGACTGAGGGGTAACCTAAGCATCATGTCAGAGAGGCATCCAGTGATGGAGACCAAGGAGGTGCTCAGAGAGATGTCAGCAATGCCATATTTGGCTACTGTCACAGAAATAGAACTTAAGAAGGAATGGACTTGGCAATCTTATAGTTAGCTCTCTGCATTGTATACCTTGAACTTAACAAACGGCTCGCTTTAATATGTCTGCATTAGGGACTCTGTGCTCAGTCACAGCTTTGCTCTGGGCTTTGTTCACCGGTTGGTCCTCTCCTGGCTGCACCACTAGGGAATGAAGTCCATGTGTACCTTGTGTAGCTTATTCAACTTAAGAGATCAACTTCACTTCAGCTGATCTTTCCTTTTCCAACCGCACATTTAGAAGGTACCAGGTAATACTGTCACCAAATATTTACTAAGCAACCTACTATGTGAAAGGCCCCATATCAGGGGCTGAACAAACATTTCATTCACTTACAGTCTCTCTTTTAATACAAAAGGTAAGCATTACAAATGTTTAAGTAAATCAAATGCAGGCTGGAACAAAAAAGCCTTAAATCTAACATATGGAGTTAATGGTGCCAGGTTGCTTGTTTTCATAAGCACAAGAGCTTTTTAAGGCTGAGCACTCTGGCTGCGCCCATTAGGTTACGCGGTCCCCTCTGACTTTGTTGTACGACATCTGGTACTTTACTGCCTTAGAGGCTAAAGAGAAATACCACGTGTGCCATTTGCTTTGTCTCAGTCTTTCTGAAAGGTTTCATTTCCACTTGGTCTCTCTTTCTCTGTTAGTGGTAATGTTCTTCAAGGGTTTCAGAAAGTCTGGTGTTAATAGATTTTCTTTCAACTTTTGGATAAGTCACATGTCCATTACTCAAAAAGTAAGTAGGGGAATATACAACTAAGATTTGCACACTAGCTCTACTTTTGTAAAGTTTTTAAAGGATAGTATTGCCCTGATGACTTCAAGTATTTGACCCAAAGTATATGCATTGTGGCTAAAGCCTAGGACACACCAGCATCGCGACACTGACTGAGAGGGTCAGGTGCAGATTAACGACAGAGGTTCAGGGTGACACTTTTTATGGCAAAGCTGGAATGTTACTTTAACAAAAACCCCATTTCAAGGATCAATGGCTTCTAGCATGTGGGAAAAAAAATGAAACTTTGCAAATATGTCTGAATTTTACACAATTTGCCAGCTGTGCAAGAGGGCTTAGAACTGAAAGGTACTTTTTCCTTAGGGGCTTTACAAATGCTGCCTTCACCACCTGTGTTACCTTTGGCAGCCAGCTGGACCTTCTTATTTGATAAACTTCATCAGTAGTTCACAAACACTAGTCTATAGATGCGATGCATCAGAATCGCTTGGTAATCATTTAAAGATAGATTTCTGGATACTCTGATTTAGTACATTTGGGGTACATTTGGGGTATTTGTACTTACACTTGTTAAATCCGCAGGTAATTCTGAGACGCAATTAGCTTTGAGGTCAGCTCGGTTCTTTCTAGATGTATTATTCTACGACTGGAAAATTCTGTGAAATAAAGGCTGTGACCCAGGGCGAGCTTACATTTTCGTTGTGCTAAGTATGGCATCAAGGCACTGTATCCTTCCCAAATGAGAAAACGATAGCCCTTCTCTAGTGGACTGAAACAGATACTAATTTGAGAACTTGGAAATCTCAGTCTTAACTATAGCAAATGTAAAAATTTCGGAGGAAACATTGTCATCTTGCCCTATTTTGTCCTTATTTCAGAGGCATTTGAAGCATTTGATATTTCCTTCTTTTCTGCACATGTATTGGAAGAAGAGATATTAGAAACACAATGACATACCCAAGACATGGAAATCAAAACAGAACTGAAGTTTCCTCTACACTTGTCTAGTGCTTTTTTTTTTTTTTTAAAGATCAGCTTTGAGCTAACATCTGTTGCCAATCTGTTTTTTTTTCTTCTTCTCCCCAAAGCCCCCCGGTACATAGTTGTATATTCTAGTTGTAGGTCCTTCCAGTTCTACTATGTGGGACACCGCCTCAGCATGGCTTGATGAGCAGTGCTAGGTCCACACCCAGGATCCAAACTGGTGAAACTCTGGGCCACTGAAGTGGAGAGTGCAAACTTAACCACTCAGCCATGGGGCTGGCCCTGTACCCTAGTCTAGTTCTTATGAAATACATAATTACATGATAAAATTCAATCTCTCCTGTTACTCTATCATTTTAATGTTAAAGGAAGAAGGTAATCTACCTTCATGGAAATACCACAGCCACCATCTCCTCCTCACCTCCTAAACAGAAAAAAAGAATCAGCACAAACAACGTCCCAAAGAAACATCCTTACAATGTAAAAACTAGCACAATTCAAAAAATAAGATCATAAACATTACTCTAAAACTTTCTATTTTCATTTAATAATATATCACACACATTCCTCCAGGTTGATGTGTGCCCGAGACATTCTTTGTAATAGCTTCATTATATTCCATGGTCTAGACAGATATATCATAGTTTTTCCAATCATTCATGTTCTTGAGGGACTTTCAGTCTGTTTTCAGGTTTTTTTTTTAATCACTAAACATAGTGCTCAAATAAACATTGTAACACATGCTAGTTCTTTTATTTTGGACAAGTATTTTCTAAGGAATGGGATTGCTGTGCACAAGGGTGCAAGGATCTTAACTCCTACTAGATTCTGCTGGATTATTTTCCAAGCCATTTCACATTTCCACCATCACTGTATGAGAGTTCCACTTTCTTCCAAACCTTCACCAGCACTGAACATTTTTAATCTTTTAAAGTTTTGCTAAGCTGATATAAGCAAAATGACATTTTATTGCTTTAATTCGCATTTCCCTGTGAGCGAAATGTATCTTTTCATGTGTATTGGCTCTTTGCACATCCTCTTCTGTGAATGGCCCTCTAGGATAAAATAAAGTTATCTTTTTCCTCACATCATGTACAAAGTAATTCCAGGTAGATTAAAGGCCTAAAGACCACAAAATCAGAAGGAAAAAAAACAACCCAGAACATTTGTATAACTTTGAGCAGAAGAGATATTTTACATTTTAAACAAGATAAATCTAAATGCCACAAACGAGAAAAAATTAAGGGTAGATTTGAATTTAAAACCATTAATACTGTGTATGGAGATTCCTCAAAAAACTAAAAATAGAACTACCATATGACCCCAGCTATCCCACTACTGGGTATCTACCCAAACAACTTGAAGCCAACAATCCAAAGTAACAAATGCACCCCTATGTTCATTGCAGCACTATTCACGATAGCCAAGACATGGAAAAAATCCAAGTGCCCACTGACCCATGATTGGATAAAGCGTATGTGGTATATATACACAATGGAATACTACTCAGCCAGAAAAAAGACAAAATCATCCCATTTGCAACCACTTGGATGGACCTGGAGGGTATAACACCAAGCGAAGTAAGCCAGACTGAGAAAGAAACACCAGACGATTTCAACTCACATGTGGAATATGAACAAACACATGGACAAAGAAAATAGTTCAGTGGTTACCGGGGAAAGGGGGATGGGGGTGGGCACAGGGGGTGAAGGGGCACTTATGTGGCGACAGTCACGAAATAACGTACAACTAAAATTTCACATTGATGTAAACTATTATGAACTCAGTTTAAAAAAACTGTTTATATTGTCTTTTGCCTTACACAAAAAGTCAAAAGACATGATAATTGGTAAAAAACCGTGTGCTATATGTATATATGATACAAAGAATTAATATCCCTAATACAATGGTTCTCTCAAAAAATTGATACAAAAAAGGCAAAAGGAAAAAAGAAAAATGAGCTAAGGATACGTATCCAGTGATGGTTTTCCACTCTCACGCACAGCCTCTGAAGACTCCTGTACTTAAAATGTAGACAAAGTGTGTGTTCACATCAGAGTATTGACTACATGACCTTGTCCTATACACATCCATTCTCTGCCTGTGGAGCTTCTTGGCATTTGGGTCTGCTGTCTCACGCGGCCCGTTGCCTCTGGCAAGCCTCACACAGCTAATGAATCACATCTGAATTTTCCTCTTGATATTTCCCTCCAAGCTCCCCTTCAACTCTGCAGCCAACTCACAGCAGCCCAACTGCCTCTTGAAGCCAATGGCTGATATTCAGAAAGTTCTGTGCACAAAGCAAAGGGCCCCAGCGAGTACCATTTCACAACTTCAGGCGCGCCCTACAACGGAAGGACCACATTCAGTCCCAGAGTTTAGAAACTGAGTTTAGGAAAGGCATCCGTGCTGTTTTCATACACATCAGAATTTAAAGCTCTTACTTGGATGCCACATGTGCAGATGAGGAGCAGCTGAGATCGTCCATGAGAAAGTGCTTTGCAAAGTCTAAGGTATTACATACAAGCAACAGTAACATATTGGGCCAAATTTCCCTTTAAAAGCACACGATTAAAAATAATCAGTGATTAGGGGAGCATCATATACCCTTGGCTCCTTTTTCCCTAGTTGGAGACAGCACATCTCTCGCCAGCTCTCATCTGCTGTACACAACATCCTCAGAAAGGCATCTCCTCTCTTATTAGTCATCAGTTCCTTCTGAACTGGTAGCTCTCTGTACTACTTCTCCTTTATAACATTAATCACAGTTGTAATTAACATCTGCCACCTTGGCTTGAGTGTAAACTCAATGATAACAAGGACCACATCTATTTTGTGCAGGATGCTCAGCATACTACTAGGTACATAGCAGATGATTAAAACATTTGTTGAATGAATAAATGAAAGTCTCAGCATCTTGCTTATTTATATCCTGCTTGTTGTAAGAATCAAATTATTGTTTGTTCACCTGTGAACTGTCTGTCTCCCTCATGAAAACATGAGCTTTACAAGAACAGGGGCTTGGCTGTCTTATTCCTAGCTATTTATTCCCAACATCCTATGGGTGCTCAAAGAAAATTTGATAAATAAATGAATATAGGTCCCAGTATACGCTATTCTTGGCTGACTTAATGGAACTTTGAGATCATTACCACCTCTGTTTCAAAGGTCTGTGATTGAACATTGTGAGCACTCCCAATTTCTATATGTGTAATGTCCTTTACGTGTACCATTTAATGTACCGCTATATTGTCTGTATTATAAAACATACAAAAATATAAATTAAAATAAGGATGAGATAAAATAAATGTTAGATATATAATGTTTTCTTTGGCATCCTACTTTGGAGACCATTTTTTCCTGGATGGCAACGAGTCACCTTCAGTTACACCACAATCAGCCACAAAGGCAGCTGCAAAGCTCACCTTTTCCAATAGTCTTTAAGCAAAAGCTTGTGTTTTAAGAGAAAAATCTCTTTAATCCAGGTTCTAGAACGTATGAGAGAGGGAGGCAAAGAAAAATGATTTGCAAGTGATTGAAAAGTAGTTTTTATCCAGGAGTTCTTTTTCTGGTAGTTTTCGGTTGAGGTTACAGGTTAGGGAGAGAATCAAGCATTCATAGATCGTAGGTGATGTCTATTCAAAAAGCGAGAAGTGCAAAGTACTAAAAAGCCAGAGGAAAATTAAGGATGAGGGATTTTTATCAGGCAGTGGAGTAGTGGTAGAGAATTTATTACAAACTTTCCTCTCAATCCGTGCCCCATAGAGGCAAGATGAAATAGCTCTTAATCTTCTTTGGAAAATCAAAAGATGTTCAACCTGGATTAGGTTCTGATTATCACTATCATGGCAGCTTTAAAGAGAAATTGATGGTGTGGGAAACCGCTAGCAAATATTTTTCTTGAATTTCTTCTCAAAATATAATGGGCTAGCTCAGGCTGGGAAAAATACATGTCATAGGGGAATACATGTAAAAGTGTAATGGATTCTCCTTCCAGTCACTTGAAATGCTTTTTCCTGACCCACTGTGTTAACTTTTAAACGAAAACCTAAATACAGATTTAATCATATGGTAGTGTTGAGACCGCCGAAGAATTTCTATTTGAGAACCCATCTACTGAAACACACACATCAGCATGACGCTGGTTGTTTCTGGTATTATTCTAAGCTGAAAAGCCTTAAGCCCCGCTCCTCTCGTGCAGCCTCCCCAGTATGTACGTGACACGCAGCAAGGCAGCCGCTTTGGTCATTTAATGCTTCACTGGCATGCCCAACAATCTCATTTTTGCTCAGAAATAAAAAATGAACGTGCTTTAGTTTTCAGTCAATAGTTTGGCACTGAGTGTTATATTAAATTTACTGACTTCTGATTCTTATTTGCAATGCTTCTAGAACAGTTTTGGCATAAGGCACCACAGAAGCTGAAGTCCTTGCTATAGGGTTGAGGTTTTTTTTTGGGGGGGGGGTGGACTTTTACGTGTTTAAAAATTACTTTTTCTCTGAATATACTAGTTGTTCATGCTTCATGTGGAATTAGTAAATGTAGAAAAAAGTAGAGAGAGGAAGAAAAAAATCACCTGTAATGTTATCAGTTAGTCATAATAATCATTTAATATTTTGGGGCACTTTTTTCCCAGATATAGTTCACTATACCAGCCCTGGTGGTCTAGTGGTTAAGATTTGGTGCTCTCATCGCCACATCCTGGGTTTGTTTCCCGGTCATGGAACCACACCACCCATCTGTCGGTTGTCATACTGTAGCAGCTGTGTGTTGCTGTGATGCTGAAAGCTACACCACCCGTATTTCACATACCAGCAGGATTGCCCATGGTGGACAGGATTCAGCAGAGCTTGCAGACTAGACAGACTAGGAAGAAGGAGCTGGCCACTCGCTTCTGAAAAACTGAGCTGTGAAAACCCCATGCACAGCAGCGGAGCATTGTCTGATACAGTGCCAGAAGGGGAAAGGATGGCACAGAAAGACTAGGCAGGGATCTGCTCTGCTGTACACAGGTGCTAGGAGTCAGATTGACTGGACGGCACTAACAACAAATAGTTCACTATATCATATATAAGAAATTATAGTTACACTTGAGCTGTGAATACAGCTCTGTATCCTGTTTTCTGCCCATTTCATATTGTATCTCAAGCATTAAAAATTATTTGTAGACATTTACAAGGGGCACAAAACATTCCTTAATATGCACTGTAATTAACCTTTCTCTTATTGTTGAACATACAGGTAGCTTCCCACATGTTGACAGATAAATAAATTGGTGATAAATACCTTTCCATATACTCAAACTTTGCCTACATTTCAGATAATTCCATTAGGAAAGCTTCTCAGAAATGAAACTACAGAAAGTATTAATGCTGCAAATAGATTACATTTATTGAGTTTATATGTGTGAGGCTCCGTCCTAAGGACTTCACATATACGGACTAATTCAATATTAGTCCAGTTTTACTGATGAGAAAACTGAGGCAGAGAGAGATGAAGAAGTCCCTCCAAGGTCACCTAGCTAGAAAGTGGAGAAGCTGGGATGTGAACCCGGGCGGTCTGAGGATGGAGCTGGTTCTCCTAACCTTTCTGCTATGTGGGCTCTCAGATCACATGGGTAAACCTGATCCCAGCAGCTCATAAACACTGGACTCTGAAGGAATAGACCAGCTCATTGAACCCCTGCACACTACAGAAAGCAAGACCCAGAAAGATTAAGCGGCTTCCTAGAGTCGCACAGATAGCTAATCGTAGATCTAGAACTTACATTTCCTGACTCTTCAGCCTGTGATCCAAAAATTTGCTACTAAAGCCTGGCCAGGGAACCATAGCATCAGCAGCACCAGGGAGCCTGTTAAGAAATGCAGAGTCTCAGGCCCCACCCCAGCCCTCCTGACACTGAATCTGAATTGTTAACAAGATCCCCTGCTGATTCGTCAGCACATTAAAGTTCGAGAAGCTCTGGAAACACATTCTGTAAACTTGACAGATCTTTGTTTGGTGCTTTAATGGAAAATCTGCATATAAGCTGCCAGGATTGTGACAGCATGGAAAAAAGGTCCTTGTTTTTCGGAGTTAGTTAAAGCTTATATTACATTGAACCATAGGAAATTGCTATTACTTTAGATGAAGAACAGTCAAATACTGGCAGCTTATTGTGGTTCAACTTCAGTGGGTAGAGGGGTAATGACAATAAAACTTACAGTTTATTTGTAGTTTTAGTGAACTACAGTCTGTGTAGGGATTGGACTTGACGGAAGAATGACCAGTTCCTCCCCCTGAAGAGCGTAGTTTAGTCAGGAAAAACAATTAAACAGATAGCTATAATACAAAATGGTAAGTGCTACTGAAGGGCGTTCTGAGAGCTCAGGAGGAAGTTAAGTGATGTTCTGGAAGACAAATGCTATGGAAAACAATTATTTGCTTCTGTTAACAGCAAGAAAGATGAGCTTACAAACCTTAGCCAAATTATTAAATGGGTATCCTCATCAGCTGCTCAGAGCCTGATAAAACAAGTAGGTAAGGACAGAAGGTGTTCCACAAAGTACAGGAGATGGGAATTGCCACGTGAACTGTGAAAGCAATGACTGTGTTGTTCTTAATGGTGATAGAAGGCAAAGAAAGTTTCAGGTCTTACTACTTAGGGTGTGCTATTCTCATGGGCCCCAATTTAGCCATTTCTATTTTTCGAAGTTAATGGATATTTTTAGTTGGGTGAAATGAAGAAATGGCTTTCCACTGTACTATGAAATGAACAGAAGAATATTTCAAATAATTAATACTTACAGATATGATATGTTTTCCAGAAGCCATGCATAATAACTTTTAAATAAATTGTACAATATGTGTAAGAGTACGAAAGCTTTGTTAAATATTTACCATAAAAATTTTCAGTAAATCATTCTTTTAAGTACTCGCAATTTGCTATTATAGAAATGAGACTGGGTCATCATGTTGATTTTGCCTCTTTCCACTGGTTGGTTTAGAATGCTTAATTTGGGGAAAGTTGAAGCTTTGAATTCGCGATAATTTCACTTTACCATTTTATCTAACTTTTTTTTTATTAAGATCCCTTTCCTAGAAAGAACTAACCTACCAATAGCTGGGCCCATGGTGAGCTATTCATCCTGGAGTTAAATGCTGTCTATATAAGTTGCATTAAAGGAAAAAACAAACGCTTTTTCACATACAAAAAAGAGGCCAAGATGGTGGCAAGTCCTTTGGCACGTCACACGTGTTCTTGAGAAACTATGTATTAGTTTCACAACTGGGGAGTAATTCTCCAACCTTGGGACCTTCCTCTTGCTATTTCTCAGCTGGTCCTCATCACCTCCTACTTCGTCCATAACTCCTTAACTCAAGGCTTTCTAAGACTTCAAGCCTTTCTCATGGAGACCACCTGATATCACACAATTTGTCTGGATATTTACTGATTTTACTAAAGCTTGACTGTCGCTATGGGAAGCATGCTGAGCTCCAATCAGGAAATGCTGTAAGCCTGAGGACACTTTGAACCACACAGCGCTCTATTTGATCACTTCTGCTGTTCAGCTTTTTATTGTTAGCTCAAAGGCAGCCCACCTCTACTCTCCAGGGCCCTTCCGTTTCTGGGGTCCCTGGAGTTTATATGGCAATTTGAGTAGGGGAACTGAGTACAGGAATTGTAAGCGAACATATTCTTATTGCATCAAGACATCTAAAGAGTCAGAAAAAGATGGGCTAAAAGGAAGAACGTGGACAATAAAGTTCTGAGAGATCATTTAGAAGGCCTTTGATTCATAAAAATTATTCAAAGACTAGAGAAGATGTTAAACTCAACGTGAACTGATGATTAAGGCGTGCTCTATAATCTCAGATGAGTTCATAATGACAAAAAGGCAAGGATCACGTCCCTAAATCTGGTAAGAGGCAACGGCTGATACGCACGCTGGCCAGCTGGTGCCCATTGTGGCAGTATCCAGGAAAGAGCGGTTTAGCCTCCGAGATCTCTCCAAGGCAGAATGCTGCTCAGAGCAATTTTAGGAGCCTGCATAAGTAAAATGTCTGAGACCAAACGTGGATAATTGTGCAAATGACACCTGAAACACATCGAGCAGGCAGCCGTGACACGAGGAGGAGGAATACCGTGCTTAGGCACATGGGGGTGTTAGCTTTAGGGATCCCCCATTCCTCCTGCAGCCGCAAGGGGCAAATGGTTTCTATTTCTCACGACTTATTGATGAAATCTAGTCTGGCAAAACTGCCTGCAAATGTCAGCAGTTTGATTCATAATTAGTTTCCTTCCTTGCCTGCCTTCCTCTCTCCTTCCCTCCATCCATCTAAACTTTTGCTGAATACACTAGACACTATTTGGGGACTGAGAGAATACAGATAAGAATAAGATATAGCACCTTGCTCTCAACTTGCTTATAACTGCAAAGATAAGACATTCACAAACAACTATAATGCCCAGCAGCGTGTGCTGATGGTTATAAAGGACAGATGGAGTGCTGCAGGCTCTCAGTGGAGGCAGCAATCAGAGCTGATTGGTGGGATCAGGGAACTCTTGCTGGAGGAGTAGCGTTTAAAGTGGCTCATGAAAGGCAAGCAGGCGTGGAGGAGGGAGGGCTTCTCCAGAAACGTGTGTCACCTAGACAAAGGCAGAAAGGAAGGGAGTGGAGGTGATTTTAAGACGTTTCACAGTGTTAAGAGGAAGCAGAGGGCTATATGCAGGGGAGCAGCAGGAACACAGGGTGAGGGGCCACTCCCCTCAATGGCTCAACTCCAGCCATGTCACCTTGGCGCTTGTCCTCCACAGGGGTCCTCGAACTTTAGCTTCCATCACCAGGAGCGCTGGTTAAAGCCCTGGAGTTCCTGGGGGTCGGGGGGGGGGGGGGGAGGGCGTGGCCTGAGATTTAGCATTCTAACCAGTTCCCGGGAGATGCTGATACTGCTGGTCTGAGAACCACTGTCAGGGACATGCCACACAGGCTCCCACCCAACCTGCTGTTTCCTGTGGGGAAATTTATACCCTCAGATTGTCTCATGGCTCCTGGTCTCATTTCAGTCCTCTCTTCTCTTCTCTGGACACTCTATCCCCTTTTTATGCTTTATTTAGCTTCATAACCCTTATCAGAACTTAACACTATGGTTTATTAATTTCCTGTCATTCCATTAGAATGTAAGCTCCATGAGAGACTGCTTTATTTACTAGTGGCTAAAGCAGTGCTATGTGCCTAGCACCCAGATCCATGTATTCTTAGGCTTTAAAATAGTGTTGAGGGGCTGGCCCCGTGGTCGAGTGGTTAAGTTCGCGCGCTCCGCTGCAGGCGGCCCAGTGTTTCGTTGGTTCGAATCCTGGGCGCGGACATGGCACTGCTCATCAAACCACGCTGAGACAGCGTCCCATATGCCACAACTAGAAGGACCCACAACGAAGAATATACAACTATGTACTGGGGGGCTTTGGGGAGAAAAAGGAAAAAAAAAAATAAAATCTTTAAAATAGTGTTGAGGGGCCCGCCTGGTGGCTCAGCAGTTAAGTGCACATATTCCGCTTTGGCAGCCCGGGGTTTGCTGATTCGAATCCTGGGTGCGGACATGGCACTGCTTGGCAAGCCATGCTGTGGCAGGTGTCCCACATATAAAGTAGAGGAAGATGGTCATGGATGTGAGCTCAGGGCCAGTCTTCCTCAGCAAAAATGAGGAGGATTGGCAGCAGATGTTAGCTCAGGACTAATCTTCCTCAAAAAAAAAAAGATAGTGTTGGGCACATTGCAGGCACTCAATAAATAGCGTGGACAAAATGAGTGAGATAGTGTCTTAGAAAGAAGAGAGGCAGGTAAGGGATCTGTATAGTTTGAAGTAGAGAGGATGGAGGCCAAGATAACAGGTCAGATGCCACATCACCTCCATCTGATCAGTAAAGGAAAAGTTATATTTCTATGCTTCGATTAGTAAAAGTTTTGGGGTCAGGGTAGGAGGTAGGGAGGGTTAGGTCGACTAGGGGCTTGAAGTCATTGGAGAGTTTTTTGGAAGAGCTGTTGTGAAGAATGAACTACCTCAGCCAACTAGGATTCTAGGGAAAAAGAGAAAAAAGAAACCCTCATTTTAGGGAGAGGAAATAAGGCAGACTATGTTTCTCTCTGAAACACCAAAGTGGTTTTCCTGTCAGATATTATATTAAATGATTTTCTACTCGTCACCTGGAGTCATTTCCCTCTGCTTCCACACAGAGACCTGAAAATTTAGGGAACAGGCCTCCCCCATGTGTGCTCCTTTTCTGCCCTATAAGTCAAGGGCTGAGAATATTTTTTCAGTAGCAAGTTTCCAGCTACTCCAAATATCCTGCTACACGGGCCAGTCCCAAATGTCTCCAATCCTCCATATGTTTAGCAATTTTGATGCCAAATACATTGCTATCACAACATTGTACACACATTACAGACATTCCATGGAAACATGATTGATAGGATGTAATAGGACCCCAACCATATCTTATCAGAAACCTTGTGTCTTCACTGCGTTCACAAAAATCACAAAAAAGAACTAGTAGACATTTAGGTTATTCATGAATTAGTCTGATAAGAAGAGGACAATCTGAAAGGTAGATGGAGATGAAAATACAGCAAATGAGGTCACATGTGCAAATGGTTACAGTTTCTGTAGATGCAAAAATACACCAGCATTCTCATCTGGTGACAAAACGTGTGATCCTGTAGAAGGTTCATTCATTAGCAGTTGGTAATACAAGACTGAAATGCTATAAAAATACATGATGTGTGTGTTAAGAAAACAAAGGTTGAGAAAGAGCAGGAAGGGGTTGTGTTGACCTAATATATTTGTATTTTCATTTGTTTTTTCCAGTTTAGATCATTGGATTAAAACATAAGCCCCCAGGAAGCAGAGACACTGCCACTGTCTGTACTCTGAAGATTCCTAACCCTACCTGGGGATAAGGAATGATGGTCAGTAGGTCGTCATTGGTACTCTGGGTACTTGGTCAGTAAGTTTCACGGAATGAGGGAGGATGGGAGGACTGGAAAGATGGAAGAGGAGATGGTACCTTTGGTTCTCAGGTAACTGACAGGAGAGAAGGGAGGCCCATTCGTTTGGTTAAGACGACACTAAGATGTTTTCTCAGATCTTTTACTTAATTCCCCAGGAAGATAGACGGTAATGGAAAGGTAATCAATTTTGTAACGGGATGTGTCTACATGACAGCCTTTCCAACTAATGTTGGACAGAATAATTTACCTAATATAATACCTTATATTATATTATGATTTACAAAGTACTTTATCCTTTCCTTCAATGCTAGAGAAATGCAAATTAGTGGCAGCCTTTTCCTACCTATTTTTTCTTCCGTTGCTGTTTCATTTCTGTCCTATTTCATTTTGAGCTCCAGAAATTGCTTTAACACAAATCTTCAGAGCTAAACACATATTCTATGTGCTTTCAATAACAGCTTGGTTTCTCTACTAGCCAGGGTCCCAGCAGAAACAGAATGCTACTCAGATGATTCAGCTGAAGAGACTTTAATAAAGGGACTATTTACAGAGATGTGGGCAGGGAAAGGGAACAGACAAGGGATGCTGAAGCACCCAGAGATTAGTGATTCCTGGGCCTGAAGGGACAAAGGAAGGAAGGAAATTACACTCCTGGAGGGCAGAGAGAGCTGGCCCTTGAAGGAGGGGCTGCCCAGCAGGAGCCATTATTGTGGAGGCTAACAGCTACTATTGGGACTGTGGCACAGAAACCAGGAAGGAGGGACAGAAATACCCCTAGCTTTCTCTCCTCCTGCCCTCCATTCTTCTGCTGGGGAAGGGAGCCAGACACAGGCCACAGAGGCCAACCTTGCAGGCACAGAGAAGAGAAAGGCAGAGAAGGGATAGGGAGATTTCTGACATTAAGCTTAATTGACTTGCTTTTTGGCTTCCTGAGGGCTTATTTAAAGATATGTCCTCACTCTTTTGTGAAGTTGTAATAGGTTAAACTGTGAATGGTGGCGTGTTCCAGGCAACATGAGGCAACATGGAATGATCCTCAGGAAAATCATGGAGCTGGGTTCATGACTACAGACTCATCTCTACCATTGCTGGACCCTCAGGAATGCTTGGTGGTCCTTCTGAAAGTTCAAATCATTTCCCTCAGGAACAGTTTTTAAATTTATTTATTTATATTGGCTCCTGAGCCCACATCTGCTGCCAATCTTTTTTTTTTTTTTTTCCTTCTTCTTCTCCCCAACCCCCTCAGTACACAGTTGTATATTCTAGTTGTGGTCCTTCTGGCTGTGCTATGTGGGACACCGCCTCAGCATGGCCTGATGAGTGGTGCCAGGTCCACGCCCAGGATCCGAACCGGCAAAACCCTGGGCCAAAGAAGTGGAGTGTGCAAACTTAACCACTGGGCCACAGGGCCAGCCCCTTCAGGAACATTTTATATTTAAATCATCTCCCTTTTTATCAGGTTCCCTGTCCATTATCTCTTCATAGGGCCTGGACCTTTCCTCCTCCTTTACAGAGAAAAGAGATGCCAGCTAGCTTTCTGTCTCTTCAGAGATCTAACTCCATCACTCTCCTCCTTTATCTCTAGTCTCTCCCTCTTTTCTTATTCCTACTACCTGGCACAAAATATGGCCATATCTGTAATATTTCAAGAAGTAAAAAGAAAATAACAAAACCCTTCTTCAACTCTAGTTACTGATTCTCCACCTCCGTCACCATCTTTCTTTCATGGATAAACTTCTTGAAATTATGGTCTACGCTTGCTGCTAGTCTCCTCACATCTCATTCGTTCCTCAACCTACCATGGTCTAGTTTTCACTCACCAACCTGCCAAAAGCACCTTTGATGGCAAATGATTTTGTTAATGGCCAAACCAATGGGTATGACTTTGCAGAACTTGATGTGACTGACCTCTCCTTTTTTGGATGTCTTATTTTCCTTTAACTGACATTTCCTAGGTTTCTTATTCTCTTCCTAGGCCTTTCTACTAGTTTATTCTCTGGCTTTTCCCATCTGTTCTATTCAAGTTTTGGTTATTCTTTTCAAGTAATGAGTGCTTCCTGGGTGCTCCATTCTACACCCAAGGTTTCAAGAAATTCTCTTTACACATCAGTTATTGGAATCTATTTCACATTCTAGATCTTTCTCTTGGGCTTCAGATCCACCTAGCCAATTGTGCACTTTATGGGCACCTCAAACAAGGGATATCTGAAAAAGTACTTACTTTCTCTGCAAAGAGCCCAGTCCTGTCACCCAATCCTGAGCATCACTTTACACTACTTTCTCTTTCTTCTCTCCATTTGGTTACCTAATTGTGAAAATCTACCTCCTAAATCTCTCTTTAACTGGTTACCTCCTTTCCTTCGATTGTCACTGCCATAAGCCAGGTGCTAGCTTGGCCCAGGCTCTCGTGTATTACCATGATCACCACAACATCCCAGTCTTCTTGCCTCCAAATCTTCAGCCCCCAAGGTTCGCCTTCTCAAGGATGGTCAAGGGAGCTTTCTTAAAAACAACAACAAAACCTAATCATCTAAATTCCCTGCTTAAAATTTTTCACTAGCACCCTCTTACCTTTGGGAGAATCCAGAACTTCATGTTATGGGGCTTAAGGTACTTCATGACCTTGAAGTCTTACCTCACCTCTCATTACTCCCACCAAGAGAATACCCTTTATTTTATCCATACTTCATTGCTCTGATTTTCTAGACTTGACCAAGCTTTCTCACCTGTACAGTCATGCACTGCATAATGATGCTTTGGTCAATGATGGACTGCATATAATGGTGTCCCATAAGATTAGTACCATATAGCTTACATGTGTAGTAGGCCGTACCATCCATGTTTGTGTAAGTACTGTAGGAGAGGAAGAAATCTTCCTCTGACCTTCTAGGTTCTTCTGGCTGGTCTAAGAAATTGATATGAGACTAACAGAAGAAAAACAAAAGTTTAATAAGATTTATACATGAGAGAAACCCAGGAAAACCAAATAACTTGCCAAAATGGCCAAAGCCCTCCTCACCTTAAATACTATCCTTAGCTAAAGACAAAAGAAGATGTTGGGGTAGAGAGAGTCAGGGACTTCAAAGGGAAGCAAGGCAATTCATAGGTAGGTGAAAAGGAGCAAACATTTGGAAAACAAGTGTTTGGCCACACAGAAACAGAAGAATACAGAGGGGAGCCCAATAAACAGACTTTTCTAGGTTCCTCTCTGTCTACCACCTGGTTCATGTTATGCTAAGGTGATAGCTTGATTCCTGAGACAGGTTTTTTTAATCTGAATTCTTTTAGGCAGTTAAGGGGGAGGTAACAAGAAAAACTTCGAGTCTTTTGTTTTTTAAAAAATAATCAGCCTGAAATTATTCTCATGTTAAAGAGACACATTTTGAGGTGGCAAATTTTGTTCCCCTTTAGTATTTTCTATGATGTTCACACAACAAAATTGTCTCAAGACACATTTCTGAAAATGTATCTCCATCGTTAGACAATGCATGACTGCAGCTCTTGGCACAGGCAATATATTCCCTGTGTCTGGAAAGCCTTAACCTGATTTCTACTTGTTCCTTCTGACTGAGATAGGGGCCGTGTTCTTTGAGCACCAACCATTTAAAAGAAACTGTAAAATACCCTGCGTATTTAATAATCCACTCAAATTCCTGTTTGTCTTTGAAGACTCACGTTGCGATCAAGAAGCCTTCTTTGACTTCTCTCCACCCTTCAGTCTGGATTACGTGACCCTCTCCGGCACTCACTGGCACCAAGGGTCTTCTCTGGAGGGCACAGTGATCCCAGAGTTGGAATTGTTTGTTTACTTGCCTGAGTTACTCATTACACTGTGCACATGGATTGCCCTTCTATCTCTGCTGTCCCAGACTAGCAGAGGGCAGGTACCCTACAAATATTTATAGAAGTGAAATTAAATCCTCCCTCAGTAAACACTGCTCAGCCTTGCCAAATCATTTTACTTCATCCCCAACAACTCTAGGGAATAGGAAACAGTAAGAAGATTCCTGGATTCACCAAAGATAGTGTTGTCAACTGTAAAGAATGCTGTGAACTCAGCTGACCTGGGTTTTAGTCCTAACTCTACCACCAGCTCTGCAAATCCTTTTGCCTTTTGGGAGTTTTGCTTCCTTATTTGTTAAATAAAGAGATTGGACTGTGATTTCTGTCTCCTTCAGTTCTGACACTCTGTGACTGAAAGAGACCATTTACAGAATAAAAATGCACACTTTAAATCAGCTTGAGGTACAAAATTCTAAAAGCCTATTAGGATGCATTGTTTCTTCAGGAGAACCAAGTGGAGGGGAGAATGGGTTGATAATCGTTAACTATCAGAGTGACCACTGAGAGACAGATTACTAGTTATATCTCAGTATGTTGTCCCAGATCTGCCCCACCCTGTCCTGGCTAAAGATATTATTTCACAGCCTCCCTTGCAGCTAAGGCCATCTAACTGATTATGGCCAGTAGGAAGTGATATTTGAACTTCTGGACTGTGCTCTTAAGGGAAAGTAGAGTGACTATTCCTTTCCACTTTCCTGTTGGCTGGCAAGACCTAGAAGGTTCCTTCTTGAACCACATTTGCAAGTTGAGTGTTGAGCATGGCAGAAGTATAGGACAGAGGGAATCTGGGTCTTTGGTACCACCAACTATACCTGCTCTGGATTTTTATGAGAGAGAAAAAAATTTCTTGTTTAATTAATTAATTTAATAAATCCCATTAAGTTTTGGGATTCTTTCTTAAAGCAAAAAAGACAAAAACAAAACAATCTTCTAGTATCCTTTATAATATAGACACTAAAATAAGAAAATGTTTTACTATTTTCAAAGCACACTGAAAAAAAAGAAAAATGGTAATTTTGTTAACGAAAACCACTTAGAAGTTTGCTTCAACCTTTAATAAAATAATTAATTTTTAGGAAATTTACTACCCAGAACAAGATCCTAAAGCTTCATATTCTGCATTCCACTTTATCATAAAGAAGCTATTGCCCAGAGACAGACTGAGAAGGCATTTATTTGGCAAAGCAAATCCTAATCCTATAAACCAGTTATCTACTGATTGATCATAATGAAGACTCTAAAACAAGTCACCAAAAGAGTTTTTTTTTGTTCAGTAATCCCGTTTATGGTGACAGATAAACATGTAATGCTTTTGTGGCTCTCACAATATAAGCTGTGAAGTTCTGAAACATTAACATCCTTCACTGCTTTCCAGGGGGCGGAAGTGATTACGCTTAATGGTATTCCCCAGAAAGTATGGAGGCGCCATAAAATAAAGGCTCCATTATCAGATCAGGCTCCAAGGAGAAAGTGGCCCAGAAGCATTTGAAACACTCCTCCTTCCGCTAGCTCAGTGGCAGAGGGAATGCTGGTCCCCATGGAGCACAGTCTGCCTGTGAGCTCAGGTCAGAGGAGTAGAGGCTGCAGCACCGCACGTCTTGAACAAGCCAAGCAGGAGGCGCCAACTCACAGAACACTCCACAGGGAAGAAAGCTTTGGTATAATCAGTTGACAAACAGACAGCACTTAGGGGTTGCACTTTGAGCTAGTGCGTAAGGAAAACTAAAAATATTCTACCATTAATAAGGGCCAAGAGCTAAAAAAAAAAATAAACAAAAAACAAAAACACCTTCCAGAGGCACTGGAGAACAATTCCATTAACCACACACTGACTTGTGGGGGAAAGGTTTAATACCAACCTTAGAACCCAGCATACATCCTTCATAGTTCCTAATGCCCAAACCTACATCTATCTATAGCTCACACATTTCAACCTATCTTTCATGATTTGAGATGGCTTCTCCTTGCTTTAGGCTCTTATTATGCATTGGGCCTTCCTGCTTTGCTTGTTAAAGATCAGCAATACTGAGCTCTCTATTTCTTCGATCTGACTACAGAGGGTTTTGGGGGCTGAGGAAGAGTGAAAGAGAGGCAGGAGAACCAGAGAGCCTGATTATAGGGGCCTTGAAAGCCAGGCAGAGGATTCTGGATTTGATGTAGTTGGCAATAGGAAGCCAAAGTAGCTCTTTGAGCAAAGGTATAATATAACAAGAGTCTTATTTTAGTAAGACCATCAGTATGAGCAAGGACTAGAGAATGGCGGCTCAGTTAGGAGAAAACTACCTTAACCTAGGCTGAGATAAACAAGTGCTGATTAAGGCTGGTGGCTGTAACAAGACAGAGAGGAGAGGACAAAAAGGATACTTTTTACAGAAATGGAAGGAATAAGAGATAAGTTTGCTCCTTAAGAATGAAATAAGAGGGTAGTTGAAGACTTGAAGTAAAGCTCATTAAGGAAGCAAACAGAGTGAAGAGTAAAAAGGCTGAACCCACAATTTACCATCCAAATCAGGACCTTGCTCAGACTGAAAGGGGCATCGCCGATTACTCCACCAGAACAGCAGGTGCAAAATGGGATGGTCCCTGGCAAAGCGGCCATTCTTGGGCAAATGGAGATGTACAGCCATCCTGTCTGAAAAGGACTTTCACTGCCAACATCGACGATAACTCCCAGATTCATATGACCGGCTTGATCTCTTGTACTCTAGTCCCAGGGTTCCGAAAGCTTGGAGCATTAAAGGAAGCCACCATCAGAGGAAGAAAAAAAGAGTTAAAAGCTGCTGTTGCGAGACAGAGGGGAACAGCCAGAGAGGTGAAGTGGAAAACAAATGCCATCTCCCTGAAGTCGAATCTGTTCTACTGAGTCAGTGTATTTCTCACAGGCCTCCTCTCTTCAGTATGTCACACCTCAATTTGGGGCCTCTTTGCTTACAGGATTGAGGACCAAACTGCCTTTTTTTTTTTTTTTTTTAACAAAATCTTATTTCCTTCAAGTCTAATTTCTGAATCTCCATACCTCATTTCCATGGATGACTAGTGAACTTGACAAATGACTGGGGAGTGGGGGTTGGCAGGTGAAGGACAGGGGGTAGGGGCGTGGGTACAGCATGGACACTGACTAAGCAGATGCACCAGCTGGCTGGCTGTCACCAGCCCTGCACAGAGCTGTGGTCATGGGAAACGGCTGAGTCATTGGAGCTGCTCTCCTGAGAAAGCGGAGGGGAAGAAATTGTCCTGAGACACGAAAGGAGTCTTCAACAAATGCAGGGCTGGGGGAGGAAGGAGGGGTCCATGAGGCCTCTGCAGGCAGATCCAATGCCAGTGGGTTCAAGTCCCAAGCAGCAGCCCTGGTGGCTGGAAGTCAGTCCCCTGTCCACCCCAAGCTGAGATACAGGAACACTGGGTGACCAGAATAGGTGAGGCCTCGGAAGGGATTTCCACCCCTCCCTTCTCTGTTCATTGAGCTCTCTTATCCATCCTCGTAGTAGTCCACTCATCCTATGCAGCACTTATACAGTGTGTGCTAATGGGCTATTTTCTGTACTACACTGCAAGCTATCAGGGGCTTTGGCACAAGTAGGCATTCATAATGATGTTTGGTTGAAGGCACACACTCATGGCCACTTCCTGTGCTACTTTTTTTGGTGACAATCTAAAGTTCCTCCATCTTCCACTTTTCTATCCCTTATGGTCTCTGCCTGCCTTTCTAATAATGACTTACCATCGGTGACTCATTGTCCCTCTAGGGAGGGTAACCATAACCTCATTAAACTCTTAACCTACATAATCTACACTTTTCCTTTATTATCCTGAAACTATTAATTCCCCAAACAACATTAAATATTCAGTTTTTCTTAAAAACAATTCCTTCCTATACCCGAATGGGGGCAGAGTGAGGAGTCTGTGGAGTCAGGCAGAGGTGGTTTAGAATCCCAACTGTGCCCTCACAGCAACCCTGCGTTAGCTAGCTCTGAACTTGGGTTACACTGTCTGTACCTTGTTTAGCTTACCTGTAAAATGAGGATACCAAAAACTGCATAAGATTGCTAAGGAAATTATTAATATTTTTATAAACGTTTATAGTATTGGTCTTAGTAAGTACTTAACAGGGTGGTAAAATAGCTAAGTGCCAAGAACCACGCGATACCCACGCTACTGCATTTATCCTCACAACAACTTGGCGAGGAAGCTTCTAATATTGTCTCCGTGTCCCAGATAAGGATACTGAGGCTCAGAGAAGTTAAGGAACTTGGCCAAGGTAACAGAGCTAATAAGTGTGGGCAAGCAGAAATTGAACCCCAGGCAGTTGAACTTCAAGACTTATAAACATTATACTACACGGACTGGCATGAAGGAGGCACTGAACAAGCAGTTCTCAAAAAAAAAAAAAAAAAAAAAAAAAACCCAAAGCCACTTTAGTTCTTCAGCATTGCCAGGATTTATTGCTTCATTATCTTAAATTCCTAAACATCACTAAAAATAAAATAAAAATTAAAATCGACCCTAATTTCATGTGATGCAGAAGGTCCTCATTGTTTTGCCCTCAATATCACAGGATAGTAAATAAGTAGGTCTGCTTCCAAGAATACGGGAGATGAGGGAAGAGGAGAGAACAGAGTGATGCTGGCCTGTGTAGGAGTCTCACTCTGACTGATGTTTATCACTGAAATGTCTGACTTCATCTCTAGCCCTGCCCTCGAAGCCCTCTGACAGTATGGTATCAATGAATATTATTCGAAGTCAACTTATTTTCCACACTTCCCTTTATTCCATTTCTGTGTATTTTTAAATCTCCCTTGTAAACGTGGAATTTAACATAGTTATTCGAAGCAGTATCAGCTTTTGTAACAAGATTTTCCTTGCAGTCTCTCTACAATTTTTTTTTGGAGACACTTAAATTACTTATTTACTAAGCATCTATTATCCAATTGGCACTACACAGTTGTTACCAGTTTACATAGAAAGAAGGCTGAGCTGCTCTCAGGAGGCATGCTGGTCTGCCCTGAGTGTCTATTTTTTATTCATGCACAGAGTCCCACAAATGATAATCACATATTAGAATCATCCAAGACCAACAAAAAGATTTTTATAAAAATGCAAGCGATGGCTGCTCCATAAGTATTAGCAACAAAATGAAAACAAATCACTTAAGGGATAAAAATGAGGTGGTTTAGAATTATAACTTTGGATGAGCAGCAAAAATAATGCCAAGTACTATTCTAGCATGCCTTCCCCTCAGGTTCTTGTTCGCTGAAGGGTTAGACTCCCAGGAAGTAGTTCCTGAGTAGATACAGCCAAATAATCCCAAACCTAAGCAGCATGTCTGTCTTTGGTGATAAGACAATGACGTCTAATGAAGGTGAGTTAAAATCCCCCATTTTTGATGGTGAGTGGGCTCAGAAATATTTCTGGCTTTAAAGAAGCTCTAGGCTTCTGCTGTGAAGGCTCCCCTTCAGTTTCTCATTATTTCATCTTTTTTTCTTCCACCTTTCAGACATCTGGTAATTTATGCATTTGGGACTAACCTATTATGTAGCAGCCAAAGAGGAAACGGCCACGACTACTTTCAGTGCAGAACAACAGAAAAGGTAGCGCAACTTCCTCCAGAAAGGGGCCAGTCACTGCAAATTCTATAGGAAAAAGGCGCCGCCATCGGCTTCATTACCTCTGCTAACTGGTGCTTAGGAAAGGGCGCACACCTGCTCAGCTGAAGCCAGCCTGGTACCTTGTCATCGAGGAGCGCCACACACTAAAATAATCGTGGACAGGGCCACAGCTGAGTGGAGGAGAGGTCCTGCGTCACACGATGTGTCCAAATCTGTGATCTACATTCCTCACACGGCCCGACGTCCTCCACAACCTCAGCCTGCACCATTGGTCATTAAACGCAGCTTCCTTACCCACATCTTCAAGGCGGTGACAAATGACAGGATGTAAGCCTGGACCATGTGTCTGAAGCAGCCCTCAGAGGTTAACTCCTTTCTGTTTCTCTGGAGAAAACCGGAGTAAAAAAATTGGGGGATTTTTTTTTTTTTTTTACTATCTCTAGCCCTTATCTCAGCCAATGCCTCCACCCCTATCCTGTACCCCCTAAAACTGAGGATATGTTTTTAAGTTTCCTCTGGAAGCACTGTCTTCAGGGAGCTCTAAAAGCAGAGCCCAGACTCTTCAGAGGAGAAACGGAAACAGTTCTCTCTTCCAGGGTCACACTTACAAATTCTTCTCTACACTATTCCTAGAATGAACAACTTTGCTATAAAAGTTGACCAGGCACTGCCTGGTCATAATCCAGATCCGTACGAAAGCTTTCCTCAACTGGTAATTACTGAATGGATAGTAGACTATTTAAAAAAATTTAAGACACTAGTTTTCCTCCTCTGTAGAAAGGAATTGAACTACAGGACCTATTTAAGGTTCTCTCAGCTTTAAAATGCAAGAGAGCCAAAATTTCCAGATTCGAAGAACGACCCTCACAAACGTGAGCAAGGCACGTGCTATATATTCCACAGCAAGCCTTCAGCATCCTAAGACCTGCAGAGTCACACACTGCTTCCTACGCAGCCCTGTGCCTGCTTCTGAAAGGCAAACACAAAGCGTGGTAACCTACAGAGGGGGACGAAATGAATTGTTTTTCCCTTGGGTGTTTTTTCCTTCAGCAAAATACCCATAATTTTACAGTTGGCTACTTTTATTCTGCTTTTTTTGGATTGACTCATTTGTATCCCTCAGGTTTGAAAATCTTTCTAATAACTACCTAATAATCACTCTGTAGGCTAACAAGCACTTAAAAAAAATCACACTTAGTTTTTAATCACTGGTGAATTTCAACCCACTGTTCCTGCAGACAATTCCAAAGGAGAAGCTTTAGTTTTTAGGTCATAATTCACGTGGTACAACAGCATTCTTCCAGCCCAGCATCAACCAAGACAAATACTGCAAATAGTGGCTGTGGCTACTCCAAAGACAGAACCCCATTCACCCCTGATCCACAGCTGAGGTTGGCGCCCTATAAGTACGAGAAGCTAGACTTGCGCCCACTATATTCTCTCAGTGAACTGACCACAGAGCTGGGAGCTGTGTGCACATTTTATTTTAGGTGACCAGGAAAGTGTACAGATTCACACAGAGACCACAGACCAGAAAAAGGAGGCGCGATCAGGAGCAAACCAGCCCCCTCATCAACTCAAAAGCCGTGCCGGGCAAGAAAATCCCTCCACTTACCCAGCATAGCGGTTGCTATAAAGGTGGCTGTGCCCTGGTTGCAGAATCTTCAAGAAGAGCAAGCAAAGAGGCAGAGCAGCAGCTGTCCGGCTCCTGGGCTCCCTGAGGAACTTCATCGTGTTACAGTGAGAGGAGCTGAAAGTTACGGCAGTCACCCGAGGCTGGAGGGGGCTGCTGCACCCCCTCCACACGCGCTCACGTTCTCTGGGAGGGTGTGGGGGAGAAGAGTTGGGAGTGAGCAAAATGTGACACTTCTTTCCAGCCACGGGAAAAAGCGTTTCAGCAGCCAAGGAAGGGAAGTTGCTCTGAAGACTTCGTCTTGGGACGAGAAGCAGCAGCACACGCAGCCCAGCCTCCGAGGCTGCTCCTTCATCAGGCTCCCCCAGAAGGGGCTGGGCCTCCCCTCTGCTGACTCACGGCAGGGCTTCCCTGGGTGCTGCTCCCTTTGGCTAACTCTTCTCTGTTTTGTTTCTCTTCTTTTGCTTTCCAACTTTAGGCCCTTCACTTTTTTTGGATAAGCTTTCTCCTTCTATTATCTTCTACAGCAGAGGACCCTATCCTAATTGCAAATGATTTGTTTGAGGGTGATTTAAACACGCAGGCATAGAACATTCCAGGCTTAATGTTTTGATCTACTGTGATAAATTCCTACACGGATTCCACATCCTGCAATGCTCAGGAATAGTCTTGATGAGCACGTACACAGGGCTACGCTGGGGCACCTGGGTATGGACAGCCAGCCTCAGTCCCGCTCCTACCTATAGGCGGAAGGGATAGTCGGCTCACGGAGCCTCAGGGAGCTCTCCGTGTGCATTCCACACCAGCAGCATCCACACCTGCGGCTATTTCACAGGTTCTTCTAGGGAACAGGAGGCCTCCCCATGCTTTACCCCCTCTGCTGCACATTTGGAATCATTTAGGGAGCCAGACCATTTAAATCAGAATTCCTGGGGTGGGATCCGTAGTTTCAAAAGTTCCTCAGGTGATTCCAACGCTCACGCTGGGCTAGCACGGGGCTTCTTTAACGTGTATACAAACCACCTGAGGATCTGGTGAAACTACAGCTTCTGAGGCAGTAGGTTGGGGCTGGGCTTGAGGTTCTGCCTTTCTAACAAGCTTCCAGGCGATGCTCATGCTGCTGATCCTCCAGCCACACTTTGAGTAGCTAGGCTTTACTCTAGAATGAGGTCTGCTGCTTCTCTCTCTCTGAAAACCAGGAGTGGAGGGAAATCTTGGAGCAAAGCATTTCTGTCTTGTTTTTCCCACGCTGGTGATGAAGAGGCTTCTTTGCATCCACTTATACCCCAGTACACCAGAAAACCCATTTTAGGGGGATATGCTTTGCTCTAGTAAGTAAGAACATTGTTATCTAGGGTGCCTCTTGTTACCCCTCATGCCACAGCCTGGTCTTGCTCTGGGAGAGAGTGAGGCAACATCTCTCCATCACTCTCACTCTTTTACTTTTCAAATTTCCTCAAGAGTCGTAGCCAAGAACTCCTGTACCCTCCGATATTATAGTCAGAGCACCTGTTAGAAGAGAAAGCACCAAATCTCTCCCTCTGTTATCTACCTGGGGAGTTAAACCAAACTCAGAGGAGTTTGGTTGACAACAGAGCTGAAATTATTTTCATTTGAAATAGTTCTCCGAAGTTTACTTAACTACCCCAGGATTAGTTTAGTTAATCTCTTCTCTGTGTCGCCTTCCCCAACACCTGGCATATCCTCTAAGGCACAGCACATCACATTTAAGTCTGGTTTCCTCACAAGGCTGCCTTCTCAGAGAATGTAGACTGCATCCATTTCATCTTTGTACGCACTTCCTTACGTCTCCAAGAGGGAACGCAATGTTCACTGAAGGAATGATCAACACTGTTTGTTAAGTGAATGACGGACCTGGGAAGGGATTCATTCAACATTTACTCTGTGGCTTCTGTGTCCAGAGACAGGAAAAGACACCTGGGCAGCAGAGAACTCTATGGACGCCTTTGAGGAGCGGACGTTCCAGGGGTCCCCTGTTTTGTTTCTTGTTTATGTCGTCGTTTTCTTCCTTCCTGACGTCATGGCCTCGCGCTCTGGTCTTTGTAAACTGATGAGCCTGCTCTGGAAGGCTCATAGGGGTGCTTCCTGAGGCCTTTTTGAAGAGGGCAAGAAAGCCTATACGACAGCCAGTGAACTGTTGAAATAAGAGGTTACTTTGTAAATAAAATAGTTCATCTCTTTGCATTTCATTATGTCAGAACAATGTATAAATCTGTCACATTATATCACAACATTAAACTAGGAATGTTCAGTCTCTGCTTGGGGATTAAGCTCACCCTCAAATCATCCTGCAGGATTAGATCCAGCGAGCATTTTCAACAAAAGATCTCCAGACCCCCGAGACTAAGGTAATAATTTCCCGGACCATCAAAAATGCAAGAGACCCTGGAGACATCCTATAACCTTCCTAAAAATTTCAGATCAAAGAGAGGTTCTCAAACAATAGAAGCCATTCCTAGCAATCTTCCTCTGCTATTCTAAGGACCAGGTTATCTGATCAAACTTCTCTTGTGGTAGATAAGCACCCATAAAATGAGTGATAAATGGTGTCCACTTAGCAAGTGGGAGGAGAAGAGAATGGTTTTACAGATGGATTCAAAGATAAAAGTCCCATTTTTAAGGCACTGAGAGTGAATTATTAACTCAGTTAGAGGTTTGGGGGTGGAAAGATGAGAAATTCTATTTATTGCCTATGCCTTTGTCAGATTTTAAGAGTGAGCTTTATTAAAAGAAATATTATCCTGCAGAGAAAAAAAGGAAACTCATTGGGAAAGGAAAATGTCATCCTTGATTTGGGTCCATTTTTGTTGGTGATTAGATAATTTTTAATGTCCCTTTCAGATCTGGAATTCTATGATGCTGTGGGGGGAGATTTTGCAAATCCTTCTCAAGTATATGGTGAGAGCGTTGTAGATGAATTTTGGTAAAGCTCTCTTGAGGAGAAGGTAAATGGGTGTGGCTGGGCTTTCTGTACAGGCAGCCGTGCCAGTGCAGTTGGCTTGGAGCTTGTTCCTCAATGCGGCGTTAACAGGCACCTTATTGCCTGTCAGATCTCTTTTATGGCTTTCTGCTGTTGTTCTAACTTGTGAGAAAATAGCAAATGTGAAGTTAGGTTACTGCCTTATGCAGTCTTGGCAATTCTCTGAGGAATGTTCTGAAGCTTCCTTTAACAAGGCATTGCTAACCATTCCCTCCCAGCTGTCTTCAGCATCAGCTACCCCTTCTTGTCCCTTTGTGTTTAATCTTTCTCTTGTCAACTATCCATATCTCTCCCAACCTCAAACACAAGCTACTTCTCTACCTTTTTCTTTCTCCAGCTTCTCAAAAGCACAATCTTGAATGCTGACAACTTGTTTTCCATCCCTACCACCTCGATGAAACTTTCTCTTAAAGATCCATGGTGATCTCTAAGTGGAAAACCCTTTTTTCTCACCCCACTCTGCATTTGCATGGTTTTGTTTTTGTTTTTGTTTGTTTTGAGGAAGATTAGCCCTGAGCTAACAACTGCTGCCGATCCTCCTCTTTTTGCTGAGGAAGACTGGCCCTGAGCTAACATCCATGCTCATCTTCCTTTACTTTATATGTGGGATGCCTGCCACAGCATGGCTTGCCAAGCCATGCCATGTCCGCACCTGGGATCTGAACTGGTGAACCCCAGCCATGGAAGTGGAGCCTGTGAATTAACTGCTAGACAACCAAGCCAGCCCCTTGTATAGTTTCTTAGGCTGTTTACCAGCCCATTTGAAACTCTCTTCTCCCCTGGGATTGGCCATATTGTCCTCTCCTGTTCCTCTCTTTCGTAGGGTTCCTTCTCTAGTTTTTGACTGCTTAAAAAGTGGATGTTTTATGGGGGTCTTTATTTGGCCCTCCTCTCTTCTTGATGCACTGAGGACAGAAATGGGCTGGAACGGTTTCATAGAAGAGATTGACGAGCTAGGTCTGAAAGAGGTGGAAGGATTTGGCTGGATAGAGATGGGAAGGCTAGATAGAGATGGTCATTATGATCAAGGAAACATGGTAAACAAACACAGAGGACATGGTCCCTGACTTTGTGACACTTAATGCTGGTGGAGGGGTTGGGCAAATGAATAAAAACATCACCACACTTGGTGGTTCAATTAATTATATGCAGATAAATCACAGATACTGTGATAGAAAGTTAAGAGGGAGTGGATGACATGTGTAGTGTGTTCTGAGAAGGTAGACACTGAAACCAAATATGAGAGGGAGGCAACTGCACCAAGAAAAGGGTGGTGAGAGTGTGGAGGGAGTGAGGGGTGGGGACAAGACCATTGCAGGCACAGGGAACAGCATATGCAAAGGACTCCTGTTCAGAATTTACTGTAATTCCTTAAGTTGAGACAGGGTAAAGAGTGACATTCAGTCTCCTCAGTTTGGCATTCAAGGCCCATGAAAACTTTTTCATTCTTAACTACTTCAGTATCCCCTGAATACTCCATATTTTTTCCTTCCTCTGGGTTTGTTTTCCACGGTTCCTTGATAATAATGGCTATCTCTATCCAGCTTCCTATCCTCTATCCAGACGAACCCTTCCATCCCTTCAAGACCCAGCTCTTAAAGTCAGTGTCTTCCATGAAACTGTTCCAGCTCATTTCTGTCCACAGTGCTCACCTTTTCTGAATTGAGACATCCATTCTTATGTTCTAGCATGTATTGACACGTAATCCAATGTTACCATTTATTATAAACTGCTTGAGGGTAGGCACTCTACTGTGTACATCTTCGTATTCCACAGTATCTCGGGGACTGCTGGGTCCACAGTCGACATCCACTAACAACGTTGTTGGCTTAACTTCCAGCCCAGTGCTCAGCTGATGCTTTCAGCTGTTAGGGGAGTCCTTGTCCAGAATCCCAGACTATATGCTTGTCCTTGGCCGGGTCTCTCACCAAGAGTCTTACCCACTCAGATGAAAGAGCAATTTGAAGAGCAAGGCTTATTGATGGAAAAACCTATTATTGTATTTTTAGGCCCGTGTAATTATGTTACAAAGATGTTTTATGGAGCAAAACCAAAGTATTTTAGTGCAGGAAGATGGGAATGAGGAGTTCTATCTGCTGATTCAAAGCAGCAGAGGACACTTCCTCATCTTCTCCCTCTCTTTGCTGTTTCTTCTTTCTCTCTGTAGGGAGGAAGACATTTTACCTGCTCTGGGTCCTTCTGGCCAGAAAATGAATTAAATTCACATGAGACAGAATAACAGGAGACAATTAAACAAAGGTTTATGACATGTATACATAGGAGAGACTCAGGCAAACTGAGCAACTTGCCAAAACGGCGGAAGCTCTCACCTTAAATACCGTCCTCAGCTAAAGATAAAGGAGGATGTTGGGGGTGGGGGGAGTCAGTTATGGGAGATTACCAGAAAAGCACAGTAAACAAGAGTATGATTATTATGCAGATCTAAGTCCTTGCCTTCATCGCTGATAAGAGTTTCTAGAGATAAGGTCATCCCCCCTTCTTCCTGGTACAGAGAGGGAGGCACATTTACAGATGGAGATTTCCCTTGCAAATGTAAATGTCTCTTACAAAGGGTAACTTCTACTTCTCGAATTTCTCTCCTGTCTGCAGTTTTTTAAAAGTAACCAGCCCAAAATAATCCTCATGCCCAAGAGAGGTATCTTGGGTTGGCCAATTCCAGCCCCCCACATCTCCCTTCCTCTCTTCCAGTCTCCTTCCCATTTTCCTTCCTTCCTGATACCTGTCCCAAAGCTCTTATGAAGAAATAGGATAGGGAAAACATAGCAGATAAAAATACTGTAAAAATTACTATATCAAATGACAGAGAAAGGATGTCCTACACCATTTGTGACATTAAGTATTTTAATGCTATACCATTTGTGACGTTAAGTGTTTTAATGAAAATTAAGAGAAATTTGAGATGGATGGAGCATGAGACAGACATTTAAGAAGTTTGATTAGAATAAAGTCAAAAGCAATATTAAAGAAAATGATTGAAGAATGACTCTCCTATTCATTTTCCTAGGGCAGTGCAGGATGATGAAAAAAAAAAGACAAAAATAAGAATGGAAACAATGTAATGACAGAAAAGATCCAGATGTGAACCAAACTCACAGAAAGGACTGGATAGAGGGGAAATTTCAGATATAACAAGGAACAAAAGAATAGGTGATGGAACCTGTCCTGAGAAAGAAAAGCTGTTCTGAGGAATGAGAGAAGTCAGACAAGCAGTCATGTTTCATCTTCAGACACTGACACTCATAAAGGCGGGGAGAGAAGAATGTTCTCTTGGTTCTAAGGACAGAGAAAGAGTAAACAGAAAAATAAAGGAGCTCTGTTCCAGTTGGCTTATAGAGATAAATAAGTGTACTTTGAATGTCCTGAAAATTCCAAGAAAATAGGAAACTTGAACTAATAATACTTTCAATGTGTTACAATTAAAAAACAAGAAGGACTCTTGCAGAAACTAACTCAGAAACATTTTAAGAATCCAAGTTCACATAATTAAGACAAACCTTTGGCAAATAAGACTGGTTGAATAATTTTAGTATAATAAACAACAGCAATATTTTCTCTGATTTGTCAATGTTAAGTATAACATGAGTACATTTTTTATTTTATTTGGACCATACTTTCTCTAAAATTATACAGGTGTAGTGATTGGTTATGAAAAATGTGAATTTGTGTACAAATAAATTGAATCATTATTTTGACAAACACTTATTTCAATAGGAATCATATTTTGTAGTATGTCAGCTTGAAGGTAATTTCCAAGATCTTTAGGGAACTTAACAATAAAAAGACAAATAACCAAGTGAAAATGGGCAAAGGGTCTGAATAGACAATTCCCCAAAGAAGATATACAAATGGTCAATAAGTACATGAAAAGGATGCGCAACATCATTAGTCATTCGGGAATTGCAAATCAAAACCACAATGAGATAACACTTCGTGCACACCAGGATGGCTGTAATCAAGAAAAGACAATAATGAGTATTAGCGAGAATATAGAGAAATCGGAATCCTTAGACATTGCTGGTATGAATGTAAAATATCGCAGCTGCTGTGGAAAAACAGCTTTGTAATTCTTCAAAAATTAAATAGTGAGTTACCATATGATCCAGAAATTCCACTCCTAGGTTCTACTCAAGGAAATTCGAAACATATGTTCATACCAGAACTTTTATACAAATGATCATAGCAGCGTTTTCTCAATAGCTGAAAAGTGGAAACAACTCGTATGTCCACCAACTGATCAATAGGTAAACAAAATGTGGTATATCCATACAAAGGAATGCTATTTAGCCATAAAAAGGGATGAAATCCTGACACTTGCTGCAGCATGGATGAACCTTGAAAACATTATGCCAAGCAAAAGGCGTCAGACACAAAAGGCCACATGTTGTACAATTCCATCTACATGAAATGTCCAAAATAGGTAAAACATATAGACACAAAGTATATTAGCAGTTTCCAAGAGTAGGGGAGACGGGGAAATGGGAAGCAACAGTTAGTGAGTACAGGATTTTCTTTTTGGGATGATAAAAATGTTCTGGAATTGGATAATGGTGATGGTTGCACAATCTCTTGAATATACTAAAAACCACTGAATTGTCATGTCAAAATATGAATTTTATAGTATGAGATTCACATCTCAATTAAAAAAAGATCTTTAGGGAAACTGAAAGCTTAGACTGATCAAATTGAGCTAATTAATGGATAAACACTGGATACCTAAATCATTTCTAAGACAGACAGACTAGTGAAACATGGATTACTAAGCATAATTTTATGTTTATATTCTTTTTTTAAATATGCCACAAATATGTTATATCTTTGGTTAATTTTTGCCACTTTCAGAAGATATCTAAGGCTGTAGCAAGTATGTGCCTGTAGAAAGTTGTGTTATGTGTATTTAGGAGTTCTGCTTGTTGGCTAAAATGGTGATTTGTGACAGACAGTTCTCCGTTATCCACTCCAGGTTTTCTCTGAGAAATAGTTCCTTTGGTTAAAGGTTATAATTAATATAGGTGGTTGAGACTATACCAAGAGCAATAGTTACAGAGAAAATATAACTATATATGTGCTTCTATTTTTCAAGGAAAAGAATACTTTTCTCTGAAAATAATACTTCTCTGTTCTTTTTCTTTTCTTTTTTTCTTCTTTTTTTGTTCTTCAGACCCACTTACACTCTGAAAACTTATCGAGGATTCCAAAGAGTTGTTTATGTGGGTTTTAACTGCTGGTGTTGACTATATTGGAAACTGAAACTGAGAACGTTGAGTCTTTATCGATTCGTTTGAAGGTAGTAATGATGAAAGCCTTGTATGCTAATAACATCTTACGAAATTACTTCTCGCGGCCTTGCCAGATTTATCCTAAAGTGCCAGTATGTTCTAGAATATTAAAGAGCACAATGAAAGACTAAGCATGGGATGTAAATTTTCTTTGTCTTGGTTTATAATACGTGAATCTGAAAAGCTATGGAATGCGTTAATAGCTTAGCAAAGTTTGCTCAGTGTTGACGAGATTGCTTCCATGGTTTACTGCTCATTGCTTTCTCTTATAATATGAAAGGTTAATCTTTCTGTGTCATCTGCCTGCATAGCAAAGATTGTCTTATCAGAGTAACTTTCTGTTGACTTTATTATATCCTGGGGTATTTAAGAAAACAACAACAAAAAAGAGAACAAAGGGTCCTCATTTTTGAAAGAGCTAACATTTTTGCAATCATGTTACCTTCTATGTTTGTTTTTTTGTCACTTCAATTAAATAGGTAACAAGTATTGTTTCCCAGGCACCCATCATCTTATCTTAATTAAATGTCTAAATCTCTTCTGATAATATTTTTGTTGTTTTTATCTTCCCAAAATCAGACCTTCAGTAAAAAAGTAAAACTTTCAGGATATCTTTTGCACCTAAAACTGTATTTGTAATTTCCCAGAGGGCCCCTGCAAAATCACAAAGATTTGTTTTTTCACCTTGTAAAGTACCAGAAATAACTGGGTTTTAACTAAACCTATATTCCTACTGATGTGTTGCATGAGAAGAGTTGTCAAATCAGAAGAGATGTTTATTCTTCCCTAGGTAAAATTTTTATAAGTAAAATATTATTAATATAAGTGTTTCAGAAACTGCATCCTGTGTGGGAAGTTCGTAGGGATTTGTGAATGCCCTTTCTGTCCGTGACATCCTTCTATTTATCAGTCTTCATGCTGTTTTCTCTGATGACAGTAGGCATCAACAGTAAAGTGTTTTCAGTCATAAATTTCAGATGTTATTAAAGATGCTTATTGGCCACAAGCCCATGCTTCATTTGAATCTAATATCTTCTGGGCCAATGGCTCTCGGTGGGGGTGCATCAGATGCGTGCATGAGGTTCTGTAAAAATACAGATGACTGGATCCTACTCCAGACTTACTACTCTCTTTATTTGATAATCTTGGGATATTCTGAGCATATGCTTTGCATGTTGTTGGTATGTTGTGTGTATTGTGTCTCAGGATTATTACATTATATATCAAAAGTATGTCCTCTGTAAAAAGTATGTTCATCTACTTTTGTAAATCTAATGTGACATTCACTGACTTCTTTGAAAACAGGCTTAATCATGGTCCTTATAGACATTTTACCAAAGTGTTTTGGAATGCCTTTATTATCTTGTTTTTCATGCCACATGTACGACCAAATTTGCTTGTCAGTTGCATCATTCTTGTTATGAATGCTCACCAGACCTTTCCCATTTGAAAATTATCAGTGATACTTTAACCACAACCATTTGAATCTCTGTCATCTACAGTTTCGTTTTACTCTGACGCTTTTTTGCTGTAGGTATGACAATTTGAAAAGTCATCAACAATGGCAGGAAACAGCAAGTTTGATCCTCTTTCCTCCTTCAAATCAGAACACGAGCAATATTCTGCCAGCTTCTGCCCGAACCACCCTCATCTTGTTCTGTGCATGCTCCCTTTTCCTTTTCCTGCCTCAAAGTTTTCCCGGTTAACTGGCCTTCTTATCCGTTTTCTCCCTTGAGGACTCTCTTCTTTGTCCCTTTCTTTTGTTTCTTAACTCTCCTATTCCCAACGATTAGTTCTTTATTATTTCATCTACCCTTTCTCTCTGATCAGGGATCTCTCTCCTCCTTTTTCCAGGTCTTTCCTTTCTAAGTGCTACATCGATTCCTTACCTTTGGCCCTCTCTGTTAACCTCTGAATCCTCCCCTCTAGTCAGGGCACTCCATCCTATGTCTCTCCTGATTATGTCCACACTTCCTTCAGGGTGAACTCCTTACTGCATCCTAAGCAAACTCTTGTTGGTCCAGAATGCGTTTCTACCTCCATTTTACCTGCTTGCTAGAGCAGAAAACTTACAAAATGTATTGAACTCTTTCCAAGTTACTCCACGGACACGGGATTCCCAAATTGGAAATCAATCTGGGGTTTCCCAAAGTGCTGTAAGTGCTTTTCTTAATTAAAGGAAATAGCCAACCAGAATTTCAACACAAAAGTTAACAGCTGGTGTATAAAGACTCTCAGACAGCGTCTTGTTATCTGAGTTAGGCCTTCTTTATTGAACTTTATTTGAAACATGCAACTCGGCATTCAACTCACAGCTGCAAGATTTCTAGGAGGGAGAAAAAATGGTCTGGATAAGGTTACATCAGCTACAGAAGAAATAAACCTAACTGTGATCTTAATTCTTCAGGTAGTCTGAAGTGCTGGGAGGAATCCTTTTCAGAGCTGGTGGGGAAACATCTCTAGAAATTATCCCTGGGGCTGAGGATGACCCTTCACTGGATTTTTTCAGTCTTTATGTTTTGGCCTTGCCCAGCATTTGGAGGTGTCTAAGTCTCACTCTTAGAGGCATTTTCTTTGTTTCTGTCCAACAACTGCTGAGCAAAACTAAATACCTACTTAATTTTTGTATAAGGACCAAAAATTTTGGTGCACCAAATGAGAAAAATCTGATGTAATTATACTTGCCGGCAGCCCTTGAATAATGAAGTCAGTTTACAATTATGCTGTGCACATAATTTGACAGTTGCACACTGATTTCCACTTCCTTTTTCCCTCAAACGCTGTCTCTTCCCACAAGCTTCTTCAACTTAATTTCTACTGAAAAATCTTTCTATACGCTGGATGTTGTTCTAAATTGGTGTGTCCCAAACTTTGCTGCACATTAGATTCACCTGGGAAGCTTTAAAATATCCTAATCAGGGGCCGGCCCCATGGCACAGAGGTTGGGTTTGGCATCCTCCGCTTTGGTGGCTCAGGTTCATGGGTTCAGATCCCAGATGTGGACCTACACCACTTGTCAACCACGATGTGGCTGTGACCCACATACAAGTAGAGGAAGATTGGCACAGATGTTAGCTCAGGGTGAATTTCCCTCAGTAGGAAAAAAAATCCTAATCAGAGTGTCTGGGGAGGGAGCCAGGTATCACCGTTTTTTAAAGATTCTCGAGTTATTCCAAAATGCAGCAATGTTTGGAAGCCATTCTTGCAAGTGATTTATCTATTTCAAATGCTTACAATGCTGAGGGGTGGTTCTATTACTATTCTTATTCATTCAACAAATATTGATTGATCACCTTTATTATGCTGGCATGTGCTCGGCACTGGAGATAATGCAATGAACAAGCTGCATAAAAATCTCTGTTCCACTGCGCCTCCCGTTATACCAGACTTTACAGATGAGATAACTGAGGCTGGAAAGGTTAAGGAATGTCCCAAAGAACTCACTGATGGAGTAGAGCTGGGATGTGGAAGCAGGCAGTCTCAGATTCCACCTTCCTAGCTCCACACCTCACTGCCTCTCCTGCAGTGCCTGGCATGAGGTCACTCTTAAGTCCTGACTTCACTGGACTCTCCTTGGAACTGGACACTTGACCACGCTCTCCCTTTTTCTCGCATTCTTCTTGTGGGTTCCATGACATCATTCTCTCTCAGTTCTCATCCTCCCTTTCCAGTTGCTCCTTCTCATTATCCTTTTCTGCTGTCTGACTTTTGATACTGGTTTTCCAGAATTTGTGCCTCAGTTCTCTTTCCTTCTTGCTCTTTATAGTCTTGTCTCTTTCCCTACCTGCTCCCTAAATTACCTCCTAGGCGTTCTGATCTCAGCTCAAACGCTACCTCCTCAGAGAGGCCTTCCCTAAACCAGATCCTTCTCTCCTCTTATATGTTCTCACAGGCACCGTTACTTTCCCTTAAAGCACTTCTCAGAGTCTGAGATGGTAAATTTGCATTCCTGTCCCCTCCTCTAGTCTGTAGCACAGTACTTTTTCCATTTTTTTTTTCATTTTTACATCTCCATCAATTAGTACAGTATGTAGCACCTTGTAGGAGCTCAGCAAATATTTCTCCAGAGAATGAGGATCACAGATTTTCCCATGGATTCAACCATTGCCTAGACTAGTGTTTCTCAAAGTATGTCGTGCAGACATCTGGATCAGATTAACTTGAGATGTTCACTACAAATGCAGAATCTCAGGCCCCGCTTCGGATCTGCTAAATCAAAATCTCTGAAAATGGGGCCCAGAAATCTGATTTCGTAGAAGTTTCCCAGTGACACAACCATCAACCATTTATCCATCTAAATATTTGGTAGTTATCTTTGAACACACCTCCTCCACGTCCCTCACATCTATTTGGTTGTCTGGTCCAAGCAATTCTCCATCTCGTATACACACTTCCCTTTTGCTTTTCTTCTCATCTCCCATCTACCTAACTGCACCTATCTCTCCTATGGTTTCTGAAAATCTCTTACACTACCCACTTTCTGCATGGTCCAACCAACTTTCAATGTGATTTTTCCAAAATCCAAAATATAATCATATCACTCCTTTGCTTGAAATTCTCTAGTAATTCCCCCCAAACCATGGCTCTCCGACAAAGAGAATGAAAGAGTCAAGGCAGAGAGCATTTCAAAGTAGACGTGAACTAAGTCCCAGCTTGCTGAGAATACAAACAAGACCTGAAAATAGGCCATTGGATATGGTTTCAGTACTCTGAAAGTTAGGGAATCCAGATTATGGATTTTGTAAAGCCATGTATCACTCATAGATTGGGTTATCTAATAGCTGTTTTGGCCCAGGCTGTGCTGAGGCAGTGCTGTCTTCGTTATTACCACTCAGAGTTATCAGCCTCTCCCAGATCACATGGATTGGTCATGAAATTCTCAGTGCTCATCTTGTGTGTCACAGATGGTAACTCATCATCCTTAATGTACTTACTCTGTCACTTGTCTTCCAGGAAGATGCTCTTGCCCTGTCATCTTCTCTTAGTCCCTGTTCATAGCTCCCCTTCTTCCTGTCCTCAACACAGATGTGCTCCAGAATTCAGTCCTTGATCTTCTTTTATTCAGCTTACACTTATCTCCTTGATGATCTCATCCAGTCTCATGGCTGAAAATTCCATCTTTACGCCTACAATTCCCATATTCCCAGATTTATATTTCTGGCTCAGAATTTTCTCCTAAACTTCAGATTCCTAAATCCAAGTCCCTCTTCAATATCTCTACTTGGATGTCTAATGCTCACGAGAAGATTGACATATCCCAATCAGAATGTATGGTTCTATTCTAACCACCCATCCAAACCTATGCCTTCTATGGAAATTTCCATTTAAATTGATGGCAATTCCATTCTTTGAGTTGCTCAGGTTAAAAAGAAATCATCCTTGACCACTCTTTCTCTGAGCACATTGAATCTGTCAGAAAATCCTGTTGGCTCTATTCTTCAGAGTATCTCCAGCATCCAACCGCTTCTGACTGCTTCCACCGATACCACCCTGGTATGTGTTGCCATCATCTCACCTAGATCATTACAAGTACCTTCTCACTATTCTCCCTGCATCTACCATTCCTCCCTCTAGTCTCTTCTCAGTACAGACATGGAGTTGTCCTTAAAGACACAAGTTCAACTGTGTCACTCCTCTGCATGGCTTTCCACTTGACTTATGGTAAAACCCAAGATTCTTATGGTGGCCTTCAAGGCCCATGTGACTTAGTTTACAGTCACCTCTCTGCCCTCATCTCCAGCTACTCCCCCCTTGCTTACTATGCCCCACTATGGTTAGGCTGAATAAGGGCTCCCAAAGATGTCCATGTCTGCAACCCTGGAAACTGTGAATGTTACTTTATATAGAAAAAGATATTTTGCAGATGAGATTGAGTTAAAGATTTTGAGGTGAGGAGATCATCCAGGATTATCTGGGTAGGCCCAATGTAATCACCAGGTTCCGCAGAAGAAGGAGGCAGGAGGGCCAGATTGAATAAATGGAGATGTGACAATGGAAGTAAGAGGTTGTGATATGACTTGGGGAAGTTGCTAATTTGACAAACCTCAGTTTTATCACCTATAACATGGCAAATATAATACCTAATACCCAACTCACAGAATAATTTGGAAGATAAACTAAGAAAAGCCTTGTATATTTCCCTTTTGAACTGATATCTAAAATTTTCCATTTAGATTTCATACATTTCATCTTATTCATTTCGGATCCAATTTTTCACCAGCCTGGGGAAAAAGGCAAAAATCTATTAAAGTATTTATTCTGTAATTTAATGAATTAACCATGTAATTGAGATTTATGTGCCTTCTTGGTATTCATTCAGGTCATTGACAACATTACAGGAAAGAACTAGACCAGATACGAAACCCCTTAAACCTCTTTCTGATGTTCAACCATCTATGAATTCACCTACATTAAGCATGCAAATGTGCCCTCAGTTCATGGGGTTTTTTGAGAAGTTTTTAAGCTACATTGCTAAAATCTTGGTGTGTGGTGTCTCTGACAACTCCTTAACTGCTGGTTAGTTGGGCAATTCTTTCCCTTAGTGAATCCATTTGAATTCTCTGGACCATTGATCACCTCTTTGTTTCCTAAGTATTGGCAAGCCATAAACCATTTTAGGACTTTCTAGACATGGATATGAAGTTTATTCTTTGGTAGTTTCTTGGGCTTACCTTTTGGAAGAGAGAGGCATTTTTTTTTTCTCACGTCCTCAGATTCTTCTCTACTTCTCTCTGCTTTCTCATTAGTAATCTATTTGGGTCCTTGATTGCACCTGCACATTCCTTCTGTATCCTGAGATATAATATATCTTGTTCTGAAAGTATGATAACATTTACTATGACCAACTATTCTTTTACTCCACTCCCTATCTTGGATTCACTTCCCTCTTAGCAATGTTTATTCTATCTGCACAGTTTGAAGACCGTTCTTCTCAATAGGCAAGCACGAAGTTGTTAACTTTGCCAGATAATTTTGTACTCCAAAATTTTTTAAGGCATCAGTTTCAATACAAAACTGGGAGTATTGTTTTCCAACATGACTACCAGATTTAATTTCACATAAACAAATTTTATATTTTCCCCTATAAATTATATTTTTATTCATTAGAGTTTATACTTTTCTGAGGATAGGCAACATTTGCTTCCCTTGGCTTTATTTTTCTTGTTAGGAAAAAATTAGAAAGCTTCATTTCGCTTAACTTTTGGATCCTTCGTATGTTAAGAGTGATTTAGAATTGTTCATGTATAGCACTAGAGTTGAATTAGTTCCCATATTTTAAGATATTCAGCTTCTTAATATGTGAAAATGTAAAATGTGTACCTGGCACAATTTCCCAGGGAAAAACTCACTGAAATGTGTTGATACCCACTTTTTTCAGCTCCAGAAATAGCTGTCGTGTGTTCCTTCACCCTGTCTGTGAAATACCAGCCCAGCCCCTGCAGGAGTCCCTAAGAATGTCAACTCCGTCTATTGAATTAATTTCGTTAACGGGACTGCTTGGTTTTTACCAAACAAGAAAACTATGGAAATAAGGACAGAAAGAGGAATTCTTGTTAATTAGTTCATTCCAAAATTAATGTTGAAACAGTCATATTTGGCATATTTATTTGTCTTACCAGTAAACTGAAAGCAATTTCTTAATAACCTATAGCTTCTCTGTTTTTTGCTTCATAAAGAGATATTTAGCTATAAAAAGACTAATTACATGGGTATCCTTCATTCTATGGGAGGGAAACATCTAGAAAACTAACTAAAAAAATACTGATTTACATTATAAATTTGAAAATATTACCACTGGGATCTGAATTTCTGGATGTCTTGTCCTTCTGACTGGGGAAGGTAAAACAGTGTCACTCTAGTAGTAATGGTTGTAACTTACACTGAGTGCCCTACACATTAGGGACTGAGCAAAGGAGAGAGATGTCATTACGGTCAGTTCTCATGGCAGCACTGTGAAGCAGGTACTATTTTTATCCTCATTCATTCATAAAACTCTGGAATTACCCCTTGGAATCTCCCATTTCTTCACTCTTACTCAACCTTCTCTTGGTGATGACTGCGCCATCGCTGAGGTCTACACCATCCTCAAAATCTCCTGAAGAGCCCTCTCCACTGCTCTGTTTCCTGGAGCAGCATGGGAGAAGCAGGTATGCTGGAGCAACGAGAGTCCTTCAGATGCTAGGACCTCCCAGTCTCTTCCCTTGCCCCTCGACGCCTCCCAGCAAATGCATCAATACCTCATGTGCTCTTTTCTGATTGGAATGCCCTTCCTCCCTCCAACTCCCCTCTACCTGGCAAGGTCTTCTTTATTGTTTAAAACCCTTCCCTGACTATTGCCTACAACATATTGGTTGGCCTCCACTGCACTTCCGTAATGCCCTTTACTTGTCTCTAATGCTGCCCTGACATGTTGTGTTATGAATATCATAATACTAGACAATTGAGTGCATTATGCAATTTGAGGGCAGAGATCATTATGTATCTTTGTATCCCAGCACTATGCCTGGCATGTAGTACTGAGTGAATAGATGTTAAATAATAAATCACTCCTATGTTTCTACCTAGAGTAACTGGGAGGATGATTGACTCAGTAACTCTTCCTTAGTAAGTTTCTTTTTACCCTTCCCCAGTTCATGCCTTTATCATCTCTTACCTAGACCCCTCAAGCAGCCTCTCGACTATTTTTATTGTGGTAAATAATATTATATGTACCATTAATAAATACCAATAATAAGTAATATTAAATTTATGATTTCAATCATTTTTAAGTGTAAAAAGCGTCTCAACTCTTCACCTGTGTCCCTGACTTCCGTAAGTTCTCTTCAGTTCCACCCTTCCCTTTGTTGCACAAATGAACTAAAGTCGTGTCAGCCTGCTGTTTAAAATCTTTCATGGACTCCTCTTTGCCTACAGCATACAATTAAATTAATACTTAAAAAAAGGTCATGTAAAATCCACGTAGGCAACTCCTCAGGCCTAGGCAAGTGTGTTATAGTAGGGTCTCGGTAAGTCTATGTGGCTTTGCTGTGAATGTTTATAACTGCCTACAGGTCATCTCCATGGGCACGTCCAGTCATTACATCAAGGCCAGTCCATTCCAAATGATCACAGGGTCTCTTAGAAGTTGGCTTCCCATCCCAACCTCCTCAGTTTTCTCTTTTTCTAGGTTAGAAACTGGAAAGTCATCTTTGGTTCTCCCATCCCATTATCTTAGAATGCCTTGACTTTCATCGAGCTTTGCTTCTTCTGCCTTTGAAATGTCTCGTATAGTTTACCTTTAATCTCTGCCACTTCCTAGTTCTGTGACCTTGGATAAGTTACTTAACTTCTCTGTATCTGAGCTTCCTCATATGTAAAATGGAATAAAAAGTGGTTTGGGTTTTTTTATTCCCTAGGCTGGGGTTGTTGTGAGAATAAGTTAATGCATGTAAAACATTTAAAACAGTGACTTGTGTATAGTGAATGCTGAATAAATGTTAGATGTGATTTTCACTCTTATTATTTCCAATACTGTTCATCAATATGAGATTATTATGATGCACTCCTAGCTGGTTTCCTTATCCATCCCCTGTCCTTCTTGGATAAAACTTTCCAACTATCGTTCTAAAACCATTTGAATCATATTTTTATGCTGAAGAACATATAAGAGTTTTGTACTATTTATTTAATCAAGCCTAAAGTTTCTGCTTCATTTTTTCCACAACATGGCCTTGCCTTCCTTATCATTTGTTCACTCATTCATTCATGCAACAAACATGTGCCAGGCGCTGTGCTAAGCATTAGAGATAGGATGATGGATAAGGATAAGACATTGTTTCTGCCTAGAAGGAATTCACAGTCCTGCATCAGTCAGCTATGGGACATCTCTGATGGAACACACAAGACCCCTAAGGGAGCTTTCAGAAGGACATAAGGCCCAGCCTGAACTGAAGCACAAGGGGTGTGAAGGAATTAGCTAAACAAAGACCAGAGGTCGATGGGGTGACAGATGGAGATGTCCATCTGTCACCCCATCTGGGTGTGTTGAGAATTGATTCAGAGAAGGGCATGCCAGGGAGAGGGAATAGCTTGTACAAAAGCATGGGGTTGGATGGGCAGAAGTGTTATGGACTGAATGTTTGTGTCCCCCTCAGATTCATATGTTGGAGCCCTAACCTCTAATGTGATGGCATTTGGAGATGGGGCCTTTGGGAGGTAATTACTGTTAAATCAGGTCATAAGTGTGTGGCCCTGATCCCCTAGGATTAGTGTCCTTATAAGAAGAAACACAGGAGAGCTCACTTACTCATTCTCTTTCTCTCTATGTGCATGCACTGAGGAAAGGCCACATGAGGAGGACATAGCGAGAAGGTGGCTGTCTGCAACCCAAGGAGAGAGCCCTCACCAGACACCCATCCTGCTGGCACCTTAATTGTGGACTTCCAGTCTCCAGAACTGTGAGAAAAAATGAATTTCTGTTATTTCAGTCACCCATTCTTTGATATTTTGTTATGGCAACCTGACCTCACTAAGACAGCAAGTAATTCAGTGGCTGGGGAGGAGGATGGGGAATGGGAAAGGGCAAGAGATGAGGCTGAAGAGTAAGTGACAACTACACTATAAAAGGTCTTGTGTCCCATGGCTGGACTTCCTCCTGGAGGCAACAGGTGAGTCACGGAACTGTTTTAAGCAGAAGGGTTAGTTACGTGGTCAATTTCATAGTAGGAGGGTCATTCTATGGAGGATGGATTTGAGGCAGGCAACAGTCGAGGCAGGAAGAGCCGTTTGGTGGCTGTAGCAGGAATAGAGATGAGCTCTGATGAGGTCCTGAATTAAGGTGGAGGCTGGGGGGGGATGCATAGAAGTGGATGGATTTGAGATTTGACCTGAGGAAGAGCTGTAGCTCTGGGTGGGTTAGTGGGAGATATGGGAAGACTCTTGAAGACACCAGGAGCAGCCTGAGTCAGTCAGTCTCTCTTTCAAGGAAGCCAACCCCTCTCCAATATGCTTCTCTCTGTGACACTCACCTGTCAAGACCTTGAAGTCTCCTCACCTCTGCCAAATGTCCCAAGACCTTCTGAAGTCATTCCTCACTGTGTCTGCTTTGTCCCATTTCCATAGTCCAAACCCTGTAATTTAGCTCTTCATTATATGTTATCCATGGTAATCTGATATATCCTGCCAGTTATATTATAAGCTCCTTAAAGCCAGGAGCCATGTCTTAACTTTCTTCTTGTGATTATCAAGGCCAACACATCATGGCATGTGCCAGGGCAGCTGTTCTCAACCCCTCTTTCTTTCTGTGACACTCATGAAAGGTGATATTCACACATTCCTCGTGCAAAATCTGGGTGTCACTGTAACTCCACTCACTTCCATCCCACTCCAGAAAGCAAACCAAAACGATCACATGCAAATGTAGGGGTGACTTGAAACGTGATCGAATTTACCAAGAAGAAAGTACATCGTCCACTATCCTCAGTAGATCAGTAATGGTACTATTGATGCTAACAAATTACTTCATAACTGGTGTGCGGTGATGCCAGAATTGAAAAGTGTGCCAAGAGAGTAAGTTCCTTGAAGTCAAGGACCGTGTCTCACTCGTCCTTATACGGCCGACACCAACGCCTCACACACCTACCGCAGAGGTGACACCTGTGGAACTGAGGGTAGGAGCCCAGTGATCACCACTGTGACTGGAAGTCTCCTGTGGGACCACACACCTCTGTTCCAGCCATAAAAGCTGCTCTGGTGTATTCAAAGTTTCAGGTAAAAAAGTTTTCTGACTTTTTAACAACATTTCTAGAAAATGTGTAATTTCTGGGAGTCTGATGTTGTAGCTAGCAGAATTTATTTCCTGTGAATTAACTTCAGATAGGAGAGAATTTTCCTCACTGTGAGAAAGACAGGGGTGAGGGCAGTATTAAGGCTGTCACATGTCTATGAAAGGTAATAATAGGTTTTCTCATGATTTAGAGAGAGAGAGAGAAAGAAAAAACAGTTTTCTCTTATGCCTCCTCCTCAAACAAAAAGAAGTCTGAAATGGTTAACATAGGAGACCAAGCTGGAGCTCCTCTCTCCGATTAGCAGAGTTTGGATTTCAGTGATGAATTTCTATGTAGTTGGTGTGTTTGGCAGTTTTACAGGAAGAAGGACTCCTGGGCCATTTTGCCTGTCCTTTTGCATGTCAGTGCAGCTTGTAACCCATCCATGATGCCAGGAGATTGAGTAAGAAGGCAGTTTGAAAGGATGACTAAGAGGGAATCAGCCCTGTGGAGCAGCGGCAGACAGATTGTTCCAGAAGTCCTGATTAGGAAATCTGTAAAACAGAAAGAGTATGGGTTGTTGACTTTCTGGAATGCAGCTCACACAGACCGAACCCTCATAGGAAATGTTACAGATGCTTATCAAGCTCCTGCTTGAACAGCCCTAAGGATGGGGAGCTCAGTTTCTGAGAAGTCAATGGGGAGTACTTAAAATCCTGGAGCTTAACCACCCACAATTGTTTTCTGGGCTAAAATATCCTAGGAGGACAAAGGATATTTAAAGACGCTATTATTTTAAGAATGAGCTATATTTTAATAATTATAATGAAAAGAATTCTAGGATACTGAGAGTGGATAAGATCCTGATCCTTCTGAACTTGAAGAAAATTGGGGAGAGGATGGGGTCCGCTCAACAGTAACTAACGAGAGTTGAATTTGGGTGTGATAAAGGTTCTACAAAGGACCTAAGAGTTTGTATTTTTCAAGGCCCAATTAGCTAATACACAGCACTTTCACACACATTCTTTCATTTATTTGATTCACAACAATCTCCAGAGCTATCGCTGTTATTTACATATTTTACACATGAGGAAACTGAAGACCAGAGGATTGGGTGATTTGCCCAGAGTTGATTGGGAGATGAGATTGAATTGCAAAACGGCTCTCTGGACTCCAGACATTTCAGAGAACAGAAAGTGGATCCATGTGTAGAATTTGAAACACAGTAGGTGTTTAGTGAATATTAGGCAAGCTACAATTAGGGGGTTCCATCCAGGCTGTTTCACTGTCCTGCACTGCTTCTTGCTGGTTCTCTACTATAGATGGTTACTCTGGAGGGTAGTGAGAAATTTCTCAAGGACTTGGAGATGGAAGAAATGATGGATTTTTGTCAGCCGTGTGTTGGCATGACCAGAAGGTGGTTTGTGCAGAACAGAAGAGTTGGAAATTTGCCAAGCTCTAACCGAGACAATCTAGAAATAACAAAGGGGACAGGCAGAAATAGGAATTTAATTTAGTAAGGGGAAAGCTAATCAATTTTATTAGACCTGATTTGGAGAAAGACTGTATGAATGAGTCAGGTTGCATGGGATCTTAACCCGAGTGGATTGAACTGTGTTTCATTAGAATCGGTTTCATTTGTAACGCTGTGCATTATTTCATACATTTAAAAATATTACTCTGAGAAGGCACTCAAGGGCTGCGTCACACTGCCAAAGGGTTTGGTGGCCAACAAAGTTGGTAACATAAAAAAGGGATGTGAAAGGCCAGAACTAGGTGACGCTGCTCATCTAAACCCTGCTGAGAGGAGAGGCCAGTGTGAGGGACCACACGCCTGGCAGAAACCTGCCCGTGTCAGAGATGGACAAGATAACAGAGCCTGATACCACAAAACATACAAGTGGGCATTTTACTCCCCTTCCTTTGATCTGTTCAAACGGAGAACCCTCTGGAATATGGCTTTCCATGTACCTCCCCTCTTAGGAGAGCTTGCTCAAGCAAATGTGAATGTCCCGCCACCTGGTGGTTACATTGTTAATGTAATTTAATAAGTGGCATTCTACTTTCCAAACATCCATCCATGGGAGTCTGCAAAACTGAGGCCTAATCCTTGTGCTGTTGGGGAATTCACCACTCACTGCCATTTTGTGAGCGTCTGCTCAACCAGCCAGCCTTCTCCTGAGAAATGAGAACTGCTTCCATTGCAAACCACAACGCTGTTTCTACCAAGAAACTGGTGGACGTTATCTTTTGCTTGCTCTTCATAGTGAGGTATATGTTAACAGTTATAATCAAAAGAAATTACTCTTTGTTCTTTCACTGATTTACAGGTGGGGAAATCATGCAATCATAAGTCTAAGGCAATGCCATTTCATGGCCGCATTGACCTAAATGCCAGACCAGGGGCCTTAACAACCCAGACCTAGGAAGTGGTGACCAACATCACATAGTCTAATATGTATGCAAAGTCCTGCATAGGCACAAGGAGTGCTGAGATGCATTTCTGGTGCTCAAGGAGCCCATGATGTAGTCGTATTGGTGTAAATTTGTAGTATTATGCTCAGCAGGAATTAAAATCTGTAACAGTCCGTGTTTCTTCCAAGTTATTTGCAACAGTTTTCCCAAATTGTGACCAATTTTGTCCTAGCACAGTTTCTGGCACACAGTAAGTACTCAGTTGGTTTGGCAGAGCTGAAATGCAACGCTGCTGCTGCTTTGGTGTTAGAAGCTAAGTTTCTCCAAGCGCTATACTCATCCATTCTTGTCCTATGTGTGCAAAAAAGAACATTCCTGGTGGGAATGAAATTTGTTTGTATAAATGTGGTTTCAACACAAAATCTTCTGTGTTCAGTTTTGTTTTGTTTCAAGTTGCAAGGCACAGAGACATGATCAGAGACATCACAAGCTCAGAGCTATCACAGGGACATCCTTGGTGATAGGAATACATAGGGAAATGATATCTGCAATTGCACAGCCAGGCTCTAAGGAAGTGAAATGTCATTGACGGCTGATCAGGCTGCTGCAGTAGCTGTAGCAGAATCCTTCACTCCCTGCTCTTTATTCTAATTACCCCACTCTCCTGGAGCCTCAGTTGCTATCGCTGTGCTTTATGCCACACTGCAGCTTCTCTGCCACCTCCTACTGCCTTCTTTGCTGTTCTCCTGCACTCTATATCACAGTGTCTGCCTGCTCCTGGATGCTTCTGCTCCCCAGCTTCTGCTTCCATTGTGACGTCTCTAGAGAGAATAGACATTGCATTGAGTTGACACTCTTTTGTGTGGAGTAGCTCTGTGGGGTTCTCAGGCTAAACCACCTCGTAGGCTGCTGATCATAGGTACTGACTCAGACCCAAGTTCCTGATCCAATTTGCTTGTGGCCAAGCAGGGTATGAAATTGGAAGTAAGAAAGTACTGCTGACTCCTTGGAGGCTGCTGGGAGTGGGTGAGGAAGGCATTTATGATCAGAGGCTGTTCATTACTGTCACCAAAGCATCCTTGTCGCCTCAGACCAAAGCTTGACCATATTCGATTCCATTCCAGAAGGTAATGTGCAGCTGAGAACATGCACATTTAGGCACTACTATTGAGAAGCTATGTCCTTGATTATAGACTGCATGCTGATAATTTACTGCACCATATGTTCCAAAGCCAGAACGAAAGCTGCCAGTTTCCACTTTCATTCAGATGTGGCTCACACTGAATGTTTCCTATGGGACCTGCTGCCCGCGTGTAGGTGGTGACGGCTCCCTCAAAACCTTTGGCTCATATAAAGGGTTTCATTTGCTTCTGTAATTACCTATTTTGAGCCTGACAGAGGAACTGAAAAGCTGAAAGAAACTGTTCAGCTGTAAAGTCCATATGTGATGATATGCTTGTTCCAGCACAAGTGACAATAATGACAATAAAACAATATTCGGTCTTGACATATCCCATTTAGAAAGTATGGAATCCTTTAGCAAAAGTGTTTCCTGTTGAGAGCTTTTATATCACCTTCCAGGGATGTCTCTTTGGGGCTCAAGTCCTATAGGAGTTGTTTGCTGCCATGAAGGATGACAGGCTCCTCTCAACTTTTGCACATAAGGGTCACCTTTAGCGACACACAGTACCGCATCTCACTACGTTAGGCTGTGTAAATGAGAAACACTCATCCTCCATTGGATGAAGTTAGAAATGTTGCTCAGGGCCTAAGTGAGGCTCTGCATTTTGTACAGGGTTGATGGCAGGATGGGACTGTCCATGCTTCATGTTGCTCTAATCTCTAATCTGTGTCAAACCAACTCAGAGGGCTGGTAAACACAAGGCAGCTAAGGAGCACCTTAGTTCCTGAGTTTGGCTAAAATTGAGGGTGCACACAATTTTTCAAAGGCAATCTCCAGCAAAGATTATCTTTGTTCCGGGTGGGGGCCAACTCTTACAGCTCAGGGCAGGATATTATGTGCCATGACTGGTGGAAGAAGGCATGAAGTTGCTTAGATTTTAGTTCTTGAAGTCTCCCAGCCTTACCAAAATAAAAGTTGTTGGCAAGTGTGCTGATTATTCTCTGTCTCCCAAGGCCTTGGCTGTCCCTGGTTCCAGGAAAGCCTCTCTCCCCGACCCCTCAGGCCCATGGGTGTAATGGTTTCCAGCCCTTGCTAGTTGTTAAGCATGCTTCAAACCCCTTGTTCGTTCCCTTAACCCTGTCCACACCACGCAAACAATTCCTTCATCAAAAAGACTTCCTCAAAAATCCCAGCTGATGATGCCATCTGTCTAATTCCAGGACCTTGAATGAAACATCTAGTATGCAAACATCTTCATAAGTAAGATAGTTGGGTTTCCAAGGTGGGTAACCCCCATCTCCATTTCTGAAATTTGTCAATATAGTAACACCTTATACTTATCAGCTTAAGACAGGTCTTTAAATTTATAATATTCTATTTATAGAAAGCCACCATTTTATTACCAGTTTTGATCTTGGCCCGAATGAAATGAATGCCTTGTGGAAGATCATTGTACTTAAGTCCCCAAAGACTCAATCTTCTTTAACAATATTTTTTCACTCATAAATATTTCCTTAATACAAATTAATTGCCTATTTGACTCAGTTGTTAGACACTGTGCATTTACCATTTCATGTTACGTGGGGCAACATAAATAGAAGCTCAAAGATCCAAATTTTGCAGAAAAGTGGAATAATGGAGGAAACATAGCACATGATGAGCCAATTATATTGTAACATCTCATGAATTAGTTCTTTTACATTCAAAACTTCTGGTCACCAGGACAGAGGCTGAACTAACCTCTTTTTTACAAATCCATTCTTCACCGCTTCTAAGTTTTCCGGACTTCCTCCCACCTAGGACTCCTGTGCTTTCCATGTTCGTCATCTGCACCTGGGGACACTGCTTTTGGTCCCTATAACCAATCTGTGTCTAGTACAGGCCCTTCCTTACTGCTTTTTCCTCTCAAACTCCATCTGGTCATCTTCTGCATCCTCTCAAACTCCTAAACCGTCTTCATCCAGTTTAGTCCTAAATGATGGTTGTGTCTCCCCTCCAGTGTGCCTGGATTCTGGTCTCTTCCACCATTCCCATGAACACACGTCCTGTAAGTCAGTCACCCACTTCACTCACCAGTGTTCCTTCCGCTTCCCCACTTGAACTGTAGTGGGCATCTCACTAATCTCTTCATCAAAAGGAGTATTGCTGTTTCATTCAATAGGGGTTGTTTTTCCTCTTACTTCCCACAACACCACAGGGGTAGATGGAGGTGTCTGAATGTTCCCCATTCCCCATGGCCAGTTCCAGCCCACTGTTCCAATTGAATGATAGTACTTTTGTCACCACTCGGTCACTCAAGGACAAGGATGAAAAACATGTCAAAGGATTTGGAATTATTGTTCTAAGTAGATGTTGTTCTAGGCTGAATAATGGCCTCCAAAGATATCCAGGTCTTAATCCCTAGAACCCGTGAGTGTTACCTTTTATGGCAAAAAACAACATTGCAGATGTGATCAAATTAAGGATTTTAGGGGGAGAAGATAATCCTGAATTAATCGGTAGGCCCTAAATGCGATCACATGTATCCTTATTAGAGGGAGGCGTAACATCTTAGGGAGGTTTGAGCAGAAGGGGAAAGCAGTGTGACCACTGTCTCAAGATGCAACACTCCTGGCTTTGAAGATGGAAGGGGTTACAAGCCAAAGAATGCGAGGAATGCTGCTCTAGAAGCTGGAAAAAGCAGGGAAACAGATCCTCCCCTAGGGAGAGAATCCCTCTGGAGGGAGCATGGCCCTGCCAACACTTTGATTTCAGCCCAGTGAAGCCAGTTTTAGACTTCTGACCTCCAGAACTGTAAGAAAATAATTGTGTGTTATTTTAAGCCACCAAGTTTGTGCTAATTTGCTATAGCGGCCAAAGGAAACATACAGAATTCTTGCTTAACTTCTGATAGGGCAATTCCGGGACTAGGTGAGATTAAAGAGAGATGATATTTAGTTCTCTATAAACACTGCTGCTGAATTAATTTCTCTAAAAATACACACTGATTATGTTCTTAACTCTTCTCGAAACCATCTATAGATTTTTTTTTTTGATAACTTTAAAAAGGCCTAATTAGCTTCTTCCAAATTGTGGCCGCACCTCCCTGTCAGCCCTATGGCTCCCTGCTCTCTGTTTGTCCTTCTACGCCAAACCTGACACACCCCCTTCCCTGTGCATCCCACACACAATCACACCTCCAGCTCTAGACCTTTGGTCGTCTCCGCACTTCAGCCTGGCTGCCCTCTCTCTCAGCACAACATGCCTCAGGTGTCCATCAAGGCTTAAGCAAATGCGCCCTCCTCAGGAACTCTTTCCTGATTCCCTCAGCGGAAATTATCTTCTCTCTTCTCTGAATGCCCAAAGTGCTGCATGATTCCTCTCTCATGACCCCTGTTATATTCAGCCTCTCATTAGAGTGGTAGGTCTTGGTAGTTAAATGCATACACCCTGGCGCCAGATCTCCTGCAGTTGGATTCTTATGTAAATATTTATTAGATGAGTGACCTTGGGCAAGTTGCATAATTTTCCTATGCTTAAGTTTCTTCATTTGGGAAAAAAAAAAAAAAAAACCAAATCAGGGATAATAATGGAGACTAACAATGATTTGTTATAAAGATTAAAAGGGTTCATGAAATCAGTGCCCAACACACTGAAAATGCTCAATAGAGGCCAGCTATTGTTTTTATTATGCATTATCTTGCCTTTCAACTGTAAGGTCCTTAATGGGAGGACCCTACATCTTACTTATCTTTATCTTCTTCATAGTTCCCTATGTCAATGTATTGCATGGGATAGGTGCTCAGTAAACTTTAGTTTTATTGAGGCAGGCAGGCTCCTATGTACCAGTAAGACAATAGCAGATGTCAGAGCCATCTTTTCTCCAGGGGAGAATCCATTTCTTTGCTCATTCAGGTCGTCAGCAGAATTCTGTTCTTTGTGACTGGAGGACAATGGTCCATTTTCTTGCAGCTGTAAGTTGAGGGCTGTTCACAGGTTCTAGAAGCCATCCACCTTCCTTGGCTTGTGGTCCTGCTCCCACATCTTCAAAGCCAGCGGAGGTGGGTGCGTTCCCTCTCACACTACTCCTTCTTCCATCTCATATCTCTGCCCCGCCCCCCCCCCCCCGCCCCCGCCTTCTGCATCCTTTTCTGATTTGGAGAGCACATGTGATTAGACTGGTCCATCTAGATAATCCAGGAAAATCTCTCCATCTTAAGGTCCTTGACCTTAATTATCTCTGCAAGTCCCTTTGCCATGGAAGGTAACACAGTCACAGGCTCCAGGAGGCCTTTATTCTGCTTACCACGCCAGGGTTGAGACAGATGGACAGTGAAAGCCTGAGATCACTTGATTTGAATTCTCTGTCCAGGGAATTCATAATTGATCATTTTCCTTTGTATTATCTTGTTACTTAAATTTCTAACTTTAACTTTGTATTTTGAATCCAAGGGGTGTAGGAAGGGACTGAGCTCTGTCTGGTTCATTTAGCAAGCACTCAAAGAAAGGTTAGGTGTGCAAATAGCGCTCAGGGCGTTTACCTGGAGGCCGTGTGCGAGGAGGCATTTACAGGTGTGCCAGATAGGGAAGAGCACCTGGAAAGCCATTCAGAAGGTGACTGGAAATCCATAGATAGTGTTCCGTCATTTAAAATGTAACCCATTAGCTAAAGATTTAACAAGGTTAAATAAACTTCTGAGAAAAGAAACCCATCACATGATGAATAGTCAAAGCAGAAAGCAAGAGCGTTTTTTTTTTTTTAATAGCAAATGAAAACTATTAAACCAAAGCTATATTGTGTTAGGAGAAATGTTCATTCTTAAGATTATCATCCAATAGAAATTTGTATTTCTTTTCCATAAAAATTATTAAAGCAAAAACAATTGAATGTATTATTTTTAACGTTTATTATTGTTTGTGAATTGTTTGCTAGGATAATATTTCTTTACTGAATTATTTCATTCTCTCAGGAAACCATTATGATTCCCTAAATATAGCGCTTTTATCTTTAAGGGGTTTTGGAAATAATGTACTTTAATTTCCTGCCCTCTAGTGACAAAAATAATGCACTCATGCCTTTATATTGAACAAACTGCATGCTTTAGTTTCAGCAAATAAAATTATACTAGAGAGTTTGGGTACGGAAAACATGAGAAAGTCTGGATATCATTAATACGCTAAACTTTAGTACAACAGTTGCCGTTTTTATTTAGATTCTGATGCATGACTTTCAAATTGTTAAATACAAGCCAATGTGTTTTTTCTAGGTTTCAGTTGTCTATCTATGAACTATATCTTTATAATTATAGGGTATATACTATGGAAAACTCTGGTAATAACCAAGAAATTGGTCATTTAATATCTTCAATCCTAAATATCAGAATTGAAGAAAATTTACTAATCCTAAAAATGACCCCCAATATTGTATTCATTTGAATCTTAAGTCCATCAAGTAGTCACTTGGAACCAGCGTGGGAGTTTAAGCCAGAGATAAAAATAATTAAACTAGTTGATTGTTATGATAGAACCAAATAAGGTAGAACTGCTAGATTTGATTAAGTATGATGTTAAAAATTTTTGGTACTCTCATTACTGACTGCATCACTGCTTTCACTTTCTGAACATCTTGGCACCCCAAGGGTACAAGAATGTATGTGGTATTTGCCATTAATTTGTCATCAACAAATTTATTGAGTGTCTACTCTGTGCTAGACTCTGTCTTTGGTGCTAAATGACTGAATTAAAAGATGAAGGAGCTCATTCAACCCGCCACACTCAGGCCTTGCTGGAGCTCTGGGTTTACCATCCAGAGGTGGTGCCACTATGTTCTGACGTATACAGATTGGGTCACTACTTCTCGTCTGTGGAGAGCCTTTAAAACCCGTCACCCTACCTTGCGGGATGTGTGGGTTAGGACTGAGGACAGGAATATGTTTTGTTGGAGATGGAGGGCCAAGGTGGGTATGTGAGCTGCCCGGCCAGCTATTTCTGTGGCCGCTCTTTATTAGTAACCACAGTGCCTCCCTTTACCGAGCACAGCCAGAATGGTCCCTTGAAAGTGTATGAGCTATCCACTGGCTTTCTGTGTGACTGCCCCTGTGTGAATAGCAGGGTGGGGGGGTGGCCTCCTCTCCGGATGTGATAGGATATGAGTCAGGGATACGAGTGCTGGGCTCTCACTGGCCCATTTCCTATGTGACAGATTCTATATCAGCCTCTACTCCTTACAACAGCCTTGTCAGGTGGGTGTTATCACCCATACTTACAGAGGAGGTAACCGACTGAGAGAAAGACTACTCATGGAACCCACATCTGGTTGGCTCCTAAGCTTGTCATCTTTCTATCACTTAATGCTGATTTTATCATTTTTTTTTAAAAAAAGAAACGACTAATATTAGCTTCCATTAGGCTTTAGTTCTCAAACCAATCCACAATAATAACAAAAAAACCCGCAAAAAAACCCCATCTGAGGTGATGCTTATTATTTCCATTTAAGAGAAGAGGAAACAGAGGCTCAGAATAATTTTAAAAAAAAGTAGTAAATTATGTGCCCAGAGTCACTTGCTAAATGGGAAAACTGGAACCCAACACGGGTTTGGCTGGATCCACATCATTTCCGCTATACCACGTGTAGTTTTATTTTAAATAGTCCTATAAGTATAGCCCCCTAATTTCTAGGATGTATAATAAGACGGAATAATTTTTAGCATGATTTAAAGAAACCAGCATTTCTAAGTTTATTTAGAAATCTTGGACCTGACTATCCACTCTCTCTGGACAATTTCCATAATTGTGTTTCAAAGATGGGAGAACCTCTCAGTAGGAAGTCTGGTTGTAAGACTTCTGGAAGTAGTTGTTCTGCCCAGCTGTCCAGGCATTTGGCCACCAGGGCTTCCTCTGCAGGAGGTCCTTGTTAGCCACTCCACCCATTTATAGATGGGAAGAGGAGGATTGCTTCTTAAGAAGAGCATTGTTTTTGATTAGAAGGTCCTGATAAGTGCTGAGGATAGAGGACATCTTAGTAATGGCAGGACCAAGGCTTTCACAGGAAAGTGGATGTAGCTGTCCTGTGATGAGGCAGGAATTCTGCTTTGCTCTTGGAAGGGATTCGGAGAGGGGAAAACTAAGAGGCAGGGTGTGTGGATCTGGTAAGATAGGGTCTAGGACAAGCAGGACAGGGTAACTATAGTGGTGAGTGGCCAACAGGTATTTGAAGAGCAGTGATGCCTGGGGTGCCTGTTGACGTCCTTTATGTCTCCCCTAGGAAAGCAGGGGTGAGTCCGGGGTTGCTCCTTCATGCTCTGAGGAGTGGAATCCTTTGGGCCTTCCAGCCCTGTTACGTTCACATCGGAGTCAAAGAGGGACAGAGCAGACTCAGCTCAGACACGTTGGGGTGTCAAGGCTGCAGACAGCACCCTGAGAAAGTGAGTGCTTGGGTATTTGCCAAAATCTAGGGCACTTTGTGCCAGGTGTACCTAAACAGGTGAAGGAAAACAGAACTTGGCTAGCATTACATTACCTTATATAACTTCTTTCTTGATAGGTAACAAAATAGAGTGGAAACTACTTTAGTTACTCAATTTTTAGAACATTTTTACTAGAAAATTTAGGAATTTTTACTCAATTTATGGAAATTAGGAAGTTTTGATTTACAGAGCGTATGTACACTTACTCTGAATGTGTAACCTCCCACCCCATCAAAAAGCTATTTTTTGAATTTGACATAAGACATCTTAAGATTAATGCCATGTTAGAAGTGAAGGATCGGGCTGGCCCGGTGGCACAGAGGTTAAGTGCACACGTTCTGCTTCTGGCGGCCCGGAGTTCGCCGGTTTGGATCCTGGGTGCAGACATGGCACCACTTGGCACGCCATGCTGTGGTAGGCGTCCCACATATAAAGTAGAGGCAGATGGGCATGGATGTTAGCTCAGGGCCAGCCTTCCTCAGCAAAAAGAGGAGGATTGTCAGCAATTAGCTCACGGTTAATCTTCCTCAAATAAATAAATAAATAAATAAAGTACACATCTCTTTAAAAAAGAAAAAAAGAAGTGAAGGATCCTGTGGAAAACAGACAAGTAATCATTGTGCAGAAAAAAATTGCGTTTCTTAAAATTTAAATAAAAATCCTAAACTAACTTAAGAGAAAATAATGAAAAGAAGGGTCAGAACAAATATTTACGAGTTTAGCTGTTGAAAAGACAATGGCAGATGGCGTTAGTGAAGGGAACAATAATTAATAATTTTGAATTTTCGTATCTTTACAAATGTTAATGTTATTTATCACAAGGATTCTTTGATGCAGATTTTTATCTCAGTGTTCAAGCGAGGCAACGAAAGTAAATTGCTTAATGTCACATAGCTGGTAAAAGGAAAAACACAGACTTGAACCCGGATCAGCGTGACTCCACATTGCCGCGGACTGAGAGTGTGTGTAAGCGGATCAGCGTGACTCCACACTGCTGTGGACTGAGAGTGTGTGTAAGCGTGTGGGGTCCCTCGCCACCCTCTGGCCGTTCCTCATGCCTGAATTAACAATCCGCCATGGCCCTTTTGCTGTGGAGCTAGGATCTTTTCCTCCGAATCCTTCTCATGGTATTTTCCAGGCAGCCTCTAACGTCAGAGTTTCTAGCGAGCCAAGCCCCCTGCCATGCTTGTCCCTCACCTGCTGCCTCTTGCCCCAAGTTCAGACTGGATGCGAGGACAACATGGTCTTGTGTAACAGACCTCATGACCAGTATTGGACAGTGACAAATGGCACCTGCTTCAGAAGAAACAGATCTCACTTAAAAGGAGGACTGGGCATTTAGAGAAAACGTGAAGAACACGCAAAGAGAAAAGGAGAGCGATGAGGCGTAGACAGCTTTTCTGAAACCAATTCAAGCTGGCACAGGAGCAAGAAATAATGGTGGCAGAGACTTCCGCTAACTGGACACGTGCCAGGGCTCTTTTACTGCCAAGAATGAAGCATCTGAAAATTTACTGATTTTTTTTCTCAATGACAATTTGATCTCTCAAAAGCCAGAACAAGCAATTAGAACTGCTGCTACTAATATAATTCTGGCCAGTAAGAAAGCTTGTAAGTGGCAGGTCTAACCAACTGCAAATGTGCCTATCTAATCCTGCCTCCCCTTCTGCTGAGCTCTCGGCATGAAGACCGTGGGGTGGGCTGAGGTGGAGGTAGGAAGGTACTTTTGGAGCTTGGGGCACTTTGCTCCAAGGAGGTGGGGGAGGGGGAGGACCTAGGAGCGCGGCACAAATCTAGCTGGTGACACATGGTGGCTCTGAGGAGAGAAGCACTAGTAAGGGGTGGAGAGAGAATGGCCAAGACACTCTTAACCTATTTAATATAATAGTAATCCTAAAAAAAAAAAGAGGAGCAAGCCTCACTACATCTGCTCTCCTCTTACTCTACCAAAAAGACCCTGTGGTCTGAACCGTGGATTTCAGCTGTGCTATTGGAACTATGGCTTAAGTGTGTCATGGGCTGGCTTAGCTGTCATGAGCAGTCCAGGAAATGATCCCCCATTTATTTTCACAAGAGGATACGTTCTGAGTTCCAAGTAGTCAACGTTCCAATATAGTTTTGGAATGCGACCAAGTTTTAAATTGGGAGCTGCCTGTAGCTCCTCATTAGTATTCTGGTGTGCCAATGCATGTAATCCTATTTAGAATGCACTTTAAGAAATCATTCAGCAAAAATTTGAAATTGATGTATACTAAAGAAAGTAACGATCTTTATCAAATCGTAGGGGTACAGGGACAATGCGTTGGTTGGGGCTGGCATTTCTGGATTAATAGTTAAAGGAGACTAACTCAATGCAAAATAATGCTGAAAGGCCAGTTTAACTTCAAAACACTGAATGGTAAGTCTATTTTAGTTAAGAGTTTCCTTATGTAGCTGTAGGACTGAATTTAGTTCTGCACTTTTGGAAAGTTCTCAATTGTTTTTCTTCGTAGGTTTAACACACATCAATCTCTCTCTCTTCCCCCTTCACTCACTGGCTCCCATTCCTGTATATTTTGGCTTAGACTTTCCCACAGCACATAGATGTGGTTGTACAAATTACGTGTGTTGGTTTAGAAAATTTACAAGGAGATGTATAACGTTAAATGTCATGTTTGATCACATTTAAAAAGCTGGGTTTCCAAGAATTATATTAAAGAAATAATACTCATTACTAATTTCTAAATCATAGTTTTTATCATTATACCTTTTATTCTATACATTTTTATTCTTTTTCATTGGACATTTGCTGATAATCCGTCAAATTTGAAGTCTACGCTTTCTTTTAGTATCGTATATTGCTGGATTTTTGCTGTTTCTAAACAACTAAGAACGTTGTTCTCTCAAACCTTTTCATCTAGATGACATTGCACTCCATTGTGTTGGAAGTATAAATGGTCCTTTTCCTAAAATTCTCTCTGAAGACAGGGTTATGCAGATTGAAAGATGTTTTTAAATGATATCTTAAAAAGCTGCTTCCCAAACACAGCATCAGGACAGTGAGGGGTCCAGGCCTGTGCTGGGGTGGTGGCATTTCTGGAAGCCCTGTAGGACCCAAGCATAACCTCCGCTGAGGGTGTGTCTCAGCTTTCCTCTTACAGTCACTCCATGGGTCAAGTTATCCTCAGAAAGCAATTGTTTAAATTTTCTGCTTGCAGGAAGAGAGAAAGGTCTGACTTGTTAGGACAAAGCACAGTTCTCCACAACTGGCCTTTAGATATTATTTGAGTTTTACTTCCAGATGCTCTCGTCCATTCTCCTTCTCATTCTTCTTCCTGTCCAACGTCTCCATATCAGTCTTTGCGCACTTCTGTTTTAGCCCTTAATGACACTGTGTTTCAATTTTTTTTGTTTAAATAGTGCTTTGGTGTGCACACTTCCTCCTAGCTAGAAAGTACGCTTCTTAAATGCAGAAACTATATTTTATTTATTTTTGTCGCATGCAGCTTCATTCACAGTAAGTACTTAATAGATGCTAGTTAACTGAGAAAAATGAAAAAAGATGAACTATTTTCCAGGGAAAGGTCACGTTAATTCATTGGTTTCTATTAATTGCATTACTGTTTTTGTCAGAGATGCAGGAAGTTACGAGGGTCCTGAGAGATAGGGATGAAATAAAGCATATAACGTTTGACTGCATTATGAGGAGAGAAGATAATCTTTCTTATTCAAATAACCAGGTGCTTTTCAGGAAAGACAAGTCCAGATAGGACCCCCTCAGTGGTAGCCTTCAGCTGTTGAAGAATAGCACGAGGGCAAGGTGGGTTGTCAGAGTGTGGGCAGCCTGGCTGGAAAGCAGGTTCTGAAATGCAAAGACAACCAAGGGAAACCTTATGAACCTCACAGTTTTCTCTTGATTTAGTCCTGTTCTGCCTGAAGTCTTCCCTTTTTTTGACAAGTTTTGTTTTAGGGTATAGTTGGTTGGAAAACCATAGAAGATGACAGCTGGCGTCTGTGCTTGTATGTGTTCAAATAAATTGACTGGAGGTGGGAGGCAAGATGGTGGGATAGATGGCCCGACCCTGGGATGGCTGCGAGGAGATGGGCTGGGCTGCCCTCCTCCATTGCCTGCTTCTCCTGGCAAGTTTAAGCATTTGTCATGGTGTGAAAAAGGTGGACAAATGGTGTCATGGAAGATGCTTTAATATAGTTGAAAGCAGAAACTTAGTGATACTACAAAACTGTGAATGCTGAAGCCCACTTACTGCAAGTGCAAGAAAATGCTGGACTTGGGTCATTCTCTGGTGTCAATATTCGTACCGTATGTTTATTGTGAGTTTGAAGTCCTGAGGTCAGACACATGTGTTTGGCACGTGACTGTGTGGTCAGCAGGGGTGAGGTCAAAGGCTGCATGTTAGGGCACACCAAAAGTTGTTGGCTGTCTTTAAATGGGGCAGAGAACAAGCCACTTGGGGCTATACTCTGTCCCCAGGGAATTTCTGATCTGTGGAATTCTGCTACAAGGCTTGTGGAGATGGGAGCAAGATTCCCTTGAATTTCAACCTTTGGAATCCCAATGAGATGTGGCTGGACTATTGGAGAACCGAGGTGAAGGGAAGAAGAAGTTCTGGGGACAGAGAAAAAGGCCTAAATTCCAATCCACGGGGTGCAGCAGTTTAACCACTGAATGACGCCAAGTACCAATGGAAGTGGCAGACCTGGCAGCTGCTCCCTCACCTTAGACATTGATGGAATAGTCGGGCTATTCAGTAACCGAATCAAAATTATGGACAATCTATTACTGTAAAGCATGTATTTCTGCGGAGAATATTTTAAGCCCAATATTTTAGTTCTTGCTATAAGAGCCAGTTTAAAAAGCAGCTCTGTGCCTCCAGGTTTTAGTGATCTGGGGAGGAAAGTACACAGAGCCACATGTTTTGCTCCTAGATTGAAACCAAAACCATTCCCGGGCAAAGAAGCTGTGTGCGGTTCACTGAGGGCAGAGTGTGTGACTTACGTTGTTGCTTGCAACCTGCTGTGGGGCTTACTGGAGATTGCTTTCTGGAGAGAATGCCATCAGAAGGAAAGCAGATTCCTTATGGATAAATTCATTCTCCTGTGAATCTAATTGCAAAGATTATGTGACATTCATTTAATAAAAGTATAGACTTCAGCATTCCAAAGTTGTATCAATTTGGTGTTAGCATCTTTGGAAAATTATTTCAACTCTTATTAAATTACTAAATGTGTGTTTTTCTTACCTCTGAGCAAAGAAAGTACCTTGAAAGGTGGTCAGGACATCTAAGACTGTAGTGTATACAAATGTAACAATGGGACCCGTTAGCTAGCAAATACGACAACTCTGAGACAAAGACTCAAGGATTATTTACCTCTGTGATTTTTAGTTAGTTACTAGGCTCAAAATACACTTTGGGGTCCTTCCTCATTAGGAGACCTCAACTAAGTTAACTGGCACTGACCAGATAAAGAAAGTAGAGATTGACACCAAATACTTCAGTGTACTATAAAAAAGAGTTAAAAAGAAATGGATGCTGAATTATTTATTACTAGGGATTATAACACTGGAATGAGGGGTGAACTACAAGAATAAGCTGTAGGAAAGAAACAGAACACGTTACTGCAGTGTGGGTATTCTGTTTCTTTATTGGATGCTCAGTACATTAGAAGGCATATTTGAAATCGCAAGGACCTCAAGCTTCAGTTGCCCCCTGTCTGGGTAAAATACACACACACAATTGTGGAAGAATAAATGTCACTTTATCTAATTTAACATATTGTATTATTTGGGTGAGGATAGCTTGTCACAAGCAGGGGTAAGAAAGAAGAATGAGTAAGGAGATTTTCGAAAGATGCTATTGATATGATATCCTTGTGAACATACCTGTTTCAGACTCTTCTGGAGATGGTGCAAAGAAGCAGAATGCAGTAGATCAGAAGTTCTCAAATTTTAGGGCGTGGAGTCATCCTAAATGCTTATGAAAACATAGATTGCTGGCCCCACCCAAGAATTTTTGATCCCAAATTTTAAAATTCAGATTTTTCTGAATTTTCTGAGCTTTTGTCCTAGAGAAAAGTTTGATCGCTTCTAGCTGCCAGGCTCTGCAGGATGTTGCTCTCTCTCTCCAGACCTAGGACCGTTCCTCTGCTTTCCCCACAAGGGCCTGTGAGCGGATGAGCTGGCACCCTGGGGAGCCGGCAAAGAGGCAGAGGCTGAGCAACGGGGAGAGGTTCATGGAGAAGGAACTGCTGGCTGCCTGCTCAGGATGAACTTTCTACAGGTGAAAAGGAAACCAGTGTCAACTATCTGGTATTGATTTCATCTGTTTGGTATTGTCTTCTGGATTCTGAGGTGCTTGTTGTGAGACTGTGTGCTTTCTTTTCTGTATTTTTTTTCTGCATAATTTTCTAGACATTTCAGACGACAATGGCAAGATTAAGTACAAATATCTGAAAAGAAATATTTTTCTCTTTTGCTTGATAGGCAAATGCCTATTGAATTTCTGCTGCTGATTGCTGGAGCAGTCTTCAGATAGCTGATGTCTTTGTGGTTGGACCTCTCGGTCCCAGCATTATCTGCATGTGCTGTGGAAGAGCGTCTCTTACTTGAAGCAGGTGGAGTTACAGTTCCAAGGCATTATCCACATCGCTGCATAACATAATTTTAAGAGCTTCATAGTGGTCCATCCTATATAGATATAATGACGTATTTAATGAATTCCATCTTGTAGGAACTTAAGATTTTTTTCAAAATTTTGCTGTTATGGGCAATTCCCCAAACTCCTATTCATTGTAGAGGTGAGACTGTTATTTTTATATGTGATGGTCCAGAATTTCAATATTATATCAGCAATGGAATTTTAGAATCCCACATTTGAGGCATCAGTAGTCAGTAACACATAAAGCGTGCATAATGGTTATTTATAACCACTTTATGTAAGAATTACCCTTGATTAAGTGTTCAGTCTGAGGCAGGTCCTGTGCTAAGTGATCAGTACTTGGTATCTCGCGTAATCCTTGTACCTGTCTTAGGACTTAGATTGGACGAACATTCCCAATTGGCCAGAGGAGGAAACTGAAGTTGACAGTGGCTAGAAGGCTTGTCCCAGGTCCATAGGTAGTCAGAGACAGAGTCAGGTGCCAACTCAAGTCCCCTGATATTAGGGCCACTGTCATGCTGCCTCTTTGCCTTAAAGAGAGCAAGGAGAGAAATGGAAAGTACATGAAAATGAGAACAGGGTCAGGGGAGAAAGTTTATGAGATAATTTTTTTCTTTTCAAGAAAATATGGGTATCGTATGAAGAAATTAATAGTTTAGGTGTTTGTAATCCATTTAAATGAATATGAATGCTATTTATTAAATTGTTAATAATTCATTAGGTTTTTAATCTAAACACCAAAAAATTTAAATGTCAAAAATGTAAATTTCAATATCAAATCCTAAATTACCAGCAAATAATTGCATTTTTCCTACATGTGGGACCCTAAATTAAGAGAAAATAATTGCATTTTTCCTAGATGTGGAATTTCCAGGAGCGTTGTTTTGAAAACTCGGGAATTTCCCCAGTGAAGTCTAAAACTGGCCCCGGGAACAGAAAGGGCAAGGAGAAATGGAAGAAAGAGGCAGCCCACCCCAGACTGGTAGATGACAGGTTTAATAAGCGAGGGAGCTAACATCCGAGGTTTGTCTTGGGCAGCTGCAAGATGAGGAGATCTCCACACCTGCCACCAAATCCTAAGCGTTTATATAGAGGCCTTAACTGGGTTGAGTCATTTTGTCCAGATGGTCTCAACAACACTGTATTCTCCTGTGTCCTTGAAATAGCTCCCATTGTGGGAACAGAGGTTCCAAGGACAGGGGAGGGGTGAGGAGCCTCGGATTGCCCGAGTCCAGCTCTCGGGTCAACCAGCGGTCACAACCTGTAAATGACCTCCTCCAATAAGGAGATGGGTCTGATTTTAATATTTTTAGTATTTATTCGCCAAATTTCCCTTTAAAAAGTTGCTAACAATTTATCTTCCTTCTAGTCTTTCTTTCTGACACTCTTGTCATATTGGAAGTAACTTTTGTTGTGTGCCTCAAAGTAACTCTTTAAAAAAAATTTCTCAGAAGTTTCTCCACTTTAAAAATTATTTTAATTCTGTGCCCATTTAATAGTGGAACCTGATCTTTCCTGGTTGTTTCCGTTGGAATTTCTTTGACTGATTATGAAGCTTTTATGTTATATTTACTGGTGTTTGTTCTTTGTGAATTTCCTATTCTTTGGCTGTGCTAAATTTCCTATTGGAGTGTTTTATATATTTTTGTCTTATTGAATCATAAGAGCTTTTTCTATATTGAAGAATTCAGTTTAACATATATACTGCAATCTCCTCTCCCTACCCCAGGTTTGTTGTTTGCATTTTAATTTTATTTATAATGTTTTCTCATAAAGAAGCTTTATAGTTGTAAGAGTCAAGTAATCACTCTCTTCCTTTTATGGATTCTGCTTTTGCATGCATAGTTGATTTCTGGTGGCTTGTTTCCTGTTATCTTTCAAGCTTTCAGTGTATGTTAATTTACACAATTGCCTTGTTTCCGCTAATGTGTGGGGAGATGTTATCTTATTAAACTGACCTGTCAGCTTTCTCTCTAACGTTCCTGAGTCTGCCCTTCTCAGAGAGATACACTTATTCTTCGACAAATACCCCAACCCACTGTTGACCCAGCAGCATCTTTTAATGGAGCAGTGAACAATTGCTGTTCTGCTGACGCTTGCTGCCTCAAAGTCATTTTCAGATTATAAAAAAAGAGGGAATTTACTTTAACAGGTTGGACTTCTTTTTGTGCAGATTAGAGAGAGAACCTACACAGCTTTTTCTGAAAGGTGATCTTGCCTGAGAGAAATGATAATGACCGAGATAAAACACCTCTCTCGAATCTCCTGTGGGCCCTCAGTGCATTTTTATCCTAATTACAGAAGTCCGAGAGAGCCTTTCCAGAAGGAGCAGATTCTAACCGGAGCTCCATATGGAACACATTGACAGTTACCATCCAGCTGGTGAGCATTATAGCACACGCACAGTGGAAATGTCTCTATACGAAGCGTACATTGAAAAATGGTTTATTAAACTTGGCTGTATGGGAGTCCTGTAGTGTTTTTAATACCAGGGAACAAATGTTTTATACCAGGAGGCAGCCTTGTTCCTTTAAGCCTTGGTTATGCATTTTTTATGCATTGATGGTGCATGAAACCTTTTGAATTTTTAGACTGCCCTGGTCGTACCCTGATAGAGGGCATGGTAATCAGGTTTAGATCTTTATCTTTGGGCAGTGGGCTTGGGTTAATTTTGACTGGGGAAAGTTAAAAAGTAGAAATTCAGTGGCTTCTGGGTCACACCTTGCTGGGGGCTGGTGAAGTGCATGATGAGGGTGAGAGGTGAAAGGGCACTGGGGCTGAGCACAAATATCATCGAAGCCTGACCTAGAACAGTTTGGGGTGCTAACCGCCATTCACAACAGAGATCAGGACCAGGGAGCACTAGAGATCTGTTTTTTGTTTCAAAACTAGAGTGAGGTTTTGGTGTTGCCTTGGGAGCAAAATATGAGTATTTTAACGGTTAAGATTTTTTTCTCCTTTTGCCTGTCCATCTACCTCACACACTATTTTGTACCAGTGGTAACCAAACACCGTAAAGATCAAAAGCAAAACAGACAGACAGGAGGGGATAAGCACAGGTCACTGAAATCTAAAGAAAATCTCACATTCCACTTGAGCGAATATTTTCTATTCTCACCTTCTCTCCCATTTAACTCTTGAAAGCTCTGCAGTAATAAGTGTTAGTCACAACTCCAGGGTGAAGCTGTGTGCAGAGGGAGAGTGAGATAGCCAGCATCCTTAGGCCCTGCTTCTCCCCTGGCGGCTCAGCGTGCCAGCAGATTCAAGAGGGAGACAGGCAGAGAGGGCACCCATGGGCAGTCCTTCCAGGACCAGGAGACCAAAGTGGTTGCTGTCACCCCTTCTGGGTCCTTGAGGGAGGATGTGCACAGGGGGGCATTTTCTTCTTCTTTGAGGCGTAGGGCCCTAAGCCCATTGCAGTCTCTAGGTGAATTTGGCACCTGAGAACGTCGTGCCTGGTTCACTCCGATTAGGCAGGCCCCAGTGGTCTGGGTGACGCCTCTTTCCCTAGGCCATCTGCTCCCCACTTGTCATTCCTGGATAAGAAGGGTCATGCGAAAACCTCCCCAGTACAAGATGATGTCCTAATTATAGGTTGGGACAGTTCCAAGGGATCTGGAGAGGCATCACTATACTGAGTTTACAGAGTCAAGGCTGAGAGACATTTGAGAATGGAGGGGGCAACTGAGACCCCAAAACAGTTGTGCCTATGGCCTGGAACACTATATGATGCCACCAACTTCCAAAAACAGGAAAAGCTGAACTTACGAGACAGGCAGTTCAGAGGCCTTATGTTAATCAATGGGAAAATGATGACACTTTATTTTGGTGTTAATTATGTGTGGTAAGACAGGGAGAGATTTTCCTAACCAGGTGGTAACTACACAGATTCTAATCCAAAAAATCTTCTGGTTTTGAGGAGGAAGGGTTAAGGAGCTTGGACAGTGAGTAAGTCTTTAGGGTGGAACTCGTGAGGAAGTTGTTTATTTATAAGAATCATAATAGTTTTTCATACAGTGTATCACCCAGAGGCAGACACGTGGGCAGAAAGGATAAACTGTTCAGTAGACATTGAGCTACACATTACTGAGTGTTAGGAAGAGAGGAGAAGACTGAGATTCAATCATTTGATAAATATTTATGGAGCATCAACTAGATGCCAGGCAACGTTCTAGGTGTGTGGAATACATTAGTGAGCAAATCTGACGAAGAGTTCTGTTCTTATGGAGTCAAACGTTTGGGGGTACAATACATGTAAAAGTAAATGAATTCTGTAATGTGATAGAGGACAATAAGTGCTACAGAAAAAGTAGAGCAAGTGGAGCTCAGGATTGCTGGTGAGGGGCAGATCAGGGTGCCAGCAGGGTTGGGTGGGTTCTGGTGAGAGATCTCTCCTGGCTTACAGATGGCCATCTCCTTTCTGTATCTTCACATGGCTGAGAGAGAGAGTGAGCTAGCTCTCTGGTCTGTTCTTTTTTTGAAGAAGAAGATGGTCCCTGAGCTAACATCTGTTCCAATCTTCCTCTACCTTGTATATGGGACGCTCCCACCACAGCATGGTTTGATGAGCAGTATGTAGGTCCATGGCTGGGATCCAAACCAGTGAAGCTCGGGCCACTGAAGTGGAGCATGTGAACTTAACCACTATGCCACTAGGCTGGGTCCTCTGGTCTCTTCTTGTAAGGGCACTAATCCCACCATGAGGACTCCCTTCTCATGACCTCATCCAAACCTAATTACCCCCAAAGGCCCCTACCCCCAGTGCTACCACATTGGGAGTTAGGGTTTCAACATGTGAATTTTGGGAGGACACAGACATTTATTCCACGGCAAGGAGGTATTCCTATTTTGGATGAAGACCTGGTTCCTTATTTAAATTGAGGAATGGAGTTATAGTGATTCCAGAAGTAGATAAAGAAGGCGGCCTTTTCCGCATGTACAGTGGTCCACCATTTAGATGACTGTCCCCTGGGAGACAATCTTTCATTGTGGACAATTTGAACGTGAGTGGCTTGAATGCCCTGCTGGCTTGCTGAACCCCACACTGGTACTCCCCTCATTGTGCCATCTGAGTCTATCCTGGGGAACTGTGCCCTAGATCCCATCCTCTGTGTCTCAGGATTACTTGTTTGAGATCAAACAGGTGTTGGATCCCTCTCTGAATCTACTAAGCCAGAACCTATGAGAATGAGGCCCAGTTTAACAAATTCCCTAGATGATTCTGATGCACATCCAGGTTTAGGGAACATCAGCTTTTACTTAGTGAGGTCTTGGAATAAATGTCATTGAAATAGTATCTCAAACCATTTCAGAAGCTTCTGGAAACAATATCAAAGAAACATTTGTCAGGACACTCAAGGAGACCAATTAGAGTAATGGCAAGAACTGGAGAAGTGGCTGAGTGAGATACATTTTTAGTAATTCAGTGATCATAGGTATCAGTTGTTAATACCTACTAATGTGCAGACAACATTTATTTGTGTCATCTTTATTATAGAATCGATTTAGTCTATTAAAAGTTGTTCCTAATTACATCTGGGTCTTTGGAAACTTAAAAATTGAAATGCTAAGTAAAAACTGAGTCTTTTACAAAAATGAATATTATTTTGGAATAAAAGACGAGAAGAAATGATGTGGTTAATAGAAAAAAATACTCTGTGTAACTTGCTAACTTAAAACTTTTTTGTTTTTTTTTTTTAAGATTTTACTTTTTCCTTTTTCTCCCCAAAGCCCCCCGGTACATAGTTGTATATTCTTTGTTGTGGGTCCTTCTAGTTGTGGCATGTGGGACGTTGCCTCAGCGTGGTTTGATGAGCAGCGCCATGTCCGTGCCCAGGATTCGAACCAACGAAACACTGGGCCGCCTACAGCGGAGCGCGAGAACTTAACCACTTGGCCACGGGGCCAGCCCCAACTTAAAACTTCTTAAGAAGACTGTTTTAAAATGTCTTTGATACAATTATTGGCAGTTTCTTTTTTTCTGTAATATAAAAAACTAGTTAAGCACTACATGTAGTTTTAAAAGTATAATATCTTTGGGAAATAAGTTTCTGAAACTCCTGATGATATTTTGTTTAGAATTCATTTGAACAAATGTGGGAAGAAAGAAAGATCATTATTGTATTAGTCAGGGTTCTCCAATGAAACAGACTCAGTGGTGTGTATTTATTTATTTGTTTGTTTGTTTATTAATTGTGAGAAATTGGCTTAGGTAACTATGGAGGTTAGGAAGTCCCACAAGCGGCTGGCTGCCAGCTGGAGACTCAGGAAAGCCGTGTGTAATTCAGCCTGAAATCCTGAGTCTGAAGCCTTGAGACGCAAGGTAGCCGAGGGTGTGAATGCCAGCCTGAGGACAGGAGAAGATGAGATGAGATGTCCCAGCTCAACAGAGGCAGGAAAAAGGGACAGCTTCCTGCTTCCTCCTCCTTTTGTTCTGTCTCAGCTGTCCACAGGTTGGATGATGCCCACCCACATTGGCAGGGCCATCTCCTTTACTGAGTCCTTGGATTCAAGCGCTAATCTCATCTGGAGACACCCTCACAGACACACCCAGGGGTGTTTAATCTGGGCACCTCAAGGCCAGCCAGGGAGACGCGTAAAATCAACCATCACAATCATGCCTGTGAAAAGCCTCCTTGAAACATTTTACTGTTTGAATTATATGCTCAATACATTTCAAATGAGAGGACATAGGAAGAAAATAGGACCTTTCACATCAGAGGGACTGAAACCTTGATTTGTGCATAGCCAAATTATACACTAAATAACTAGAGAATGATGAGTTTTCACCAGGGTTAATTATTTCTATTTTAATAAAGAACTTATGTTGGAATTGACTAGTATAATGAAGAATAACAACATTCATTGAAAGTCATGACTTTATAACACAATACAATACTATAAACATTATCAGTATTATAGTTGTCAACCTAACTTGACCCATTGCTTTCTCAAAAAAAAAAAAAAAAGAGTCTTCAGTTTAGTTAACTGGATTTGCTATACCAAAAAAACAAACCCAAAACAAAATGTAATGATTGAGCAAAATAGAAGTTTCTGCTCCTGTAAAGTCAAGTTGTGTGCTCATGGTCAGGAGGCACCTTTCCCCATGTGAGGATTCAGGGTTTGAGGATCCTCCAGTCTTGAGGTCCCGACACCCCATAGTGTCTTAAATCTTCACCTGGTTGCTGAAGGAGGAACAGACGGGATAGAAGGCTCGTCTAATTCTGTCCAAAACAGCCTAGCCTGTTGGTGCTGGTGCACATCCGTGGGCAAGCTCTGACCCCAGAGTCACACCCACTCTGTGTACACCTGCTCAAAGTCATCTGCACACCTGCCTCTCGATCCCAGCTCTTCACTTTAGGAAGGAGAGCCTGGATGCCTGTGGGGTCCAGTCTCTCCGTTGCTGCCTGACTCCACCTGGCTTGTCAATACTAAAGGAGAGCACTTGTTGTGGAGCACACCTTCTATCCTAGCGTTAGCATAGTGCACGGTATCAATATGAGTGATCGTCCTCCTGAGGAAGACTTATGAATGTATTGCCTGGGAAGATAGAAGCTTAATTAAAAATAATGAAAACAAGCGCAAAACTCTTCAGTGAGAATTCTAATCTAAAATACGACTAAAGGCTATAGCTTTCATTTTATTTTTGAGGGAGTGAGGTTGTTTTGTTTCATTTTTTTTCTTAGTTTTACACCAAATGATTATATGTATTTATCCATCATAAATATTGCATTTAGATATATATGAGTCTTAAGGAATTATTGAGGAATAATAGTGAGGTATTGAGTGAAAAGAAAAAAAATATTTCATCATGAATAATGCTAATAATTAAAGTTACACATGCATAGCTAGTTTATCACAGTTTTCCTGTGTGTTGGGTACACAGCTTGAAAAAATGATTTGCATTGTTCCATTGTCATTAATAGCCACATTAGTGATATCTACCATATATTTTTCAAAGCAGTAAATTTTGAAGTTTTCTGGCAATATGGTAGTTTTGCATTCACTAGAGCTTCTGACACTAGGCTCCTACTGCCATAGCTTAGGTGGTCTCATTCTTTTGAAATCCGTTCTCACAATAAGGATGACAGGAGTCTGACGTGTAGATTTACAGAGAGTGAAAGTCCACTAGTTGTTGAAAAGGGGAATTAGAAAGGCATATTACATAAATCAAACATGTTGACATTTTTAATAACTCACACACAATTGCTATGTTTATAATTCAAGGCAGAAAAATACTTCAGAGCTATCCACTGATTAAAAATTATTGTGATCATTATGTTTTATGCTCATAAAGCCATACACGTGTATATTACCTGAAGTAACAACAGATGCAGTATCTGGGTGACACTCAAGTGACGTATTAGTATGGAGAATTTAGAACACAAACGGAGCACTAAGATATTCACGACCTTTTGAAATCAGCCATTCCGACTGGATTTCCCCTTGATTGGCCCTTTGGGCTCTTTTTGACTTCTCAGACATTTTAGTGGCCATATTTAGTCTCTACTATTTTCAATATTGAAACTTGTGTTCTTTTTTCAAACCTCAATTAGGATTTTAAATAAAGGGAAACGAAAAGAAAAAAACCCAAGAGCTTTTTTATGGTAATAAAAGAGAATTATTTAATACATAAAATACTAAGAAAGAAAAAACAGTGCCACAAAAGTAGTTAGTTCGGAATTTGTTTGGTACCTGTGGGCAGTAATTATTTCCATTCCAGAGAAGGAATGCATATTTCATTCTTCACTGTTTGAAAAAAGCTACTCTGACTAAGGTATCCATTTTCTTAATTCAGAAACACGAGACTGTCAGAGTGGCTCTCAGGTTCACCTGCTCAGTCACATTCTTGAAGATTATGGAGGAGAATATAAAGATAGGAAGTGAAGAGAACAAAAGATGCCTTAAAAGAGATTAGTTGTCTGAGGAAGTTTTGGGAATGTTTGTAAAATAGAGATTCTATTGATGTCAGATGTCATAACTGCATACTGCATAACAATTATCCTACATGTCAGATTATGACGCTCACTTCATGTAACTTTATAATGTCTTTTTAAATCTACAAACCTGATTGCACGTTTCCTAACGTGTACAGCCAGCAAGGGATTTCATCCAGGAATGAGACAGGGTAAAGCAGCTTCGAAAAGCCCCACGAAGGGCTGACACAAAAGTAGGCAGTGTTGGGGTTAGAGGTTTTGGGTATTCTGGAGCTGGCATTGGGAATGCAGGTGGGAGTAAGGGAGCGGAACTGTGCCCTGAAGAGTTGGCATCCCAGGGGAGAGTGCATCAGAGTGTTGGAAGGGGACTCCCATCTGAGGCTCTAGGATCTGCCCACGGAGCTTCACTTCCATCAGCAGTCTCTCTGGTTATATTTTTATGCAAGATCCTGAGTGGCCATGGCATTCCAGTTGTACCACACTGGGCTTCAAGATGACAGAGCAATGGTTCTGTGTGGAGATTGCCTGGTAGTGAATAGTGGTAGTCAGTTCATCTCTGCGGGAGAGGCCACTTCCAGAGATGAGGGAAGAATGAATCTTTCAACAAATAACCTCACCTATAAAAAGAGGATGTATGAGTATATGATATAGATAGTAGAAAGAGGTTAAAGAACCAGATCAATGAGAACTGGCACAACCAAGAAAAGCTTTAGAGTGTGGCTCTGGTCCCAGAGTCTTGAAAGATGGGCAGGATTTGCATAGCTGAAAGGGCAAAGAGGGACAGGGCCAAATCTGAAGATCAGAGGAACGCTAGAAGAAAAGGCACAGAACTAATAATGTGCATGATGAGTTTCACGCAGTATGGAAAATATGAATACTTTTAAAAAACGTGATAGTGTGTGTTCAACCAAGTGCATCTGGGGTTAGAGGTGACTCGTTAGGTGCCAGTTTGCAACCTCTGAGTCAGGAGTGAAATGCAGGCTGCAGTTTTGTTTGTTCTTCGCACATATATGTCAATATTTATAAGGTCGAATTTGTGCGCACATGGGGAAACCAATCGTAGTAATTACTTTCGAGAAAATTATAAGGAGGAAATAGAGATTCTTCATAATTCAATATTTATCTTTCTGTGGAAAAGTAAACACTACCCCAAAATATTTAATTAATTATTTAGCATAAAAAATCAAGAATGTATGAACAAAAATCACTACATGTTGTTTTAACATTATGCTAATTTATTAAACCGTAACAACTTCCTCTTGAAGTATGATGTAAATGCAACATAACTTTTTAAAATTATTCAAAGTCCCCTGCTAGATTTAAGTTTCTTTAGAGGAGGACTTGTCTGATTCATTTTTGTTTCCTCCAGGGCATTAGAAAATAGAAGTCATTCAATAAATGCACGTTTTGTGGTGATTAATAATAGCTTTAAAACTTGATAAACTGGTAAAATATTTGAATTGAGGGGCTCAGAAGGAAGTCCCCTGATTAGAAATTATAACGAAGATGAATATTAGACATTTCAGGAGGAAGCCGTCTTGCTAACTTTAAGCATCAGGTAGGACACAAGCAAAAGATATAGAAAATATCAGAATGAGTCAATGGGAGAAGTTTGAGGAATAATTTTGCTCAAGAAGGTCGGGGACAGCTGATGCCACAGACTAGATGAATTTTAGAAAGAAAGGAAGAAAGCAAAAAGTCAGACTTAAGCAGTAGAAATCATAGGGCACATCTGAAATAATGGAAAGAAAGGTTATTGTTATTTCCAAAAGTATGAGTCCTTGATTAGGTAAAATATCAGAGATAAAATGAGGTTAAATTGATTTTTATTATGATTCTGTTTAACATTTTAGAACTCAGTTTAGTTCATATGCACACATACACATAAAGACACATCTATATAATTTATATTATAGATATAGTATTCATAGAGAATATGAAACTTTTGTTGCTGAAACAATCCATTTGCCCTTGAGAGATCAGAACTCTGTCCATTTTTCCCTTAGATAAAAACTGGAAAGTATTTACTGCTTTTTCTTTCTCGGGTTCACTCTGGTCTCACAGAATATGCATTTTCAATTTTATTTCAACAGAACATCCATGGATAGCTTGAACTTCCATTTCTTTTATCTTTGTCAACATTTTTATTTCCCCAGTGGGCATTTCTGCAGAATCCATTTCTGCTTCTATTCGACCAGAGGAACTCTATTGGTCGAGTTCAATAACATCCTCAGAGTAGTATCAGGAGGAAATTACAGGGAGCACTTCGGGTCCACCACGTTCTTGGAGGGGAAATATTAACACTTCCACCTCTTGCTCCCAATATAAGATTCTGGGTAGGCGTGAGCTACTCATTTTCTGAAGGGGCGTTAGCTCTTTGAGACCTCCCTAGTTACTTAGTAAATTACCTCTTCCATTGCCCAGAGTAGTGCTTAGAGATTTCAAGGAATGAATGCTTCAAAAGTAGAAAGGTGCTGAGAAACTGATTATGTAATTGATTGCCTTCAAATTTTATTTTAAGTAGAGCTTATTACATATGTATGTACATATATATGTAGATATGAGTATAAGTAAGTATTTATATAAAAGGACGTTAGAGATTTCAGTTGTACATTTGTTTTAGTATTAGTTTGGCTTGGGTTTTCCTGCTATAATAGAAATCCAACATAACAGTGGCTTCAACTAGATCAGGGTTTCTCAACCTTGGCACTGTTGACATCTTGGACCACATAATTCTTGGTAGTGTGGGCTGTCTTGTGTATTACAGGATGTTTAGCTGCATGCCTAAGGTCTACCCACAAATGCCAGAGGCAACCACATCCTCCCAGTTGTGACAACTAAAAATGTCTTCTGGCATTGCTTAGTGTCTCCTGGGGGAAAATGTTGTCCCCTATTGAGAATTACTGAGCTAGACAGAAATGTATGTCTCACACATGGAGAGTCCAAGCTGGCATAATATCTTTGCTCTGCATTAGGAGCCCTGATTCCTCCTTGTTTGCCATTTCTAGGACCTACCCTCATCACATGAGCCCATAGAGCTCAATCGAGTATCCCAATTCTAGGAGGGCAAGGACAATGATACGCTGGAAAACTGACTCTCTGGAAAAAAAAAAAAAAAAGCCCTGATTGGAAGTTGGAGGAGGCTATGACTTGTAGTCTCTGTAGATTTCATGTTGTAAATACTCCCACCATGGCTGATGGTACCAACGACCAACAGTTTAACAACTGGCTTGAAAAAGTCCTGACCGCTTAACAATCACTTCTTGTAAGGCAGTATTAGTGGGCAGCGGCATACCACAGACAGAAGACAAGGGAAGAGCAAGGACAAAGGACAGTCTTCTGTTTAATAGTAGAAGGAGGTTTCACTTCTGTTCACCCCCATAGGACAGAACTTAGTCACATGTCCATCCTAGCTGCAAGGGAGCTGGAATGTTTATTTTTGACCGCATACATCCAGCCAAAGAATCAGGGTATCTACCACTGGGAGACAGACAGAGAGAATGTTTATTCCAGGAAAACCATCAGCCCCTGCCATAGTCCTGTTACCAAAGACAAACACAGGTCTGTTTACCTGCAGCACAGAAGGGCCAATAACTGGGATGCCCAGGCTTGTGGCAGAGAAAGAGGTTTACTATGAAAGGCAGCTAGACAAGGAGATGGGAGTTAAAACTAAAATCCACCTCCCTCAAGGGAAAAAGTTAGGGGTTTTCATCTGGGGTTTTAGGTCAGGGAGGGGGAGCAGGTGCTGGGGTCTTAGGTAGGGGAGGGGGAGCACGTGGCCTTGCTGGTTGGCGTCTACCCACCAGCCTGCGTTTGGCCTTGAAGACTGAATTTCTTTTCCCTTGACTGTCTGGACTTTTCTGGTTAGTTTTCATCTTCAGCCTGCGTTTGGCCTTGTGAGGCTGAATCTCGACGTCTGGACCTTGACTTCCCAGGGAAGAGAGCTCACTCACATACTAAGGAAGGACAAAAAGACCTGGTTAGTTTTGAGCAACAGTTGATTATGCTCAGCATGCACAACTGCAGTTAGCAAAACTTCTCTCAAAGGTTTTTTTTCTCTTCTTCTGGCCCAGGGAAGGTTTTTTAACTCCTTTGCTCTCGGTTTCAGTATCATTTAAAAATTGACCAGAAATCTGGGCAAATTTCATCTGAGGATCTTAGAAATCTCAGCATTTACTGTAATAAATAAATCATAAATATGTAATAAATAAGAGACAATAAATATGTAATAAGTAAGAAGAGATACATCACAGACTTCCTCCAACAGTCAAAGATTCCCCATGCAACTAATATCAGAGGATGCTGAGTGATTGTTCTTGTGATTTCTTACATTGAAGGTAAATGTGGCTCTGAAATGCTATACTGTTAGCGTGGTATTCAAGTTGTTTGAAGTAGGTCAGCTATGTACTTCATCTTTTGGACTCACTGGGAAACAAGTATCAGAGAATTTTGGAATTAGAAGAGCCTTAATAATGATAATGATAATAATTATAACATATACATACGATAGCATGTGCCAGTCACTGTCTAAATACTTTATATATCTTTATGCTCATTTATCTTCACAACAACCCTGTGTAGTAGGTACCATTATTATCCTTATTTTTAGGTAAGGAAATGGAAGCACAGATAGGTTAAGTAGCTTACCCAAGGGCACACAACAAGTAAGAAGGGGCAGGATTCTTAGAGATTATCTCTTCTAATTCTCTGTGTGCATTCATCTCCATTTCCTTCCCTATCTCTTCCTGTATGAAGGAGCTACAGGGGTAAAAACTACATTTCCCAGATTTCTTTGCAGCTGAGGTTCTGGGTAGACTCTACCTTGGAATCTCAGCTTCCTAAGCGCGAAGCGGCTTAGTGGTGGCAGCGTTAGCAGTACGAGCAGCTATTTCCTGGCTACATCTAAGGTGGTGTGACCTTAAAACCAAAAATCCACTGGCGGCTCCTCCAGAACTTTCAGAGATTTTTAAGAATAACGAATTTCTGTATTAATCTCGTTCTGCTTTAAATATCTAGAGTGGTTAGTCTCCTGCACTAGACTTTGCAGATGACAAAATTGGGGCTGAAATGGGATAAATATGACTGTTCCAAGGTCATAAAAGGTCAAGTCTAGAATTAAACTATTTCAGCCTGTTAAGGGTTTCAATGTTTGAATGGAAAATTGGATTTGAGTTTTAACCTTAGGTCTGCCACTTACTGGTCCTGGAAACTTGGTAGGTTTTAAAAAATTTCCTCATTTGTGGGGCTGGCCCCGTGGCCGAGTGGTTAAGTTCGCGCGCTCCGCTGCAGGCGGCCCAGTGCTTCGTTGGTTCGAATCCTGGGCGCGGACGTGGCACTGCTCATCAGACCACGCTGAGGCAGCGTCCCACATGCCACAACTAGAAGAACCCACAATGAAGAATACACAACTATGTACCGGGGGGGGGCTTTGGGGAGAAAAAGGGGAAAAACAAAATCTTAAAAAAAAAAAAAAAATTCCCTCATTTGAAAGATAACATTTCCCTTTTAGGATCGTTGTGAAGATGGAATGGTTTATTAGGAAGTTGGTTTGGTGCTAAGGACAGATCCAAAATAATAGTCGCTTAAACAAGATGGAAGTTTATTTCTCTGTAATGCAAAAGTCCTGATATGCAGTTCAGACTTGGTATGATAGCTGTATGATCTTCAGAGTCCAGGCTCCCACCATGTTGCTTAACAGTTGTCAACATTTAGCTTCTACTTGTGGTCTAAGATGACTATTCCCACATCTCAGCCAGTGGGAAATGGGTGAAGGGGAAGTAGTTGGTGTGGCTTTCCCTTTAAGGGTGAGACCTGAAAGCTGTACATATCATTCCACTCACGCCCCTTGTCTAGAAGGTAGTCATATTGTCACACTTTGGCTACAAGTGTAGTCTTAAAATTGTAGCCTTCAGCTGGGCAGTTATGATCTCAGTTAAAAGTGTTTAATTCTCTTATTAATCCTATGTAAGAAAGATATTACAGATGTTTGGATGACTACAGTCTCCACCACAGGTGGGAAGACACAGACAAAGCACTTGGTACCCATGCGGTGGTAATACTCATTGATGCTGGAATCCTCCATTTCATTGTCTTACGGTTTTTTATCTCGTAGAGACAACATTATTTCAGATTTTGGTTGAAAAGGTAATACTTTGGAATTGCGTTACCTGAAAATTTTAGGAAGGAATATCTGTCTCTGAATCAAGCATCAATATGAAATACGTCCTGAACCAAATGCTAAGAGAAAATGCGATTGTCTTTATAAAACGATTTTTTGCTCATATGTTCCCTTGCAGAAAAACAGTAATAAATAATGACATTCTGTAATCTTATTAGGGTGTGTAACACTCCAAGCTCTGTGGCAATTTCAGCTGGCATGTTTGCTTTTGCAGAACAGTGGAATCCTTAATGCTGCTGGTGGCTATAAAATTGTTCTAATTATTCCTTTCAAGCAATGAATCATAGTCAGCAGTAGACCCAAACAGTAGAACGTGGTCAATATGGTTGAGTAGCCTGTTAACATGTCCAAGAAGATCTTTTAAATCCCATGAGTTTAACTTTAATATGTAAGAAGAGGTAAATCAAGGGAATGGGGATAGGGCGGTCTTTGGAAAAATTGTGTGGTGAGCAAGCTTGTCTTTAACATTTGCTCATCTTCCTTTTAAGGTTCCTTCTTCCCTCTCTCGCTAGTGTCCAGCCCAATAAGTTTCTGCCTTTCTGAGTGCACCTCATCTCACTGTCTCATTGGTAAAGAGCTGAGTAGCTGTTATTACTTCCACTTTGCATAGGAAGAAACCCCTCATCCCAAAGAAATGAAATCTGACTGCCTGAGAGAAGGGTCCCAGAGATATTTGGGACACAAGATTCTTCTTTGTACCCATAAACTCATACCATATCGGCAGCTGATTCCCCATACACAGAGGTGGCAGCTAGTTAGATTGCTGAAAACTAAGCATTACTATTTTTGGCAAAATCAGCATGTAGTTATGAGGATAAGTAACTAGCCAAAGGGCACTTGGCCTGCCTACTGACGCTATTAAAATATTTCATAAAGTTTGGAGTGGACTTTGGGTTCTAATTGTTAATACTGTTATTGTTGATGAGGGCAGAAAGAAGAACAGCTATCCCTCTCTGAGAATTTTCTATTTTCATTGTTGGTCACACCACATGGAGCTGTTTGAAGCGGCTCTGTCTAGAGAAATGGTGCACTTCACAAAAGAAGATGTTTGAATACCTTCCCTTGCTTCCTATGTGGCTGAGCTCCCTTTAAATGGGCTCGGGCTGACTTCTTTCTCCCCAACGCTGGGAGCAATATCTGAAGAACTAACAGCTGGCAGCACATGACATTTTGGAATCCCTCAGCTGCATCTTTGGCCACACAAGTCATTTAATTTTTTGCTTTAAATCCTGTATATTTTACTTAAAAATATGTTTTAGAAACAAAGAGTGCTGATAAGTTTTAAAAATCATAAAAATCTCCATGTTTACTTGATAAATAGCTGTCCCTCTAAATGTCTTTTCTTTTTTGGAGGAAGGTTAGCCCTGATCTAACATCTGCTGCCAATCCTCCTCTTTTTGCTGAGGAAGACTGGCCCTGAGCTAACATCCGTGCCCCTCTTCCTCTATTTTATATGTGGGATGCCTGCCACAGCACGGCTTGATAAGGGGTAGATGGGTCCACACTGGGGATACAAAACGGTGAACCCAGGGCTGCTGAAGTGGAACATGTGAACTTCACCGCTACACCACTGGGTCGGCCCCTCTCTAAACATCTTTTTATCCCATCTTTTAGCCCTGGAAGCCCAGAGAAAGAACTGATAGAGAAGAAGTGTCAATAAAAGAAAAGATCAAGATGTTCTCAAATTGGCAAAAGTTGGAAAATGTGACTGTAAGAAGAAAAAGAAATCCTCTAATGGTGGAGCCTGGACCTTTCTTACATTAAATTACCCATCAAATATGGATTGAAGCTTTCAAGACTTAGAAGGAAGCTAAAATTAGTAGTTCAGATTTAAAAATAAACAAAACAGGGTGAAATTCACACTTGTAGCAAGATGTCCAGACTAAAACTCAGTTCCTAAAATCAACCAATGAACCAAGCAAACGCACATTTTGTCGATGGCAGAAGCTGGAGCAAACTCCGATTTACATGTGCCTGCAGATGCTTTCCATCTAGCAAGAGAGAAAAACTTGCATTGAGACTGTGTGTTTATTTTTGTGAACAACAATAAGTAGACTCTTCACTTACCCAAATATTAATAATCCACTCTACTATTCTTAAGGAAAACTGTAAAGTGACTTGAATGCAGACATTTAAGATTAAAAACCTAGAGGTTTACTTTGTAATGTGAATTCCCTTTGTTTTAATCAGAGTGCCATTCTCGCAGATTTCAATTCTTTGAGAAATATTGCTCTTCTCTGCAAAGATTTAGCCTGGGGGTGCCTGGTGACCATAATGTGGCGATGTGTATGTAAGCTGGCGCCCACAGGGAAACGAGGCTGGACACAGGCCGGAGCTTCACCTCATTAGAGAAAAGATGCTCGCGATCTCCTGCTAAACTTAGCCTGGGCTTATGTTCCAGATTGTCCCCCACAACAAAGAAATATCTGGCCAAAACGTCAATAGTGCCATGAAACCTGGTTATAGATGAAGAAACTAGGCCTAGAGAGGCTGAGTAACGTGTCCAAGGACCCACGCCAGCGAGCCCTGAGCAGCCGTTGCCACCCAGTGGGCTCCAAGTGCACCTGGGTCGTGGACATGATGACATGTCCAAGTTTGGCCTTCTTGTCCTGTAAACTAAGCACTCTAATTTTGCCCCACCAAAATTGAGTTGAGCTGTTGTATAAAGAGCCTGTTCCCCACCCCAATACAATTTCATTTAAGCATTGAAATTGGGCTCATTTTAATTTTATTTTTGGTCCAAGAATGAGGTGCTTTTATAAATGATTCTCAGATTAGCTCTAATTAAGGGTGAACGCATTGTGTTCTAGAATGTCTTCAGTCATTGTGGAAGTGACAGTGTATCATTCTAGGTGTCTGTCATGGTCTCTTGTTGTATTTTTTGATCAGTTCTTTCCCCCTACTAATTTTTATTCCAGAGATTTCTTTTGGCCTGTGAATAATGCTTTTAAATGACTAAAATAACCTAGATGCGAAGTGCTTGAGAAGGCAAGATTCGGATCTGATTACAGATGGCACAAATTAGAGACATAAGTGGAAACAAATAGGTGTACAGAATGACGCCTTATGAGAAAAAAAAAGTAAGCAAATATGAGTAAGCACTGCTTCTATTAATGACAGGTGGTCATATTTCTGATTAGAAATTCACTTTTACAATATTTTTCCCCTGAGAAGTGATTTGATATGATTTCTACAAACACTCACTTTAGAGAATTTATAAATGTGGAAAAAAGTTTAATGTAAGTTTCTTGAGGCTTATTTCCCTGGATTTATTGTCTTCTTGGCTTTGCGTTTCTCATCATCTCGTATTTGGATCACCCCCAATCCTCTTAACGGCCTTGCCTGCTGCTGATGAAATGTCCCTCCCAATTTTTCTCCACCAGAGTACACTTGCTAAAACTTAAATCTGGTCATACCATTATCCTGCTTAAAATGCTTCAACTGTTTTCCGAAACTTTCCAAAGCACCTGTGGAAACACCTAAGAGCCCCATCCACCCTGCAAACTCGCTCTTCCCCTACACGCTGCTCTGGCTCAGGTCAAACAAACTATTGTCCATTTCTTTCACAAGCCAGGCTTTTTGGTGCCTGGCTGCATGTGCCTTTGGAGTAGCCTCATTGCAGTTTGTGTACCCAATAAACTCACTTATCTTTAAAATGCAAATAATGCTGCTTCTGTGAACATCACCACTTGCAGTTGTATGTTGCTTCTATCTTCTCCCAATAACCTCTACATGTATAAATTGCAACACTTAACCAGACTGTGCTTTAATTATGTATTTACCATCTGACTTTTCCACTAAATGCTGGACTCCTGCTCAGCAGGACCTGTCTTGTTCATTTTTGACTCCTCCATATATTAGATACTTTCTGGTGTATAGTAGATGCTCAGTAAATAATTTTAGCTCAAGAGAGTGAATAAGTGAATACATGTTGAATATATCAAAATTACACTAGAGTCAAATTTAATCAATCACTTTCAAGAGCTCCCCTTCATCACTTGAGTCTTTTTTGTGAAAGCATTCTGTGAAGAGATTTATCTCAAAGTTCAGTTGTACCATATTCGAAGTGTAATTGAGGTTATTATAAGTAAACTGACAATTTTTGTATATTCACTTTTGCGAGTACTGAGGGAATATTTTGATAAGCAAACAGAACATAGAAGTGCTTTCAGAATAAACTCAAATAGCATGACTTGAAGTGCTATGTTATTTCAAAATTTCGTTAGACAGCAAGTACATTTTCAGTGTTCAATAATCTAGTGGTGAATTACCACTATGGCAATATTTTAAACCCTACTTCTAAAAAGATCTTTTACCAGTTAGAAAGAGGCTGGTTTCCACTGAATGATTTGCTTTTTTATGTGTACATTTAAGAGGACTAAATTGAGCTTAACTTTAGTCATGCTTATTTTAAAGGAAAAAAACAATAACTTTCTTCCGGAAACATCCTCCTTGTCGTTTTCTTTTCCACCTAATTGGTGACTTATGAGAATCCTGCTATTTAGTTAGTATTCATCATAAATTCATAAGTTCATCAGGAATTCATCATAAATCCCTGCCCTGAGAAAAGCTCATACATGAGATTCCAAATTCCTGGTGGAATGTTTGCTGTATAATGTTTACCAAAGAAAAACGAGGAAGATAATTACCTTAAGAGGAACAGCCCCACCCTGAACTATGATTTTAAAAAACCAGAAAATGTTGCAGCATCCAGATCCTAAAATGGAGGCGGTGAAAAATCAGGTAGACACTGAAAGACTGAACACATTTCACCAAACCAAATTCTGAGTGGAAAAAATCCAGTGATGGTATATTGGAAGTCATCTTGCTGTTATCAGAACTTCACATGTTGAGAGGTCACCAGAAATGGGAACAGCTAGGTTTTATTCTAAACTTTTGCTTATATAATGAGAAGAGGTAGTTGTTTGCTTACCCAATAGTGTCAAGGCAGCATTTGAAGAAGCTACTTGAGCTGCTTCTGACAAATACAAAGTAGTTCCTCTTTTACCCAGGGTGAGTTTAGTTAGAAGTAGCAGTAGGTTCAGGATCGGCCAAAATAGAAACAAGCCAACACTATGGCAAGCTGCTGAGGAAGAATCAAGCTTTAGAGGAAAGGGATAGGTACTTTACCTTGACATCAGATAATTGAAATACAAGGCTCTTTTTGAAAAACATAGTTTTGAGGATTATTGTTTAGCATTGGCAAGAGCAATCGCTGCTAAAAGAAAGCTTATGTATAGTTTATTTAAAGTTTTCAGAGGTTATGTCTGACAGGAATCCACTGGAGGGCAGTATATAGTTAGAGTTATGGCTGGTTGCCTGGAATATTGATCTGTTTCAGAATACAAACTGAATATCACATTACAGCTTAATTTTTAAAAATGACATAGAGTTCTACTCTCTGTTTTAAAGTTTAAAAAGATTTCTCACATTTAGTGCCTGGATAAGTCTGTGTATTTATTTCCATTTTGGTGTGAACAATGATGGAGCTGATTAAATGATGAACGCATTTCTGTCTTATGGACAAATCAAAGACTGTGAATTCAAGTTTCTGCACTCAGTTGAAAAGTGATGCATTTCCAGCTGGCTAGACTTTAATTTATACTCTATTTCCCTAAGGAAAGAACCTGTGTTTCCAGAGATAACTGTCATTAATTGAAGTTAGGCTATACTGTCTCACATGCCTTGACCCCAGAACATTGAGTGTGATGTTCTGGATCATATCAGCTGCCTGTGTAGCACCCATTCCCTCAGTGAAATGTATTTGATTTGATTTATGAGCATTAATGTTACCTCTGTGAGATAGAGCTTAGAACTCAACTTGTTCATTTAACCGTGGAAAGAAATAATATGTTTGATTAAAAACAGTCATCTTTTGCTTATAATAATACTTGCCTCCTCACCTATAGTTTCTTCCTTCCTCCATCCATCCATCCATCCATTTATCCAAGCATCCATTAATTTATTGAATATTTATTGTTATCCTACAATGTATGCTGGGGTTAAAAGGTGAGTATGAAATTTCAGTTCAGATATGGACTAGGAAATAAACTCCCCTCAAAATATTGGTGAGCCTCAGGTCTTCCTCAAACAATAATGGCAGACGTGTATAGCTCTCTGAACACTTGGTATGAGCTCTTTACATAACAACCCTGTGAGGTAGGTTCCATCATCATCATCATCATCATCATCATCATCATCATCATTATCACCATCATCCCCATTCACAGATGAGTACATTGAGGCACAGAAAGATCAAGTCCCTTGTCCATGATCACATAGAAGAAGTGGCAGAGCCAGAGTTTGATACTTGCTCCAGATCCCATGCTCTGAGCAACTAACCAAGCTACATTGCTCCTCGAGAGCAGGGGTTCTAAGTGAAGCAAAAGGCAGCTTGGAAAATAGATAATTTAAGGACGGCTTTTTGCTTTTGTGAAAGATAAAATGTTCTAGACAATTAAGGAAATGTTTTATTCAGTCTGTTGCAACAGGGAGAATGTTAATGAATGAAGGTCTCAAAGAAGAGAAAGAGAACTTAGAATTGTTTTTAAAAAAGGGAGTCCTTGAGGAAAGGTGGAGGTACGTCCTATTTCTGAATTGGCAGGGGCAAACTCCTTTGCTGTTGGCTGGTTGGCCATTTCTTGGAACCCAAAGGGGTCGCAAGACGGTGGAAAGATTTCTTGACCCCATTGCTACTTTCCAGGAGCACAGGGCTCAGGTAAAGTTCAACACTGTGAGTCCCCACTTTTGTTCACGACAATGAATGTCATTCCATGCTGAACAACAGAGAAGCAAATACGCACCTCCCGAGTGGGACAAAGGAGGGGCTAGGTAATAGTCTCTTGAGCACTCTTGTTGGCATTGCTCCTGTAAAGTCAATTGGGCCATCTGTTGGGAGGTGGTGAAAGGCTGGCTGCTTTAGAGTGCTGGAGTGCTGGAGTGCTGGATCAGGTATCTTAAAAGAGGGATGCTTCAAATGAAAAAGACAAATATTTACATCAAATGTTGTATTAAAATAAAGAGGCAGAAGTTGAACTCAGAGTAACCAGATCAGTGGATTCCAAAACGTTGGTGGAGGCAAATCTTATTGGTATACAGGACCACACGTTGAGTTCCTTGAAGCTCTGGAGCTAGAATGTCAATGTTCTTGGGATGTGTCCACGATTGTGGTTACCTCTCTTCTAAGTACTTGCCTGACTCAAGCATTTCATGAGGTTTCCTAGTGGCCCAGAGAGGGCTCTCCCTTAGCATCCAGGAGGAAATCCAGCCTGTGCGTGATCTGCTGTGGCGATGCGTCCTCTGAGGTTTGTATCAAGTCTTTGGGCTTCAGCTCAAGGGGGTTCTTCATATTCTTGGAGGAAAGGCCAGCTGCCAGGCGACCTATAGTCCTGATAGGGATCTGGGTGGTTATCACAGAAGATAAAATAATCTTTCACAACTCCTTCTTAGAGCAGGCCAATAATCCAAGAAAATTACAGAGAGAAGACCAATTCTATTATTGTATCAGGATAATATTTGATATCAAACATCCTTTTGAAAGTCTTATAAATATACTCATTGTGATAAATGAGGCAGATAAATGAGGCAGAAAAATGGCCCCTTGGGGATGTCCACTTCCTAATTGCTGGAACCTGCAGATATGTTATGTTACATGGCAAGAGGGAAGTAATTCCATTGCAGATGGAATTAAGGTTGTCAGTCTTCCGACTTTAAAATAGCAAGGTTATCCTGGATTATCAGGTGGACCCAATGTAATCACAATGATCATTTACACGTGGAAGAGGGAAGCAGCGGAGTCAGTGTTGGAACGATGCAATGTGAGAAAGACTCGACTGGCTATTGCTGACGTTGGAGATGGAGGGGGTCATAAATCAAGGAATCCAGGCAGCCTCTACAAGCTTGAAAAGGCAAAAAAAATGGATTCTCTTCTAGAGCCTCCAGAAGGAATGCAGCCCTGCTGACATCTTGATTTTAGCCCAGTGAGACACATTTTGGACTTCTGACCTGAAAAATAATAAATTTGGGCTGTTTTCAGCCACTAAAGTTTGTGGTAATTTATTACAGCAGCAACGGGAAATGACTACACCCATTCAACTTTAGTCAGTTTTGACCATGACAATAAAAAATTCTCTTTTAGCAAAACTTCCACACTTTCTATATTCATTCAAGTTTTGTCCTACATTTTTCCTCTTCTCATTCTGGAACAATCAGGCATTTTACTTTACTTTATAACAAAACTATTCTCATTTCCTTCGCACAAACACATCCCTTATAATGCACCTTCTCAAAGTGGTAAAAATGAACATGCTTTTCAACAGACCCAAAGACATACCCTCTCTATAAGAATAAGAGGTAAAAATATATAAGCTGAAAATTATGCTTAGTAGTTAATGTTTCAATATTCTGTCTTAGAAATGATCTAGGCATCTAGTGAATGTTGATTAGTTAACTCAATTTAATATCATTACAAGTTTTAAGTTACCTAAAAGTCTTGGAAAGTATCTTCAAATTACATACTCAAAATACAAATACTGTTTGTATTAAGAGTCTGCCTAAGTTGATGTTTGCTAACAGCTTTTGAAGCCTCTTCTTTCCCACATTTGGCCAAGTTGGTAAGAAAACGCAGGTGTTTCCTCCTTCTGTGCTGGTGGGAAGTTCAAACCATGCTAGGCCCTGCTGCTCATGGGAAATTTCACTCCAGCCCCACCCCTAACCGCCATACAGACCCCAAGATGGTCTCCTCTCCTTGTTCTCTTTCAAGCTGTTTTGGACCTATCTGGGAGGCCTGCCCTGCTTTCTCCAGAAAGCCTCCTCGTGTGTTATAAACCTTTTCCTACCTTCCTGGTGTTTGCGTGGTGTTATCAGTCTCCATTCTGAAGCACATTTTGGGTGGGTGTCCATCCTTTCTTTGCAGGGCATCCTAAACACTGTTGAAATAAAATTTGTCAGAATAGTGATTCAATTTTGGTTAAACATCTTTACATTTTTCATAATCTTAAACATTTAGTAGAAGTAATGGTATCTTATTCAATCAGCAAACCTCTATATATTTAGGAAAAACAAAACCAAGTAGAATAAAAGTCTGCATGTATATTATATTTCACATTGATCTAATAAAGAATATGAAGCTGTTTTTAATTAAATCAAAATGACTAAACTAATCTTGTTTGCCAAGGATTTACCTAAATTATGTGAACTGGATTCTTAAAACAGTTCTGAGTTCATTTCTATAAGGATACCTCTTTTTTGTTTTACATTGAATAATTGAGGAGGTTCAATTTCCTTAGTATCTGGGAATTTAGGAACATTCAATTTATGTAAGTACTTTTTATCACTAAGCCAATCAGAATAGGGCTCCCAAGAGATTTTATAATCTAATTTAGTAATACCATGAAGGGTAGGAAAATATTATGTGCTTACATAATGAGATGTAATGGCCTCTCTGAATTACAGATATAAAAACATACAAACAGACACAAATAGAGAGCTGACAGTTTCATTTAAAAATTTTCAGCCACGGGTCAAGCATAAACACGGAAGTACAAATCTCACTGGTCTAAATCAGAGGGTTTTATTCCCATGGGTAAAAATTCTTGATGTGAGCTAGAAATAGACAAAAAGATAAACAGAGAAGACTAACATACCAGATTGGCTGTTGTCTTTCAACCAAAAGAAACAAGATCTCTATAAACCATTAATACATTTACAAAAATCATGAAATGATCAGAGAGACGCCAGCACCAGACGTGAAGCAAGTACTCAAAGGAAACAAATCGAATCTTTATCGTGCTACGAAGGACAAGAGTCCAGAACACAGGATCAGGAGCTGAGCTCACTTTGGGGTGCCTGAATCACCACTCAGGAATGGAGCACAGAGGGCTCCGAGGGCCCTCATTACCCGGTAGGGGAAAATGGGAAACTAAGGCAAGAACCAATACTATCTCAGTCACTGTGGCAAATCCTGAAAGACAAGATGCCCTAGACAATGAAGGAGAAGATTGTATTCAGGCTATTGCAGCAGAAAGAACACTCACTAATGATAAATATCTCCAAGAAGAGGGCAAAGACCTGGGGTTTTATAAAATATGAGTCATTGAGGAAGCGCGGAGGTGGGTCCTATCTCAGAATAGGAAGGGAGATGGTGGTCCTTTGTCATTCGCTGGTTAGCCGCTTAGCCATTTTGCCATTTCTCAAACATAAAAAAGTGACAAAAGGGTTGGAAGGTTTCTCATCTGTCACTGCTTTCCAGGAGCACAGGGCTCAGACGCAGTTCAACATTGTCACTTTATAATAAGCTCTTCGCTTCATCACTTCTTTGACCGTGGACCCCTGAAATGCATAGGCAGATGGTATCCTTGGGAGGATATCCTATGCCTTGTAACATCAGGCACTGTATGGGCATTTTTGTATCATTTGAAACTATTTTTTATGCACTACATGACTTTATGAAGATTTTTTAAAAAGAAAACCACACTTGGTGCTTATAAAAAGTTTTAGAGACAGTGTGAAAAGTAAATTTCGAAACACGAACATCTTTTACTTAGTTTCCATTGAACTTGCAGGGTAGAAAATTCAAGTGATTTTAAGGACAAGTAGACATGTTCTAGAAGCATCTGCTATGATTGAGGCATGAACACTGGCCAGGACCTCCTGGGCATCTACTTAAAATGGACAATTTTAGCTTTCTCTGAAGAGGAGCTTTGTGGAAGCAAGGCAAGAGGAAGACTTGGTTACCACCCGAGAGAACATCAGGGACCCAGGGAGACTGGGTATTATGCATAACAATTGAAAAATGTTGAATGAGTTAGACTACTCCAGGGTGGCCACTGGCGTTTCAATTTGCAAAATAGCAGAAGTATCAGCAAGCTGATAGAAACCAAAGAATCCCGCCAGAGCTGTGTTTCTGCTGTAACATAATAATCCAAGTTGTAGAAGTTTCCAGAAATGTTCCATGTGTGAAAAAAATGGGTATTCTCTAATTGTTGACTTATAGTTCTGTGTACATCTGTTGCATTCAGCTTGTTAATCATGACATCCATTATTATTTTTACCTATTTTAAAAATCTGCTTGTTCTAGCCAATATGAGAGATGTGTCAAAAATCTCCTTCTGTGGTGGAGAATTTGCGCATTACTCCTATCATTTTTTTGCTGATATTTTTGAAGTTATGTTATTAGGTACAAATGGATTTAGAATTATTTAATCCTTGTGGTGACCTGAAACTTTTATCATAGCATAGCAAAAGTATTTTGCCCTAATTCCTATTTTGTCTGATCTTAGTAGAGCTATCCAAATTTTCTATTGTTTAGTATTTGTCTTTTATAACTATTTCCATCCTCCATCCTTTATTTTCCACCTTTTTTAGTCCCTTATATGTCCACCCTACCTTTTTAGTTTTCTTATTTGTTCTGTTTATTTTTCCCTTCATTTCTTGACTATTTTTTAGTTGATTGAGAGCTCTTTTCCTCCTTCCATTTTTTCCCCTTGTGATTATTCTTAAACTGATAATATGCATATTTAACTTAGAAAATTAAAATTTAGTCAATATTTTTGTCATTCTGGGTGCAGCCAGGAAAAGAGAAACCACTTTAAGTCTTTTGGTAGAGGGCATTTAATCCAGCGAATTGGTTACAGAGGTAATGGGAAGGCAAACAAGCTGTACAAAAGATAGCAATTCAGAATTGAGCAATAGCAAGAAGCTGGTTCCACCTCTAGGGTTGGAGGAGCAATGCAAAAGAGTCCAAATGATAGAAATGTTATTATATCTTCTTACTAGGTCTTCAGTTCCTGCTAATCTGCTTTCAATATTTTTCATCTCTTTGTGTTCTCTGCATCCTGTGTAATTTTGTCTAATACCTTCAAGTTTCTTAATTCCTACCTCATGTGTGCTGTTTAACCATTCTGGACAGTTCTACAATTAAATTATTACATCATTCTTTTCTAGAACTTGTCTTTGGGTCTTTAAAATATCTGCCTGTTGATTTCTTTTTCAATTTTTTTTAGTTGCAGTAACATTGGATTATAACATTATATAGCTTTCGGATGTACATTGTAATATATTTCAAATTCTATGTAGATTACATCATGTTCACCACCCAAAAACTAATTATAGTCCATCCCCTCACATGTGAGCCTAATCACCCCTTTTGCCCTCCCCTCCACTTCCCCTATGGTAACCACCAATCCAATCTCTATTGCTATGTGTTTGTTTGTCATTTTTATCTTCTACTTATGAGTGAGATCATGTGGTATTTGACTTTCTCCCTCAGGCTAATTTCACTCAATATAATACCCTCAAGGACCATCCATGTTGTCACAAATGGCCAGATTTCATCATTTCTTATGGCTGAGTAGTAGTCCATCATGTATAAATACCACATCTTCTTTATCCATTCGTCCCTTCATGGGCACCTAGGTTGCTTCCAAGTCTTGGCTATTGTGAATAATGCTGCAGTGAACATAGGGGTGCATGTATCTCTATGCCTTTGCGTTTTTGAGTTCTTTGGATAAATACCCAGCAGTGGGATGGCTGGATCATATGGTAGATCTGTTCTAATTTTCTGAGGAATCTCCATATTGCTTTCCACGGTGGCTGCACCAGTTTGCACTGCCACCAGCAGTGTACAGGTTTCCCCTGTCTCCACATCCTCTCCAACACTTGTTTCCTGTCTTGTTAATTATAGCCATTCTGCCTGGAGTGAGGTGATACCTCATTGTAGTTTTGATTTGCATTTCCCTGATAGCTAATGATGTTGAGCATCTTTTCATATGCCTGTTGGCCATCCGTATATCTTTTTTTATATCCATATATCTTTTTATATAAGATCTTGCTCCTGTATTATTTCATTTTTTTTCTTTAAAGACATTCAATGTAATTGTTTGCATTCCACATTTGAAAATTCCAGTGTCTAGGTTTTTTCAGTCTAATTCTGTTGGTTGTTTTTTCTGACTCTCACTCACAGTGACTTATTTTTTATGGTTTATTATTTTTTTTATCGTGAACGTATATTTGTTGGATGTGTTTCTGAGAATTCTTTAAATCTGGGCCCGAGCATGTGTTCCTTCGGGGAATACTTGTGTTTGCTCCTTCCATTACCTGAGGCGTTATAAACTTGCATACGCTTTCAACTTACAGTCTGTGGTTTGTAGTTTTTAGGGCCATGAAAAGACTGTAAATCAGGCCCTAAACCCTCATGAGGTCTGGCCAGTAATCAAAAATTCTCAGGGAAGACCTTTTTTACCTCTAACTGGAACCAAGGCCAACCCAGAAAACTTTCTGACAACTGCTTCTCTGGAAAGGTTATTTTTCGCCTAGTTTGTCCTGTTCCTGAGAGTATTTCCTCCAGGATCCTGACTTCAAGCGAAGGGTCTTTGATTCAGCTCCATTCTCTACAAAAGCCCCAGGCACTGGTGCTCCAGCTGCAGGGCAGTGGTTGCAAGAGAGCATCCTGCAGAGTTGGCACTCACTCACGTCCCTGGTCTTGTGCTTCTGCTTTGCTCCTCCTCTCCATGTTTTCTTCACACATTCCCACAGGCTGATTCAGTCTTTCAAAAGAGTTTTAAAAATATATTTTATTAAGCATTTTTAGAAGTTGCATCCAGAGGGTAAAAATTCCATTCATAGAATAAAGAAATTGCAATAACAAACAAACAAGGGTAATAATTTCACAAGTTACCTTTTGTGATAGCATAGAAATACTGTTCAAAAGGTGTTTCTTTGCACTTGTTAACATTTTCCTCCACTTACTGTGTCAGACTCTCTGCTAAGCACTTTGTATACATTATCTAATTCAATCCTTGTAACAACTCCGTGAGGTAGACATTATTATTATTATTACCCAATTTTATACCTTAGAAAAATGAAGCTCAGAAATATTAATTAACATACTCCAAATCATATAAATAATAAGTATTAGAGGTACATTTGAAGCCTGGTCTCTCTGACTATAAAGTTCATGTTTTTAAACATGCCTCTATAAAGTTGAGTACAAATAGAAAGTGTGGGCTCTCTAGAGTCAGTAAAGTAGTCTCCACAAAATCTTCAGAGTCTTGAGCCAGAAGGTTATGCACTACATTTTTAATCTTTGATTAAAGGGATATAGTGATAAGACTTTGAAGTTGAAAATTCTAAATCCACTTTATTTTTTTGGACTCTATTTATATCAAAGACTTCGCTGGAGTTTGGTAAGCTCCCATCAACTTTATGCCCATATCTGTTCTTTTGGTCTTTTTGAAACACTCACCCTTAAAGCATGCTAAGTGACAGGTGAATAGATAGGAAAGAAAAGAGAGAGAGATGATAAAGCAAACGGAATTTTAGATGGCATTAGAAACCCATACTTGAGACCCTCTCCTTAGCATATTTTTGAAAATACGATTATGACAGACAAGTCTTTTTTCTATGAATGTGAACCCAAGTTAATATATGACACATGGCAGATCAAAAAAGAGACGTTGAGTAAGGAGAATGTGAGTCAGATTCTTGAGAAAGAAAATCATTCTTAATCTGAGTTTGAGATGCTCCGCAGCAAACTTTTTATGTGTGATCATCACTGAGAAATCTGCAGAGCAGTAGAAGGCCAGCTTCAAGAAGAAAGGAGAAAATAAAGAAACGAATGTTTAGAAACTTCATATAGGGAATTTTTAAAAATATAAATGAAATAGAGAATGGACAATTTGGGGGTTAATCACCATAACTGGCACAAGGCACCATGCCGAGATGAAGATCCCGCAGGAGAACCTGAGGCGGATGGAGTCTCTCCAGCTCATTTTGTACAATTAATGCTGGACAATTTGACAATTAGATGAATTTTGGTCATTATCAAATGTTAAAATTCCTTCTTTCCTTGTGCCTGTGAAGAAAAATAGCTTTCATTTCCTAGGATCTTTCAGTTTCCACAGCTAAAGCTAAAAAATTGAGCTGATTCTATGTGAAATCCTTAAAGTTTAGCTCAAAAAGTAGACTGCCATCACCATGAATGCTTTATGAGAAATTTTCAACCTTCTCCTTAATCTAATAAAGTTGTTTAAAAATGGAATATTATTGATACTGTTATAAAATGGCAGTGTGAGGAACTAATATACAAATAGGAAACGCAGCCCAGTTATTCTTGGTGTCTGAATTCTGAGGCTGATTCAGTCTAGGAGACTCTACTTCATATCTGAAATGATCAAATTTGGAGGATGGATAGTGTGGAGAGGTAAGCAGTTTTCAGATGTTCTCCATCTACAGAAGCATCAGAAGGTGGGAAGATTAGGGGACTGAATTCCTGGACTCTACTTATGGATCTACCATCGTATAAAGCCCCTTTATGTTCTCGGGTGGTGGAACTGAAAGGTTGTGATGTACATGGGGTGAGCTTTACTGGAAGGGAAAGCATTCCACTGGGAACATGTGGACTGACCAGGCACCAACCCAGCACTTCTTTCCCTCCATTGGCTTTTCCATCTTCAATTCCTTGTGTCTTCAGCCTGCAGGAGAACTTCCTGTGAACCACGGTTCCTATCCAGCGTGCAAACCCTCGTGCATGTTAACACTTGCCATAAACAACGCAGTCTCACCCCACACCATTCATGCAGAGTTCATGGTGCTATCCATGCTCTAAGAAAGAAAATTATACAAGTTCGTCTAACTGGATATTCATATTGACCTCTGCTCCTTCCACACATTCCACTGAAATGACGTAAGGAAATTTAAAATAGAATTAACTCATGATATACCTGAGGCAAGAGGAGAGAACAATAGAAGATCAGAGATTGAAACCAGCTTTTTGAAGACAGAAAACCAAAGGGAAACTATTGAGAGATAAACTAGAGCAGAAGCTAAATTCCAAAAGAATATCAGGAAAGTGTCTACAGTGGAGGTAGCAGCTCGTGCTATAGCCAAGGAAAGATGACAGACCAAGAGCTGGTGGCAAAGAAGAGAATTGGTAGGTGATTAATTAAAGAGTTATCTGGGGAAATGTTTTGAGCTTGGACTCTCACCCCCAACTCTTGCCGTCATCTCCTCAATGCATTGTTGTTGTTTCCAGGATCAATCTGGAGCAATGATCTCTAAAAATGTCAGCTGATCTGTGTGAAGAATCCTAGGGATCTGAGTGTAGATAGAGGCATCCCAAAGTAAAGCCTTTTTTGTTCGTGTTGGTGGGGATGGGAATGGGGGTGGTGGCATCCTGTCTTGCCAAATGACAGGTAGCACCTGTGTACATGGAGATTGCAGTCAACCTTCCCGTTCAGGTGAAGGACTTAATAGGGAAATTAGACGGGACATATTCAGAGGACATCCATGCTGTATACCCACATAAGCAACTCAGCCCTTTATCGATGAATGAAAATGGTTGGATGTTGGTTAATCAACAACCATCCATTTTCAAGGATAAAAAAGGCACAAAAGCAAAAGACAACTGACCTTGGAGGAAACAGACAATTCGGAGATCAGAAGAGAAATTTTTTAAAAACTTTATTAATATACTCTGAGAGATTTGGAGAGATATTGATCCATAAAACAAGAAAAGATTGCAATGAAAAAGAAGTAAAGAAAAATAATTTTGAAATTTAAAAATACAATTGTTAATCGGGAGGTTAATGGCGGCTACCTGATTCCAGATCTCCACACAGCCTCCCCAAATGACATAAAATCAACAACAAAAGTAAATAAAATCACACAAACCCCTCACTTTCAGCGTTACTAGAAGACAGAGAATATCATCATTGTCAAATTACATGTAAGTGAATAAATAAGACAAATGCCAGCAAATATTGAAAGCTATGTAAATTTCTGAATATAGGAGATTGGTTGAATAAACACAATGGAGTACTAAGCAGCTGTAACAAAGAATGAGATGATCTCTGTGAACTGGTATGGAGTGATTTCTTGGCTATATTGCTAGTAAGAACACTAAAGTGCAAAAGAGCATATGTGGTATGCTACCTTTAATAAAGTGGAAATTATATATGTTAATATAATGTACTAATCTTTTAAAGAATTGCACAGGAATGATAAACTGGAAAACAATGAAGTTGGCCACTTACAACGATTAGTACTGGGGACCCAATTGGATGAGATACAGGAGGGAGCAACATTTATCTCAGTGTATCATTGGGAATGTTTTTGACTTTGAGAACTCTGTTGATAAACTACATATTAAAAAAATGAAATCAGCAAAAATGGAACAGGGAAAAATCTAAAACAGAAACAAAGGAGCCAACTGTATTTCAAATGAATAACACAACCACGCTGAAGAAGTGGAGGGGGGATGAATTTTAGTAATTTATGAGCACAGTGTTTGACCATGTATCTTCAGACTTGGGAGGTGGAGTGGTGGTGCTGGTGTGAAAATGGCAAACAAATACTGAACCACTTTTATTAGTTTATTTTTGTAGTAGTATGGGTGAGGCAATTCTGCAACTATTTTAGTTGTATTATAGGATTGAGCAAATGAGTAAACGTGTTGATGTTGGGAGCCAGCGTTCTCACTGTGGAAGAAAGGTCATACCTAATGAGAGAAGGCAAGGAAGATCTCTGTGGAGATGAACTAGAATGGAGAGGATTGCTGTGAACTCGTGAATTCTAAAATATGTATATGTACGGATGGATGTACATATATGTGCATTCTTATGTGTATGTGTGTGTATGTGTGTGCGTGTGCGCTCCAACTTTAACAGCTGAAAGGTCCTAGAAGCAGAGACATTTCGGTAGCAACAGGTGCTTCTAGCACTCAGATCACGCTCTATAATAACACCCCCCACTAAAAGCACCAGGGCTCCTTGGAGAAATGGTTGACTCCAGAGCCGGGGTAGAGAAAGTATGAAATGATCTTAGAACATCTTGTTAAGTTGGGAACAAGAAAGTGGTTTTTTGTTTTTTTTTTTAATGATAGAGGCATGTTAAAAGGACACAAGAGCCAACATACCTAAATGTGCTCCCACTGACCAAATATGGAACAATTTGTTCATTAAAGTAATTAAGCACAGTAATGAATTGTTTATTCGAAAAATAGGATTCTGTGTGTTTTTTTCAAAATAGATAAAAAACCACCCTGAAGAAGTGAAGAGAGTTCTTCTTAAAATTGAATGACTGCCAATCTGTAAATGTGGAGAAAGTGCTGGAGTAGGAGGATTACTGTTTTCTGACCATAATGGTAAAGACTGATTCAGACAAGAGTCATCAAGGGATCTAGCGGGGAATAGGGTTGAGGGGAAGGATATTTACGTGGACTTAAAGCATGTCCCCACAGATTGCTTATTAGTTGTCAGAGAAACAGCAGCTATACAGTGAAGAAATCAGACAACATCTTCACTGGATGATCAAACTTAACATCACCATTGAGGGGCAAATGGACGTTGAGCGCTATGTGAGTTTTATAGATGAAGTAACGCAAACTGAGTGGTTTAAACAACAGAAAAGTATTGTCTCACAGTTCTTCTAGGAGACCAGAATTCTAAAACTGAGATGTAGACAAGGCTGGCTTCTTCTGAGGGCTGTTGGGGAAGGATCTGTTTCACGCCTCTCTCCTTGGCTTATACATGCATACATATATATATACACACAAAGACCAGGTGCCCACACGTGCAAATGATAAAGCAAATGGGGCAAAATGTTAGCAATTGGTGAATCTGGGTAAAAATATATAGGTTTTTTTTTTTTTTTTTTACTGCTTTTGCAAACTGTTTTCTAAGTTTGAAGTTATTTCTAGATAAAAAGTTAAGAAAGATACAAATTGCTGCAATTTAAAAAAAATCAGTACAAATTCTGTAAGATCTAATAAATCTCAAATTTTAGAGCAAAATGACAAAGATAAAATAAGACACAAAGGATGAGAAAAGAGGTTGAGTCTAATCTATATAATCAGAACTCCAGTAAAAAAAGTGGAGAAAAGGAAAAGTAGGGAATATTCAAAGAAATGACAGGAGGATGTGTTCCCAGAGATGAGGAAAGACCCACATTCAGGTTGAAAGGACTCACTGAGCATCAAGAAGAATAAATAATGATTTAAAAAGGACCTACACTCAGTTCCACTCTTATGAAATTCCAGTACACTAAGGGTAAAGTGAGCATCTAGAAGGATTTTGGAGCAAAAGGCAGGTTATTTACCAATTAAGAATCCATCAGCATCAAACTTGTCATCAATACCACTGGATTCTAAAGAAAATGGAGCAAGGTCTTCAAAGTGAGACCTGCTGGTGAGAATCAGTGATGCTGGAATACTGGCAGAATATGTAATGATGCCATACAAGTTCCAAGGGAAAATTACTTTAATACTATATTTTATTGCTAACCAAATCATCAATCAAGGGTGAGGGCAAAATGAAGACAGTTTTAGATTTGTAATAATTCAGAAATGTATTACTGACACACCCACTCTAAGAAAAGTACCAGAAGATATTTACCAGGAAAATGAAAAACATATACAAGAAAAAAAAGACAAGATTTCTAAATTATTGGGTGCAATCTAGAAGTATGACAAAAGGAAATCTAGGATGACAGCTGCTATGCAGCAAGCCTGGAAATCGCTGGTCCAAATTCAAATGGAAAAGTTTTTGAGATGTCTTCAAGAAGAAAATTAATTATATGTGACAAAAATTGTATGATTAAAAAACTGGATGGTCCTGGCGATACCAATAATACAATGAATGGAGATATGTAGGTGTTTTTACATGAATGGAGCTCCTTGAGACTCTTGCTTGGAAGAAAGTCTTTTCCCTTCCCCCTCCCTCCCTCCCTCCCTCCTTCCCTCTCTCTCTCTCTCTCTTTCTTTCTTCTTGTTGTAAAGTTGTAGAGTGAGGAGAAAGAAGTTTCTTTTCAATTATCCATTGGGAAAGTTATATTTTCTTCTTAAATTAGTCTCTAGACAGTTGTCACATCTAATTCTTTTCAGTGTGCCTTTACGAACCCCTTTCTGTTTTGAACAAACTACCCTTTGATCTCAGCCACTCCGTCAGATACTTCAGAAAGCACTCCTATGTCTTTTTACCTTTATAGTCCTTCTCTATCCATGGAAAAGACTACCTGACCACTGGCTCTGGACTCTGTGGCCAGTTTTGTCCTTGTGTCTTCATTATTTAAGTGCTTCAGCGTGACGTCAATTTCACTCTGACTTTGTGTCTCAATTTCCATAGCTGGGCATTAACCACTTCTCCACTTGTCTTCTAGTTCCTGTAGCCCTGGGCCCTGTGCCTCTTGCTGGAGCCCCTGTATTAAATACCTGCCTGGGCTGCTGGTCACCTAGAACAGGTTATGCCTCATGCCTGCTAATTCCCGCTACGTGGAAGGGGAAGACATCAGACCAGCCTAACGGCTGGCTCCCGCATTCTGCTTTTGAGTCTGTCTAGTTTTGACAATACTCTTTTACCTCCTTAAACCATCCTGATGGCAGCTGCTCACCTAGATTCAGATCTGTTGGCTGTCATCAGCTTCTCTGAAATCCATCTATGTAAAATTCCTAACTTTTTGGAAAGTGAATCTGGCCACCAAATGAGTATTTCTGGCTCCAGACCTTGACCTTTCTGTTTTGTCCAACCTGATGAAAGAATACAGTCTTGCTCTCTCCCTCCTTCCCCCTGCCCATGACTGAAACCTGGCTTTCCCATGGTGCTGCCACTGCTTTGTCCCACTTTGGTTGTGATTCTTGCCCTGACTCACTGGGAAAGAGGCAGAGGGCAAGACCTTTGTCTATATTGATGCTTTCAGACCATGTCTCTTCACCATTTCTATTTATACCTACACTTGCAGAGGCTAAATCCTCATTCTGGCCCTTGTCCCCTCAAGCCTGACCTATTGCAATATATGCCAACTGTTTTCTCTGTCTTTTTTTTCTCTCTCTGATGACAATGCATTCTCCCACTCTGCCAAAGTTATCTTTTTAAAAGAAAAAAATTTTTCTGCTAAAAATTCCTTCTTCTGCTCAAAGTCTACAATGGTTTTCTATTTCTTGGAAGGAATCATGATTCCTTGTCCTGGAGTCAAGGCTCTTTACTGGTTTTGGGATACCCATTGATGCTGACTTAGACCCTCTATTTGTAAAACGTATACGGAAATGCCACTCTATCTAGACGAGCCATTGAGAGACATGGCGTGTAAAAGTTGTTTGGAGATTTTGATCATCTCAAATGTCACATAAATATTTGGTAACATCAACAATAAACATACCCCTGTTCCCAAGGAGACACAGTTGAGAATTGGCCTTTGCTTCAATATCAGGAAGATGGCATCTCTTTTTTTGATCACAGAGCTCTTCTCTCATGCATGCGTCTAGCACGTCTCACTGCAGAGTGCCGTGAGTGCTACATGCCCTGGGTTGTAAGATCACAAAATTCAGTTGAAAGAGGGGATTATAGGAAGAGTAATGAGACGCTCTAAGTAATACATGCAGTGTGGCAGTTGTGCAGCTAAAAAGGAAATCAAATATGCACACTCAGTGGCATTGGTAGAAACTTTCTCTTATGCTAGATATTTTACTCTTGGTAAATGTGAACCAGATACATGCATATTTTCTACATTGTCATTTGAATGTGAACCTAACTTTTCTGACCAACTGTGTCCCTGCTAGACTTAGTAGCTGTTATCACGGTCCCTGACCAGTATGGTACTATTATATCAAAGATGTTCGTGACTGAGGAAAGTTTCAGTGTAACAGTTACGTAAAATGAGTAAGGATGATTCATCAGGTCTGTTCTGTCTTTTGATTCAGGCCCTGCCTGAAACATTACTTTAGCTTTCATTATGCTTATTTCTTGAGTGAACTAAGGAAAACTTGTTAAAATAAGTCACGAGCGATTTGCTCAGCTCCTGGATACAAAGCTTTCGACAGACAGATTAGTAACTCTGACTTCCAGGTGCAAAATTCATAATTGTGGATTTTTTTTCTTTTTAGAATCTTTCATATGTTCCTGAACTTGATTTTGAAATTTTAACTTAGCTGTACTGATTCTATGACTTTTACACTATGTGCTAATTGTCAAATTGAAGATAGTTTCTTCTCACGCAACAATGGTTACTGTACGTTATAAAGGAAAAAGAAAAGACTAGAAGTTGGTATTTATTTTTTAATTTTGTTTTATTTTCAACTTTATTTAGGTACACTTTACACACAGTAAAATTCACCCATTTTGAGAGTCCAGTTTTATGAGATTTGACAAATGGTGTAAGCACCATCATAATTAAGACATAGAAGATTTCCATCGTCTTCCCACCTCCAGCCCCAAGCACCCACCAATCTGCCTTTAGATTTATTTTTTTAAGAATTTCATATAAATTGAAGAATATAGAATTTAAATTTTGTGTCTGGTTTCTATAAATCAGTTTTGTTTTTTGATTTTTTTCTTGAGGAAGATTAGCACTGAGCTAACATCTGTGCCTATCTTCCTCTACTTTATATGTGGGATGCCTGATACAGCATGGCTTGACAAGCAGTGCGTAGGTCCACACCTGGGATCCGAACTGGTGAACTCCGGGTCGAGGAAGCGGAACGTGCGAACTTAACTGCTGCGCCACTGGGCCGGCCCCTGTAAATCAGTTTTTAAATGCTCTAATTTCTTACATGTGTGCCTGTGTTTGTGTATATACACATATAACAAGATGTTAATGGTTGTTATCTTTCAATGGTGGTACTACAGTAGCGCACATTTGTGATTTGTCTCCATTCCCATTCCTTCTCCTTCAAGCATCAGCCCCAGTTCTCATTACGGTATCAAGTTCCCCACTACTTGCAGCCCTTGAGGTCTGGGAGGCAGGCTGCGCCCTTGGTTCCCCAAGTCAATCAGTGCCCTGAACCTGTGCAGGATACAAGGCGAGGCCCACTCAGAGCCAACTCACTTCTGAAGCTTTGGTTTCAGCCATCATGGTTGCAAAGCCTGTCTTTTCCCATGAGATTTGGAACTGGGGGTAAGGTAATGCCAGAGTCACTGGGGTATAGCCGTGCTGCTGCCCTCAAGACATGGCCCACCTGAAGATGGAGCCAGCCTCCTGGACAGCAAAGTCAGAGATGCTGAGACAGAAATCTGGTCCTCGTAACATCGTTCGACCTCAAATCAACTGATGCCGGAAGCTAGTTCAATCCCTGCTCTTTTTAGTTCTGGGAGCCAGTAGATTGTCTCCTTGCTTAAATAAACTGAATTGGATTTTCCTGGTACTTACAGTAGAAAGATTCCTAACACTTAAAAATTATGGATGACTTTTTTCTTATTATTTTTCTATATTTTTCATATTTCTATGATGGACATAGTAACTACAAACAAAATCCTCCCCCCGTGATAAAATTATTTTTAATTCTCCAAAATAGTATTAAAAATTTTTCCCTTATTTTTGGTGTTGAAAAGTTTAGTTCTCTTAATGTTGTGTCTGAACTTTATTTTGCAGTTAAAGAATATATTCCTTTAAAGAAAGAACTTTTGAGAAAATCTTGTTCAAGCTATTTTGGTAACTGACAATACCCAGGATGGTTTTCAAATAATCTTCTTACTTTCTCTGAAGCTAACTTATATTTAAGAAAGCCTCAGTTTTCCTTACATATGTCAAAGTATTATAGCCAATATTTATCATTCTATATAGATTTCCATCCCAGGCTAAGGGAACCTTGACACATATTTTTCTTTTTGGATAACTCTTTTTGTAAGTAGTTGGTACGCATGTTATTAATGCAAGGTCCTAAATTTAACATAAGCCCTCAGAGAATAATCTTGATTATTGAATATTTACTGAGAAGTAGTCTGAGGCCCTGATCTTCTCAGGTTGAAATTTGCTGAATTCAGGGAAGTTGAAGCATGGCGGTAAGATGGAGGAGAGTGAGGGGTGTCATCTTTAACTAAGAGGAGCCAGAAGTTCTGCATGGAAATCTGGAAAAAATAAGTTATGTCTTGTCTTAGTCTTTTCAGGCTGCTGTAACAAACTACCATAGACTGAGTGGCTTATAAACCACAGAACTTATTTCTCATGGTTCTGGAAGCTGAGAAGTCCAAGTTCAAGGTGCCAGCACATCTAGTGTCTGGTGAGGGTCTGCCTCCTGGTTTTCCTAGTTCTTAGATGGCTGTCTTTTCTCTGTGTTTTCACATGATGGAAGGGGCAAGAGAGCTCTCTGGGGTCTCTTTGAAAAGGGCACTAATCCCATTTATGAGGGCTCCACCCTCATTATCTAAGCACCTCCCAAAGGCCCGCTTCTGAATACCATCACATTGGGAATTAGATTTCAACATTTGAAGTTGGGAGGGGCACAAACATTTGGTCTATAGCATGCTATGTTCCAGGAATTTGTTTTAGGCACTGGGTATATATAGATGAAAAATATCTTCCCACGCTTGATAGTGAGTGGTGACATTCTGTCTGGCCTTAGCTAGTTCACTCATGTGGGAGACATGCGTGCCCGTTAAGGTTCTTGGTGGAAAGCAAGAAAAACTGGCTCTGAAAACTTAAACAAAATGTTAACTTTCAGAAGGATCTTGCATGATTCACTAAACCAAAGATCAGCTGAAGAACCTGGCTGGAAAGGACAGGAAGTGGGGTTGTTCTGGGCGTCATGTAGCGGGGTCTAATCTACAATTTCAGCAAAACAGCTCCCTATTTTTTTCCCTCTCTTCGTCTCTCTACTAAAAATACAAAGTCCTAGAAAATAAAAAATCTTAGACTGAGAAAAGCAAAGCATCTTATCTTGATAGATTCATCACTTCTGCTTTTACCAGAAGAACGGAGGAATAGAAAGTAGGCAGCCAAAACTATAATGTTCATCATATTCAGTTAGGATTTAGCAGTGGGTATGAAACTCAGCCATACAAAGCCCCAACTCACGAGATGGGAAATTCATGTTTTAGGGTAACTCCATGTGGATACCTCCCATCTTATGAAATAATTCTGTAAAGTACTCAGCACAATGCCTGTCCCACATTAAGCTGTCAATAAATGGTGGCAGTTACTACTGCTTTTGTCATTCCAAAATGATACTTTTTATACTTATTTTAATATTCCATTGTTTTGTTCTGGGAAAGGTTTGTATTAGGTCATTCCTTTAGAATATCTGAGGATAGGGGCATGGCAATCAGTCTATTGTTGTCCTGGAATCAGGTCTGGACAAGGAGGAAGTTTGACCTGGAATGAGGCCTGAATAGGAAGTAGAGCAAGGTCTATGGAACTGATCTGGCTGGGCATCAGGGCTTGGCTCTAGACGTATATTCTGGTGGGTCAGGTATAGGATTCAGGATTCAAGGGATCATACGTGTCCTCATTTATCATTTATGGTGGATTGCCTTTTTGGTCCTAATGCTTTACTCCCTTGTAGCAGAAATAGACATCTCCCTGGTTGCCATGACCTCACCTCCCTGCCCCTTAATTTTGGGCTATGTGACTTGCTTTGGCCAATAGAGTGTTAGGATGTCAATAAATGGAAGGTGGAAATATGCTTGCACTTTAGAGCTTTTTTTGCTCTTCTTATGAGAAGGACAAATGAGACATAGGGCCCTAGAAGGGACACAGAATGACCCCGTCTGACTCTCAGATGCGTTATTGAGAAATAGATGCTTATTGTATTGTGTCACAAAATTTTAGAGTGCCTGATGATACAGCATTATTGTGGCAATACCTGACTGATACACTGTTTTAAAAATTCTTTATATGTCATTGGGAGATAGAAGATTAGAGGAGGGGCAGTGATCTAGCAGAGATCGCAAAGAAGGTAAAAACTGTCAATGAATTGAGATTTGATGGACATATTTTCAAATATGATGAAATAAAAAACCTCTGCACTGCACAAAAATGATGTTCTACCATTTTAGAATGTAAAATTCACAAAAAATATTGATGTAATGTTGTTAAAGAAGTTATCTTTTCATGTCTATCTGGTTACTTGGTCAAATAAAAATTATGTGGCTCCATAAATTAATGAAAAAATACGAAAATTATAAGTAGAACTCAATTAGCATTGTTCTATGAAAGTTAGAAAATAATAATGGCATTTGGAAGCTATTTTCAACTTTAAGAAGGGAATTGTATCATGTCTGAATAGAGTAAGTGACAAAGCAGCTCTAAAAAATCCTCTCAACAGAGTATGTAGAAGGCAAGTTCTATTTTTAAAGCTATTTAAACAGAAGAAATAGATTAACATTTAAGTGAATAACATTTAACAATAAAAAACAAATTTTTCTACTTAAAATTATTGTAAGATTGTCATAATATGCCTTAATTTTCCCCTAGTGGTGTATTTCTTTCATTCTTTTGTGAAGATGTCATGCAGAACTTTGGGGAAAAAAATTATTTTCAAGGAGAGGGGTTTTTTTCACCCTAGACTTTTGTAAAGTTGACTGTTAAAAGATGATAGTGTTAGTCTGAGTTGTTCCAGAAGCAGATTTTTCAAAAGATCAAAATATGTTCAACTGATCCGTAGGACGAAGGCAAAGCCTTTAGGTCAAAAGCTATTTCTGCCATAGAAAAAGTGATAAAATTTATTAAATAACCCAAGTAAATATTAAAGGCCTGTCTATTAGGAAGAAGATAAAAGTAAAATTGAGTGTGAGTAATGGTAGCAGTTACTACTTGTTTTAGTTGTCTGTTTTTGTAAACAAGGAACGCCTAACTTGGTGGCACACAACACAATCATTTATTATTAGCATCTCTCGCAGATCTGAAGATCAACTGGGCTCAGCTAGGCAGTTTTTACGGAGGGTATCTCATGCAGTTCACTCAGACAGTGGCTGGGCCTGGAGTCATCTCGATGGCTTCTCAGCTCGCATGTCTGACACCTGGGCTGGGCACACTCAAATAGCTAGAGCCTATTGTGACTGGGTCACATGCCTATCTGCTCCTTGCCTCTTTCATAACATTACAGCCAATATCGGTGAATGCTTAGCTTGCAAAGCTCCCTATTTCACTTCAGTAACAATGTACACAGCTCCCATCCCTGAGGCCACAGCAATGGCCAATCACTGTCATATTTCACCCATGTATTGGAAAAAAATGACCTAACTTCAGAAAAAAGAAAGGTAAATAAAGTCAATCTATGCTACTAGAAATCTCAAGGGAGAAGCCAGATTGCCCCAGCAAGATATTTTCACTTTTACTTTTGTATCTTTATCCATGCTTTGAAAAGCGTGTTTTTAGAAAACATAATAGACTTTATTTTTTAGAGCCGTTTTAGGTTTACAGAAAAATTGCACAGAAAGTACAGAGTTCCCATATGCCCTTCCCCCTCCACCACACACACACGCGCGCGCGCGCACACACACACACACACAGATTTCTGCTATTATTAACATCTTACATTAGTGTAGTTCACTTGTTACAATTAGTGAACCAATGCGAATACATGATGATTAACTAAGTCCATAGTTTACATTAGGGATCACTCTTTGTGATATACAGTCTATGGGCTTTGACAAATGCATAATGTCATGTAACTACCATTACGGAATCATATGGAATAATTTCACTGCCCTAAAAATCCTTTGTGCTCCATCTATTCATTCCCTCACTCCACCAAGCCCTGGCAACTGCTGAGCTTTTTACTGTCTCCGTAGTTTGCCTTTTCCAGAATATCATATAGTTAGAATCGTACAATGTGTAGTTTTTTCAGACTGGCTTCTTTCACTTAACAATTAGCATTTAAGTTTCCTCCATGTCTTTTCATGGCTTGATAACATTTCTTTTTTATCGTTGAATAATATTGTACTGTGTGGATGTATCACAGTTTGTTTATCCATTCTCTTATGGAAGGACATCTTGGTAAAAGCATGCATATTTATGAACAGCAACTTAAATAATTCCAGGATGATTTTACAGAGATTCTTCTGATAATGATAACATGACAAGGTGGTTATGATTTGCAGGAAGAGAGAGAGAGAGCACCTCACTGAACTGTGAGGAAGCAGAAAGCCTGGTAGTCTTGTTGTTAAGATGGTTATGGTTTTTCTTACTAAATGATTACCGCCTGTGGCCTCCCAATATGGCCAGAGATTTTGTCCTCTGACGTTGGGAAGTGATGGCGGGGGAAAAATGATTGAAAAGTACTTAGCTGGGTGATACCTTAAGTTTAAAATGAATATCTCTTTTTCTTTCCTTTGCCCCTCTGTCTGCACAGAGAAATACGTCATGGGGCCTAAGAGACCTGTGGCCGTGGTATTTGGTAGACCGGCCTGGCTTGACCCAAAACACAAAATGCGCATCACTGAGGCTCCATGTGTGGGAATATTTGGACTTTGTGGCCATTGGAATGGGTGACCAAATCTAGCCTTCTCAGGGTTCTGCAGGTGAAGCAGAACTCTTACTCATCTTCTGCCCATCACGTATCCTGTGAGACAACATTCAACTTCTAATGCCATCCACGAGGTCAGACTTGCAGATGGTTAGTATGCTGGTTACCTAATGTGGCAAGCTTTGTGGGTGGGTAAAAGGGGCTTCAATATTCCATCCCCCTTTGACAGTCTAAATTCGAGCTTTTAAAGTTTAAATATTATGTTAACTGACAACTTTTTTTAGCTCTTACTCTGCCCAGCATTGTGCTAAGAGCTTAGCATGCAGTATCTCATTTAATCCTTACATCTGCCTTTGGGGTTGGTATCATTAAAGAGATAAAGGCTGAAATTTAGAAAGGCCAGTTAGCTAACCCTGGAACCAGAAAGGAAACCAGGTCTGATTCCCATCCCACACTTTTTCCCCCAGGCTAAGAATATTTTATTGAGATATATTATTTTATTGAGTTACTGTCTATTGAGATATGTATTGTAACATATACAATAAATATTACATATAATAAATTATGAAATGCACAAATCTCAAATACACAACTGAAGGAATTTTGATATACATGTAGAGAGAGTTGTATAATAACTCTTCAACTCAGGATACAAAATATATCACCCCAGAAAATCCCCTTGTGCTTCTTTCCTGTCAATGTGCTCACCACTTCACCCTCAACCTGTGGGTCAGTGCTATTCTGAACTTCACCATCGTGGACTTGTTTTTCCTGTTCTTAAAGAACAGGAACATAGATGGAATCATACATAAGAAATTATTTCACATCTGGCTTCTTCTCCTCAACTAATGTCTTTGAGATTCTTTGATGTTTTTGCGAGTATTCACAGCTTGTTCTTTTGTATTGCTAAGTGATAGTCCATTGTAGGAATATGCCACAGTTCACTAATTCATTCTTCTAAAGATGTGCATCTGGGCTGTTTCTAATTTTTCACTATTATAATTAAGCTGCTATGGATATTCTTGGGCGAGTCTTTTTGTGGCTACATGCACTCATTTCTTTGGAGTATATGTGATGAGGTGGAGCTAATGAAGATAGATGCCTGCTTAAATGTATGAGAAACTGCCAGAGATAGCATTAGTAACCTACATATATATTCTTCCTGGCCTTTTTTTCTTATATATTTACAAATATTAAATATATATTTTCAGTCAAAATGGAGTCACCATTTTTTGTTTATCAACACACCCATGAAAACATTTCACATATGTAATTCATACATATAGGTATAATTTTAAATGGCTGAATATTATTCCTTTGTATGGATTTTTGTAAACACAATCAGCCCCATCCAGATCCACTTTACCTGGTCAGCGCACCCCACCATTACCTGCTAACCCTACCTTCAACAGCTCACCGCTGCACCTTTCTTCCAAGAATTTCCCTCAGGCTGTGGGAAGCTCCTGGTCCTGAAATGCCTGAGAGATTATACCCATTCCTGTCTCAAGCACCTGGTAGTGGCCCCCAACCTGTGACTGGCTAATATAAGAATACAAAAAGCTGATTCTCTTGCTTCAAGGTGGAACAACTCTGTGGATGCATTTTGCTCCTGGAGACTCCCATGGGATCAGAGGAGGTGATATTTAAGCTTGAATCCACACCTTCCTCTAACTGCTCACTGGTCCTATCCTGCTTCTCTTGTGCTCTTTCACACATCTCCTGAGAACACTTCTTCAAGAAAACACTTACACAGAAACATTTGAATTCCCGTCTCAGGCTCTGCTTCTAAGGAACCCAACTGAAGGCACAGATATTTCTTATAAAGAAATCCTCCATGTTGGACATTTAGATGGCTTATAATTTTTGCTGTTATAAATAATGTTGTAAGGAACATCTTTATAAATAGAGCTTTCCTAGGGGCTCATCCAGTCCCATGGTTTAAATTCTATGTATATGCCAGTGAGTCCTAAATTTAGGTCTTCAATTGACTAAAATACATGAATAGTTAAAAGTTTCTCAAACTGTAGATGGACAAATAGTCTTTATTCTTTATTCATGGCAGCTCTTTTTTACAGAGAAATTCCAGTGAATAAATGTAGAAGGGATAAAATAAATAGAAAATCACCATTAGGCAAATACCACAGTAAAGAATGCTGTAGGCAAGATCCAATTATGGATATTAAAATTAGTAGGAAAAATTTTGAGTAAAAACAAGGTATTTGTATAATCTCAAAAAATCTTCCCCCAGATATTTATTACTTATGAAGGAGAGGATAATAACTTTATAGTCACTTAGTTATTGCTAAGAGATATTCTGTTGTGTGAACAAACCACAGTGGAGAAATCTGGCAGACATCCTCTTAACCAAGTAATCAAAGTTAACATCACCAGTAATTGACATCATGTGACCCTTGACATTTTGTACAATACTGACATCATTTATGCCTTTTTTCCCCCAGCTTTATTGAGATATGTTTGACGCACAAAAATTCTATGTATTTAGGTTGTACAACACGGTTTTTTTAAAGGATGCAACGTGGTGATTTAATATGCATATATATTTTGAAATGATTACTGACAAGATGGATGAACCTGAAGGTCGTTATGCTGGGTGAAATAAGTTAGACACAGAAAGACAAATACTGTATGGTCTCACTTATATGTGGAATCTAAAAAAGCCAAATTCATAAAAGCAGAGTGTAAAACAGTGGTTGCCAGGGCCTGAGGGATGGGAGAAATGGGGAGATGTTGGTCAAAGATACAAACTCTCAGTTATAAGATGAATAAGTTTTGGGGACCTAATTTACAGTATGGTGATTATAGTTATTAATACTGTACCGTTTACTTGAAATTTGCTAAGTGAGTAGATCTTAAGGGTTCTCACCATAGGAAAAAAAAAAGGTAGCTATGTACCACTTGATATGTTGTACTGAGGAAGAAACAGCATAACCTGGTGGGATTCTTGACAAAAACGCATAACCTTAATCTAAGCATGACAAAACCTCAGACAAACTCAAATAGAGGATGTTTTACAAAATAACTGACCAGTACTCCTGAAAAGTTTCAAAGTTAGGAAAGATAGGAAAGAATGAGGAACTGTCACAAGTATATTATTTTATTGAGATATTATTGAGATATATTCTGTAATATATACAAGAACTATGACATAAATTATGAAATGCACAAAGCTTAAATAAACAACTGAAGGAATTATGATATATACAGAGGGAGAGACAGACAGAAGAAAGAGAGAGAGAGAGAGAGAGAGAGAGAGAGAGAGTTACATAACGACTCTCCAGCTCAGGATATAAAACATATCACCTCAGAAAATCCCCTTGAACTTCTTTTCTGTTGATTCTCTCACCAATTCTCCCTCAACCCACAGGAGCAGACTAAGAAGACGTGAGAACTAAATACAATTTGGGATTCTGGATTGGATCCTGGAACAGAAAAAAGATATTAGTGGAAAAACTGATGAAAATCAAATAAGATCTTTCGGTTAATCGTATCTTACCAATGTAAATTTCCTGATTTTGACCATTGTATTACAGGTAAAAATGTTAACATTAGGGGAAGCTGGGTGAAAATTATATAGGAATCTCTGTACTATTTTTTGCATCTTTTCTGTAAGTCAAAAATTATTTCAAAATAAAAAGTTAAAAAATTATTCCCAATCTGTCCAGTTCTCCTGTGCTAGTATCTTTGACCAAGTTGCCATCATCTTTCATCTGAACTGCAGCAATAGCCTCACAGTGGGCTCCTTCATTCTACTCTATCATCTCTACTAAGCGTTCTCCACACACATCCAGAGTGTGCCTTAAAATAGTGAACTCACTCCCGTGTTTAAGACCCTCCACTTTCTTCCTATTACAATCAGACTGAAATCTACTCTCTGTCCTGCAGTCTCTTCCCCTAACTCCCTAAACTCTAGGTACATGGGATCCTTTTTTCAAAATTAAGAACTATTACAGGTATTTAAAAAGTACAGAAACTAATGAAAATGAACACCAATTTCCCCATTCATCTTGTTGAATCTCAGTTTTCAGCCATCAGATATGTTGCTTCAAATCATTTTTTTTTAAAGATTTTATTTTTTTCCTTTTTCTCCCCAAAGCAACCTGGTACATAGTTGTATATTCTTAGTTGTGGGTCCTTCTAGTTGTGGCATGTGGGGCGCTGCCTCAGCATGGTTTGATGAGCAGTGCCATGTCCGCGCCCAGGATTCGAACCAACGAAACACTGGGCAGCCTGCAGCGGAGTGCGGGCACTTAACCACTGGGCCACAGGGCCAGCCCCCTCAAATCACTTTTAACAGAAGTGAAACATTAGAGCTGTAAACGAAAAGCCCAGATCCCTGATCCATTTTTTTCTATAGAGTTGCTTTTCTTATACGAGGTGGGGATGCTTTACGTGTTCTGGACAATAATTCTTTGTCAGTTACACGCATTTCAAATATTTTTTCCTAGCGTGTGGTTTGCTTTCTTTATCATATATTTTGCAGTACAGATGTTTTAAAATTTAATGCAGTTAAATTTCTGTGTGGTTTGAATTTTTCATGACTTGCTTAAAAAACCCTTCCCAACTTCAAAATTGTACAGACATTCCTTGACATTTTCTCCCAATAGCTTTACAATTTTGTTTTCTTACACCATTGTGTCTTTGCCCTTGCTATTTCTTCTAACATCCACCGCCATAGCTCTGCCTGGCCCTTTTAGCCCTTTGGCTCTCTGATCAAATGTTACTTCCTTATCTGACCTCTCAATCGAAAAATAACCCCCACACAGCACTAGTTGCTCCTTCAAATTATCCTGTTTTATTCTTCACAGCACTTATCACCCTCTGCAATGATCTTGTTTGTCTATTTTTTTACTTGTTTATTTTATGACTCCTCTAGACCAGATGTAAGTGTCAAGAACAGGGGTCTTCATCTGTTCACCACAGTGTCCCCAACTTCTAGAAGAGAACCCTTGCTGGTGGAGCTTTCAGGGAGCAGACACTGAGGCAGCCTGCTTTTCAGAACAGGCCCTTTGGATCAACACCTGTGGAAGGAAAGAGGCAGAGGTGACATCAAACAGAGGGAGGAGTTGAGCTGCAAAGCTGGCCTGGCTGCCTTAGCTCTTGAGGTAAAATGGCCTGTTGGAGTCATCCCAGGTGGGACCAGAATGGCTGGGCCTTTACACCTGTTTGCATCAGTCATGAGGTGACACATCCTGGGTGAGGTGGCTCTGCATCTGAAGCCATCCCTGCAGGGGCTGACAGCTGGAGGCAAGTCCTTTCCTGTAGGGGTGTCTTGGTGACATAGCTGTGCCCATCACAGGTGCCTGGCTTGTAGTTAGCATTTAATAAATATTTAAGTGACTAAGTCTTTCCATATATCCTGAACATTTTCCTGAGCGTAATGCAGACTTTCTGAGTAAAAGGACTTAAAAGATTTTAATGTGAGTACTACAGAAATTCACTCTAGAAATCTCGTGATTAAATCACACTCTAAACGTTGGCGTATACGTTCCTCCCTCCCTCCAGCCACTGCCCCCTACCTGTTTTGAGCTAAGCCCACAAAGCGTGTTGTTCATATTTTGTTATTTAACTTTTTCAACTTTTAAGTGCTTACTAGTAAAAATCTATGGTTTTTTTTTTTAAGTTTTTTCCCTAAAGTATGAAGACCTTTGCCTTCTGTTCCTTTCTCTGAATTTTTACTTTTTTACAATTCCTGGAATAATCCTTATTTCACACTGTCTGTACACACAGAACGTAAACTTGTTTTCAATTTATTTACATCTCAGTTATCGCTGCTGCTTCCTCGAACTTTCCTGCCAAGGGATTTGATACAGATGGAACAAAAAAGGGACAGGCAAAATACAAACAAAACTGCATCTCAAGGATTACTCACGGGAAGAAGATGAAAGTCACATCAGGTCATCCCGGAGTTAGATTTTTATTTTACTTTACAATGTGTGCAATATATAATTATAGGAGGTCACAAGTATGGAATTGTTACATGGGTGTGCATGCTGAAACATTTTTAAAGATGGGGTACATAATCAAAAAGCAAGATGTTAGCTACTTTCCACTATCTCTCTTCTTTGGTTTGGTGTCATCCAAGAAATATTTTTAATGTTTATTTTACTTAATAAAGTTAAGGCCGTACACAGAGCATATCATATGTTCCATGCTTTCGAAATGAATGAATAAATGAGTGAATCATATTTACTATTTTATGTACCAGAAAACTTGTGTCACCATAACAACCTATTCTCTCCCTCAAAGTAGATGTTTATGGCAAGTTATATTCTAATTAGAAGCTTGCTTGGTGGGCACAGAATTAGAACAGGAAAAGGCAGCTATTAGTGTTAACATCCCTAGGCTACAACTGCCAGATCTGGTCATTTCCAGAGTGATACACTTACTGCAGGGGTAACAGTGATCAAGTCCATGAGCTGGTGGGCTGCTGCATTGGGTTGACTTCTAGTCCTCTGGGCTTTCCATCCCTTCACTCTGTAAAAAACTGCTAGATTAAGATTTTGCCTCCTAATTTTCATATTCAAGCCTTGCCTCATTAAGATTTTTCACAGATTTCTTTTTTTTTTGACCCTCTGTTTTGTTGTAGTTCATAATTTCTGCTTTCAACACTTAAACATTTCTCAGTGCAAGAGTATTTATTTTCTTATGATGCCCTTATAATTTCATTTTGTGATTAAGTCTTTCACTTATTGATAGTTAATTTTGTACGGTGTGAGGAAAGATCAACATTTTTTTCTAAATTGTCTTAAATGGGTAATTATTGATTTATGATGCACACTCTTAATCTTTTGTACATTTCATGAGCTCCAGAAAGATCTGAGGAATAAAAGACTGGGAAATAACTTATTTTGATAAGTGAAGGATAATATGTCATAGAAATGATTGCATCTATTATTGTGCTATTGAGATGCTAGAAAGTTCCATGACACCTCTTCTGACTCTAATTTGTCTATATGAAGTAGACATAATAAACTCTGCATTGCTGACTTTTTCACTATTTCAGTATCTAATTCATGTTCAGTGCAAATATTCAAGGATGACTAAATGTTTTAATGCCCAGTCGACTTGTGTGAGTCAGAGCTAACTTTACGTTATTTATGCAGCTCTTTGTTTTAGGTTGTAGTGTGAAATCCCAAGAATGAAGACCTTATTATAAGATTTCCTAGCTTGAGTTTGGTTTGAATGAAAATGTCACTGAAAATTGGACTGGGTGGGAGTACAGACAAATTTCTATCACAGAATAAAAATAGCAAAGGTGAAGGAACATAAAAATAAAACCACAGGGCTGGCCTGGTGGCACAGCAGTTAAGTTCACACATTCTGCTTTGGTGGTCGGAGGGTCACTGGTTCGGATCCCAGGTGCAGACCTACACACCTGTTGTCAGGCCATGCTGTGGTAGGCATCCCACATATAAAGTAGAGGAAGATGGGCACGGATGTTAGCTCAGGGCCAGTCTTCCTCAAAAATAAAAAAATAAAACCTCAGAAAACTCATCTGAGTTTTTGAATATTCCTCTAGATATAGTTTGGGTTTAGAAAGAGATTTTAGCACAACTTCAGGATATTTTGATATTGAGTTGAATTTTGAATTGGCTTCTTATTCTCATGTCTTAAGAGAAGATTATTATTTCAAAAAACTTCAGTTATAGCTTTGTGTGCTATGTTTTCTACCACATTAGAGAAAAAAGAACATGAATTTCAATTCTGAATCCAGCAGGAGGACGCAAGTTGTTCAATTTTCCCTTTCTAATGAATGTGTAAGGACTGTTTAGACATCTGCAAATGGCATGGATAAAGACTTTCCGGAATTCCAAAGGGATTTGAAGGAATTCCTTCAAATATTTTGTAGCTGATGTTGGGAAGGGAAATAATATCTATCTTTTTTATATATCTTAATTTTTCACTTTATTTCATATAATATGTGAAATAGATTGATTATAATTTATGGGAATTTTAATACTGTATAAACGTTTACGATTTTAAAAATTTGACATTTCTGAAAGAAAAAGTCAGGGTATAAAATGTTCATTTTTCTAAACAAGGGAACAGAAGAGTCTAAAATATAATTTTGGATTTCATAACATGTACTTTTCTTTTTTCCTGTAGCAAATAGCAGTACATAGTTTTAACAGTAGGTTATGTGTGCATATAAATTCTCATCAACAATGTTCTTTGAGGGCCTATCATGTATATGGACAATCACGTTTTGTTTGTTTTTTATTGTGGCAAAAATTACAATATATAGAATAGAAAATTTACCAAGTACATTCACATTGTTGTGCAACCGTCACCATGATCCATCTCAAGAAATTTTTCATCTTCCCAAAGTGAAACTCTATACCCGTTAAACAATAGCTCCCCATTTTCCCCTCTCCCCATCCCTGGTGACCACTATTCTACTTTCTGTCTCTAAAAATTTGACTATTCTAGGTATCTCACATAAGTAGAATCATACAATATTTGTCCTTTTGTGTTTGGTTTATTTCACTTAGTATAATGTCTTCAAGGTTCATCCACGGTATAGCATGTTTCCTGGTTGAGTGGGTTCCTCTGTTGAAGATCATTTGACCATATACACAAGGGTTCATCTCTGGGCTCTCTATTCTGTTCCACTAATCTATTTGTCTTTATGCCATTACCATACTGTTTTGATTCCTGCAGATTTATAACAAGCTTTGAAATCAAGGAGTGTGAGACCTCCAACTTTGTTCTTTATCAAAATTGTTTTGGCTGTCTATTAAGGATCATTTGAGATTCTATAAGAATTTAGGATGGATTTTTCTATTTTTGCAAAAAATTCCATTGGGATTTTGATAGAGATGACATTAAACCTGTAGATCACTTTTGGTAGTATTGACATCTTAAAAATGTTAAGCGTTCCAATCCATGAACCTAGCACATCTTTCCACTTGTTTGTGTCTTTAACTTCTTTCAGCAATGTTTTGTAGTCTTCAGCATACAAGCCTTTCACCTTGGTTAAATTTATTCTAAGTATTTTGTTCTGTATGATGCTGTTGTAAAAGGAATTGTTTTCTTAATGTCCTTTTTGGATAATTCATTGTTAGTGTACAGAAAGACAATGGAATTCTGTGTGCTGATTTTGTATCTTGCAACTTTGCTGAATTTGTTTGTTAGTTCTGGTGTCCAAATGTTGTGAGCGTGGTAGTAGAATACTGAGAGTAGAGGTGAAACACTCAGGAGGAGGAGGGTAGTTTTTTCCTATGCAACTGTCATCCTGAAATCTCTCTGGACCCCCCTCCTAAGGTGCCCGAGATACTCCTCTTCTATGCTTGTTAACACACTGTCTGCACACCTCTATCTCAGTGTTTATCACAGAAATGCATTTGTTGATTTGTCTGTCTTCACCATCAGTCTCTAAGTTGCTTAATGGCAAGGTCCTTTATATGTATTCTGTGTGAGTATGTATGTGTGGGTGTGTGTGTGTGGTAACACACGCATATATGGGGGGTAAAAACCAATACTCCAAGATATTTTTCACGTTACACTTTTATTTTATTTTTTAAATTAACACACAGTTCCCTACCATATTTGATTGATTCTATGTTTCTATGTTGGGGTAACTGTCTCAGTCCATTTGGGCTGCTATAACAAAATACCATAGACTGGGTGGCTTATAAACAACAGACATTAGTTTCTCACAGTTCTGGAAGATGAGGTCAGGGTGCAGCACGGTCAGGTTAGGGTCCTCTCCCAGGTTTCAGACTTCTTGTTTCCTCATATAGTAGAAGGGGCTAAGGATCTCTCTGGAACCTCTTTTATAAAGCATGGATCCCTTTCAAGACAGTGCCACTCTCAAGACTTAAGTACCTCCCAAAAGCCCCACCTACTAATATCATCATCTTTGGGGTTAGGATTTCAAAATATGAATTTTGTGGGGACACAAACATTCAGACCATAGCAGTGACTTAGCATACTGCCTAGTCCGTAGAGATGATCAGTAAATATTTGTTGGAAAAGAAGCATAGTGGTAAACAATATTTATTTATTCTACCTAATTGAAGTTCTTTGGGTCATAAATTTTTAATAAACAGATAAAATAGTTTCAAGTTAACATATTAAATTAACAGCTTATCTCCTTAAGTATTTTAAACATTTCCTCTACCTCCTTTCTTTTTAATTTGAACTATCTATAATAAAATTTTGCTAAGCAAAAATAAGTCAGCCTTGTCTAAGTGGAATAATTAGAAATTTGGAAAAAGCAATCTAATTAATGAGTTTTTACTGTGCCCAGTATAGTTCTAGAATAGAAGAGCCAGAGGAGGGCTTAAGTTATTTACACATGTGCTAATTAGGCTCTTCCAGGTTAGCTAAGGAGATAGGAGGGGAAAGAGCAGAAACAGCCCTCACCAGGCACCTGGGGCCCAAAAGGAAGGTCATTTGAGGACAGCACCATGTCCAGCTTCTGACAGCTGCTCTGACTGAACAACTCTTATCTGTCTTCTCACCAGTGGACATCACTACTCCCAAAGCGGCAGCTCCTGTTATGGAGCTGCCATTCCACCTGCTGCTTGTTCATGGCTTGTCCTGACTCCTTATTTCTACCACTACTCTGTCTGCCTGCTTTATGCTTCTGCCTAGACCATTAAATGCCAACATTCTCTACGGGTCTCAAATTCAAACCAAACTCAAATTCAGAGGACCAGGTTGCGTCGGATAGCGTGGTGCTCTTGCAGTTGTTCACCTCCTAAGATACTGACCACCCTATAAAGAAGATGCCCTTTAGGCAAGCACTTCCTCCTTGGGCTGGCATGGTCAGAAGGCACAGTCCACCTTCTTAGCGGGCCTGTGGGCATGGAATGAGCTCAAGTTACACCACTGAAGTCCTCCCTGATTCAACAGAGGCAGAGAGTGAAGCCTAAAAATTTAGAAGGATCATTCCAAGGAGGATTCCTTTTAAAAGCCTGTGCTGATCTAGGCCTCTGAAGCGTATCATCTCCCCCATATTGAGAAACTTTGCTTTTTTGTCTTGTTCCTTTTGACCTGCTCCAAATGTTTGGGTTAAGCCTACAAAGGCTGGATTAACAGACACATCTGCTTTATGGAATGTCTAAACATATTGCCAATGTCTGTTTTATTAGAACTACTTATGCTTTAAAATTAAGGATGGTTATGGTTTCTGGTTCAGCATGTAAGAACCTTGGAAGTTGCCACTCTGTCCTAACAACAAATAAAAAGCTGAACAAACTGAAAAATCAACATCTCTTCTTAGATCCGTAAGAGGATTGAGGTCATAGGGCAAACTGCTCTCCCCAAAATTGGAGAGACAAATAGGTAGATACAAAAATCATATCACCTCCCCAGGAACCAGTGATGGGGTAGGAAAACCTGAACTGTTATTGACAGATTGTTGGAGGCTAGGTGTGGACAAATCTGAGAGTTAAAAACTCTAGGGGACCCCAGTCACGGGAGCTCCCACACTTTTGTGAGTCTTACCTCCAGGAGCTTGACTAGGTTCTCACAACAAATAGCATAAAAAATTCCCCTTGTGCTTCTTGCAGGAGGAGGGGAAAAGAAACAATTTTGAAACACACCAGAGCACTCTATTCTTGTTAACAAGGTCTGCCTTCAGGAAAAGCTGGGTAACCAGGGCCTAACCTGATGGGGTTTTATCTGAGCCTATCTGACCTGGGAGAAGGGAAATACCCCACTTCAGCCCATTCTAGTCTTCCTGGAGTAAAAGAACTGAGAAACACTTGTGAAGTTCACAGTCCAGAGGCATAGGCTCACTAAAAGACTGCGACCTAATCGTAGGACTATAGAATGCTTCCTCTCTCCCTGGACCTTACAACTACAGTATCAAAGGCCTATTTATAGCTGTTAATTTTTACCCAGAAAATTATATCTAGCTATCAAGAAAAAATTACAAGTCATACTGAAAGGTGAAAAAACAATTTGAAGGGAAAGAGCAAGCATCAGAACCAGACATGGCAGGGATGTTGGACTTATCATATAGGGAATTTAAAATAACCATGATTAATGTGCTAAGGGCTGTAGTGGATAAAGTTGACAGCATGCAAGAACAGATGGGCAATGTAAGCAGAGAGATGGAAATCCTAAGAAAGAACCAAAAATAAATGCCAGAGATAAAAACACTAACAGAAACGAAGAGTGCCTTGGGTGGGCTTATTAGTAGACTGAACATGCTGAGGAAAGAATCTCTGAGCTTGAGGATATAGCCATAGAAACCTCCAAAAGGGAAAAGCAAAGAGAACAAAGATATAAAAAACAGAACAGAATATCCAAGAACTGTGGGACAACTAATAATGTACAAGATATGTGTAATGAGGATACTAGAAGGAGAAGAAGGAAAGGAAAAGAAGAAATATTTGAAACAATAATGACTGAGAATTTCCCCAAATTAATTTCAGACACCAAACCACAGATCCAGGAAGCTTAGAGAACACTAACCAAGGTAAATGCCAAAAAGAAACTACATCTAGGCCTATCATTTTTAAACTACAAAAAGTCAAAAGTAAACTCCTGAAAGAAGCCAGAGGGAAAAAACACATTACCTATAGAGGACAAAGATAAGAATCACATCTGCCTTCTCTTTGGAAAATGTAAAAGTGAGAAGAGAGTGGAATGAAATATGTCAAGTGTTAGAGAAAAAATCGTCAACTTAAAACTCTGTACACTGCAAAATTACACTTCAAAAGTGAAAAATAAAATCTTTCTCAGACAAACAAAAAATGAGGGAATTTGTTCCCAGTAGATCTGCCTTTCAAGAAATATTAAAAGAAGTTCTTTGGGAAGAAGGAAAATTATATAGATCAGAAACTCAGATCTACATAAACAAAGGAAGAGTATTGAAGAATGAATAACTAGAAGCCTTGTCACTAAGATTAGGAACAAAGGAAGGATGCCCCTATCACCACTCCTTTTCCATATTGTACTGGAAATACTGGTGAATACAATATGGTGAGAAAAGGAAATAAAAAGTATACAGACTACGAGGGAAGAAATAAAAATATCTTTGTTCACAGGTTGTCTATGTAGAAAATCTGAAAGAATCCACAAAAAAAATCCTGGAACTAATAAATGATTATAGCAAGGTTGTAAGATATAAGGTTATTATACATAAGTCAATAGCTTTCCAACAATTAACAAATGGAATTTGAAATTGAAAATACAATACCATTTACCTTAGTACCCTCAAAAATGAAATACTTATATATACATGTAACAAAATAAGTACAAGATCTATATCAAGAAACAACAAAATTCTGATGAAAGAAATCAAAGATGATGTAAATTAGTATAGAGGTACTCCCCATTCATAAATAGGAACATTGTCACAATATCAGTCCTTCCCAAATTGATCTACAGATTCAATGTAATCACAATAAAGATCTCTGCAAGTTATTTTGTGGATATCCACAAACTGATTCTAAAGTTTATATGGAGAGGTGAAAGATCCAGAATAGCCAACAATGCTGAAGGAGAAAAACAAAGGCAAAGGACTGACAGTACCCAGCTTTCAGACTTAGTATAAAGCTACAGTCATCAAGGCAGTGTGGTATTGGTGAAAGAACAGAGAACTAGATCAATGGAACAGAACAGAGAGTTCAGGGATAGATTACGCAGATAGAGTCAATTGGTGTTTGGCAAAGGAGCAAAGGCAATACAGTGGAGCAAAGATCATCTCTTCAACAAATGGTGCTGGAATAACTGAACTTCCACGTGCAAAAAAAATTGAACGTAGACACAGACACTACACCCTTCACAAATTAACTCAAAATGAATCATAGACGTAAATGTAAAACTCAAAACTATAAAACTCCTAGTAAACAACATAGGAGAAAATCTAGAATACCTTGGGTTTAGTGAAGACTTTTTAAAAACAACACCAAAAGAAAGAATTGATAAACTGGACTTTATTAAAATTAAAAATTTCTTCTCTGTGAAAGATACTTCTGAGAGAATGAAAAAGAAGCCACAAACTCAAATATTTATAAAAACATGTCTGATAATGAACTATTATCCAAAATGTATAAAGAAGTCTTAAAACTCAACAATAACAAAAAACCCAATTGGAAAATAGACAAATGACCTTAACAGACACCTCACTATAGAAAATATACATAAGGCAAATAAGCATATGTAAAGATGCTCCACATCATATGTCATAAAAAAATACAAATTAAAACAACAATGAGATACCACTACACGCCTAATAGAACGCCCAAAATCCAGAACACTGAAAACACCAAATGCTGGCAAGGATGTGTAGTAATAGGAACTCTCCTTTGTTGCTGGTAGGAATGCAAAATGGTGCACCCACTTTGGAAGACTGTTTCGTGGTTTCTTACAAACTAAGCATGTTCTTACCATACAATCTAGCAATTGTACTTCTTAGTATTTATCCAAAGAAGTTGAAAACTTATGTGCATGCAAAACCCAGCACTTGGATATTTATAGCAACTTTATTCATAATTACCAAAACTGAGAAGCAACCAAAATGTTCTTCACTGGATGAATGAATAACTAAACTGTGGTACATCCAAACAGTGGAATATTATTCAGCACTAAAAAGAAATGAGCTATCAAGCCATGAAAAGTCATGGGAGAAACTTAAATGCATACTAAGTGAAAAAAGCCAATCTGAAAAAGCTATATACTATATGAGTACAACTATATTCTGGAAAAGGCAAAATTATAGAGACGGTAAAAAGATCAGTGGTTGCCAGGGGTTAGAGGGAAGGAAGGGTGAGTAGGTGGGCCATAGAGGATTTTAGGGCAGTGAAACTACTACGTGTGATACTACAATGGTGAATATATGTCATCGTACGTTTGTCCAAACCAGTAGAATGTACTATACCAAGAATAAAGCCTAAAGGAAACTGTGGGCTTTGGGTGATAATGATGTAGTTTCACCAGTTATAACAAATGTACCCCTCTGGTGAGGGATGTTGATAATGGGGGAGGCTGTGCATGTGTGGGGGCAAGGGGTATATGAGAACTCTCTGTACCTTTCTCTCAATTTTACTTTGAACCTAAAACTGCTCTCAAAAAAGAGTCTTAAAAAAATTAAGAATGTCTGATATCATTGGAACACTAAGTGGGCCCACAACACATTGTTTGTTTTCATTAGTCTAAACAAATGAGTTGGCATATAAAAATAAATGCGTAACACTGCAAGGGAACTGGTATGAAGCTTACCAGAGCTGCTGTTATGTATAAGCTAATAGCATTGTTTTGTTCTAGAAGTTTGAAGCGAGGTGGTATGAGAAGTGGAAATTTATTCAACTGATATTTATGGAGAAACAATTATGTGCCAGGCACTGAACTAAGCCTTGGACATACAGCAGTGAACAAGGCAGACAGATTCCCTCCTCTCATGGATTAGGACTAGTATATATTCAATTGATCTGTTTTCTCATTTTTTCTGAAGAATAAACAGCAGGGTAAGCGATGAAATGAAGACCAAAACTAAGTCGTAGTGTCTTGCACTAAAGTTTTGTAAAGTATAAATGAGAGACTTTAAGTAGCCAAATTAGCAATTTGAACATTAAAACCAACTATAGTCAGAATAATGCCATAATGATATTTTTAATAATCAATGGCCTCAATGCCCATTAGAGTTTCCTCCTTTTCCTTCTCCCCAACTCTCATTTCCCCTAACTAAAAAGAAAAGAAAAAACAAAACAAAAATGTCTCAAAAAAACCTAGTAGTCAACATTTTAATTATTGGATTGATTTTAAGCTTTCATAAACTCAGTGATGTATGATTATAAACCTCGGGCCCTACCGTCCTGAGTAGTTATCAGTTTACATCACAAATGACTCATTACTGCCTCAGCCACTGTCCCTCCAACTTATTTGGTGCCAGGCCGGTGGGAAAGAACCTGTCTTACTTCTAGCTCTGCCTTGCTTGTTCTGCAGCAGATTCATCACTCTTCACAAAGCAGTCCCTTGCAACCTGTTAAACCCCCAAAGTACAGGCTGTGAATGGGCGCTCCTGCTTGCTGTTGACTCTCAGCACCAGGGAGAACTTGCTGCTGGTGATGGAGCCTCAGCAGTATGTATCTGGAGAGCAGGTCAAACACAACTTGGTCAAATATCACAGGTCAAATACAAATCTACCACTCCTCCCTTAGGACTGGCAAGGGCCTAGATTCCTGGGGGAAGATGCTATTACTCAGAGCATGAAAACTCAGATCAGGGCCAACAGATGAAGACCACATCATTCCCCAGACCAAAAGGGTACTAAGCTCAAAAGTCAAATCTTGTCCTGTGCACATATTTAATATCGCTTTATTTAAAACAGAACATAGATTTACACCTTTGAGCTCTCATCTGACTCTGCTTCAGTTTTCTGGCACAGTTTGTATACTCTGCTTCTTCAACCAAAGTCTCTCCCCATCCTTGGCCCCCTAGCCATTACTCTATGTAACTAGCAGATACACTCCAACTGCCTAATCCTACCCTAACTGCTCTCAATTTAGAGGGTATATAATCCCAAACGGCAAATGTGAGCGCCCCAAGCTATTGGGCCACAGGGCAGTTTCACTGGGAGAAAGAAGCTTCTGATCCTCTGTCCCCTGGAAAATGAACCAGCTATCAGATTCACCCGGAAGCCACCCACATGTTTAGTTGCCTGAAGGATAGTTCAGCCTTGAGCACTGATTGACTCACAGGAATGCTGAAGTGTCTGGGCAGCTTCATGCCTGTTTTGGTAGAACGGTTGTTGGACTCAGTCTCAGGATAACACATTTATCATGAAGCGAAATTAAAATAGTTGCCATACTGTAAATTTGTAAGACTGGGATAGATTTTCCCAAGAGCACATTCACTTTTGTTGTGGTAATCTGCCCTTGTGTTTAAAAATAACAGTAATGTCAATTATTATTAATGTCTGGTAAGTGATTCTACACCATACTGATTAGAAAAGTAAACCATTGGGCAACTTAAAGCCCTCATCCAGTAATTATTTCAAATCAACCAGGTAAATTGAGGCTGGCAGGTTTCTGATGAATCTATAACTCTTGATACAAATACATCAAGAAATTTACATATTGTTCTCACTTTCCTTATTGTAATTTTGGGCATAGAAATTACAGCACTTGGTTATCAAAATAAAGACCATCTCAGGTCAGCTCCAGTGGCCTAGTGGTTAAGTTCAGCACACTCCCCTTGGGTGGCCCGGGTTCAGTTCCCATGCATGGACCTACACCACTCATCTGTTGGTGGCCATGATGTGGTGGTGGCTCACATACAAAAAGAGGAAGATTGGTAGCAGATGTTAACTCAGGGCTAAACTTCCTCGGCAAAAGCAAACAAAAGCTAAAGGCCATCTGGAAGATCCAGAATACGCTTATCTCAAGTTTTTTAGACTATCATCTAAAATAAGACATTTAAAAATATTTTTGAGAAATCTGGATTCATTTAGAATGTATGTATAAACCGCTGGGAGTTTTGAGAACCCTGCCATTGTTTGTTTCTGCAGAAACAATCAAGAGCTCCATCTCTCCCTCCTAGGATTTGGAGATTCCCATAAGATGCCTTATTAATCCATCAATCTTTTTCTTTTTTTATTTAAAAATTGATACCTGAGCTAACATCTGTTGCCAATCTTTTTTTTTTTTCTTCTTCTTTTTCTCCCCAAAGCCCCCCAGTACATACTTGTATATTCTAGTTGTAGAATCCTTCTGGTTGTGCTATGTGGGACGCTGCCTCAGCATGGCTTGATAAGCAGTGCCATGTCCGCGCCCAGGATCTGAACCAATGAAACCCTAGGCCACCGAAGCAGAGCACGCAAACTTAACCACTTGGCCATGGGACCGGCCTCTTGATCCACCAATCTTGATTGGATTGTTATGCTTACAAATCTGTTGTAATTATGTTATAAACTTTAACTAAAAGGGCTTTCTTCTTGCAGAATATGTTTAACATTTAAAAGATTATATAAAATACTGTCCCTTCTTTCTGATAATTCACAATCCTGCTATCATCATTTATGAAACATCATAATTATAATAATAAAAATAAGAAACAAAGAAAAAGACCATGGTGGAAATGAAGTCCAGTTAAAAATAAGCACTAAATAAATCAAAATCCCAGCAAAGTTTTAAAAATGGAAATTGACAATCTAATTATAAAATTTGTATGAGATGGAAAGGGCCAAGAAAAGTCAAGACCTTCTTAAAGAAGAAGCACTATATAAAGGAAACTATTCTATAGATACCAAGACTTAATATACAGCTATAGAAATTAAAACAGTAACACTGAAACAAGAATAGAGAATAGGCCAATGGAAAATATCAGAGTGTAAAAAGAGACCCACACATGTGTGGAAATATGTTCTATGACAAAGGAAGCACTGTAGATTAGTGATAAAAATACATTAAAAAAATAATGGTGGTAGGTCAATTGAATAACCATAAGTGAAAAGGCAAAGCTTGAAACTTATACCAGCCACAAAAATTAATTCCTGAAAGAATGTAGCTATAAATATTAATGTTAAAAATAAAAATAATTTTTTCAAAAGATAAGATAAATTATTTTTATGAGCTTGAGGTAAGTAAAGATTTCTTAAGCAGATCATAAAAAACAATAGCTATAAAGGAACGGATTGATAAATTAGACTAAATTCAAATTAAAAATTTCTGTTTATCAAAAGACACCACTGTGAGAGTGAAGAGGCAAGTAACAGAGTGAGAGTAGATATATGCAACATACATAACTGGCAAAGTGCTCACACTCAGGGTATGTAAAGAACTCCTATAAATCAATAAGAAAAAGACAGACAATTCATTAGAAAAATGGGTAGAAGATCTGAACAGGTAATTTACAAAAGAAGATATCCAAATGGCATTTAACTTCATTAATAATCATATCAATGCAAGGAAAATCACAATGAGATACTCCCACACATCCAATAGATTAGCTAAAATTAAAAATCCTGGCAACACCAAGTGTTGACAAGGATGCAAAGCAATGAGAACTCTCATTTACTGCTGGAGGGAGTATATTATGTTTGGCATTGTATACTAGATCTAAAATTGGGATTGTATACTAGATCTAAAAATTAGCATATCCTAGGACCCAGGGGGCCCTGCACTTTCATGAGTTTTATCTCCAAAAGTCCCACCAAGAGCTCTGAGTGAAGATCAGAAAAACTCCCTCCTGCTTCCTGCAGGGAGGGGAAAAATAACCATTTTGAAATATGCCCAGAGCATTCTGTTCTCCTTAACAGAAGCCTGTCCTCAGGGGAATCTATTTCACCAGAGCCTAACCATCTTGAATTTTCACCAGAGCTAACAGACCTGGGGGAAGAGAAATACCCAACTCCAGCTTCCTCTACCCTTCCTACTTCACCAGAGCAGGGATGGGGGCTGGCTGAGAAGCAATTGTGAAGGTCACAGCCCAGGGACACAGGCTCACTAAAAGACGGAAACCTATAAAATGCTTCCCCTCCCTCCACACCTTACCACCATGTCAGTAGGACTCCCGTAAAATAACAGGTGATTACAACAGAAAGAACTGGAGCCTCAGGCCTTATTTAAGAAAAAGTCTCAAGAAAAACCCGAGACAACTAGGGATAGCAAAACAAGGACACTAGCATAAATGTCAGCCTTTACCACCTATAGCTACAGTAAAGTGTAAACATAACTCAGCTCCTAGGCAGACAAACATAAAACCTCAGGGTAAAGGCCTATTTACAGTTCATTTTACCCAGTATATCACAACCAGCTTTCAACAAAATTTGTAAAGCATACTGAAAAGCAAAAAACACAGCTGAAATAGACAAAGAAATCAGAACCAGACTCAGATATGGCAGAGATGTTGGAATTATCAGACTGAGAATTTAAAATAGCTATGATTAATATGCCAAAGTCTTTAATGGGAAAAGTGGACAACATGGAATAACAGATTAGCAATGTAGGCAGAGAGATGGAAACTCCAAGAAAGAATCAAAAGGAAATATTGGAAATCAAGCACACTGTAACAGAAATGAAGAATATCTTTGATGGGCTCATCAGTAGACTGGTCATAGCCAAGAAAAAAATCAGTGAATTCAAAGATATGTCAATAGAAAATTCCCAAACTTAAAAGAGAAAAAGGAATGCAAGAAACAGAACAAAATATCCGAGAACTGTCAGACAATTAAAAAAGGTATAACACGTGCATAATGGAAATATCAAAAGGAGAAGAAAGAGAGAAAGGAATAGAAGAAATGCTTGAAGTAATAATGGCTGAGAATTTTCCAAAATTTATGACAGACACAAATCCACAGATCCAGGAAGCTCAGAGAATACTAAGCAAGGAAATACCAGGAAAATCTACACCTAGACATATCACAGTCACGTGTTGGTTAACAATAGGGATACATTCCAAGAAACGCGTCATTACGCAATTTCATTATTGTGCGAACATCATAGGTTACAGAAACCTAGATGGTATAGCCTACTACACACTTAGGTTATCTGGTACTAATCTTATGGGACCGCCATCACACGTGCAGTCTGTCATTGACCAAAACACCATTATTTGGTGCATGAGAGTATATTCAAACTGCAGAAAATCAAAGACAGAAAATCTTGGAAAAAGCCAACGGTAGGTGGGACCCTTTATACAGAGAGGAAGGAGGATAAGAATTACATCAGACTTCTCTTCAGAAAACATGCAAGTAAGCAAGAAAAAAACCCCACCAACCTAGAATTGTGTACCCAACAAAATTATCCTTCAAAAGTGAAGGAGAACTAAAAACTTTCTCAGAAAAACAAAACCTGAGGGAATTTGTTGCTAATATATCTGCCTGGCAAGATTTGTTAAAAGAAATTCTTCAGAGAGGAAGGAAATTGATATAGGTCAGAAATGCCAAGCTACACAAAGAAAGGAAGAGAATTAGAGGAGGAATAAATGAAGGGCCTTCTCTGTTCTCTCCTCTGGGGTACTGACACCATGCCCAGCACCCAGACTCCTCTAACCTGTGCTGAATAATGTGGACATGGAGCACAAGAGATCGTTGACTTAGCAAAGAAAGAGTTGTAGACTTGCTTTCTTGACCCACAGCTACAAATCTCTGCTTTTAAAGATACCAAAGTTCTCTGGCTCATGGAAGAGAGGAATCTACTCCAAAGAAAGTGGGAAAAACCACAAATAAGAAATGAAAATATGATGACAGCTATCTTTCCCTGAGCTTTATAGATGTTAATAATGTACTTTATTGTGTCTTATGCAACAGAACATTTTCTTATAGCATGGTAAAGCTAGTCAAATTGTGACATCATTTTGAAACTATTCAGAATTTAAAGAAAAAGGAATTGAATATTTGAAGTGTAGCCATTATGAGCTCTTTTAAAGCCAAAAATTATTACGGATTTTCAAACTAAAAGTGAAAAGCCACTGAAGCATCCTACAAGTTTTAATTTCTGATAAGATAAATATCGATTGCTGTTACTCACATAAACATAAAGCCCTTTGAGGTCCTTTTTTTTTTTATTAAAGGGTTCTTGAAACCAAAAAGTGAGAAAACCACTGTAATTTACCACCAGCCATAATAGATCCATTTCTTTCTACGACTTCGAAAGGACCCATTGCCATGAAATTCTAAGCACCTATGTAAGTCCCTGGGGGGCGCCTAGATCTTTGGTCCTCAGAGCTCCAAAAGATGGTTTTTGGTGACCTGAGGGACTTTGACTACGCTTAGCTTTTTGCCTCTTTGGACTTTTTTCTATTTTGTTATGTTTTTATCTACTCTTTTTTCCTTATTTTTTCTTTATTTTATTTTTATATTCTCACTTTTCTTTTTCATTTTTCTTATTTTATTTCATTCCTCTTTATTCTTTTTCTTATTTTTTCATTTCTTTTTTATTCTTTTAAAAATTTTCTCACTTTTTCCTTTATTCTTTTTTCCTTTTCTCACTTTTTTCTGTTTTATTTATTCTTTTTTCCGTTTTTCTCTTTTTTAATTTAGTTTGTTAGATTGCGGATAGTATTTTCAGTAAGTCCACCATGCTGCAGGGCTCTTGCCAATCTCTGCTTACAAACGGACTCGTATTTTGCAAGTACTCACTCTTTAAGACCATTAGCAAGGGTATTTTGTTCTGGCACATATTTACTGGGAAAGAGGTGACAATGAAAATCACAACAGGAGTCAACAGAGTTCCTCCAGGCTCTGAAGCTATCCCTTGAAGTCCAGATCAGCCAGGCACTGGACACAAACAGCTGTGGATGGGAGACATGAAAGAATTTTACGCTGCTGTGTGTGTATGGCTGGACCGGCCAAGAGGACTTCATGCAGTAGAAGATGGAGGTGTGCAAACCTGTCGGGGTATTCTTTTTATGGGGCTCGAATTAAGAGGGTCTCCAGTACACCATGGCATTCAAAAACATTGTGTCCAAAATAACCACTAAACTTAAGTTTAAAGGACTGCCAGGAGCCACCTAGGAGACAAGAGGAGAGGCCAGAGGGCCCTACCTGCAGGTCAGCCCTTCACCTCTGCCTGTGCGAAACTTCAGAAAGTGGACTGTTTTTCCTAGGGCATTTCTCCCCTCCCTTGCTCTTCTCTGTCCTTTCTTCCATGTTTGGGGGTGAGGGAAAATGGTTCTGTAGAAATAAATGCAATAAAAAAATGTAATGGGCAAGCATTTGAAATATCTTACTTTCTGAGTTGCTTTTAATGATGGATTTTGGGAGGCGATGATGGATTTAAACGGTTCTCATTAATCTTTGTCTTAGAGAACATAGAGCTGTCACTTCCTTGAGCTGGTTTTAAAACAATGATATTAACGCCAACAAATAATAGCATTTACTGTTGGCCAAACATTTCCTATATCATTTTGATTAATTTTAGCCACAAATGGCCATTTGACAGATTAATAAACAAATGCTGAGTGAGGTTAAGTAGCTTGTTGAAAATCACAGAGCTGGTGAGTGGCAGAGCTTATGTTGTGAACTTGTGCTCTCAACCCCAGTGCTATATGGCTTCCCTTGACCCAGGTCTGTGGGCCTCTAGTGAATCGTGTTTTTCGGCATCCTTTTGAGGTTGGTTATACTGTATTTCTTGAATGGATAATTCAAAACAATAAGAGCGATGAGACAACCAGCTGCTTTGGGTACCACTTTTCAGTGCTCCTTTGGAATTAATTTATCTTCGGTCCTCTAAGTCCTTCTCTGCACAAGGAAGACACAGTCAGTACAAATTCTACTTGGAAAATGCGAAAGAAAAATGCAGCTATCCAAAGTGCTGGAAATGCTAGCGTTGTGTGGAACCCCACACCTTCCAGCTTGGGGGATGGTGCCTTGTAGGCCCTGGCATGTAAGTTTACCACCCTGGTACTACAGCTTTAGTAGAAGCCTAATCCAGATCTAAACCAGGGGATGGTGGCTAGAAAAGTGACCTCTTTGTTCCTCTCCTGTCTCATGCCAAAAATTCTTATGAGCTATATAGCAAATGTGGAGTAATGCCATCAGGATCAAGATCTCTTGTATATTTCGAATGCACTTACTAAACTGGAAGATCCCCCTTTCTTTATCCAATTCCTTTTTTATTAATGTGCGAATTAACTTAGGTAATTAATATTTTGACTCCTGGGATGTTAGGAGATGGACGTGTATATAATAAGTATAATAAGTATTTGTGAAACACATAGATTTATTGGGCAACTACTATCTTCTTGCAGGTGCTAGGACTAGAGGGACAAATAAAATACATAATACTTGTCCTCTAGGATCAAATACCCTAGTTGGAGATTTATTCGCAAATATTTATTGAGTACTTTTAAGTGCCCAGCACCAAGTAAGTAATAAAGAAGTCTCTTTTTGCTTTTATTTCTTGAACATTGTAAATAAGTGTGGAGGCGGGGCACTTAGTCCAGCCTGGGGAGGAAGGAGTTTAGGTAGGTGGGAAGTGGAGGGAGGGCGAGACTTCCTAAAGGAAGTGAAAACTGAATAGTCTCAAAGGATGGGTGGAAGTCAGCTGGCTAAAGAAGGAAGAGGGGGAGGATAGTCCTTCAGAGACCTGGCACTGAGAAAGACAGCAGTGTATACATTTCAGGAGTATATTACAGCCATGAACACAGGGCTGTGTATGTCGCAAAACAGCACTCCTTTCACCCAGAAAGGTTGAGCAGAGGAAATAAGTTCTGGGCTGTTGGGAGCCAACAGAAGCAGAAAGCACGCTTCACCCACTTTGCTGAGTTGCCTAAAACATAGACCCTAGTTAAGATTTCGAATGCATAAACTCAATGCTTTCCAGAAGATGTTCTGTAACACACAAGATACCTGGTATGTAAATGCCACTTGATAAACAGGTCCCAAGGTCAAATTGGTTTAGAAAATGCAAATGTAAAGATTTGTAAATCTTAAGAGAGGATAAAGTCTGCAGTTTTCCACAAGATTTTGACAGCTTCTCCCCTGAGCATCTTGAGAAACTAACTCTCAGAATATGTGCTGGGAAATGCCATGTCAGCTCGTGGATGCTGCCTGGCTTGTCTAATAGGTCCGATTCTCCCTGAAGATATGCTGACTCTCTTGAGAGAGAGCAACACAAGCCAGAGGCAGCCTGGGGGGGGGGGGGGGGGCGGAGGGCAGCTGCATATGCGTTAATGACTGTAAGACCCAAAGATAGAGAATGAAAGTTGTCTTCATAACTGACCTCCAACTTAATCCACCGCTCCTCTGTTGTGTGCTGGGTATTGTAAGTCCTTTGGCTCTCCAAAGTGCCAACTTTCTGTTATGGCTGAGAAGTGTTTTCTCCTTTCTCCTCTCACTTCTCTGCATTCTTCTGACCTCTTTAGGCTGTGCACTGACTCACATGGATACTAAAGTGAACAACTGTTTTTATAACTAGAATATTGGTTGGGAGAAAGTAGGAATTCTTGATGGAGGTGGGAGAGTTGATTGGGAAATAATTTGATCTATTTTGGTCCCTAGACACTTGGGAAAATTGTGCCTTCGAATTCTAGTTTTCAGAGTCAAAAGAAGGTAGCAAAAAATTTCAAATGAAAGCTACACAAGAGTCATCTCTCATCTATATTGGAAATAGGGTTATTCGTGAGGGCTGGTCACTCAGAGAAGATCTGACCTACTTTTAGACATAAAAGGGGAAAAATTAATAAACTTCTCCTGATTCCATAAAGCCTCGTCTCTTGGATCACAGGCACAAAGTGGTCACTGCCCCATTGACTCTCCTGATGTCAGTATGTATCTCCTAAGTGTTAATTTTAACAGGCTATTTGATTTGTTGGGGTTTTTTTGAGGAAGATGAGCCCTGAGCTAACATCCACTGCCAATCCTTCTCTTTTTGCTGAGGAAGACTGGCCCTGAGCTAACATTCATGCCCATCGTCCTCTACTTTTCATGTGGGATGCCTGCCACAGCATGGCTTGCCAAGCAGTGCATATGTCCACACCCAGGATCCGAACTGGCAAACCCTGGGCTGCTGAAGCAGAACGTGCGAACTTGATCACTGTGCCACCAGGCCGGCCCCTTGATTTGTATTTTTTATGGTGCTCATCAACTTTTAAAATCCTCTGTGTAAAAACGTCTTTATAGATCACGTAGACTAATGTATTCAGCCTGATTGTGTTCTTGCATTGTCTGTAGAAGAGCCTTTACGGTGCATCTGCAAGGAGGGAGAGGATTTGGATTCAAGGAGAAGGGTAAACAGTGTGAGTGGAGAGATGGAGGTTGGCACATGGGATGTGTTGAGGGAAGTAGTTCTTGTGTTTCCCTTTCCCTCCTGATTGAGCGCGGCCTCTGTGCCTCGTGGGAAATGAGGTTAGGACAGCACAGAAGGGATGGGGTGAGAATGTTCACTTAGGAAAATATACAGAGAACAAAATTTTGTGTTAAGCTTTGCTGTGTCGACTTCACCTCCCTTCTGCTAGGTATCTACTATATTTAACTTATACCCCAGCATCATTTTTCATCGGTATATAAATCTGTCATATAAATTGCTTCACTTTTGAAAGGTTATATCTAAAATGAAATCTGGTTGAATGTTGAAACCTTCAGCTACCGTTTGTTCCTCTCTTGTCCCCTCAGTCTCTCACATATATTGACTTATCCTCAAGAAGTGAAGGAACTTTTTCCTGGAATCATTAGTAAAAGTTAATTAGATATCTGCTCAGTTGCTTAAACATGTGCATTAAGACACAGAAAAATAGAGCTACTCAACATCTAGGATGTGAAGGAAAGTAAATATCTCACATTATTTTCAATTAACTTTTGGTGTTGAAGCATTGCAGTTTTCGTGTCTCCTATATGTGAGGTAAAAATTGGAGACGTTCATTAGTTTTCTAAATGTCATTTAAGGGGGAAGAAAATAGAGACCTCTGTGTACTCAAGTGAGTGATAATTCACACGTCTATTTCCGGTTTGTAATTTGAGGGGAAGGGAATGCTGTCTTTATTGGGAGCATGTACTTCTGAGAACAAGGCAAGAAAGTCTCAGAATCCTGCTTTCTCCTCCTTTTCTCCAGAATGAGCAAATGACTTCTCAGTCGGGGCTTTCTCCTTTGAGTTTTTCCCCCTCTTTGTAGATGGTGTCACAAAGTTCTGCAGACACCCTCTTTGACAATGGGAGCTGTCTGGAACTCTCTTTAGTGTGCCCGCTCCTGAGCTGCCGTGTCGTCCCAGCCCAAGGATCAGCCACTGCAGCAAACCCCTGGGCTGCAGTGCACTCCAGGCTTCCATCCTCTCAGACTGTCCCCAGGCATAGGGGACAGATGTCATTGAGGGTGGGGCTCAAGCTTTTTCCAGGATCAGACTGCTTGGGGAGGTCACTGAACAGTTCCGGAGGGTCCTTGATTGAAAATTTCACGCAGGTTCTTTTTCTTTGCATGTCTTCTAGGCCAGGGTGCAGCCCTTTTGACATGGACTTTCTTCTCAAATATGTGTAGCACAATTCCTGGCACATAATAGGGCTCAGTAAATAGTATTTTTCCTCTTTTCCCTGCAAGAGAGTTATAAAAAAGAACTACAGGGAAATTTTAGCAGAGGGAGAGACTGCTAGGCACAGCTGAGGTGAGGCTCAGAAGCGTTTTGTGGATGAAGCTGATTTGAGCCAAAACTGAAGGGTGGGTTCACTCATTCCTTCCACAGATGTCATAGCCGACCCACTATATTTCCGGTACCGCGATGAATGGAAATACAATGGGGACCAAAATCCATCACAAGAATTTAAAATCTGATGAGGAAATAAACATTCATCAAATAATCACATAAATAAATATAAATTTCCAGGGCAAGCAACCTAAATGCCTAAAAGGAAAATGGTCAAATAAATTACGTGTTCTTTTGATTTACTCTTATGCAGCCGTTGAAATGGTTTCAAATAATTGTCAAATGATTACAATAACATTGGATATTTCAAAACGGGACATAAAAGTAGAGAGTCTAATCCCTATTTTATAAAAACAAATGCGTGTTTGCCTGCGCGTGGGAAAGCCGATTACATACCACACTGAATGGCTATCCCTGATGACAGAGAGTGTTCTCATTAGAGTCCTGTTTTTGCCAGGAGGCAAGTAGAGTTGTTTTTCCATTGTTTGAATTGACAATTAGAGCCTTTGTATGCTTTAAATGAGGAACTAAAGCTTTGACAAGTATTTTAGCTCTCTCTTTTGCTTGTTTCTTTTTTGATGGGGTGGGGAGTAAGGCCAAGGCCCCTGAGAGAATAAAGTTTTAAATTCTAAATACAGCATGCTTCCAGTGGTCTTATCTATGTAATAATGTGTGGATAAATTATTACCCTGCATTTAGCCTGAGAAAACCAAATGCTATTTCATTCTGCCCTAGGAAGAAACCCAGCTTTAAGGAAATTTTGTTTTGGTGAATTTTTCCGCAGACCTGAAAGGAGGGACAGATATTACTACTGTTTATTGATGTCTGGCTCCATCCTCCTTCTGGGGCATCCACGGGGACTGTGCTTTCTTGACTGCTTGTAGGAAGGTGTGTCCATGTGATAGTTCTGGCTGATGGTAAGGATCCTTCCCACTGAGATTTTACAAAATGCCAATAAGAGACCCACCAGCTCTGCTCTTCCCTGTGAGGCAAATGCAGAAATACATGCTGACATGGAGACTCCTTCAGCTGGGGTCTCTGAGTGACTACTGAGCAGAAACACTCAAACCCCGCCTCCATTCCCAGCTGCTGCCACCGCAGGCCACATTGGACATGTAGCATAAGTGAAAGATAAACCTTTGCTGTTTAAGCCACTGAGACTTAGAACATTTGGCGTTACCACAGCTTGCCTATCCCGAATGATACAGGGAGCAGCTTCAGCTCCTGATGGGTCCCGGCTTTCCCAAAGATCAAAACAGCCTCTTAAGCAGCCACGTTCTCAATTATGACAGATTTCCATGCTGCTGCCACTTTCAAGGGACAGTGGAACTTTCTTTCTGAACAGAAAGACAACATTGTAGGACAGATTACACAAAATGCCTGGAGAATGAGTTCCTTCTGTGATTTCTAAAGATTGTGTGTGTTTAGTGCCAAATACCCAGAAGACAAATGAAAAATTCAATCAGACATCTATGAGTTCTCAAATACTATCCGGATGCTTGTTTTGTATCAGACAGAACATCTGGTCAACTGCTGGAGTTGGAAAGTTTTTCATTGCATATTGTCCATAAATAGGCCTAAAGTCAATGATTCAATCTGAGTTTGGGCATAGAAACCCTCTGGTGAATGGATCAGTGATAGACTTATGCAGAAGCAGACAAGATGTTTTGTTAAACACTTCATAGCTGTGGAAGTGGGAGAAGATTTCCCACCCCATCCCAAAAGACATCCCTCAAAAATCCACTATTAGTAATAGGCCACTTTCTTTTTCAAATACAAATTTCCTCTTGTAAAATACAAATGTCTCTGAGGTGGTCACAGCATTTTGTCATACATATATACTTGAAATCATTGAAGAAAAAGATGTTTAGGTGTTTATGTAAGCTAGGGCAAGCTGTGAACTAGGAAGTGGGATAACTAGAGAAAAATATGAGGAGAGAAGAGGCAATTTCAGGGAATGGAAAAGAGCTCCTCAAATTAAGCGACACAGAGATCTCCCACAGCTCTTCTCTATGCAGACTAAACCTTATTTTTTTCTCCTAAAATGAGATTTTAATAAAAAGGATGCAGATGGATTCTGGAATTCCTGAGACACACACACACACACACATACACACACGGGGGTTGGGGAGAGAGAGAGAGGCAAAGACATAAAGAGAGAAGAGAGAGTTTTTTTCATGATTAAAGGTTCAGCATGTGTGCTATGAATAAGAAAGCTGATCAATATTAGTTTTGGAAAAAAATCAATTTTTACTTGTTTATTTGGGCCACTTTTCCATATTAAATAATATTTGAGTGCTAGCCAACGGTTTCCACTTTCTAGTGTTCTGTTCTCCATGAACTGATACAGTTTAGAGAAATAGTGGCTGTTATCAGGGCTCCATGTCTCCTCTCCAAAGCCAGGAGTCCTGGTCTGCATGTAACGATCTGTCAGTCTTGTGTCTGCCTGAGGTCAGCTACTTTTGTTCTGGGAAACGTAGCTGCTTCATTGCAGTTGGCCTCACAATAGGATCACAAAATACTTCAAGGTCATGTACAGTGTCCTCTGGAACCAAGTGGAGGAAACCCATTTCCTGCTAGAATCGGTGGAGCTTCTGGTACAAAAGGTCACTGTTGGCTACAACCTCTTGTGTGGCTCTGAAACTCAGTGAGGGAATTGGGCCAAGCAGACATGGGTGTGGAGCAGGAATTGGCCTGCTGATAATTTACTTGGCCTCCTGCTGATGAATAATAAAATCTTGTATGTCACAGATTTTTATCTAATGGGTGCATAAAGCGTTTTAAATCCCCATACTCCCATTAACTGCTATGCAGCTGATTGAAACTTAAAACACAAGCATTGTTCCTTTTGTTTCTATTGTTGCTTTGGAGGGGTATTTAATAGAAAATATGTAGAAACGTCTGGATGGAGATAACATTTCAACTCACTTGATTATAATCAGATTCCTGCGTTTAACATTCCTTCCTTCAAATCACTGAGGATGAATGTTCAGAATGATGGTTTTACGTTATATCTCTCAAGGTAGTTATCTCAATCTCATCATTGTTAATAAGTATTAAAATTCCCAGAAACCCGTTCCTCCTCCTCCTCTTACCCCTGCTTTTTTTGTCCTTGTGAGCAACTCACTGCTGACTATAGGGGTAAGGTGATAAAAAACGTTACTATACCTGGCAACCTTTTTTCTTTTTTGTAGCCAACGTCATCATCAATTCCCTTACCTAAGTCATGAATGTCCTGTTACTTCTGATCTCCAAACTTCACTGGTGCTGTCACCTGTATTGTTCATTTAACTTCCTGCCTATGTTGGGTGAGACAGTCCTATTGGAGCTTCTTGAGTTCCTACCTGTCTTGCTGGGTGTGCCTAACTGCAAGGCCCTCTTACCTAGGCCATTTCTCATGTTTGTTTACGCAGCTGGTAACCTGTGAGATGAGGTAATGTATCCCTCTTGGCCAAAGAACAGGCTGGCTTGCTGTTTGCTAGAAAAGCAGTAGATTTCCCAGGCTCTGCTGATATTTCTATGCTGTGAATAATAAAGTCCTTTGTTTCTGACCCAGGATCTCAGGTCTTCTGCTAAGGATCCAGGAGACTCTTATAGGCTAATTTTGTAGCTTTGAAATGGGATAAAATGAAATCCAGACCCAACAGTCTATACTACCTGGATTGCTTTTACATACGCTTTTTTCCTCCCAAATAGTAAGCCCTTTGGGATCAAGAGTCTGAGTCCTCTTTGCATTCTCTTTGGTAAACTTATAACAGATGTTCAGTGAGTGGTCACTGACCATGATGATATCAGCTTATACCACGATGGGGTGAACTTGTGATATCACGACAAGAAAATCATTGTGGCATCTTGTAATGTCATAACAGAATGCCACTCCTTGGTCACTTCTTACTCATCCTAACTTGTTAAGTATATGACGCCATGTTATGGAGAGGTTTTACTGTCGGAAACAGACGTGAAGAATTAGACTGCAACGAAGAGATGCTGAGAATATCACAGACACGATTACTCCACCCTTCTGTCCCCACCCTAGTGACAAATAGCTTCAGGCAGAGTTATCATTTGCCATGAAGAAGAAAAGCTCACTTCAGGAAAAAAAAAAGACCAGAGCTGCTGCTTTTCTGTATTAGTGCAAAAGCAAATCTTTCTCTCCCTCTTCACCAATTACTGAGAAGGAAGTGGCAGCTTTCTTTGAACTAAAAACCATCAAGTAGCTATCAAAGGAGCCAATAGGGTCAAAGATTCTCAAGCAATAAATTAGTTTATCTTTTTGAGGCAGAAAACACTCATTCCTTTACCAAGTAAATATACAAACTGATTTCCTTCTCATTTAAATGAACATGCTTGTAATGCTAAATGATGAACGGATGTACATGTTTTATACTAATTCTATGTCTCAAGAGGCATTCCCAGGAGAGCTGTCTCATTGGTGTGACCACCGCGAGAATTCATCTCTCAGATCTCCTCCCACTGCAAAGGGCATAACTGACACAAGCCCCAGCTACCTGGCTTTGAAATCCATCCCCACGTTTGCGCCAAGGCCATCTTCCCATGTGCTGCTCTGGGTCACTGACTGAGTGTGGTAGGAATACTATGGCAAGTCCATTGCTGGGGCATGTGGGACTCTTCCAACAGATGACTTTGCTTGAGGACTCCCAACAGCCTTGTGGAACTGCCCTTGCAAGTGCACAGCAGTCTAAGACACTTCCGGCTGAACTTTCCTTTCTTCTTTCTATTCTTCACTTGGGGTCAGACTTGTACCACAGTCTAGATGGCTCTCCTAGCCTCCCCCAGCGCCTTTCCCATTTCCTTTCACAGACAATAGCCCTAATAAATTTCTAGCACGTTCAATCCTGTCTTGCCGTTTGCCTCTTACAGGACCTAGACTGACTCAGTCCCCTTGAAACCACCAATATTATTTATTGAAAGTGTGGAGATTGTTAGAGCTAGTTTGAAGAGAGCATGTTGTAATCTGACATCATGAATATCGGGCTAATCCATAACAATAAAATTCTGAAAATTCCAGGAATTTCAGAGGAAATTATAATAAAATGGTATTTATACTGTGTACTTAATATTTCAGCAGTTTTATTTGCATCTTTTATTTTCACTTCAGTTATATTTATCAGGATAGTGGTCTCCCAAATGCATCTTTGGCTTTCTCAGACTTTGCTCACAGAGGTCATTTGCCTGAAATGTTCTGCTTTTCTATTCCTACCGTATTCATCTTTTATTGTTTCATTCATCCTTCAAGATGGATTGCAACTGGTTCTGTGAAGCCTTGGCAGCCTCTCCCCAAGGAGAGAATTCTTTTCTGTCTTCCCTACTTACAAAGATCACAGCACTTTCTATCATGCGTTTAACATTCCATTTGCTATGCTATCGTGCGGTACTTGTGTTCTCTCTCCTACAGAGAAAGTTTCTTATGGGTGGGCTGTGTTTCAACAATACATGGGTCGCTCTCCTTTCAAAGAAGCAGATCAGTGCCTAGCACAGTACATGCTCAGTGTGTATGTATTGAGTCGAATGTCAGCTACTTTCTATCATTGACCATTTAACAGGGAAGCCCTTAAACGTTTGGCAAGTTGGAGCCCACCAGTGAGGATTGTTTTTGCTTTTTTGGCTGTCTCTTGACTGCTGAGAAATGGTGTTAACTATAAAGTTATATAATGTTCTGTACCAATACTTTTTAAAAGGACAAACAATGATGATTTAAGACCAGTCAATGGAGTCTTTGAATTTGAAATTATAACTGCTTTCTCTGAGCGCAGAGGCAGAGCTCACCTCTGACTTTTCCCTCAAGGTCCTTCCAAAGAGAATGCTCAACTCCGCAGTCCATTCTCCTCAACAGGTTGCAGCATTTCCTACGTCATCTCAACATATTTTCCCTCATACTGGACTTGTTAAGATCCATCAGAACGATTTGTGTTTGTAGAGAATAATCACCTTTTCCTGTCCTGGGATTCATATCACTTTCCCCGGTCTTCATGAGCCTTCTGCTAAAGGCATGAGAGTGTTAGCGATTTCGTGCCCGGACTCCTTTGAAGTGAGGGCAGAGACCAGGTCCTGTCCTTTCATCTTCATGTCTGTAAAGTTATGATGTGAAGAGAGACTTCTGACTCCTGCCAAATTTTTGTTAGCCTCCAGTCCTTCACTCTTGCCTGCATCTGTGTGTCGAATTGCACTGGAGAAGCAGATTAGGGAATTTATTTGCATACAACAATGTCTTGAATGATCATTTTATGGCTTTGTAAAAGCATCATTTGAAAATATTGGTGTTCTTTTCAAATATCATGATGCAGCCCCCTACAAATGCAGTCTACTGTATTTAGTTGCCAGCTACTGTAGAATGATTTAAATTGGCTAATTGTCCAAATTACAGAGTAGTGAAGTTTGATGAACAACTTCTGGTCACAAGGTGAGGCAAGGTGAATGTAAACCTACCCTGTGTCTTTTATTCCTGCAAAATGTAATAGCTCTCTGTTGGGTGTAGAAAATTTTATTGGACATAACTAAATATGTTTGAACTTGATTTAAAAGTCATTGTAACAGAATCTCTATATTTCTAGGCTGATTTGCACTGTTTTATGTAAGAAATTCAGCAGCTCCCCATGCCCTGTGGGAGGCAGGCTCAGCAAGTATTTCAGGTTCAATTCTTGCCCACATGTCTATATATTTGGTACCCTATAAAGCCATCTACTCTACTATTTTTCATCATGAGGATGAATAATAAACTTTCAGTGGGGCCTGCAACCTCCACGAGTAGGAAGCATAATACTCCTCCCTCTGCTTTCAGAGTCCCCAGATATGGAATTCTCTCTGTCTCTCTCTTGTTAGGAATCAGCCAGAGAGATGAACATAGATTGCCTTTCTCTGGGACCCTCCCTGACCTAAAATCTCCTCTCTAATCCCCTCCCTCTATTCAGCTTGAAGCACATTATCAAGCATGGGGAAATGATGTGTTGTGGATGACAAGAAATATAAATTCTACCTGATTAAACCTTTCAATTTTTTTTATTCTTTTACATCTGAATCTGGTCTTCTTCACTAAAAAATCAGAATTATTATTAATTTTCTTCTGTGCTTCCTTTATTACTCCCCAATTTAGAGCAATCATGGATGCCCCGCAGAATGCAAATAAATTTTAACGTGTTTGGGAGGTTCCTATAATAAACCATGTGTTACCCTGCCTCCTATGTCAAGATATAATCTTCAAAAATAGATAGGTAGGGGCCGGCCTGGTGGCATAGTGGTTAAGTTCGTGCGCCCCACTCAGACAGCCCAGGGTTCACTGGTTCTGATCCTGGGCACGGACATGGCACACTCATCAGGCCATGCTGAGGTGGGATCCCACATAGCACAACCAGAGGCATTCACAACTAGAATATACAACTATGTAGTGGGGGGCTTTGGGGAGAAAAAGAAGAAAAAAACTACGCACAAAGCATAACAGTTTTCACAGAGGTAAAAACCTTTGGTCAACTTCTCTCCTTTGTTTTTTCTGTTTGGAATTGATAATAGGATCTACTAATATGTTCAGATAACTACTTTATTTGTGCTTGGATGATCACTCTGAATAGGACTAAAGCTTCATAACTGTATGACATTGTTCTTTAGGGAAATTTGAAATCCTTGTGCTTATTTGTGTAATCTTATAATCTTAACATTTTTGGAGGATAAGAAGGGTCATGGAAGTGGGAGAGAAATAGTAAAAAAAAATCCAATAGCTAAAGGTTTTATACACCTACATGGCAACTGACCAACACATTCAAAAAACTTTCAGGGTTGTGCTTCTTGATGTTAATAAACCTTTATTTGTGATTTGCAATAACATTCTTGCTGGAAGTAAGAAATTATAAGTGCGTGTCTGTGTAATCATACGAAACCTTCATAAACATAAAGTGGTTCACTAGCGATACAAATATGTGCACAGAAGCAAATACAGACACATCACAACCTCAGAGAGTCCCCCAAACTTGTACTCCTGGTCTAGACTTTGAAAGGGGCAGGACGAGGACCTGAAGGAAAGAGAGGGAGGCGGGAGGTAGATGTTAAATAGGATGCAGTATGTGTCATGTCAGGAAGTGGGTGGGTGAGGATAAACAGAGGAGAGCGATAGGAAGAAAACAGCTAGGGGAGCATAAAAGAAGAATGGATCAAGATAAGTGAGTACAAAAAAGTAGGGGTGCTTGGAAGAACCACATAGAATAATTGAAAGTGGGGGCACTGGTGCCTTTCTCCCACTTTCAAGGGACTAGAGCATTTTAGTGCTAAATTACATGGCTCTTTTGCTTTTCAAGACTGTTTCTTCACCCTGCCTGCTCCTGCAGATTCTGGAGCCTCCCCACCCTCCAGAATCTATAGGTGTTCACATTCGTGTTGCTCTAGTTTCTCTTTCAAAATTGTTGAAAACCAGTACGAAAGCTCCACCATACTCTAAGTAGTCGAAAACATCTTACATACATAGGGATAAATTAAACATTTTGGAGGAAGGCATTTTAACTGTTGCAATCAAAACAACTTCTTCTTCAGAAGCAACTGACCAATTTGACCATTGCTTTAAATAACCTCCTAATAAGGCTGCCACAGGGAGGGTATTTTGTCATTGACTCAGCCGTTCGTTGATTCAAGTACACAGTTTGTAATATGCCATGAGCAACCTCACCTTACAAGTGCTTAGTTGCTGACTTTTCTACATAACATATCTTGAGAAGTTATACTACTTTCCAGAAGATAACTCTTTTTTCCCCCAGAATAACAGGATTTTCACCATAGAACACACTGAATAAACATGCTATAAGAAGTGTTATTTCAACATTATGATTTCAGGCAAAGATACGCTTACCAATTCACTCAAAACAAGTTTTTAGTGAAAGAACAACATGTGGTACAAATTTAAATTGCACGCTGTGATGGATGCACCCAAAATGTTTTTATTTGTGTACATAAGACAAGCAAAAGGATGAAAAGGCAGCATCTTCAGCTAGTTATTTACATGCACTGTTTTGAAGTGTTTTGAAGTGTCCTCATGGTTATTTACTCTTTATCTTGTCGTATGTTTTGTACAACAACTTTAAATGTAGATGTGAGTACGAGACAACCATGAGCCTCAAAATGATTGGAAGATTCACGAAGAGAATGAAGCAGAAAGAGTACACCTTCTAAAGCATACCTTTCTCACATCCCTCCTCTACCACCCGCTACCCACTATAAGGCTTTTATTACATTATATTTTAAGTATAAACTGTATTTATTTACTTTGAATCATTAATTTGTTAATTATAAATTGCTTTTATTGTTCAATTTATATATTTTTCTAAGAAGATTGTTTGGGTATCTTGGGATTTTGTTTCTGATAAAAGCATCACAATTTTTCCCATTAAATTTAATGGATTTTTTTTTTCTCATTTAATAGCTCTTCACTTGGTGGCAGCATTTCACAAAACAAATTAAAGTAGTTAAGCAAAGGAATACATTGGTGGAATAAAAGAGATCAGCAAATTAATAGTCGTGAAGGACTTTGCAATCCTTTAGAGAAGATGAATAGATTTGTACGTAAGAGTATGCAGCATGTAAAATTCATGTGAACTACAAAGAAATAAGACCCATTATTTTTAAGTAAATAAGCATATCTGAGATTATACACCAAAACTAGTATTGTCTCTTTTAAAAAAGTCCCCTGGGAGGCCAGCCCTGTGGCCTAGTGGTTAAGTTCAGCATGCTCTGTTTCAGTGGCCTGGATTTGGTTCCCAGGTGTGAACCTACACCACTTGTTGGTGACCATGCTGTGGCAGCAACCCACATGTAAAATGGAGGAAGATTGGCACAGATGTTAGCTCAGGGCGAATCTTCCTCAGGAAAAAAAAAGGAGTTGTGAGAATAAAGCAATAGGAATGGTGTCACAGAGAGGCACTGGGATATAAAATGCCCAGAACAGAGCTAATCGATTTCTCTAAAGGGGTGACAATCCATAAGGAACTTTTCCATGGTCTACTTAAAGAAGAATATCCTCCCTTCAAAATTTTCTGCATAAGACAATAACAAGGTGCAGAATAGCTGATATAAAGGGAGCATTTGTCCCCATTCAGGAGGTTAGGCCAAGCTCGGATCCCACCTAGTGTGGACATTTTTGCAGTGAGAAACAACCAAGCACAAAAAGGAGTGACTTTGAATAATGAGTCGAGTATACTCATTCTAGAAGATAGTCTTTTCCCTGCTTAAAACCCTTGTGGGGAGGTGGTGGTGGGAATAAGGTGTAGTTGAATACCTTCCTATTTAGCAGAAACAAGAACTTGCAGAGGATATTCATGGGCATTCCAGGATGTTCCAGAGGAGTTTAGATGGCAAGAGAAGTCAGGCTGATCAACGCTGTGTGTTGAGAGTGGTCTGTGATCAATCATAAGCATTGGTACAAATAAATGACCACTCTGGATGGACCAGGTCAAGATTCAAAATAAGTGAGACTGAGGTTAACACTGAACCAGGACACAAGGAGATTCCGGAAGGGCATTCTACTATGCGTCTGGCCAGGCTCTTCAGCATGCCCCATGATGATCCATTGGTAGTTAGCATCAGTGCCATGTATAGATAAACTCATAGATTACTTGTATATTTTGGTATGTTTATTCCATAACATGAGTTTATTTTTATTCAATCAATCTTTTTTTATCCCAGGTTTTACAGGCTTTGTTAAGGGGAGGTTCTTGAACTGAAGGAATATTGTGAACAGACATTGTATTTCTGAACCCAATGGACATTGTACATTCTTATATCCTGATTTGCCACCAAGCAGATATATTATTGGTCCCCTTAGAGAATGAACAGACCCATTAAGTAAACATTCTTACATTAACCAAGTATTCCTACACCAAGGATTGTACAGGGTTAGTGCTTAAAAGTTTCTTATTTCCCCAAAAAAGACATAGAGAGATTTCTTAACACTATGCTGGCGTGTACCTCTATTTCAACTGTATCGTCATTCCCAAGTTGATCACAGCAGGGGAACTCAGATTTTCTAAGTCCCTGCTAGTGCTGGGTATTCTCTGTGTGCCTCCTCTGACACATTCTTTGCTCCTCTCCACCATGCTCCGTGCCCCAAGAAGCTGACCTGGAAGGACTGCATCATCCAGGCTCGTCTGCCCTCCCACCTTTAGTTGGATTGAACAAATGCACTGCAGGAGATTGGAGAGTGAGAGGAAGAAAGGGTCAATGTATTTATTCCTACTGCTCCCTACCTGGTTTGGCAGTGTCTGCATTCCTTTTGCTATGGCCTCAGCTCTTGACAGGTGGCTTCTCCCAGGGTTACAGATCTTACCAGGCTCCAGTACAGCTCTCTTCCTTGCTCCTTCAGGCCTACGAGTAGTGACAGGTCTTCCTGTTGTAGCATCACCGTCCTCTGTTTGTTCCTTATCTTCTGCAGTCAGTCAGTACATCAAACCCTCTTCAATTCCCCCATTTGAATGAGCCCTGGGTCTCCTGCCTGAATCCATATCTCAAATACATTATTTTCCCATACATATTACTTCATTTAATTTCCACAACACCTCTGTGAGAGTTATTATTCTAAAGGTCACGAAACAGGATCATACTTACTGAAAAATTGTAACTTAGATTTAAATCTACATTTGACTAACTCTAAGCCTTTGCTCCTTCCACTGTGTACTTTCCTTCTAGAAGACTTGTTAGTACTTACTTAGCACCATCATCTGTAAATTTACTATTATTGTTCCCATTTTGCAAATGAGAAACTGGGAATCAAAACTATTTACTACCCCGCATCGCCTCCCCCTCCCCCCACCAGCCACAAACACATTTTACTGCCCACGTGATCATGACCTGACTTTGCCACTGTCTTCATCACAATGTCTTAACTATTCCAGGAAACTTTTGTCTAGAAAGATAAAAGTTAAAAATAACCTCAATGTTCCTTTCAGGAACTTCCTGAAAAATCCATTTTTATTGAACATCAGACTGCTTGACTTTTCAGTAGACAACATCAGACAACTCTGCTCCCTAAGATTCCCCTATACCCTTTCCTCAAAGCCTTCACTTTTCTGTCACCGCCAATCCTAAATTGCCCTATTGTGATCTTTCCCCAATCCTAGCCAAGCCCCACCTGCTTGCCTTGAAAGACTTGCATTAAACCAAGCCCAAAACCTCATAAATGTCACAACGTTGCTTTCTCCCCTCCAAGATGCTCCTGGTTCATTGTCAAAGTGGCATTCTCCCTTACTGAGGTAAGCAATAAACTCAGATTTCCCTTTTAAATAGGTTGTGTGGGTGATATTTTCAAGGACCCAGCATTTGACAACACTAACATTTATAGAACTTAAATAATCACTCACCTTCTCACATATTTCAAATCAAGTCACTCACATATCTCTAGTCAAAGATGGGAAGAGGTGGAGCTGAGATTCAAACTCAGTTGGTCTGACCTTGCAGCCCTCTGTTAACAGCACACTCCAATAGGCGATAGTGTCAAAGGAAAATGTGACAAATAACCCATCACAACGTTACTGCTCAGTCACTAGAATGTTTAAGGCAGTCCCTGGTGATTTGAGTACCAGAGCATTATTATCTGTTCAGCTATTCAGAAATAAAATTACTAAATAATTAGTCTTTTTTTTTACATCTTCCAAAACTTAACTTTTTTAGGCTTTTGTCATGTAGATTTACAAATGTCATAGAGGTAATCAGCAGAAGTAATAAAATTTCTTTGTATTATCATCTTGTCACATGAAAGTGTTAAATTATGTTTTGTCATTACATTAAAGGGAAAAGAGGGACTTGCCTTGACGTGGTATTACCAACCAGAGTACTTATTTCTGAGTTGTTTTCACTGTGCAGCATAGGTTACTTTATCATCTAAACGGAAGAGAGCAGAATTTGACCTTCCCCCCAAATGACTGTTACAATAAAAGTGGACACTTTAGGGGCTGGCCCCGTGGCCCAGTGTTTCGTTGGTTCGAATCCTGGGCGCGGACATGGCACTGCTCATCAAACCACGCTGAGGCAGCGTCCCACATGCCACAACTAGGAGGACCCACAACGAAGAATATACAACTATGTACTGGGGGGCTTTGGGGAGAAAAAGGAAAAAAATAAAATCTTTAAAAAAAAAAAAGTGGACACTTTAATAAAACAGCATATGATTGTATTCTTGAGATGCCAAAGGGTATATATTTCAGAGACTAGAGTGAGAATTAAAATTTTTAAATTACATGTTTGAGGGAAATCATGAAAATAGGAACTGATGAACATAACCAAAAGGAATCAAGAAAGTTTCTGGGAAAGCATGGAAGTGGGTCCTCTTCCTCTTCTTGTTTATTTTGTTTTTCGTGGTAATCTGTGTCCTTTGGGGACTCCTGAATAAATGTGGTGCAAACAGATGTTAATGTCTAATGTCCTTTTAACCTGGTGATATGGGGAGCAGCTCTCTAAGCAGGCTTCCATTGAGCTGACCCTCCCGATTAACTGCCCTCTCCCATCGCTCTGTGAATCGTGCTGGTCGATTCCCACAGCAAACTGACCTTCACTGCTGCTACAATGCTCCCCACACTGCCCATCCATTTGTGCTCCCACCAGTTGAACTGTCTGCTTCCCAAGCCTCGGTTGTGTTTGATCTCAAACCTTGTCATTGTAATAACATAACAACTGCATATTACACAACTTGACAAGTGCATATTACTCAAGACGACAAGTTCTAAAAGAAAAATGTTGTTGCTATGAAAACTAAATTAAATACTTCAGAAAGCAAGTTGTTTTTTAAAAATGGGATCAAATCAAATAACTAGCAAAGAATTGGGAAAAAATTTTAAAGTTCTAGAAAAATTTTTGCTCTCAGACTGTAAGTTCTTTTTCTCACTTAAGAAAACAGACACTGGAAAGTGTGGAAGATGAGTTATGAATAGTTTTGTGAGAAAGACCATGTGGAACTTCAATCACCAGACTCATACTCAAAGAAAAAGCTTTGGGTCTATTACAAAAGATCAGCAAATGAACATGCATTTATATGTTTGAAGTAAAATTAAAAGTTCAAGGTCTCTATACATCTATTTCATGGTCTAATATGAATGACATTTTTTGATTAACCAACGGTGATGGTTAATTTTATGTGTCACTTTGACTGGGCCTTGGAGTACCCAGATATTTGTTCAAACATTATTCTGGGTGTGTCTGTGAAGGTTTTTGGATGAGATTAACTTTTGAGTTGACAGACTGAGTAAAGCAGATTACCCTCCCTAATGTGGGTGGGCCTCATCCAATCAGTTGAAGGCCTGAATAGAACAAAAGGGTTTCTCTTATGAGTAAGAGGAAACTCCTTTTGCCTGACTACTTGAGCTGGAATGTTGGTCTTTTCCTGAATTCAGACTCAAACGGAAACAGTGGTTCTTCTTGTGTTTCAAGTCTGCCAGCTTTCGGACTGGAACTACATCATTGGCCTTCCTGGGCCTCCAGCTTGCTGGCTGCAGATCTGAGGACTTGAACTTGAAAATTTAGGAGATGACAAAGAGGAAGAGCAGACAAAGAAGACTGAGGACCAGATGACGAAGTAAGAGAAACCCCAGCAGAATGTGATATCATTCTACCCCAAAGAAGAGAATGGCCAGTTGTATTAAACATCAAAAAGTCAAGGACCATGAGGTCAAGGTAATTCTCAATGTATATAGCAATATGGAAGCTAGTTGTGACCTTGGTATGAGTTATTTCACTGATATGGTAAGAATGGAAACCAGACTATAAGGATTGGAGAGAGAATTGTACCTCTGGTTAACAAGGTATATTGAATACAAGTGCTTCATAACGCCATTAAAAAGATAGCAAAAGAGGATTTTTTTAAAAAACTGATGAACCCAAAAGACCGTAAGAACTAAACGGAAGACAACAGCAGATGAGAGGTTTCAAGAAGCTTTTGAAAGAAGGAAAATGGATGGACCCGGGGTCACTGATTTAGCAGTCTAGAAAAAGGTAGAAGTGAATGCAATAGTGGGAGGGGTGGGTAGACAAAAAGCAAAAAGACTCATGTCTCAGAACCCTGAAGGAACTTGGGAACTTGAAGGATCAGGGACCTTTGAAAGATCAGTCGAAAATGTGTTTACAAAACAGGTCCTCACATCTTCTCTTCCAAACTTCAGCCAGAAGGTTTCCTGTCTTCAAACCAGCAGAAGACAGGAATTTCACTTTCCAGAAAGGTTGAATCTTTCCCAGACAATAAAGAAAATACTCCCAGCCTCAGTTACACATCAAGGAGGAGAATGTAGAATTCCCTTCAGGAAAATCTGACTGGCTTGTGGACAAAAACAGAGATATTGATATTTGTGTGTCCCTCAATGAAAAAGCCAGCTTACTGTCAAGTGGTATCCACCACTGACAAATTCTACTCATCCAAATAGAGCTCCTAACATGAAATACAGAAACAAACAAACAGCAATCAAATAAACAAAAAACTTAGAGAAAATAGAAAATGCAAGAAGGATCAAGAAACTTCAAAACATATTTTAATAATATCTTGAAAGAGTTATGAGATGATGTAGCATGCACAAAACAAGAACAGAATGTTATAAAAGGTGAATCATCAAAGTGCAAGAATGGGTTGGAAGGAGAAAAATGTGAAGGAAATAAGACACACACAAACATTCCTAGAACCGAAGGACAGAAGTTTCTAGGTAAAAATGACCCATTGACTGTCTAGCCATACAAATGAAAAGACAGGCAAATAAGGGGGAAGAAATCCCAGAAGATTCCAGAGAGAAAAGATCAGATCATAAACAAAAACTAGAGTCTGAAGGCATTCAAAGGAATTCTGAATAGCCTTAGGAAGTCTTGGGATCTAGGGAAGAACACATCCAATATAGGGGAAAGCTGAAGAGAATTCCCGGACAATGAAGGGAAATTCCTGCATGATGGCTGGGTAGCAAGGAAAGAGAGGATGTGGAATGAGTCAGGAGACTTGACTGCTGGGAAACCTGAGGGAAACAGGACTGAAAGGCATGAAGAACTCACCACCCACGGGAAGGTGGGCAATCAGTCTGGTCCTGACTTAGCCCATGGTATGGGGGCCTTGGCCAGCTGCTATTGTTCCTGTAGCTCCACTGAGGCAAACAGAAGAGGAGTCTAAGGGAAAATTCCCTTATAGACACCACCTAGTCTACAGAAGACTTTAGTCTCAATAATTTCAGGCTACGCTGAATATTACTCTATTCCGTGACACGAGCTTTTCACGCAATTCGTTGTTTTACTTTGTGACGAATTCACTCTTTTGAAGTACGTGTATTAAGCATGGGATTTATTTTCTTGACTATTGACACCAAAATGCCTTTTGGGGAGGAAACTACCTTTGAAGAAAGGCCTTGATTAACCACTGAGTAGAAGATGGGGCCCCGTGGGGTGTGGTGTTCAGCAAAGTCAAAGCCAAAAAAGAGGCTGGTTAAATTGTTCTGATGAGAATTATAGAGTAACTTCCTTCATTTCTGAGAGGGAGAGGTGGGGAAGAGAGGGAAGCAAAGAAGAGATAAAGGGCAGCAGAGGTTAGAAAGAGGAAATTATGTTATGTGCTGGGTAATGGAGGTAGAGCAGCTGGTGGAAAAAATAGGGTGGCTGAAGAGTTTTCTGTGAGGAGGATTGTTGATGACTCAGGGGAAACTGCCTGCATTTCTGCCACTGAACATACTTTCTTTCTGGACCATCCCACACCAAATCTGAAAACATAGCACACTCACAAACGGGTGTAGAAATTTGCTTGAGGATAGAGATGATTTTAATGCCTCGGTCAACTTGATGTAAAATAGAGACAGCAGGCCCAGACTATGAACCCAGAAAACAGACTTGACCTTAAGAAGATTTGTTCTCCAAGAATAGGAGGCCATTGGATTTCCACACTGTGCAAAATGGGAATTCAAGCCTGGACCTACTTAGATCTCAAAAGAGTAGGAGGCACCAGCTGACATGTAGATTACACTTCTAGCAACACCTCACTAACAGGACAAAGTCTTAAGTGTGAGCATTTTTTTTAACGGACGATTTCTTTTCTTCTTATTTTAACCTAAAGCACGTTCAGCACAAGCCACAGCTCGGTTTTCATTTAGTTACTTTCAGAGAACCTTGTGTGAAATTAATTATGTCTGATGAATGGTATTTTTTTGTGAGTTTTCCATGCTTCAAAAATGCGGCAAGTTCCTTATTAAATAAGGCTTTTGAAAAATATGATTCCATTATGCACAGTGTGCATTGTTCCCTTATTTTAGGATGCTTAATAGTACTTTTAAAACCCTGTTACTATGTTGCACATATGTGCTAGATTTGCTCTGCTGTCCACTCAGTATATATATACAATTTTTTCTCTTACCTGTCCATTATCCAGTTTCTCTTCTTCGTAGCTAGAAATTTCATCTCTTGGCAGCTAGCCCTCACAACACCGAAGAGAAATTATAGCTTAACTGATCTTCCATTTCCTTTTCCTACTTCTTGCTCTTCCCTGTCATTTTTTTACTAGACTAATTTTCTTTTCTGCTGACTTTCATAGATTAATTTAAAAGGCTCCTGTGTGTTAGTTCAAAGATTTTCCATAGTTAACATTGTTTCCCTGTGCTTCCGATCAAATTGCTTTCCATGATGAAACTCATCTCTATTAACATGAGCTGGTTAAAAGAAAAATACCAGAAGGCATCATTGTATTTTTCTTTATCTTCAGTATCAGGGCATGTTTCTTTAACAAGCTGATAATTCTCACTGTATTTATGAAAACATGTATATGATAACAGACATCTTTTCTAAACTAACCCACCATTTATTTGGAAGATCCTTGTGACTTCTTGCCTTGGGAGTTAAACACAGTTAGTGAATCGGTTCTTAGAGCAGAATGAGCTATGTCAAGTATGGTTTCTAATCTCCCTATTTCAAGGTTTAGTTCATTTGCAAAACAGAACACAAAAGGCCCATTAAACTGTCACCAGGTAATGTTGTTAAACAGCATAGTTAATTAGAATTTGCACGTTGCTGGGATAATCAATGATAAAGGATAAACAAAAAAAGAAAAACATCGTTACTTCTGCTCTAGTTCTTGCCTTGTCAACAGATACATTATTCTCCATTTTCCTGGAAAAAAAAAATTTGAAACCACCAGAAGAAACTCCTTATTTCCTTCTATGAGCAACAGGCTTGCCAGCCTCTGCACCATCCTCTCCTCCACGTTCCCAGGCGTGTTCCTTTTTCACGGGCCAGTGTCTCCACATGTACTTGGAATCTCATCCTCTCTCACCTTCTAAAACATTTTACTCTCCTGATTGTTTCCACCTTCTCCTGTATTTTCAGTTTTGACCCATTCCATCAGCATTTAAACATGTTCTAATCTTTCCCATCTTAAAAAAAAGAATTCCCACCCCACATCCCCTTTCTACAACCATCTTAAGGGCTGCCCTGTTTTTTACAGCCAAACTTATCAGACAGAGAATCGTTCATTGCCTCTGTTTTATCACATCCCATTTGTCTGTCCAGACCCTTCATCTGTCTTTGATCCCTGTGATTCCACCAAAATGACTCTCTGTAAATCACTTTGTCATGAAAATATCTGCACACTCTGGTGCTTTCGTTTCATCTGGTTTCTCGTTCTTATTTGACACAGTTTATCATATTTCCTTCTGTAAATCACCATACCCGTGGCTTCCAGCACCACCCACTTGGCTGATTTTATTCTTGACTTCTCTGGCCACTCCTCCGCCTCCTTTTCTGGATCTTCTACTTTTTGATTTAAGCTATTTGTGGCAGCTGCTCAGGGCTTGGTCCACCTTTCTCTTCTTATTCTACACTCTCTCTCTCATACATTCCTACATTTGCAGAGGTTTGACTTCCCATCATTTCCCAAAAGATTAATTTAAATGCCAATGAATACAAAGAAGGCTCTGGTGATTCCCTTTTCTGGAGAGCCTTTCTCTGTTTAGGGAAACGTTTGAAGACAGCGGTGTTGAATAGCTGACGTTTTGCTACCCGCATGTGGGATAATTTTATGGCATCCGTGATGGAAGGACATTTCTTTAAGGAACATTGACTTCTTCAATTAGCCAGTTTAAAATCTCCCCCCATAATGAGCAATTGTTTAGAACAGTAGAAGACATGTGCTTTAGAACTAGGCCAGCCTATGTTTAAATGCGGCCTCAGCCACTTGTTAACTGTGATATTTATTAGGATATGATTTAACTTTCCTTTTCCTCACTTTATCACCTGTAAATATTTTTTCATAAGACTTTAGTTTTTGAGAGCAGTTTTAGGTTTATAACAAAACTGAGGGGAAGAAATAGAGATTTCCCATTTACCCCCTCCCCCACATGGGTATAGCCTCCCCCCATTGTCAACATCACTCACCAGAAGGGTACATTTTACCAAGGATGCACCTACATTGACACCTCATAATCACCCAAAGTCCATAGTTTACCTTAGGGTTCACTCTTGGTGTTGTTCAGTCTATGGGTTTGGACAAGTGTATAATGACACATATTCATCATTACAATATTATATAGAGTATTTTTACTGCTCTAAAAATCTTCTGTGCTCTGCCTATCTGTCTCTCCCCACCTCCCCACACCTCACAACCACTGATCCTTTTATTTTCTCCATAGTTTTGCCTTTTCCAGAATGTCATATAGTTGGAATCATACAAATATGTGTCCTTTTCTGATTGTCTTCTTTCACTTAGTAATGTGCATTTAATGTTCCTCCATGTCTTTTCATGGCTTGATGGATCTTTTTTTTTTTTTTTTTAGCACTGAATAATTTCCACTATCTGGATGTACCACAGTTTATTTATCCATTCACCTATGGAAGGATATCTTGGTTCCTTCCCAGTTTTGGCAATTATGAATAAAGCTTCTATAAACATCTGCGTGGACATTTTGGTGTGTGTGTTTTCACTTTCTTTGGGTAAATACCAAGAAGTGAGATTGCTGGATCATATGGTAAGAGAATGTTTAGTTTTGTAAGAAACTGTCAAACTATCTTCTAAAGGGACTGTACCATTTTGTATTCCCACCAACAGTGTATGAGAGTTCCTGTTGCTCCATACCCTCCTGAGCATTTGGTGTGTCAGTGTCCTGGATTTTGACTGTTCTAATAGGTATGTAGTGATAACTTGTTGTTTTAATTTGTATTTCCCTAATGTCGTATGACATGGAGCATACTTGCTTATTTGTCACCTGTATATCTTCTTTGGTGAAGTGTCTGTTAAGGCCTTTGGCTCATTTTTCAACTGGGTAGTTTATTTTCTTACTTTTGATCTTTAAGAGTTTCTTGCACATTTTGTGTAACAGTCCTTTATCAAATGTGACTTTCACAATTATTTCCTCCCAGTTTGTGGCTTGTCCTCTAATTCTCTTGACACTGTCTTTCACAGAGCAGAAGCTTTTAATTTTAATAAAGTCCAGCTTATTGATTATTTTTTCCCTAGATTGTGTCTAAAAAGGCACCACCAGACTAAATGTCACCTAGATTTTCTAGGTGTTGTTTTCTAGGAGTTTTAAAGTTTTGTGTTTTACGTTTAGGTCTATGATCCATTTTGAGCTAATTTTTGTGAAGGGTGTAAGGTCTGTGTCTAGATTCATCTTTTTGCATGTGTATGTCCAGTGTTCCAGAGCCATTTGTCGAAGAGACTATCTTTACTCCATTGTATTGCCTTCACTCCTTTGTCAAAGATCAGTTGACTATGTTTATGTGGATGTATTTCTAGGCTCTCTATTCTATTCCTTTGATCTCTTTCACTGTTTTTTAACCTATACCACACTGTCTTGATTACTGTAGCTTTATAACAAATCAGGTAGCATCAGTCCTCCAACTTTGTTTTCCTCCTTCAATATTGTGGCTCCTTCAATATTGGCTATTCTGAGTCTTCTGTCTCTCCATACAAACTTTAGAATCCATTTGCTGCTATTCATAAAATAACTTGCTGGGATTTTGAATGAGGTGTATTGAGTCTGTAGATCAAGTTGGGAAGAACTGACATCTTGACAATGTTGAATCTTCCTATTCATGAACATGGAATATCTCCCCATTTATTTAGTTCTTTCTTGATTTTGTTCATTAGAATTTTGTCATTTTCCTCATATAGATCTTATACATATTTTGTTAGATTTATACCTAAGTATTTCATTTTTTTAAGTGCTGGTGTAAATGGTATGGTGTTTTTAATATCAAATTCCACTTGTTCATTTTTGGTATATTGGAAATCAATTGACTTTTTATAACAACCCTGTATCCTGAAACCTTGCATAATCTCTTATTAGTTCAATGAGTTTTTTGGCCATTCTTTTGGATTTTCTACATAGATAATCATGTCACCTGAGAACAATGACAGTTTTATGTCTTCCATCCTTATCTCTATATCTTTTGTTTCCTTTTCTTGTCTTATTATATTAAGTAAGGATTTCCAGTATGATGTTGAAAAGGAGAGATGAGAGGAGACACCTTTGTTTTGTATCTGATGTTAGTGGAAAAGCTTCTAATTTCTTATTAAGTATAATGTTAACTGTAGGATTTTTGTAGATAGTCTTTTTCAAGTTGAGACAGTTTCTCTCTATTCTTAATTTACTGAGAGTTTTTATTATGAAAGTTATTGGATTTTGTCAATTGCTTTTTCTGCATCTACTGATATGATCATGTTATTTTTCATTTTTAGTCTGTTGATGTAGTGGATTACATTAATTAATTTTCAGATGTTGAACCAGACTTGCATACCTGGGATAAATCCCACTTGATCATGGTGTATAATTTTTTTTATACTTTTTTGGATTTGATTTGCTAGTATTTTGTTGAGGATTTTTGCATCTATGTTCATGAGAAATATTGGTTGGTAGTTTTCTTTTTTTGTAACGTCTTTGTATAGTTTTGGTATTAAGCTAAGGCTGGTCTCACAGAATTAATTACATATTATTTCTGCTTCTGTCTTCTGAAAGAGACTGAAGAGAACTGGTATAATTTCTTCCTTAAATGTTTGGTAGAATTCACCAGCGAACCCATCTGGTCCTGATGCTTTCTGTTTTGGATAAATTGGTTTGAATTATGCTTATGTCATAGGATTATTGTGATCATTAGAAGAAATAATAGATGGAAAATATCTGACAGTAATAATAATAATAATTCAATCCCAGGTCAGGCTCAAAAGCTTCCTCTAGATATCTATGTGCTTCTGAATAGAAATATTTCCTGTTAGATACAATAATAATTAAAATGTGGACAGGGTTTTGCAGCTCTTTTTACATATAGTATGTAGCATTTTTCTTGAAATAACTATCTGCTTGTAGGACTCGTCCCTATTCTGGATGAGGAGGCAGGGTGTGGGAATTGCTGGGCACCTTCTTCAAGCTCACCCAGCTAGGTTAGTGCCAGAGCGAGGTGGCGAAATCAGAGTCTCTCATTACCTTATAGTGTATTGATTGAGCTGGATCTATGTAGATTGAAATGAATCTTAGATCAACTATAATAGTATTCAGCATGATGCCTTGCACATAATGAATTTTTCATGGTTGTCAAATGAACAAGTGTGGCAAACCTAACACTTCTTGTACCTTTTTATTTGTGATAGTCAAAGTAATTAAATATTAAACCTATTTGCTGTACAAACTGAAGGAAAGCTGGAAGATACTTGTAGTGTTAAATCATTTTTAATAGAGTTGGAAATAACTTCTTTTAAGATAACAAAGAGAATGTTATATTATCTCTTGTGTATAAATGTTTCAATCGAATTTAGCTTTTCTGGTACTTCAGATGGAGTGTTTTAGAGTTTTGATCATGTGATATGCCAATTTCGCATTCTACTCCTGTGTTAGTGTTTTTAATGTCTATTGTATAGTCAATTTCTTTTTCCTTTTACTCCCACCACACACACACACACACACACTCAGAGTTTAGTTTCTCATCAACCTACTTGGTGGAACTTTAAAGTTTTTGTTCAGCACATAAACAATATGAGAACATAACTGAAATTAAAAGCTTTTTGGCCAATTAGACAGTTTATTGTTTTTAACCAGACTATGGCAGTCTGAAGAAAATAACATGAAGAGAAAACAATGGATTTGATTAGTTTCAATTACAGTAATCTGGAATTATTTAAAAATTATAGTGTGGTAAAGAATATTTTTTTAAAGGTAAAATCATGATTCTCATACAAATATAAAACGCACATATGTCAAAGATTTTATTTATCTCATTAATTAAATGAGAAAACAAAAAGATGTTGCAACTGGTTCAAAGATGTCAAAAAGCAGAGACATTTACAGACCATAAATACTGAATAAATGTGCAAAGGGATACAACACAGTCTTCCTCTCCCCCACCCCTCTTTTCTTCTCCCCAGTAGGGAGGGAGGAGGGGCTTCCCTTCACTAGACAGAATTTATTTGTGTATCTATAGACAAGCATTATTGCACTGCAATCAGTGTTCTATGACTGACAGAGCTATAAAATAGCCCAAGGATAATGAAAGCCACAGAGCCCCCAGGAAATCACAGTTAGCTCTGAAAGTTGTGCTCTGAACATTTCAATAGTGCCTACTTTTCCACTGAAGCCCACATTGTTCCCTACTCTTGGAAAATGGTGGTAGGACCTTCCACCTTATGAAACGTTGTTGTCAGGTTGTGAATATTCACTGTTTTAGTTTTAACGAGGCTTATATTGAGACAGAAATACTCTTTGCTTCTTAGAGCACAGCTGAATATCAAAAGAATTCCTGGAGATTAGGTATTGTCATGAGAGAATGGGCATGGGGTAACTTCCAAACTTGCATGTTTTGACAAAGTCACAGGAAACTTTCATCAGTGATTTGGACCTTTGGAAGATCTTTATGGTCTCTTCCAAATATATGCATCTAAGAATTTCCAACTGCAACTTGGCCCAAATCTACTCAATCAGAGTCTTTGCAAGGCGAGCGAGAGGTTTCTCAAATAGGGCACTTTTCCAGCCCTAGAGGAGAAGTGAGCTCCTAAAGAACTTATTCTAACTTGCACAGTGCTCTCTGCTGTTCACAAACTTGATGAAGAATTTTATCTTGAAGCTCAGCAAGAGAACACTGATTTTAACAAGCATCAGTGACTGGACCTGGTAATGCAGTGACAGGTGTGTTTGGTTTGTTTCTCACCATGATCAATGAGTTTGGATAGCTTAGCTTATTGCATTTGATGGAGTTTATACTTTTCCCTGGATGATAATGCAGTTCTCATTCACATTAATGACAACTCCGCATTGCTCTTGTCCCAATTTGCCAACTCTCTTTTTCCTTTAGTAAGAAAAAAGGTACAAACTTCCAGTTATAAAATAAATGTCAGGAGATGTAATGTATAGCATGGTGACTATAGTTAAATATGTAATATACAGCATGGTGACTATTGCATATTTGAAAGTTGCCAAGAGAGTGGATCTTAAAGGTTCTCATCACCAGAAAAAAATTTTTGTAACCATGTGTGGTGATGGATGTTAACTGGACTTATTGTGGTGATCATTTCATGATATATAAGCTTTTCCAGCCTTAAACATTGAGGTGGACTTAAAATGTGCTTTAAAGCCTATTCCTCTATTTATAGCTTCCAAATATTCGCAGTTTTTATCTGGGTGCAAGTTACTTAGTGCCCATGTGAGAGTATATAAGTGATGAAAAAATGTATTAAGGACTTAATTTCCGTAGTGGAATGCTTAATCCATCTTTCATTAAGAAAAAATGTACATTTGCAACAAACTCCATTAGTGTGTGTGTGTGCGTGCATGTGTGTGTGCGCGCGCATGTGTGTGTGCGCGTGTGTGTGTGTGTTTTCCTGCATCTGTTGTAGACTCATGAGATTATTTTAGTATAATTGGTAATTGTCCTTTTTTGGAAATCAGCACGGAATAACAGGGCATATTTCCTCCAGATAATAGTAATTCTTTAAATGGAAAGTACCTTTGGCCATTGTTTCCTTTTTAGAGGTTCAGATTATTCTAGCATGATTAATGAGAGCAGCAGTTCCTTGACATTCTTAACAACTATATCCTGCTAGGTTAAGACCTCACTTTGCCCAATTTATGGTTAAATGCTCTAATTACTGCTAGGTGTAATGAAAACACTTCTTGTGTTTGTGACAGAATTTGGAAACTGTAGTTTTGATCATACAGGTATCCTTACAGAGATTAGAGAGAATAACTAAAGTACTAGTCTAGCCAACTTGTCATCTTGCTTTGGTTTCAGTTTCACTGACTAATCTGGCACTGTCCTACAGTTTATTTGGAACTCAAAGAAGCCTGCCATACAATTCCATAATCGATAGAATCTAGAAATGCCTAAATACTACTGATTTCCTTAAGGAAAACACCTCCTCAGCTTTTACTCTCCTCATCCTTGTTTTTTTTTAACATGGCTGATCCTTTTGAGGAGACAAAAAACAAGCCTGTTCAGGTCATTGCCAGGCACTATGTGCCCTATGCCCTTGCTTGGCTCTGTGGTCCTTATATTCTTGGAACCTTAGTTTGGTGATGCACTTAGAGTTCCCTCTCTAGCCTCCTGGACCCATCTTTGCACATTGCTCTGTCTCTGGTTTCCTCCAGAATTTCAAATAGGAGATTCCCTGTCTTTCAGCTTCAATGACCCACATCTTTCCCCTGAAGTACTTAATAGGCCAAAATTAGTCTTCAGTTTTTTAATTCTCCATTGTCTCAATGCGTCCAGAATAATCTTTCTTTCTCTTTAATGTTCCACATGATTTGTAAGAGGATCTCCATCCACCTCCTGCTCATTAAACCACTCCTTTCCCCATCTTATTTCCCCACTCCTTGCAGTAATTCCTGGGATCGCCTCTCAGATAAACTACTTGTGCACAACTCATCATCTCAGATTCTTTTGGAAGAAGTGAAGCTGACACATAGCAAACCCCCTCCCTCTGGCAATTATGATTGATCCAAGTCTGGGCGCGGGACTGGCATATTGCCATTCAGAGCTCTTCCTTGGAACTTATGCTGAGGGAAGAAGCTTTCTCTTTCTGCTAGACTTTTTCACTTGGTGTAGCCAACACCACGTTCACTTCACATGGAGATCTGTATGCAATAGGAGAGAAGTGTTTGTGAAAGAAGGACTGGTCCTGGCACTTCCTATAGTTCTTTCTTCAGTTCTGCAGACTGTCTGGTATCCCTCCCAGCTAGGCTATCAATAAATCCCATTCCTTATCTAAGTTAGTGTTTTTGTTCATATTGTATGTGATCAAAAGAGTAAGGTCTAATGCACACAGTGACAAGAAAGCTAATTAAGCAGGAGAGGTTGAATAAACTGAGGTTAAATTCAGGCGGATAGAAACAGAATATAACTGCAATGAATGTAAATATATGAGAGTTATAGGGGTAAAGATGACTTCAGGTGAGACACACATGAATGTTTGTCTGCGTAGCACATGCAGAGTCTCTGCATTAGGGTGTGTATACCTACAGGGGGAGATCTAAAATCGTTTCATCCTTAAAATATATTTCTTCTCTAATATTCTCTTTTTGAGATATAATTGGCATATAACATTATATTAGTTTCAAGTGTACAACATAAGGATATATTGTGAAATGATTACCACAATAAGTCCAGTTAACATCTGTCACCACATATGGTTACAAAACTTTTTTCTGGTGATGAGAACTTTTAAGATCCACTCTCTTAGCAACTTTCAAATATGCAATACAGTCACCATGCTGTACATTACATCCTCTGACATTTATTGTATAACTGGAAGTTTGTACTTTTTTCTTTTTTCTCCCCAGAGCCCCAGTACATAGTTAGATATTCTAGTTGTAAGTCATTCTAGCTCTTCCATTTAGGATGCCGCCACAGCATGGCTTGATGAGCAGTGTGTAGGTCCACGACCAGGATCTAAACTGGCGAACCCTGGGCCGCCAAAGTGGAGCACAGTGAAGCACGTAAACTTAACCACTCGGCCACCGGGCAGGGCCCAGGAAGTTTGTACCTTTTGACTCCCTTTACCCATTTTGACTCCCTTCACCCACCCTTACCCAGAATAATCTTTCTTGAAACCCGAATTTCAGCGCACCATTCTCTGCCTTCAAGCCTTCAGTGACACCCCTTTATGCTCATCTGCTCCCGTTCCTCAAGAAGGGACAGAAGCAACCGTGGCTCCAGACAGCTCATGCAGTGACTTATCTCACAGGCTGTGTTCCAGTCCAGGGATTTCAGAGTGGAATTCCCTGGCCAGCAGCATCCGCATCACCTGGGAACTTAGATATGCAGATTCCTCAGGGGTCCACCCCTGACATACTGAATCAGAAACACTGGGATGGAGCCCAACAATCTGTATTTTAATAAGCCCTCCAGGGGATTCCAAGGCAGGCTGAAGTCTGAGAACCACTGTTGTCATCCCAAACACTTGGAATTCTAAAGCCTTTTCTTTGTCACTTACAGGATTTACTACCCCCCCACATCTCCCACTGTTCCACCCACATCATCTTCACTGGGTCAACTCATGTTTGTCATTAAGTACAAGATATAACCTCCTCTGAGCATTCTTTAAATCCCCAAACTAGGTCTCACAACCTTCTTTATGTCTGCATGCAAACCCTGTGCTACCTTTATGCTAGCCCTTGCCACCTAACAGCCTGATATTTTGCTGCATGCTCCCTCCTCCCCCCAATACTATAAGTACTGTAAGAGTAGGGCAGTAAGCAATGTTTCACTAAATACCTTTTTTCTCAGCTGAGCATAATGCCTGAGGCAAAAAAGTTCAGTAAGTGTGAAACAAATGTCTATTGGATGACTATGTGACCTATTTTCTTTACATCATTTTCTAATTGTTGTATAGAATGACGTGTCATTTCATACATGTCTATGATGTTTCTTTAGTTTTATTTTAACACTGAAAAAAAATCCTTGAGGGCAGGGGTCCTTTTTTTTTTGTATGTCGCCCTTTCTTTCAACAACGTTAAAGCAAAATCTTCTGCACATAGAATCTCATTTCAAAGCACACTTGAAATGGCTTACCAGTAAATGCTTAGCATCCCTGATTGCCTTTAGGAAGAAGATAAGGGTGTGGGCAGGATTGTGTCTATAACTAGGCTAATTTTGAATAAACCTTCATTATTCATTTTTCCTCATGCATGTTAACATATGCTGATGAATAGTACACAAAGTCTTCTGGAATTTGCCTGGAAGACTGGACTTATTTATTTAACTGGATTTTGAAAGTACGCTCTCTCATTGCCAAGCCTGTAGTCTTCATATATTTAAAAGCATTTACTCCAGAAAAAACACTGACTGATAATCAAAAGCTAGTGAATTCCCTCAAACCACTGAATGATTTCTACCAAAGAAGTTCTTTCCCAAATAGCACCCCCATGGGTAACTGAAAGAGTACTCAGAGAGGTCTTTAAGGTGTATCGTAGTAGTTTCCAGGTTCATGCTTAATAGAACAGTGGATGCATTGAATCAGGGTCCTATTTTATGGAATAGCTTCTTAAACTCTACTTCAGAGACAGTTAGTGAAGATAATCTAAAAATGTTTTCAAACACAGAATTGCCAGAATTTGCCAACACTGCCAAATATCACTAATCATTTCACTTCTACTTTGAAGCAAAGAAGAAGTAAACATTGAAACATATCCCTCATGTGGTAAGTTTCAGGCCTGGAATAGGATGCTCGGTGTATGAGAAAATAGACTTGTAAGAACATGGGAATTTCCATGGGATCGAAAGGTCTTTGTTCTTTCAGAAAACAGTTGTCTTCTTACTAACATTTATAGGCTACTTCTGAAGGTCACATGGTGTAAGATAAAGCCAATTTATTGAAAGAAATAATTCCTAAGAGACACATGTCCTGGCTATTTCTAATTGGAGATATAGCCTTTGCTGTGGGTCAGATGGCTACTACTCATCTTCAAGGACGAATTGCTTCCGGGTTTTATATAGATGCAGCAGGTTCAAAACGCTAGGTGAGGATTGTGAGACTGAACTCTTCCTTCATACCTAAGATGAGAATGTAGGACATGGTGATCTCTAAGGATTCTTGCTACTTTTCTAAAGTGGAGGGTTGCCTAGTAAAAAAATTAGGCTTTGGAGTCAGGCAGCCCTGGAATTACTATGTACTGGCTGTGATCCTGGGAAGTTATTCAGCCTCTGAATCTCACTTTGTACATCTGCAAATTGAGGACACGAATGTGTATATCATACAATTGCAGTACAATTTCATTCATAGTTATGAACCTAAAATACACAGGATGGTGCCCAACATGGTGAAGATGCTCATTCATGAGAGGCATTATTAATTAGGTACGGTTCTACCTCTGCCAACAATTAAGTGTGTAACTTCAGGAAAGCCATTTAAACTGAAGTTGCTCTCACCATTCAAACCTGGACTCTAAGGTCTCTCATAACCACAATTGTGAGGCTCTCAACAGATATGAAATTCCTTTGAGCAAGAATATCAGCCATTTTCATACTGACCTATCCCCATTTGGAAAAATATCCCATGGTTATTAGTTTTTGAATGATTTACTATTTAAAAATAGATTGCCTTGGGGGAGAGGGGGAAGTGCCGAAAAAAGGCAGTTTCACAAAATTTGAAAAACAGTTCCACAGCTCTGTGCACAGCCCCTAAAGCCGTTGCTAAAAATGGTGCTTGGTGTTGTATTCCTTGGCTCAGAGCCTCTAACTTGCTATGGGCACATTGAAAATAAAACAGGAAATACCTTATTCAAGAGAAGTTAATTTATCCTTTCTTCAGGCAGCCTCATCTGTGCCAAATCTAAACCACTCTCGAAGGTCTATGTGCTAAGCTGCATTGATTGTATTTTAAATGAAAAGGAATGTATTCCTTTGTGTTGGACTTCAGGACACAAGTGTATGTAGCTTAATCAACTGTAAAACTAAAGTCAGGTTACGCCACCCCTTTGCTCAAAACCTCCCAACAGCATCCCGTCTTGCTCAAGGCCTCCCTCTGGTCTACACAGCCCTGCACAACTGGCCCTGTTTTCCCTCTGGACTTGTCTACCGCCATTCTCCCAACCTTCAGCTTCAGTCACATCAGCCTCCCCAGAAAAACTCAGGCCTCAGCCCTTGACACGAGCTCTGCCTCTGCCTAGCAGGCTCTTTGCCCAGATATCTATCTGTCTTCATGCTTCCTTTCCTCCTTCCTCGAGGCCTTTCTCAGACTGTCATCCTCTCTTTGTGGACTTCGCTGGCTACTCTTTCTGTTATTGCAACCCTCCGGTTCTTTCTCCCTTCCATCATTTGTTTATGTTTCTCTAGTGATTATTATTAAATAATGTTCCATGTTTTATTTCTTCATCTTGAATGAGTGACTAAATGAATGCTGATAGTCTGACTGAGGAGAGGTGATTCACTGGGACAAACCAAAAGGGATCTTAAAACATGAAGTTCCCAAGGAAAAGAGCATGTCTTGCTAACTCTCTACTGCCTCCTCAGAGCTTTGAAAAGCTCCTGAATATAGTGGGCATGCAATAAATATTTATTTTATGAATTAATTATCTTATTTTTTAGTGATTTCAGCCTCCTAATCATCACAGTGTGTCCTAAAATGAAACAGCATGCTTGAACAACGGGCTTCTTGTTACAATTTGACTACCGATTTTGTGTTAGGAACTTAAATAAATTTCTTATTTCTGAGCCTCAATCTTCTCATCTTTAAATGAGAGCAACGCTATTTTTTTAGTGCACATATCTAAGAAGTAAAATAGCTAAACTATATAAAATTTCTGGCAGATAATAAAGTTTTAATAAATGTGTTATTTTTTCTTTTTTTAAAATCACTCTAGCTCTAAAGTGACTCTTACAATCCAATTTACATTTACATTGTTCTCTTGGAGAAAGAGATTTAAAATCTCAGCTACAACACAACCACCTGTAACAATAAAACAGACTGTAGATTCATATTCTCTCCAAGTTCCTCCCGAAACTTCAAGCTACACCTGTGCAGGAAGCATTAGAACACACAAACAAAATCTTAACCATTGACTACCACCAAAAAGAGAAAAGGGGGAAAAATCTACAACTTCCACAGGAAATTCCAAGCACAGATTCTCACAGTTGCCTCTATTCACTTGTTGTTACCGCTTTGACCATTGTTCTAACTATGGCTCAAAGAGAGACATTAATTTCACGGTACTTTTACCTCCTTAAAGCAAAGAACTGTTACCGTTGCCCAGTCTTGATGACTGCAATGCTTGCACTGGTCAGTCAGGCTGAATTAAGCTAGGTGGGGGACTGAGGAAGTCAAAGATTAAATTCTGGAAGTCAGAGTGGAAAATTTTTTATTCCAAGTGCTATAAAGCATGTATATATTTCCTTCAATTATAGCCCCGGAAATCAGTCTCTGTTGGAAGGCACACTTAATTAACTTTCATCTGCGTAGGCCTGGAGCAGATAAAAGCATCTTCTTATAAAATTAATAGTATTATGACTATAATTTTTCTTCTATTAGAGTAGAAGATTTGTAAGAGGAATTGTTTTAAGAGAATCTAGATAAAGGAACTAATATAATACTTCAGAGAAATTTCTAAATTTATCCCTATTGCAAACTTGCCCTATTTATCTAAATTCCTGGAATTTATTTTTGTTTTGTGCTGACCAGTCTTTGACTCATTTATCTCATTAGTCTTTCTTTGGTAAACATTAATTAAGTTTTGAGAGAGGCCATGGATAGAGAACAGCACTAATGTATGTGGTATAATTTATTGTCTAAGTTAGTAAAAATGTCTCTGTTTTTGGCAATTTTTAGTCATTTTCTGACTCTCTTCAGAGTGGTTAAAACTTTAAACAAATATTTTTTAAAGGAAATAAAGCAAGTTCACAATTGGAATAAGTGTGGAATTATCTTTAGAATATTACTCATACTTTTTGGGTAATTTCCTTGGAATAATAATATTTTATTTTGATCTCATTTTAATCACGATCTACAAAGTTTGGCTTTGAAAGATCCTCAAATTCAAATAGAATGGATTTTCAGTTCCATCCAAACTAATTTTGAGCTTAATGTGGCAACATTTTGTTGAGTACATGCTTTGGTCAAGAGAACACATCCATCCTCTCATCTTTAAACTGACTCTTGAGCCCTATTCAGATCCAGTGGGGAAAATAACAGCACAATTTTAATTTTTGAGATCCTCTGGATTGATTTTTTTTTTTAAAGATTTTTTTTTATTTTATTTTTTCCTTTTTCTCCCCAAAGCCCCCCGGTACATAGTTGTGCATTCTTCGTTGTGGGTTCCTCTAGTTGTGGCATGTGGGACGCTGCCTCAGCGTGGTCTGACAAGCAGTGCCATGTCCACGCCCAGGATTCGAACCGACGAAACACTGGGCCACCTGCAGCGGAGCACGCGAACTTAACCACTCGGCCACGGGGCCAGCCCCTCTGGATTGATTTTTTTCCCTCTCAATAGTCCTTTGCCTTACATGCTTCTAAGAGCTACCTAATGCTCTTAGAAGGAAGAAGATATGATATGTAGAGAATTATGGTTGAGATAATATGTCTAACATTTTAATTAATTTATTCCACTAATGTTTACTGAGCACTGCTTCATTATCTGTTGCTGAATAACTACCTCAAAACTTAGTAGCTCAAAATAGCCATCTTCTTATTTTGCATGACTCTGTGTTGGCTTGGGCTCAGCTGGATGGTTGTTCTACTAAGCCTGCTTGGGGTCACACATGCGACTGCAGTCAGATGGCAGGCGGGTCTGGATCATCCAAGATGGCTTCTTCACTCACATATTGGGCAACTTGGGGTTTCTACATGTGGCCTCTCTCTCCAGCGAGTTGCCTAGATTTCTTACATAGTGGCTCAGGACTCTAAACGGCAGTTGGTAGATGCTGCCACTCCTCTGTAAGTCTGGTCTCAAAGTCCTAGGATGTCACTTCCACTGTACTCTATTGGTCAAAGCCAATCACAAGATAAGGGTATTTTCAAAGGATTTTTAAAGGAGAGAAGAGAGGGTTTCAGCTCAGACAAGAGAGTTGGATAAAACGTCTCTCCAACCTCCACAGCAAGACAAAAGCAGGACAAATAACATACATGTACTAATGATATTTTGTGAGACTTTCAGAGAGTTAAGGTCACTGGATAAAGAAGTACTTGAAATCTGGAGAGATAGGCACCTACAGGGAGAAATAAAATCTGAGCATTTGCTTACCTTGGACAGACACCACCAAACACCACGTAAGCTGGTAAGAACACTCATCTAATTACTTTTAATGAATTGCTAGAGGCCAAGTATAGATTTGAGGTAAAGTATGAAGCCCCTGGAGGCTGCAGACATAGGAGGGTTTGCATCCTTTTGCAAGTTTTCCCTTCAAGAACTCCACCAGGTGCTCAGAGGGACGACCAGGGAGAATCCTGAGGAGACTTCTCAAGGTACTGGTTTGGGCAGGGAACAGCAGGCACTGTCACAGCTCTCCCCTGTCTCCCTTATGGAACAGAAGTTTTAATCCATAGGGGAAAGGGCAACAAAAAGTGTAGCTTGAGGTCACTAGTGGAAACCCACTGTACCTTGGGGAGGGAAATGAGAAAAAAAACACTCCTGGTGGAAGGAAGGAATATGAGCTAGGCCCAGCTTTACATCTGAAGAAGATGCGGGAACACTTCTAAAGGGCATATTCCCAAGGTTCGTAGTGCTTGCCTAAGAGGGATGCTTAATCAGAAGTTCAGAAAATGAGCCACAGCACACTAACAAGTGTTGAGTACAAATAACAGTGGACTGTACAGTGGGAAACCAGTCCAAAGGGAAGACCCAGGGCCAAGCAGGGAGCAGGTGTTGGGAAACCCACTGGCAAATTAACCCACACCATAAACACAAGATGTCACTAGAGGAATTTGAAGCTCTAGTGCACTGAGGGGAATCATAGCAACAACAAACTTCAAACCCACCCCAACTTCTGACTGGATTAACACAAAACTCCACGTTTACAGAAGGTAAGGCGGACTCATCTCCAAACCTAAAAAATTATCTACTTCAATATCTAGTATCTTATACAACATGGCCAGATTTCAACAAAAAATCTTATGAGATATGCAAAAGGGCAAGGGGGGAAAAAAGCCTGAAAAGATAAAGCGGTTTTCAGAACCACACTCAGATATGACACAGATGTTTGAACTATCAGACAGAGAGTTTAAAATAGCTGTGATTAATTTGTTAAAGGCTCTAATGGAAAAGAAATATGCAAGATAAAATAGCCAATTTCAGCAGAGGTGGAAACTATAAGATAGAATCAAATGGAAATGCTAAAAGTCAAAAACACAGTAACAGAGGTCAAGAATGACTTTGACAGACCCGTCAGTAGACTCAACACAGCCTAGAAAAGAATCAGTGAACTGGAAGAGAGGTCAACAGAAATTACTCAAATTGGAAAACAAAGAGAAAAGAGTGAAAAACCAAACAGAGCATCCAATAGCTGTGGGATAATATCAAATGGTATAACATATGAATAATTGGAATCCCAGAAGGAGAAAGAAGAAAGAATGAGGTAGAAGAAATATTTGAAGAAAGAATAACTGGAATATTTTCAGAATTAGTAACAGATATCAAACCATAGATCTAATAAGCTCAAAGAACACCAAGAAGAATAAATTTTTGAAACAATCCAGGGGCCAGCTGGTGGTGCGGTGGTTAAGTGTGCACATTCTGCTTCAGTGGCCTGGGGCTCCCTGATTCAGATCCCAGGTGCAGACATGGCACTGCTTGGCATGCCATACTGTGGTAGACGTCCCACATATAAAGTAGAGGGAGATGGGCATGGATGTTAGCTCAGGGCCAGTCTTCCTCAGTGAAAAGAAGAGGATTGGCAGCAGTTAGCTCAGGGCTAATCTTCCTCAAAAAAAATAAAATAAAAATATAAAACAATCCAAAACATGGAAAACAAACCTTGGCACATTCTATTCAAACTGCTGAAAATTGAAAACAAAAAGAAAATCTTGAGAGCAGAGAAGACTGACCTACAGAGGAAGAAGAAGACAAACAGCTAAACAGCAGACTTGTTGTCAGAAACCAGGCAAGAAAGATGACAATGGGGTGGCATCTTTAAAGTGCTGGAGGAAAATTCTGCATTAGTGAAAGTAGCCTTCAAAAGTGAAAGAAAAATAAAGCCTTCTTCAAATGAAAGCAGAGGAAATAAGCTCCACTTCTTCCTTTGAGGAGTGGCATGTGCATATAGCAAGAGAAGAAATTGGTGGAGGACACCTTTGAAGACTGGCTACAAGCATCCACTTCACGCAAGGTAAAGGTTATGCTATTTGGGGAAAGTCCATATTATCTCATTAAAAGTTTTTTTTATTTATAAAATAGTGGTATTGATCTGCATAATTTCCATGATTTCTAAAAATTGTACTATTTACTTTTTTCATAGTAGTTGTACATTGTTGTTCATTCCTTTATCAATCTGGGATAGGCATTTTTGTGTGTGATATGTAAAAATAGTCTATTTTAAAATTAAATAGATGAATATATTTAAGAAATTTTAGAATGGTTGTCTATATGTAGCAGCTAAGGCTGATTACAGTTAATCTATGGAAATTTAACCATCTATACGTTAACTAATGGCCATATGTTAATAACAATAAATATCAATTGAGTCAAATTTATTAACAATGGTAAACAAATATAATTTCAATTTCAGAATTATTGTTTATTAACATTATCTTTTAATTTTTTTCATCTTATAAAATAAAAAGGAAAGACCCTGGATATTCCAATTCAATTTTGACAAATATGTATAGAGTCAATCTGTTTACTTTTTAAAATGCTAATAAAAATGATCAGAATCAGTTATAGATTTAGCACTCTTAAAATCATTTTACTGCCATTTACAAGAATATTTGTGATACTAGGTGAGCTATGACTAAGCTGTGAAACTTCTAGACAGAGAGTTGGAGTCAAGCCTAAGATATTTGTGTATATTTGTTAAAGGAAAGACATCCAATGACTCTTGTTAAAGATGATGAGGTAGATTTTATCCAGGACCATCGTGATAGGTACGGAGACTATTGCAATGTGATTCTACAGTGTGGGAGAGAGACGGGGCTTAACTCCACATACGTCACGGGCAAGTAGAAATTTATAACTAAAAAGCAGGGTCGTGGGTCAGTGGACGGAAAATTACTAAGAGGAAACATCAGGAGAAAGGGGGGTTCTGGATAAACTAACTAATGGGATTCTTGCTGAAGACCGGCCAGGGTGATCAGACATCATCTGTGGGATGGTAAAGATGAGCAGCCTGATCATTTATCGAAGGTGATTAAATATTAAGGGTTGAAGGTGCCGGTTAAACCGATTTAGTGGGGTTCTTTCTAAAACTGGGTTTTATAAGGTAGTGCACAGATGGGTCGAGAAGAAGGTTCAGGAACCTTACTAAAGTTTGGTCAAGGAAAGAATCTTTGTCAGTCTCAATCAATCATAACATGATAGTATATACTAAAGGTGGCATAGAATAAAGCAGTGATCCTCAAGTTTGAGCAGGCACCAGAATGACCCGGAGGGCCTGTTAAAAACCAGATTGCTGAGCGCTGCCCTCAGATTTCTGATTCAGCACATCTGGGGTGGGGCCTGAGAATTTACGTTTCTCACAAGTTTCTGGATAATGCTGTTGTCTTGGTCAGGAGACCACCTTTTGAAAACTTGCAGAGGTGCATGAATATGTTTTCATGTCAGACACGCCTGAGTAAATCCCAAATCTGCTACCAATTCACTCTGAAAACTTGGGTACAGCCTTAATGTTTTAATCTGTAAAATGGAGTATTTGATAGCTACTATGTAGGGTTGTTGCTAGAATGCCATGAAGTGCTTGCTGCAGGTTCTGGAACAGAGGACATGCGAAATAAATGGAAGCTGTTGATATTATTTCGAATGTTTGATGATGAATGTATCATTGAAAGATTGTTATGCTTTCCTCAATACATTAATTTATATCTCCACACATATTGAGCAACTTAAGTAAATAGGTTGAATATTTTGATCCTGATGACATTAATAGGAAAGTTACCTTTTGAATTAGAGGTGACTATTTCAATTCTATCTCTCAAAAGGGATCCCTATTTTGCAAAACAAAAATTGGTCGGTCAACCAATGTTTATTGAGCAACTCCGTCCCCAGACGAAATGCACACATACACAAAGTTACATATACACATAAACTTTAATGTGGATACAAATGAGCTATTTCATTTTTCCTCCTTTCGTTTATCATTTGTCACTCGAGTTGTTGCTCGTTTGCAGGTTTTGCATTCACTTGTTTTGTGCCCCTCCCCCACACTTCCACAGGCACATCTTGCATCAGTTGAGTACCTACAGCAAAAGTGGCTAACAGATGTGTGGGCTCTGTTGTATTTTGGAATTGTAATTTCCTATTACTGAAAAAAATGAGAAGTGTCACCAAGGAGTCCAGGGGGATTTCCTGACTAACAATGCCTTTGAAGTGGAAGAATATTTTAAGTCAGAGGTTTTTAATTGTAAAGAATCTTAATCACGTAGAGATGTATTCCTTTGAAATATTTTTCTTTGAACAGCACATTTACCAGTTCAGGAAGCTCATTTCCATGAAATGATATTTCAGTTCTAATGCATTTACTTCCCTTGCGTGTGTCCACAAAGCTAAAATTTTAGTCTCAGTTTTATTTATTACAATCTGAAAACTAGACTACTTGTCTTAAGCTATTCTATATAGATGTTTTTATTTCCAACACCCATTTTTTTAGAGATGCAGTTTTAGCCTTTAATTGGAGATGTTCTGGGTTTGTACTTCTACCATCTCTGCGTGGGGCTATTCTCTCTATGAAAAGTCTGAGAATTTCCAGTAATGTTAATTCTGGGTATCAACTCATTAATCTGGAGGAATAGAGACTTTATTTCTAAATTCAACTTTCCTAACTAATTTAATTTGCTTGAAGCTTGAATAAATTAGACTCATCTTAAAATGGAGATTTGATCGTTCAAAAGCTGACACAAGAGGAGTGAAAGCCTTGTCATTTGTTTAAGACAGGAGAACAACACTGTTCAAAGTTTATATCAAAAAAATATATTGCCATAAATATTTCACTATTTATCCCAATTAGAAGGCAAGGTTATTTATTTGTGTTCACATTCCTAAGTAGGATATATATCATAACCAGAAGCATATTTTATGTGTTTGGTCATAGTAACATACACACCCAGGACCATTGAAGCCCAAATAAAATGACATTCATTAGGAAACCACACTCTTCTGAATTAATTGCATTTCTGAAATGAAGTAAATATTTTAATACAGTTCTTTCACTTAAAACACAACCACTAGTTCCAAACGGATGTGATGATATCATCAACTTAGCTGGAGAGAAAGATCTATCCTATTTGTAAGTATATTAATAATAATTATTATACATGTATGTATGTATGGTGGTCTAGTGGTTAAGATTCTGGGCTCTCACCACCAAGGTGGGGGTTCGTTTCCGGTCAGGGACCCACAGCACCTGTCGGTCCATTGTCATACTGTGGGGGCTGCATGTTGCTGTGATGCCGAAAGCTATGCCGCTGGATTTCCAATACCAGCAAGGTCACCCCTGGTAAGCAGGTTTCAGCGGAGCTTCCAGACCAAGACAGACTAGGAAGAAGGACCTGGTCACCCACTTCTGCAAAAACTGGTCATGAAAACTCTATGAATAGCAGCAGAGCATCATCTGATACAGCACTAGAGGAGGAGAGGACGGTGCAAAATGACTGGGCAGCGTTCTGCTCTGCCGTACACAGGGTGCTAGGAGTTGGAATTGACTCAATGGCACTAACAACAACATGTATGCATGAATATTAGTACATCTTTGGCCCCAGGGTCTCTTAAGATTTGGGTTGCAAATTTGATTTCTAGGTTGCTTGTTTTGTCCAGTTTTTTTCTTTAGCGGTGTCGGTATTACCACTGATCAATTTGATTTTGACTAGAGGGAAGCCCTATTGTTGCCTTCTTTGAACTTTTCTACTTCTGCATTTGAGGTTAAAACCCCTGGGTAACCAATTATATTTTTTCAGCACAGAGCAAGTGTGATTCATGAAGACTATACCAGGTAATGCAAGTCAGGTGAGGTCCCTTGAGGAGACCACAGTGGCAACCTTACCCTTGTGTAGAGGAAAGCTTACAGAGGGTGAATCGGAGAGGGAGGGAAAAATGTGTGGACCTGCCTAGAAGCTGCGATTACACAACATGTTACATAAAATTGAGGAAAAGTCAACTGCATGTAACAAAGAATGGGGGTGGGGGAGAGTATGTGGCGGGGGGAGGGTGAAGTGGGGGTGTTTGTGGAATGATAGAGATTATGGTTATGATAAAGCTGAAATAAAAAGAGGGTAAGAGGTATAAATAAAATTGCAAGCTTTGGTATCAAGAACATTATTTGTTTCTTAATTAGGAGACTTGTCTGCCAAGCTAGTCAATTTTTGAAAAATAAGAATCATCTGGACTTCCTAAATAGGCTTTCATCTTTGCTTTAGTGAGAAGCCCAGAAAAAGGCCTAAAGCAGCTTTATAAATCATCTTCATTTTTGGTTAAAAACAAACAAGCACATCTTTAAAAATCCCATACTTCATCCATACAGAAGTCCTTTTAGAGTCTAATAAAAATAGTATTATTTTAAAAAGGAATATTTAAAAAACCTTTCCTTCACACGACATGAGCAGCAGCTCCCATGAAGATGGGTATACTGGAAATTTCTCATCAAAATCAGGGAGAACTTTTCTATGGCATCTAATTGACCAAATTAATTTCTCCAAAATTAATTTTCTCCAAAATTTTTTTTAGAAAAGGAAAGTTTTTCCTTTTCTATAAAACGTACTAAAAGTATTAGCTATTCCTCAAAGACATCTCAAAAGAAGCTATCAGATATATTCTCTAACACCTCTAAATTTTTAAGACCACATCAATCATATAAAAAATAGTCCTTTTCTCTTTAGCAGATTATTTTGAATTCTAGAAAAGGAATATAAAGTGAAAAATACTTTCCTTTGTTCATAAAGATTAGGGATTAAGGTCAACATTGATAAAAACACATCTTGCTTATGACAACAGTTAAGGTATATTTTGGTTTTAAAGCACTAAAGAACATTTTACTTAAAAATAGGGCAATTTTTTACCTTAAAAGTCTATGGTTGAGGACACAAGGACTATTATTCAGAAACCAATTCCAGTGTGTATGTTTTTTCCACACCACCAAGCATTCTGTGACACCAGCTGTGTGTCCTACAATTCAACTCACTTCTGACACTATGTACCCGGAGATAGTATAAGGGCTCAATCCCACAAGACTGTCCCCTCCCTCACCTCAGACACCAATCACAAGTCCAGGTTGTCACCTGGGCTTCGGACCTGCCAGCTATAGATTGGTTTGAAGGACCTCCTCCTTGGGTTTGATTAATTTGTTAGAGCAGCTCACAGAGCTCAGAGAAACATTTTACTTACTAAATTACTGGTTTATTATAAAAGGATACAACTCAAGAACAGCGAGATGGAAGCCATGCACAGGGCAAGGTATGCAGAAGAAGCACAGAGCTTCCATGCTCTCTAAGCACACAACTCTTCCAGCACCTTCAAGCGTTCACCAACCCGGAATCTCTCCAAACCCTGTCCTTTGGGTCTTTATGGAGGCTTCATTACCTGGGCATGCATGATTGAATCATTGGCCATTGGTGATGGATTCAACCTCCAGCCCCTTTCCCCTCCCACAGAGACCAGAGGGGTGGGACTGAAATTCCCAACTCTCCAATCTCATGGTTGGTTTCCCTGGCAACCAGCCTCTATCCTTTGATGCTTTCCAAAAGTCACCTCGTTAACATAAACTCAGGTGTGGTCAAAAGAGATTTGTTATAAATATCAAGATATTTATTATTCTTATCACTTAGGAAAATCATAAGATAGACCTAACGGGAGTTCTCAAGTTTGCTGATTGCTCTTAATAAGACTTGGACCCTTGGATATTCCATAGAATTTCAGTAGATATAAGTGGAATGCAGTCACCTTTGTTCCTGACTGATTCAGAGTCCAAACCATCTAGAGTTTTTAGAAATGTCCAGATTTTAAATATTCGTATTTGTTGTGCCCACATTTGTCTCAGCAGTTCTGGTTTTAGGACAAAAGCCATGATCTCTTTATCCATTGGCCTGAATGGCTTCTGATTCACCTATTCAGAAAATTTAAAATAAGTTAGATACTTGAGAAGCTGTTGCAGTTTCGACTTCAACAGGTTATGAATGGGCCAGCCCTGTGGTGCAGCAGTTAAGTTCACATGTTCCGCTTCGGTGGCCCGGGGTTCGAGGGTTCAGATCCTGGGGGCGGGCATGGCACCACTTGGAAAACCATGCTGTGGTAGGCTTCCCACATATAAAGTAGAGGAAGATGGGCATGGATGTTAGCTCAGGGCCAGTCTTCCTCTGCAAAAAAGAGGAGGATTGGCAGCAGATGTTAGCTCAGGGCTAATCTTTCTCAAAAAAAAAAAGAAGGTTATGAAAAATTTTTTTAAATGGTGGATGAAAATGTTTATGTCAAGGAATCAAGAAGAAGCTTTTCTTCCAACTTTCCTTCTTGTCTGATAATTCAGTTTTCTTATCCCTGTCTGCATCTGCTTTCAGTGTGGAAGTAAAAGGTGAACACAGGTGCGAAACACCACCTACCACTTTCCTTGGATGATTTGTTTTTCTTTGAATTCATTTGTTCTGTGAGATGCTCAGTGAAAGCCCACATCCAGCTCAGACGTCTTTCTTTCAGAGTTTCCTTAGCAACCTGCTTGCTGCCTAATGCTCCTGTGAAGCACAAGTTTTGAAGTCAACATAATCACTGCATTCAAGATCCTGCTCAGTAAATTACACGGATCTTTTTATGAGTCATACTGGGAGATGTTGGTTCTGGAAATTACAGACACATTATTAACTTTTACACTTAGGAATATATAAAGTTCTAAAAATAGCTATAAAATTGGTTTGAGAATATATAGAAGAGAGAAGGGTACTGTTATGGACTAAATGTTTGTGTCCCTTCAAAATTCATTTGTTGAAATTCTAACTCCAATGTGATGGTATTAGGAGGTGGTGCCTTTGGGAGTTAATTAGGTCATGAGGGGGGAGCCCTGATGAATGGGATTAGTGCCCTTATAAAAGTGACCCCAGAGAGCTTTCTCACTCCTTATACCATGTGAGGACACAGGGAGAAGATGGCCATCTGCAACTTAGAAAAAGGGCTCTCACCGGAACCCAGCCAAGCTGCCACCCTAATCTTGGACTACCAGTCACCAGAACTGTGGGATATAAATTTCTGTTGTTTGTAAGCCGCCCTGTCTATGGCACTTTGTTATAGCAGCCCAAACAGACTAAGAGAGGTACTATGCAATCTATTCAATAACAAATGAACATGGCTTCAAAAAGAATCAGTTTGATTAAGTGAATTTGAACTCTTTTCATGAAAGAAGGATAGCTAATTGAAAGGGATGTGCGAGAGATGAAGCATTCTGAGCTAGGACTGCCTACTGCAGAAGGCAGATCTATAGTCCTTGCTCATGTAAAAACCTTGGGAATTACTGATCTGTGTCTCTGTCTCCTTTTTATAGTACTCAGAACACTTAGAAACTCAAGATGTTGCTTGACACTTGAAGAGAGAGAAGGTGACTTGGGGTTAGGGTTAGGGAATAGGGTTTTTACTCTGTTCTGATGTCATTTCTGTAGTTCACCTGCTCTGAGTATCAGCAGAGTGTTGCTGGAGAAAATCACACATGAGCCAGACTGGCTTCTCGATGAAGTCATTGTTTCCAGTCTCATCTGGCTCCTCCATGCTCTCCTTCCTCAACCTCTGACCCTACAACCAACAGATGAATTCACTTCTTACTTCATAGATAAAGTAGCCATCAGAAGAAACTCCCTTCTTGCCCAAACACGTTCAAACTCACCTGCACACGTCTCTGCCTATTGTTTTCTCCTGTTACAATAGAAAAGATGTTCATGGTCTGCTATTCTCATCATCTGTCCTTTGGATCCCATATCCCTCCTTGCCTTCTCAGGAAACTTTTTCTATTGGTTTTTCTCTTCCTCTCCTTTTCCTTTAACTCCTTTAACTTCCCTCCCTCTGACACCCATCCCCAACATACAGTAAACTTTACTTTTAGTCTAAATACACAACACACTTTCCTGTCTGCAGGCCTTTTCTCGTGATTTTGCCTCTGGTTGAGTCATTCTTCCCTCTCATTCCTCCTCCTTCTTTAGTTTAACCTTTCTTACCATCCCATCATGAAGGCCCCACCCTCGTGACCTCATCTAAACCTAATTACCTCCCGAAGGTCCCGTCTCCAAATACCATTACACTGGGGGTTAGGGCTTCAATATATGAATTTGGGAGGGGGCACATTTCAGTCCATAGCAGTGAGCTTCTGAAATCTGTAGGTTCAGCCATCGTTTTTTCAAAGTTTATTTCTGTCCCCCTGACTCTCCCCTCTTTTCTTTGAGATTCCAATTACAAACATTGGTTAGAATATTTGCTATGTTCCCATAGTCCACTGGTGTTCTGTTTAATTTCTCTTTGTGTTTAATTTTGTATAATTTCTTCTGCTATGTCTCCAAGTTTACTAGTACTTCCTTCTGCAGTGCCTGATCTGCTTTTAATTCCATCCAGTGTATTTTTCATTTCAGATATTGTGCTTTTCGTCTCTAGGTATTTGATTTGGGTCTTTTTAATAGCTTTCCTTTCTCTCCTCCTTTTCTTATGCTTTCCTCTACCTTTCTTGAACATAAGAAGTTTATTTATGACAGGTGTTTTAATATCCTTTTCTATTAATTCTAGCATCTTATTTCTGGGTATGTTGATTTTTTTTACTGCTCTCCGATATTTTTTTATGATATAAAGACTTTCCCTTTTTGGATCTTGTTATATGAGCTCAAATAATAGCTTATAATTATATTAAACTAAGCACTTTATTGTTAGAAATACATGTTATGGTTTTAACCGTATTATAAATGGAATGTATTTGTTGGTGGTTTGGAGTATATAGTCTTTATCATATTTAAGCCATTTATTTCATGCCGTCTTAGAGTTCTTATTGTAATTGCTGCATTTTATCGTGTCGTTTCAGAATCTATTGAAATGGTCAAAATGTTTTCTTCTTTAAGTTTTTAATTAGTGAATTATGTTAATTGTGATGTTTTAATGTTTAATTAACCTCCATTCCTAAAATGAATCCTACCTATCATTTTGATATACTGTAAATGGATTGAATTCTGTTATTAAAGTCAGATACTGTTAGAGTGATTAAAAAAAAAAAACCCAGAAATATGTTGTTTTCAAGAATTACTCTTAAAGCCTATAAAAAATACTGAATGGTGCAAACTATTAGGGATGTTTAAATAAAGATATAAGTAATTATAGTGGGGATTTTAATATAGCTCTTTCAGAATTTGATAAACTGAGAAGACAAAAATTAATTAAGAATGTAATGGAATGAAATAATTCAGCAAAACGTCAATTTATGTTTATATCATGTTATATTCTTTAACTTGAGAATGTACTTTTTTCTCCTGCATGATCATGGCACATGTATAAAAAGTCATCATACAGCTGGCCACAAATAAATACTTAAAATGTATTTTTAAAAAGTAAAGATAACCAATCATAGTTTTTTGAAAGTCAGAAATAAATATTAAATACATGACCCAAACTCATGATTTGGAAATTAAGAAACATACTCCTAAACTGTTGAATCAAAGAAGAAATCAAAATTGAAATTACAAACTGTTATGGAAGTAGTGTTGTAAAGAGTGTTAAAATCAATGAGATGCATAAAAAACTGCATATAGGAAGATGTATAGCCTTAAATACCGTCATAATTAGAGAGAAGTGATGGGTTATAAAGGAACTTAGTACCTACCTTAGAAAACTAGAAAAACAGCACCAAGGAAAAAATAAAGAGAATAAAATAAAACAAAGAAAAAATTATAAAGGCTAAAAACTCCAAAAGCTGGTAAAATAGAATTATATAGGCCAATAAAATAGAAAACCTCTTTAGAGACCTGGTTCAGAAAAGGACTCAGAGCAAACATATAAAATATTAGAAACAAGAAAGGTGACATAACAGTGATGTTGAAGAGATAAAATATGGTATTTTTGCATACAATTACATGGCAACAAATCAAAAACCTATGAAGAAATGAAAGTTTACCAAGCAAAATAAACACTACCAAGATTTTCACAAGGAAAAAGAAAATATAAACAGGAGTTGAAAATTAGGTTAATTTCTAACATTTAAAGAGGCATCAGGATCGGGTAGATCATTTTATTACTGACTTCTAGCTAACTTTTAAAAACAGATAATTTCAATGTTATTTAAACTATTCCAGACCATAGATTTTTCTAGATGTCTCCTCATTTATGTTAAGAATCCAGTTTAATCTTAATAACAAAACTTGTTAAAGCAAGCACAAAAAGAAACACTTCTCATCCATTGCTCTTATGAATATAGATGAAAATTCTAAAAAATAAAATAATTTCGAGTAGAATCCATTAAGTTGGCACCATATTTTACAAAAGAAAACATGACTTGAACACACACAAATGTGTGAGGATAAAATGTAAGAGCTGAGAGAAACCTTCCCAGGAGATGCATATTTTTCATTTGCTGATAGATAGCGTTTCCCTCCTCTTTTTCTTTTTCACTCCTGCCTCCTCCCTGAGACTCCTACCATCCACATGTCAACCTGAGCTGGGCTGCAGCTGCAGAGCAGTTTTCTACTTTTGCTGCAGCCAAACCTAAGAAGCTGGAATATACACAGTCTCCTAGGGTTTAGCAGTTGTTAAAGTGAGAAAATCCCTTTCTGGCAACTGTTGAGGGAATGCATGAGTGTCAGGGAGTGAGATGCTGGAGGCAAAGAGCCAATCTTTAGAGACCCAGATGTGTGACTTGCAAGACAGGCCCACAGATCATTCTGGGCAGCAGCTGCAGTGGGTGTCCAAGAACTCAGCATACTTCCTAAGACCCTGGGTCCTCAACTGTGCATCTTTCTCTCCTCCAAAGCTGATTCTGCAGTCAGAGCTGTTCCTGCCGCCTCCACAGCTGCTGTGTTTCTAATGGAAGGAATATGTAGCCTTGCCCAGCCCATCCATGAGTCTTTTGCCTTTGCATCCAAACAGGGACTAGGTATTCTCTTCTTTTCCTCCATTGAGCCCCTTATTTCTGCCTCATCTCTTCTGTCTTTCCAACTTTACCTTTTTGGTTAGACCTTCTCCACACACTGTTTTCAACTCAATTTAGGCTGGAAAACAGTCCAGCACTTTGGCAGTATTTGCAGCTCGCTTTGAAAGCCATGGTCACCCAAGATGTGCAGTAGCTTCATAATATTGGCAGCAATAGGATTGGACTAATGGCAGGAGCTACAGCAGACGCTGAGGTGGCAATTCTAATGGTGGCAGTTTGGGTAATGGTGGCAGCAGTTTCCATGGTGATATTGTTGGCTTCAAGAGAAGCAGGGGATGAAAAATGGTCATGGACAAGGACTTTTCCATGATCAGTTGCTACCCTTAACCACTTTTCACGGGCATTGTATTTGCCTCTCTAGCATCCACTTCACTCCCTCCCCATTGGCTTGGGTGAGATTGAACTCGCCCTCAGTCTAGGTCTAGGCATAGGACCTGGTTTGACCCAAGCCAATCATTGCAGTTTCTTGCTACAACAGCTAGTTCCAGGAAAAGCAAAAACTCAGCCCTAAGCCAATCAGTGCACAGAATTCCTTTAGCCACAGTGACTGTTGAAGAGTTGGACATATACCATTAAAATGGTCCAGTAAGAGACAAAGTTCAGAACTTCTATTAGATGTTGTTTCAGTAATCCATTGCGCAAGAAAAAAACACTCCAAAACTTAGTGTCTTAAAACACCAATTATTTATTATTTCTCTTATTTTTGTGAGTCAACCACATGAGTGTTTCTTCTTCTGGTCTTGCCTGAGGTCATTCATGTGGCTGCAGTCATATGCCAGCTCACTTGGGACTAGAAGTTCCCAGATGGTATCTCTCTCATATCTGACAATTGATTGTGACTGTTGGTTTGACTAGCATGGTGGTCTCAGGTTTTCAAGAGGGCAAGAGTGGAAATTACAAGTGCTTTTAAGGCTTAATCTCTGGAATTTGTACATCATCACTTCCATCATATGTTGTTGGCAAGGGCAACTCTCAAGACCAGATAAAATTTAAGGTGGTGGAAAAAATAGACTCGATCTCTTAATGGGAGCAGCAAAATTGTCAACTTGCTAAGTGATGTGGACAAAAGGGGTCATAATTCATTAAGGGACATTATCTACCCACAATGATTGAATGAAGCTGGTTATGCTGTGAAAGTATCATTCGTTGCATAAGACATTCATTCTCCAGTATTATCTTTAAAAAATTATCGTGTATCTAGTTTTCATAATTTTACTTTTGGAATTGGCTTTCAGTGCAATCACATCTCTGTGTGTGTACAGTTATTAAAATGTATGTGCACATGTCATTAATCAAGATGTGAAGACAGTACTGGTTCCTTCTTTTTGGATATCATAAACCCTTTCATTTAAATGTTCCACTGGCAGCTGTGTTATATTGAATTTGAAACTTCTAGTTAAAGATGATTCAGAATAGTGAGCTGACGACGTGTGTCTTTCTGTGATCTCTTTAAATTCTTCCTCTGCACCACCACCACCACCATTAGATAATACTAAAAGAAGACAATAATTGCCATGAAGAGAATGAGAGAGAAGCATGAGCAGGAGAGAGGCTTCAACAAATTTCTGAAAGATAAAAAGGGGATGGAAACTTTTCGACAAGGAAAAGAGAGTGAGGTAGTGGTAGGGCCGAGGAACAGAAGGCTGAAGCAGAGCAGAGCTGATAGATGTAAAGGCAACAAGAGTAAGCAGAGTGGCTTAATTGGGACACCAATCTGCAGAGCAGCCTAATGCTTTCTTCCTGACACGCCCACTTCTTTGTTTTCCTTCTCTGTGTTTCCTACTGCTTAATATAGGAACCAAGCATCAATCTCAGGCTAAAAATACCTAAGGATTCTTCTCTAATAAGATGTACATTTCTGCATAGGCAGAACGAGAACTTTTGGGGCCAGCACTCCAGAGTAAAGTTCTTCCATTTTGGCAGGTGGAACCTCCACACCTAAAGCCCTGCTACCTGCCTGTTCCCACCGAAGGCTTCATTTCATGTAGACAAGCCCTGGGCACATACATAAAGGTCCCAACAGTGTTCCTATTAGCGAGAGAGACCAAGCAGGAAAAGAGACCCACCTACAACAATAGAGGACACACACCCCTGTTACAGAGAGAAATGATCCCATTTCTTAAGTAGAATGGATATCCAAAGACTGTCAACATCATGAAAGGACTGGATAAAGGCAAGACGAGAGAAAGAAAGGACAAGATTTTAAAAATTGTCTCTAGAACAAACATAGAAACTTCAGGGAAAGATTTGAAAAGGTGGCGCCCCCAGAGTACAAGAACAGAATGCTATGAGGAAGGAATAATCAGTGAACAACTTAGAACATTTGTTACATGCATAATCATATGGCAAAAGAAAAATTTAAGGAAGGGTTGGAATACAAAGTGAGTAAGTGTCTTATAACACAGAGGAAAAGAACAACAAAGCGATTGAACCAAACAAAGAGACAACAGCAACAACAAAAACAAAACCAAGAGATTGAACACTTGAGATAGATAAGATACATAGGCTATTACAGAGACTAATTCTAAGAGAACCAACTCAACTAATAGGAGTTCTAGAAAAGTGGGCACATAATAACAGAGGGGAAGAAATTTTAAAGAAATAATACAAAAAACTTTCGCAGAGGTCAGAAAAGACTACTTTTCCATTTGAGTCTGTCCAGTTCCTAACAAATAATGGAAAGAAGACCCACATGTGAACCTAGTCCTGACAACTTTTTGTCAGAACACAAAAGAAAGAGAAGCTCCTAAAAACTTCCAGATAGATAAAATGAGATAGTCAAATGAGCGCTGGATTTCTAATCACCAACAGAAACGGCAGAAGAAAAATGAGCAATGTACTCAAAATTCTAATGGGTAATAATTCCAAACCTAGCATTCTTACACAGTCAAATTATCAATAAAGCATAATGGCAAAATAATTACAGTTGAGGCACACTAGACTCAAAAAATTTGCATCTCTTGAACCCTTTCTAAGGAAGTTATTTGAGATGTAATCCAGCAAAATGAGTGTAGATATCAAGTGTCAGCTGAATTGTGTCCCCAAAGATGCTGTCGTTCTAGCCCCCAGGACCTATCAATGTGACTTTATGTGGAAATAAGGTCTTCACAGATGATCAAGTTGAGATGAGGTCATTAAGGTGGGCCGTAATCCAACATGACTGTATCCTTCTAAAAAGGGGAAATTTGGACACAGAGACAGACACACATAGAGGGAAGATGATGTGAAGAACATCACCTGCAAGCTAAAGAACATGTGAGGATACCAGAAGACAGGAGAAAGGCATTAAAGATTCTCCTTCTCAGACTTCAGAAGCAACGAACCTTGCTGACACCTTGATCTTGGTCTTCTAGCCTCTAGAGCTGTAAGATGTGCCAGTATATATCAAAGTACTTTGTGGTATGTATCAAAGTACTTTGTTACAGCAGCCCTAGAAATTAATATATCATGAGAAAAGATATGGTGGAATTCGTCCAGAGGCCTTGAAAAGATAATCCCAGGATGACAGTTATCTATCAGGTCCTTAAGCAATCAGTCCAGTTGGGAATGAAATCAGAGGGCTCAAAGAAGAATGAAAAACAAAACAAAACAAAACAACAGATAGCACCTAAGGGGCTGGATAATGTTAGTGACTCTGTGAAGAAGGGGCATATTTCATTTTTTCACAAACAAAATATCATCTCCACCAAAAATGGAAAACAAAAACAAAGAAAACTAACAAACTGTGTAATAAAGTCATCGTTCAAATATGAAGGAAACCAAGAGATGTCACGCATGCCTTTTAGCAACTGACCATGTGTTAGGAAACAGAAAACCATATAACTCAGAAGTGGTCCCATGAGTGTCGTGAGGGTTATGACTTTGGACCCAGAGAGAAAGAAATGCAATTTTATTGCAATATTTATTTATGCAGTGAGCATTATTAAAGTAGTCATATAATATATACTCTGTTTATTCATTTTAAGCTTTTAGAAAGAAACATGGGCGACTTAAATGTGGTTACAGAACACAAGATAAATATTATCAACCCTGATAATAAAGCACTAAAGATATTGCTCAAAAGGTAGAAGGGAGAAAGTGGTGAGATGGAGAAAGAAGGGCAGAATTCTTAGTCTCATCTAGTAGCTAGTCAAGAGAGATTGCCTAAATTTTCTGAAAGAGGAAAGTGATCTAAGTGCATTATTTATTTGTACAAAGTTTACCAATATAAGAATTAAAATTATAACTATCAAAAAATGGGTACAACCTTTCTCAATGTGACAAAAACACCTGTGAAAAACATACAGCTAACACCATACTTAATGGTAAACAACTAGATGCTTTTCCACTAAGATCAGGAACAAAGTAAGGATATTTGCTATCACCACTCTTATTCTCCATAGTATTTGAAGTCGTAGCTAATGCCGTAAGACAAGAAAAAGAAATAAAATATATATAGATTGGTAAGGAAGAAATAAAACTGTCTTTGTTCACAAATGACATGATTGTCTATGTAGAAATTCCAAACAATAACAACAAAAGCTCCTGGAACTACTAAGTAATTTTAGCGAGCTGGCAGGATTCTAGGTTAACATATAGACGTCAATTGCTTTCTTATATACCAGCAATGAACAATTGGAATTTGAAATAAAAACACCAGACGATTAACATTAGTACCAAAAAATTACCTATACTTAGATGTAAATCTAACAAAATATGTGTAATATCTATTTGAGGAATATTTAAGTACACTGATGAAAGAAATCAATGAATCTAAATAAATGGAGAGATATTCCATGTTCATGAGTAGAAACACTCAATATTGTCAAGATGTCAGTTCTTCCCAATTTGATCTATAGATTCAACATAATTCCAATTAAAATTCCAGCAACTTAATTTGTAGATATTGAAAAAGTGATTCTAAAGTTGATATGGAGAGATAAAAGACACAGAATAGCCAACTCAATATTGAAAGAGAAGAAGGAAGTCAGAGGAGTGATAATACCTGACTTCAAGACTCAGTACATATAAATCTAGAGTAATCAATGCAATGTGCTACTGCCAAAAGAATAGATCAAGGTTACAGACTAGAGAGCCCAGAAATAGATCTACACAAATATAATCAGCTGATCTTTGAAAAAGGAGCAAAGGTAATTAAATGGAGAAAGGATAATTTTTTTCAATAAATTGTGCTGGAACAATTGGATACCTACATGCAAAAAAAAAAAAAAAAAGAAAATCTAGACACAAAACTTACACTTTCACAAAAGCTAATAGATCACAGACCTAAATGAAAAATGCAAAACTATAAACCTGTTAGAAGATAACATAGGGGAAAATCTAGGTGACTTTGGTGATGATAAATCCAAATGTTTTCAGATACAACATCAAAAATGTGACCTATGAAAGAAAAAATTAATTGAACTTCATTAAAATTAAAACCTTCTGCTCTTCAAAAAGATAATTTTAAGAGAATGAAAGATAAGCCACAGATTGGGAGCAAATATTTGCAAAAGATACGTCTGATAAAGGACTGTTATACAAAATATACAAAGAACTCTTAAAACTCAATAATAAGAAAACAAAAAAACCTAATTAAAAAATGGGCCAAAGATCTTAACAGACACATCATTTAAGAAGATATACAGATAGAATATAAGCATATAAAACATTGCTCCACATCATATGTCATTAGGAAATTGTAAAAGTAAAATGACAAGATACCACTACACATCTATGAGAATGGCAGAATCCCAAACTCTGAAAACGCTGAAGGCTGGGGAGGATGTGGAGCAACAGGAACTCTCATTCGTTGGTGGTAGGAATGCAAAATGATACAGCCACTTTGGAAGAAAGTTTGGCAGTTTTTACAAAGCTAAATCTTCTCTTGCCATACGATCCAGTGATCATGCTACTTGTTATTACCCAAATGAGTTGAAACTTTATGTCTGCACAAAACCTGCACACATCGGGGCCAGCAATTAAGTTCATACACTCTGCTTTGGCGGCCCGGGTTTTGCAGGTTTGGATCCTGGGTGCAGACCTACACACCACTCATCAAGCCATGCTGTGGCGACATCCCATATACCAAATAGAGGAAGATTGGCGCAGACATTAGGTCAGGGACAATCTTCTTCGAGCAAAAAAAAAAAAGAAAGAAAGACTGGAAGCAGGTGTTAGCTCAGGGCCAATCTTCCTCACCAATAAGTAAATAAATAAATAACAACAAATGTTTATAGCAGCTTTATTCATAATTGCAAAACTTGGAAGCATCCAAGATGTGCTTTAACAGGTAAATGGATAAATAAACTAGTACGTCCAGACAATGGAACTTTATACAGTGATAAAAAGAAATGAATTATCAAGCTATGAAAAGACATGGAGGAAACTTGCATGCACAGTGCTAAGTGAGAGCCAATCTGAAAAAGTTACGTACTGTGTGATCCCAATTATGTGACATTTCGCAAAAGGCAAAACTACGGAGACAGTAAAAAGATCAGTGATTGCCAGGGGCTTGTGGGGAAGGAGGGAGAGCGAGGGGTAAAGGGATGGAGCACAGAGGGTTTGCAGTGCAGTGAATCTCTTCTATATGATACTGTAATGGTGGATGTATGTCATACACTTGTTAAAACCCACAGAACATGCAACACAAGAAGTGGGGCTAATGTAAACCATGGATTTTTCTTCATAATAATGTATACATATTGGCTGATTAGCTGTAACAAATGTACCACACTCATGTAAAATGTTAACAAGAGGGGATGCTGTGGCGGGTGGGAGGGTAGAACGTAAGAGAGTACATGGGAACTCTCTGTACATTCTGCTCAATTTTTCTATACACTTAAAACTGCTCAGAAAAATAAAGTCTAATCATTTTTAAAAATAGGTACAAGAGGGCTATTTTGCAATGTTCTGTTTTATATTTATGTGATTCCAGAAGTATTCCAGCAAAAAAGAAGTTCTTCTCTGCTACTAAGGGTGACCTAATCCATTATATTTCTGTTTTCAGTTAACTTTTTTTTGTGCGTTGGTAATTGTGATTTCTTTCTTGAATTGATTATCGTATATCTCTTTCACTCTTTTCCATGATTGGTTTGAGAATAGTGTAGATGGATTTGCTTGTGTGATTGGCACACTTCCGGTGAGATGAACAATACATCTTCTTTGAGAAGACAGTAAAATAAATACAATATTTGTGGTTTCTTTTTGTCTCCTAAACAGATTGACAATCCATAGAGAAGGTCCTTTATACACAGAACATTTTTCTCTGAGGCTATAAAAGGGTATCTCCATTGGCTTCTCCTGTTGAACAAGTTAGAGGAGAAATAAAAAGCCAAGGCAGACGTGTCTTTGTTTAGAGATACAGCGTTTAAGTTCTGGGAGGTCAACAGAGTTTCAGTGCATTTTATTCTCCTGTTCGTTCGTTCATATATTCAACCAGCAAATATTCATTTAACTACAATTGTATGCCAAATTCTAGAGAGGTTCTGGGGCTACATTGGTGATATGATTTTTTCCTTCAAGACACAGTGTCTGGCAGAAAATTCCATCAATTGATCTGGTAATTATGATAAAGTGTAATCAGTGATATGATGGGGAAAAGGTCTGCACTATGAGGCTTGGCATTGCAAGAATTCTGAAAGTACTCTAGCAAGGCTGGGGTGCATGTTGCAAAGTGGGAAGAGGCAGTGAATGAAGCTAGAGAAGCTGGGTCATAAATGACATTTGCTTTATTGTGAAGCGTTTGAAGCAGGATCAGACCCCTCTTGTATTCCAGGGAAAACCCTCTTGACCTCTTCTCTTATTCTTGGTGACCATGGAAGCAGTGCCTCAAATGTTCAGACCAACCTCATAGAGGGACAGTCTAAGGATGGCTCATCCTTCTCACTTCTGACTCAAATCTTATCTGGGAAGACCTCTAGGCACTCATGCCTGGGCAACATGGAAATACTGGGACCAATCAATGTCCTACGGGAAATCCTTCTATTCCCAATGGAATAGGAGATGGTGAATAAATGCTTCCTTCTCTCTCTCCCCAGGTAGACAGTTCTGAGATGTGCTTCACAAGGCTCCTCAGAAGGTAGGATAGAGCATCCCGTTTCCCTTAGGGATGTCCAACTCTATCATGCATTCTTGTATTGGCTTTCCCTCTTTCTCTGTTCCACTCTTCCTTTCCCTCACTCCTACTCCTTAGGATCACATTATCATATATACTACCTTCACATTAGCTTTTGTCTCACACTCTGCCCTTTGAGGAAATGGGCTAAGACAAGCAGGGAAGGACATAAACATATATATGATAATATAATATATATCTGAATGATAACCCTGGGGAGCATATTAGAGGGCATTAATATAGGAGGCAAGACAACCAGGTAGAAATGTTTATAGGGAGGAGAGATGTAGGCTGTAGCTTGAGGTTTCTGAGCTTGGAGAGAATTTTTAAAGAAAGTGATAGGAAAGGAAGGCTAGCAGGCACATGGTACACTGCAAGGATGACATTCTTCTGAGACTAACTGCAGACAAAAACTGACGTTATTTTACTAGGACGGTTGTAGGTAAGTTTCCATAATAGGAAAGTGATTATCCATCACAAGTTAAGATTATGGGAAAGTGATTATCCAATACAAGTTAAGATTATGGCTACGAGGATGATTTGGGGTTAATCAAGCTAGTGCAGAAATGACCACATCTTTAAGAACTTTAGAATCTTACTAAAGTAATTCTATCCAAATGCTTATTTAGTTTGCTATGTCATAAACATTGTATCTAAAATTAAAATATGACCCATGAAAACTGTATTTTGTCCTTTTAGGCAATACATAGTCTAAAATCCTTACATTGGTATGACAGAATTAATTACAAGCTCCACACATATTGTGCTTGCTATGGCCAAATTGCCATCAAAATTAAGTGGAAGTAACTGAGGGATTAAGGATGAAGTATAAACTAAAATTAATAAATATTTTTAGAGTTACTTCTTGTCCAAGACTTTTAACTGTGCATTAATATAGCTGCAAATGCATTTATAATATTGCTCACACTAGTGTAATCTAGAGTTGTGTATCATAGGCCAGTGTAGAAAAGGAAATGCCAGCATCAATTTTAATCGTAAAGAAAGAACAGTCTGATGCTTAGAATTGTCTATTTAACAAGATGGCCAGGCAATCAAGCACTCTTTCCATTTTTTTTTCAGTGCTGTTATCTACTAATGAACTTCAGCATCAAATTTGGTTTGTTACTTTATCTGGGCAAATACTAGTATTGAAACGGCAGGGAGGCTAAAATGACCTCCGTCTGAAATGTGATGAGGGGAGCTCTCTTCTTACAAGAAGACAGCCTTGGATTTTTCTGTCTTTTAGTCCCGGAGTCATCCTTCTTTGGGCCTGACCAAAGGCAACCTACTGTGCACCGTGCTTTGGCTCTCTGAGCTGTCTGATAATAGATTCTCACCACACCAAGGTCATGCAGATGAAATAAACTTAATGGCCGAGCTAGTTTACTACCGGCCTCTTCTCTATCTTCTTTTCTCCCACGTCCTTTTTATTGGATGCTTCAACCTCATTAGTATTTCAGGAAAAAACTGGATCCTGTCCATCATTTTGGTTGTTGCTTTCCTTTTCCTGGCAGACAGAGCCTAAAATTTCAATGGAGGAAGTGGGAAGGGATACAACACATTCAGAGTTTATGAAAGACCTTATTTACCATCAAAGTGAAGGTTTCCAGATACTCTAGCCCTGTTTTCTTATGCTCTTATGTCTTTGATGAGGAATTAAGAACTCCAGCCAGGGCTACAGAAGACACTGAGAGGTGCCTGGCAGAAGGCACTACATGGTGTCCTGAAGCTGTTCATTAATTATAAATGACGTTGAGGAGCAGAAGAGTGAGCAGAAACTATTAATGTCATAAAACTTTCTACATGGGCGCTTCTGAGAGAAATCTGGATCCGTAGACTTAAATGGATATTTTCCTGCTCGCTCCCATTGCATTTTTTTTTTTCTTTTTTGCAAAGCATTCATTGAAGCTTGCCTTTTAATAGAATTACTTATACTTGTGACATTCTCTTCCACTCAATTGTAAGTCTTTAGAATGGTGGCTGTCAAGGGTTTGTGTGCCTATGAATAATCTGAAGACCATGTCAAAAGAGTTTAGGACTTACATCTCTGAGGTTCTCATTCAATAAATTTGGGATGGGGACCAGGAATGCTCATTTTTACAAGACCTCAGGTGATTGTAACGTAATGGTTTGTGACCCACTTTGGGAAATATTTGCCTAGAGATCAGGGTCTCTGTGGTCCTCAGGTCCTCGCACTATACAATATACATAGAGGTCCTCCGTAAATGTTTGTGGAACTGAGGCAAGTGCTTTGGGTGGGTAAAACCCCACTGGTGATTCAAGCTCAGTGTATTGCTCTTAGAATTGAGACTGAGGATCTAGCAGGTTGTGTACAGGCTAATTTTTTTGATAGAAGGAAAATGCCTAAACAGTTCTCCAATTAGGGACAATTAGCAGGATAAATATTATTTTGTCTAGGAGAACACCTGATGAAAAGCATGATTTATTTACTTACTTTTTACATTAGAGAAGGTTGCCGACCTAGGGAGGAGGAAATGCATTCATTCCTTGCTACCTGTAGTGCATTGTGAAGGGTTCAGTGGTGTTTGATTTTCCCATTCATTACTGGATGTGTGTTTCCCACGTCTTCCGTTGGTTCTTTTGTTTATTGTTTACTAAGTGCCGTGAGGTCTGCTCTTTAATGCACCTTGTCCTTTGTTCTTCTGCCACAGGGTGTGAAGCCATCTACTTATTTGTCCTTTGCTTGTGGCTACCTCTAGACAGCCTTGCGCAAAAGGAAGAGGAAATTGCATCTTGTCCATCAGCTCCTCACACATCATTCAAATGCGTGTAATATAAGAAGAAAAGTACAGTCCCTCTTTGTTTCATTACAGAGGGATATAGTCGTTCATCTCAAACCATGCTCTCAAAAGACATCGTCTGGAAAACTGATAATTATTTTAATGTAGATAATGTGGAAAGTATCTTTATTTTTGTTTTGCTAATGCTTTCAACTATTAGAACAAATTAACGTGCCGATTCTATTAAAACCTTCAGTTTATTTAAATGTCAGGGTGGATTGTTTAAAGTTGTTCTAAGCGGAAGAAAACGGCTCTTGAGAAATATATGTGGATAATATCAAGACAAAAATATAGATGGATTGTTTTGCTTGCTTGGTAAATTCATTAGACATATTAAGTACTCATTAGATTCTGGCTGTTTCCAAGCGAGGAAAGGCAATAAATACAAACATTAAAACCAGGACATGCTCTGTTTCCATTTTCAAATCCTAAGAATATATCTCTATCTCTATCTTGTATCTATCTGTCTTTTGATGAGCATTCCATAAGGCTTTGCCTTTTCAATTAGCGACACTGTCTTAAATCTTAGCAGCTCTTAGAAACAAACCTGGCACAAATATTCTCGCCTCCGGTTGAATTTACTACTATCTCGATGTTGAAAAAAAGTTCGAGACACGCAAAGGGTCTCCCTCCAAAAGAGCACAGCGCGGTGGTGATGCTATTGTATCTGGAGTTTACTCTATGGGCCAGGCTGTCACTTTCCCATAGTGTCTTCATTTATTATGCTAATTGACTTTCCAAGCGCAGGCAGGAGGGAATCTGCCCTGTGAAATATTCTCGGTTGGGGGGTTTTAAAAGCAAACCTGTTTTGTGCCCGAATAAAACCAAAAATCAATGTGTTTCTTTTCAAAGACGGGAGGGTCAATACCATGGTTGTTTTTGTTCCCATGCAGTTACGTAACCGTGGGGACTTGTTTCTTTGCTTTCAGGATTTGTACAAAACACATTAACGCTAAACAATAGGCGGGAGTTCCAGGAGCAAGCCTCGAGCTGCGTCTTGGAGTAGGTCCTCGTCGGTTTGGGAATCTCCAATTAGTTCCATCTCCAGTGCTGACTGTGTGTGTGTGTTTTTCGTTAGCTGGCACGCAACACACTTCCCCAGGGTTGTGTTTCCTTTTTCCTGAGATTTGGCGAAGGGTAAAGGGTCGGAGTCACATGGATACAAAGCATTTGATTAATGTCCAAGTCACCGCTGTGGCCGCCGGCGCCGCCTCCCCTCCAGGCCAGGCCGTGTGAGGCCGGAGCAGCGGGGCCGGGCGCGCAGGTCCCGGGCCGGAGCCCCATCTCCAGGGAGTTCGCCCTGCAGAGCCCCGCGCCTCCCGCGCCGGGGTCCCCGCGAGCGCCCCCTTCCCTGACCCCGCCCCAGCCTCTCCCCGGCATGTAAAGTCGCCAGTCCCTGCTCGGACTCCGCGGAGGCAGCAACTTTCCTCCGTGGCCGCGCGGGGCCGGGGCAGCACGCAGCACGGCAGCCACCCGCGCCCGCCGCCCACCATGAGCGACGAGAGCGCCAAGGACCTGGAGAAACAGCTCCGGCTGCGCGTGTGCGTGCTCAGCGAGCTCCAGAAGACCGAGCGCGACTATGTGGGCACGCTGGAGTTCCTGGTGTCGGTGAGTGGCCCCTCGGCGACGCAGGGGGCGGCGGGGCGCGATCCCAGAGAGGCCGCGGCAGGGGCGCGCCGCATTGTCTGCGCGGGGACCGGGTATCGGTCGGGGCATCGCCGGCCCCCGGAGCCGCGCGCGGACGCTGGGTTCGCGGGCGCGTTGGCCCCGGGGGGCCGGTGGGGGCGGTTATTTAATGCTCAGAGATGCACAGAGCGGCGGGTTTGAAAAGTTACCTCGAAGAGGAGAAGGTCTTGTCCTGGGCATCCGTGCTGCCCCATGTTTCCTTACTCTCCTTTCCCTCCCTCCCTGGCCTGCTTGATTGCATTGTGTAATTTTTTCCCTTTTACTTCTTCCCCTGGGATTTTGACTTTGGCTGGGTGATTAACGTCGGTCTGCTACATTCAGGTACATCTAGTTTAAAAAAAATCCTAGATTTTTCTGGAGCTTGAGTTCATTATTCAGATTACACGGCAGTGAAGCCCCTTTAGTTACGATAATCTTTGAAACATAGGATTCTGGTGGAGAGACAGAAGGAGCAGGGGGGTTATGATCTCTAGCAGCTGTTGGATATTAAAGCCACATGTGGCGCTCACCCTGTCCTAGTCCTCGGGTTTAAATCTGTCCCCCTTTCTCTCCCCCCGCCCCCCGCCCCCTCCAGCTTCTGGGTTCCCTGTTCACACTGAGCCCAGGAGAGCAATATAATAAAACTCGTGTCCAACAACTTCAAGATTTCGTAGAACTGGCAGGAACTTTGTTTCAAAGTTTCAAGTTGACTCCCTGGAAGCCTGCTTTGAAAACGTTTCATTCATTTTAGGGCCAGGAGGGGCAAAATTGAGTGCGAGAAACTTCTGAGACATCGTTGAATTTTTTCTATTCACTGCTGCAGACAAAGACGTTGAGGATTGGCTCCTCTCGCTCAGATGCCTGGGAGAGCATCATTCACAGACTGGGGAGCTTCAGCCTTTGCAATCACTCAAATCTTCTAACTTTCCTCTCCTTGCATCACCCTGTTCCACACCTCCCTGGTCCAAAGGGAAATGTTTCAAAGACTAAACTTCCTGCTCCCTTTTCTGAAAGATGTAAACTTTCTGTTTATGATCCTGATGGATAGAGAAAATTCACTTCTTGGCTATGGTAAGAAGGAAAGAACAGTGTCTTAAGGGATGTGAGATGCACAGGTTGGCTTCACAAATTAAAATCAATAAACTTGAGCCCTCCAGGGGCCATATTCTTTGGAAATGTATGCATATTTGAGAATATATAAGTGATTGGTGATAAATAGAATTGTTGTACACTTCCGTGCAGCAGTTTCAAAAAAGCATGTTTTTAAGGAGATTTGACTTTTAATAGCTTCAAATTTGGCTTTCATGAAACTTTGTTGGTGACAAAGTCCTTTGGCTTTTGAAGAATCTGAGTTACTTCTTAAATTGCATTAGTTGCTTCTTGCTGGAGGTATATGAAAAAAGTACTGTACAGAGTCCTAATTTAGAGAAATAGATGAACCTAACCTACCTTAAAAACCAATTTGTTGATCTTTATTTAAAATATCAGTTTTTCTGCTAGTCTATATACCTGATTATTAAAATTGAAAACTTATTGCTATATAGAGTTAGGTAAGAAATTATGGGAGGTATAAAATAAGTTGTATTTTCCTATTTGCAAGTAGATCATTTTATGACGTCATGCTTATCTTATTTAGAAGTTATGGACTCCTCTACTTTTTCTTTTCTTTGTCCATTATTTGTGTACATATGTGTTCACACACACACACAAATGTGCTAATTGGCTTGGATGTCATCCTAAACAAAAGTTTACCCTGACTTCTTTTTAGTCTTATAACTATTCGAAGCCTAAGATCTACTTATGATATATTATTAGATTTTCTTTTTTAGGTATTATTTATAGCAACATTTAATTCCCATGTATTCTATTTGGTTACCTTCAATTGATGTAGTCAATCTAGTTTTATTTTTAGCTTAAGCTAATATGTACCAAGAGCTTTAAAAACATTCAAACCCTTTGGCCTAATAATTCCTTTTCTAGGAGTCCATCCTTAGGGAACGATCAGAAATGCAGACAAACAATAAAAGTTATTTTTAAAAAATAGCTGTAGCAGTGGTAAATTTGTTGCAAAAATTTGATAGTGCATTCTTAAGTCAAATTTAAATTTTTGTGAGATTAGTCATTGTTTTAGATTTCTGTCATTGCTTCAACCCATTGACATGGATGAAGGGTAACTTTTATCTTTATTATGAAGAAATAGAAACATACTTTTAGTTTTACCAAGAACATATTTTTCCTTGTAGGCCCATAAATAAGCAAACAAAATGGTGTTATTTCTCTTGATTAAATGATCATATGACCTGAGGGGAAAAGCTGTCTTACTAGGCTCTTTTATACTTCTGATTCTCTTCTCATTCTCAACTCTTTGGCATTTTAAGGAGAGAGCACCTGCCCCCACACCCACCTTCCAGAGTCCATGAAGATTGTCTTTTTTCTCTGTACACAGTATCAATCTGTATGCACCTTCTCTCTGTGCACCCACTCTGTGCCATCCACATACACACCTCTTGATTAAACAAGACTCTGTCCTTTTGGCGTGCTGCTGTCGTTTAGAGTGGCTCTGTCTTCTCATGGGGTGCCACACTTTCTGAGACCTGTTCTTGTGCTCCTTTGAAGCCCTTGGCTACCTGCTGGAATTCTTTTGGGCTTTCAAGGCTTAGCTCTCTCTTGCAGGAAACCTTCCATGATCCCGTCCCCTCCCACCCCCCAGACTAGAGGGCCCACTGCACTGTACACTCTTCCCTGTGGTTACTCTTCCATGGCACCAGAGGAAGCTTATGCTTTATTTGTTTACCTTTGTCTCATCTACTAGAATGTAAGCTTCTTGAGGACAGGGCCACATTTGATTCATCTGTGTTTCCCCAGAATTTTGTGCAGTGCTTGTGTCATTGTAGGTACTCAATAAATGCTTACTCAATGAATGAATCAGCTAATTGACCCATCCCCTACCCTCCCACACCATTTTTAAGGACAGTTCTTCAGCCATCCTTAAAATTCTGAATTTTGTTTTTTCCCCATTTGGTCTATATAGTGGAAATTATTTAAATTTTGCTCAGGCACATGTGAATTTATGTAACACAAAGTTTTAAATTAAACATGTAGTATCTACATTTAAAACAGAAACATGATTTAAATCAGGCGTTGTGGTATGAAAGACTTTGTAACCCACCATTATTTCAATTCGTTGTAGTTTAAGTTTTCATTGATATCATGGATAGGTTACCTTATCTGGATTAATTATTTTTACATCATAGATGAAATGGTAGAGAGTGACCGAATTTACATGAATTTATGCTCTTATTTTGCTTAGGAAATGAAATCTTGTGCTTCATTAGAAATACTTTAAAACATTTCTTCTAAAGAAATGATTTAATAGACCTAATATGCAGTATTTAATGTCGCAAGTCTGGACAATAGGAGGTTGCAGCCAGTTTCCTGTTTGCAACCCAGGCCCAGGGCATGCCAAGATCACGATGGTTTCAGACCCATGTGTGTGGACACAAAAGGGGCAGACCAGTGCTGCTTTGTGGGTGTGCATCCTGTGCAGTTCACAGGGCCTCACACTCAGAACAATCTGGAACTTGGTTCAATGCTTTGCTATCACCGTCTTGAAATTCTAGCTAATTTTATCTTGGAACTTGTGTTTTACAAGTAAAGTCCAGTGGGACAGCGGACTGTGGGTAGAGCAGATACATGAAAGAAAGAACGAAGACTTATATTTCAGTACCTTTAATAACACTTTTCCCTGCTTTTTGAACCAATGGCCCCACATTTTTATTTTGCGCTTGGCCCGGAAAATTGTGTAGACATGTTTCACTGTGGCAAGTGGCATTGAGGCAAGATTACCATATACTTTTTTGTCTAGACTGGGACACTTCTGAGTGTGAAAGGGAGTGCGGTTAATAGTTCCACTGGGAAGCAGATGTAAACTGGGAGTGTTCCTGGCAAATCGGAATGTATGGTTATTCCATGTTGTGGGCACGTTAAGACAGACTTTGAGCTGTGTGTCTTGTTGTAAAGAAAAGGTTTTGAAATTTGTCCCCCAGGCTTTGACCTCAGATACCCTAGGATCTGAGTCCTATCTCTAATTTACTCTGCAACTTTGGACACGTTCTTAAGCTCTTCAAGCCCCATTTTCTTCATCTGTGAAATGGGGAAGCAATAGCATTTCTCAAGGCTGCTGTGAGGGTGAGATGATGCATGCATTGGGCTGGCCCAGAGTCTGGCTCACAGGAGGGCCCTATAAATCGTTACTGTTATTTCCTCTGATGCTACAGTTGTTACACAGCGACATGCATACTGGTTATCCTTAGTGTATACTTTTTGTCTCTGTTGTAGTCTCTTCTCCCTTTTCTGATGTCTCTGAGTCTCATCTTTGCTTCCCCCCCTGGTGTTTCCCTTCCGTCAGTGCAGTCCTTCTGGGGTATTCTTGCAAATACTCAGTTGACTTTGAGACAGTGAGAACTCTTTGTATTCTATGTAACAATAACCAAAGTTAGGATGGTGCTTTATAGTTTACACTGAACAATTGCATATTCCATATCTGATTTGGCTCAGTGCATGTGTGTCTCTCAGCTCTTTCAAACGTGCTCCCTGGAGCTCCAGGGTTGCGTGGTTTGGCTTTAGGAGCCCTTGCACAGGGTCAGGGGAGCTAAATTGTTTGGCTTCAAGCTCTCCAGCCTGGCTTCTCCTAGCACAGCCTCACCTTCTGATTTGTGTTTTTGCTAAAGCGATTAGAAAAATCATTATCTAGATGGTAAACTCTGAGAGAACAGGGACGTGCGTTTACTTCCTGTGTTCACTTTTCTTGGCCTAAACACAGTGCTTTGTAAACAGCAGGTGCTCAAGAAAACAAACAGGCAAACAAAGCAAGAGCATACAAAACAGTTTGAAAGAATCTGAAAACAACTTCTTTCAGTCATGACCTAACTTTTCCAGGCAGAGATAAATTGATTCAAGACATTATGCTTCGGCTTATGTTATGGGCTGAATTGTGTCCCTCCCCAACATCCCCCCCAAATTCATATGTTGCAGCCCCAACCCTCAGTATACAAATAATCGCGATACCAGGTGGGAGGTGCAACGATAGGGTAATAAGCAAAATGGCAGAGAGCCATCAAGGGACTCCCTCAGTCTGGGGTCAAGGGATGTTTTGGGGAAGAGGTGATAACAGAGCTGGCTCCTGAAAGATAAGGAGGAATGTCCTAGACTAGGGAGAGAATTTCCAATCCCGAAAGAGCGGCATGTTCTGTGTGACCTCAGCATGACACGCTGGGGGCACTGGCATGACCTGGCTCACTGGGGGTGCTGAAATATTCCTCATTAATGGCGATAAAAAGTACTGTGTGCTTTTTGGGTTTTCGTGGGAGATGAGGTAGGTTCAGTCCAGCTGGAGAAGGATTCCGTTCTTAAGAATTCTGACTTCAATTAAAGGCAATAGGAAATCAATTGTGAGGGACACATGTTCTCTTATTAATAATAAACAAGTCTGAGACCCCCAAGATTGGCACTGGGAAGGGGTCTCCTGTGGGAAGAAGTTAACAGGCCAAGATTCCCTGAGTCTGTGTCTCTGAGTTTCACCTTAGGATGGCTTCCCCTCGTTCTCTGTTTCTGCCCCCTCACTGGCCTTCAGCATACACTGCTTTTCAGTGTCGACACAAGAATACGGAGGAACCCTGTCCTCCTTTTAATCTGGGACAGGTTATAACCTTTAAAAAGTTGTTATTATTTGCTAAGGGAGAGCACAGGTCAGTAATCCTAGAAATGACATGAAACATCATCTAGCTTGTGTAATACAGATTTCTGCTCCTACCAAAAGTGATCTTGCTCCCAGAGTCTGCAGACCCTGCCTTATTTTTATCCTAAGCCCTATGATAGCTCCTAGTTGATCCTCCTGGCTGGGCACTCCTCCTGGGCTGACTTGAGTGGGTTCTTTGTCTTCTAGTCGTTAGCCCGAATATGTCTACATGAGAATGGCATCAGGAAGCTGCCCTTAAGAGGTCTTGACTCTTATAGTGACTATACCATGAACTAAATGGGGCTCATTCATAATTCTGACTTTTGGAGTATTAATCATATGGCCAGAGCTTGCTCCCTACAGACAGAGACATGTCTTTTGTCTTACAGTTTCATCTATGCACCTTATTATAATATGAGGACATTAATGTAAGAATAATGTCTATTGAGATTACCTTTGTTTTTAGCAAGAGAATTCTGTCAACAGGGTTGAGCAACAAAGACTGGAGTCTAGTTACCCATTAGGAGTTTCTGCTGTAGCATGGATCAAGGTAGAAATGTGGAATGTCTGACCTAAGGTAGAAGCAGTGAAGAAGATAAAGCAAAACAAAAACCAAGCCAAACCAACCCCCCAAAAGCTAACACCCAATAACTATGAGACAGTTCTTGGGTAGAAGCTTTAGTGTTTATGTTCACTCAGAAGTAGAGGTTTAAGTAGAGCAGAGATGATAGGGTGGTGCTTAGGTCTCTAGTTTGAAGACGAGATGTGTAGTGTCATTAACTGCGAGATAGAATGCAAGGAACAGAACAGCATTGGGAGGAGGAGAAAAGTGAATGTGGTTTTGGACATGCTGAGTGGCAAATTCTGCTGATTTTTGAAGATAGAAATATGGAACTTAAGAAAGAATTTGGGGCAAACGTTAGAGATCTAGAAATTAATTAATCATCTATATTTGAAGCCAGTAGATGGATGAGATGACACAAAGGGAACAATTCAAGGGCAAAAAAACCCCCACAAACCAGTGGTAGGATGTTGGGGAGCCAATATTTAATGGTTGGAGGAAGAGTAGAGTGCACTGGTGCCTTGGACTGAGCCATCAAAAGTTGAAACAAGGAACCAGGAGAGAGTGATCTGTTGGAAGCCAAGGAATGATCTAGTTCCCAGAGAAAGGTTTCTTTAAAGTGTTAGAACTTTAGAGAAGTAGATAGTGAAGGCTGAAGAGGCCATGGATGAATCAATTAGAATGCCATTGGGGTTTTAGCTTCACTAGTCTGTGTGAGCAGAAGCCTAGGAATGAGCTGAGACAAGAGTGGAATCTGAGGACGTGAAGATTAATGGAAAAACTATTCGAAGAGTTTGGTGGTAAATGTAAGGGGAGAAATAGGTTGGTAACATAAGAGGATGAATTTGTCCAGGGATGTTCGAGGAAGATGAGTATAGCCAAGGGGAAGGTGACAATAAAAAGGGAGCTAAAGCAGCTGCAATACGGCATGGCGGAAGTCAAATGCATATTCAGGTAAACCATGGCAAGACCCTCCCATGGCACGGGGAGATGAGGAAGGCATTTGGCAAGATTCACTGAGCCATCTTGCCGTGAAACATACCACAGCAAAACGTCATTGCAGACTCTAAGAATGAAGCAAGCTGTCTCTTGTATATTTTTAAAACTCTGCTTCTTCTCTAGTCTAGAGCTTATGGAACTGCTGGGATGGCCTTTGTACCTCCTTGTGAACACTCATTACCAGTGGCTCTGCCTCCCATGCTGGGACAGTGGGGGGAAGTGCATGCTACAGAGCACTGTTTCAAGGGAGCTGATGACCTGGGGTAAAGTCCTGGCGCTGAAATTTACAAACTGTGTAACTTGGGGCAATTGACATAGCCTCCTTATGCCCAGTTTCATATTTGGAAAACATAATTGATAAGAGTTCACAGGGCTGGCCTGAAGTTCAAATCAGCTTCTGTAGGTGAAGTCCTGGTGGGTAGTAAGCGTCTCCACTCTGTTTCCCTTCCCCTCTCCTCCACCTCTTCTCCCTCACAGACTGAGTCTGGCGCTTGCTCAGGCCACCCAGCCTTCTCTTGACCCCTTTCTCTTCAAGCCTGGGAGCATACTGGAGGGTTTAATAGATGAAGCCAGGGCCCCAGGAGGCCCCAGGGGCCCTCAGGAATGCAGGAAGGGGTGGTCTTGGCATCAGGGAGGGATGGCTTTCCTCTAGGAGGGAGGGAAGGATGCAGGATCAAGGGTCACTTTAGGGGAGGGGGAAGTTGTGGCTTTCTACCTGATGGCTTTTATTTCTCTGTGAAGTCCAGCTCTTGTTTTCTTTGTGTTCTGTTTCGTTTTTGTTGAGAGTGAGGTGCCCTAAAGACAGTGAAGATTTGGAACATGCTCTTTCAAGAACAGTAAGGGGAACTGAACTTAGACGTCGGAGGTTGGGTGTTTAACCATCTCTGTGTACTCATTCTTTTACATGTGATGTTCTTAAGTGCAACATGTAAATTTAGAAGTCAAAATAGAGAAGTAGCCTCTTCTGGTTTATTACATCTATTCCTACTACGCTCAAATAATGATATAATCAGTTCTTAAACTGTTGATACAAATTGTATAGAACTTCTATGTTATTACATGTGATGCACCCAACAATCATTATTAACAGTGTTCTGTTGAGTGTTCTTTTACTATATACCTGTTGTTATACTTTAATACCAAATAAAATTATGTTTGAATTTTGAGTACAATTAGTTTGACCTAAAATTAGTTGTTTTCGTTTATATTAATTCTTAACAAGTCTTACTTAGGATATTTGCTTTTCATAATAGATGAATTTTTATTATTCTCAACTTATTTAAGTTGCATTAGCTATATTATAACCAAGATTTCTTTGACTTGTGACATTATATTTTCCACAAATAATGAAAAATTAAGGAAAAACATCCCTTACTAAGTGTTTCTTTGCTTAAAAGTGGTCGGCTCACTTTTTGAATGGTATTGAGCATAATCATTCGAATCCTGACACATCTAATGAAACCTTTTAAAAATAATTTTTTTTTCCATTCTCATGAACTATTGCATTTGAGCCAGGAGGTCAGTGATTGGAATTTTGAGAAAATTGATATGTTAACTTGAGGTTACGATTTTTAAATACTTCTAGTTAGTATAGATGACTTCAGACTTTGATTCTTTGAATAAATTTGTTGTATTCTAGCCTTGCCATATAGCTAAGCATAGCGTACAAAAAAAAGACCTGTTTTGTTGGAGAAGATCTAAGCCAAGGACATTGTGTTCTGTCATTAATGCGAAATGCATATTTTCCATTAAAACACAAGGCCTTCATTTGAGAAGGTTAAATGGTATACTACTTAAGAAATTACTCCAGCTGGTTAAATTTAGAATACTGATATAAAAATATTCTCTGGGTTTATAGCAACAATACGGCAAAATAGAGTATGAATGGGTAAACATTTTTATTCATTTTAAAACTGTTTCTCTGAGAGTCAAATAAGAGTTGCTGTCTATGTTTGACTTTGCTTTGCCACTCTTGTTATTTTAATTGTCTATTTAAGTTGTCTTCTTGCCAGTAGGAGAGGCTTTATAGATGGTGACACATTTTCAGTGATTGTGCAAGAAATGTTGTTTTCCTTTGATGTCTTGTAATGTCGCAAGGTGGCCTTGATTTCCTGCTTCCTTGGATTCCGGTTTTTTCTTATTTGAGACTATTACCCCAAAGAAAGGAATCTGAGGATTACAGAAATGACATCTCCCATTCCAAAGTTTTATTTCTGTCAGTAGCACTAGGGGAAGAGCTATGGAAAGACATTATTTCACCTAAATGTTAGTCCCAAACCCACATATTCCAAGATTTTTTTTAATAATTCATTATTTTCGCAGAGGTGAAATTATGGGAATAAAGTGGGCTTTCATTTTCTACACTGTATATCTATGTTGTGTTTGACTTTATATAACTTTAATATATTGTTATATAGAAATTTTAATTTAGATTTTATACAGAAATATTTTTGTATTTACGTATTTTATGTTACGAATTGTTTTTGAATATTTCCAGACACACCTTCATCCTAATTTTTTTGTACCTCTTAATAATGAGCCCTCTGGCAGAGACTTCTAATTGCCCCCAATATCCAAGATTCTTTTCTTTATAGTGGTAAAAGTTTTAGCTCAATGCATGCTTGTCCAGCTTAAGACTACGTTTCCCAGCCTCCCTTGCAGTTAAATGTGGGCATATGAATAGGTTCTGGGCAGTGGGATGTGAACTGAAGTGGCATGGGTAACTTCTGAGGTGTGCCCTTATAATGAAGAAGTATGTACGCTCCCCCTTCTTCCTGGCTGGTGTGAGAATGTGATGGCAGGTGATGGGGCAGCCATTTTGGACCATGAAATTGAAGTCACATGTTGAGGATGACAGAGTAACAAAATAAAAGCAGTCTAATCTGTGTCCTATCAAAAATGGGCCTATAAGATGAGACAGCATTTATTTAACTTTGTCCTAAAATCATCTTTTTTTGAGATTTCCTATTTTATTTCAAGTTCTCATTGATTTATGCCAATTATTAATGAATTAGCAAACTTTAATATATTTTTCTGCCTCTGTATTGTCAAACTGAATAATCTTAATATTTTAAATTTATTTTTAGTTTTTCTTTAATGAATCTTCTCTACCTCACCAACAATTTTCCTGGCTTGTATTAAAACTACGCTCTCTTTTTTTGCTATTGGTGTACTGTAGTTTTTTCTTTAGAAAAAGGAGAGTATTTTTTTTCTTTTACCTACACTTGAGGACCAGAATTTTTGTGTTTATTGTGTTTATTTATAAGGATATTTGTTCAGCTGCTTTCTCTAAAGCCAAACAACAGTAGTTTAAACAACACAGAAGGATTATTTGTGAATATGAAAGCCATATGTAATCAACATGGCCTTTTCGGCATCCTCTCTTGGAGCTCTGGTTATTTAATTTTTTGATACCATCGCCCAGCAATGTTCCAGGGGAGTACGTGGCTTAGCTCCATCAGGTCATTCAGAGACTCCCGCTCCTTCTGTCTTATTGCTCCACCATCCCCTAGCCGCAATTAAATCAGTCTGTAGGAGAGAGAGCCAGCCATCAGTATTTTATATAGCTTCTCCAGGTGGTTCCAATGTGCGGAGGAGGTTTCGGAACCACGACACTAGGGTGTTCTTGTAGGGATGGTTGATGCTTCCAGGGACCCCTTTCACATTGCAGCCCCAGGGGGAAGGAAGGTGGGAGACAAGTTCCACAGGTCACTGTCACTCATCCCTTGGCCAGAAGTTCCTAACATCCCTGAATCAGCTGCAGGGGAGCCTGGGAAATGTGCTGTGTAGTTGGGCAGCCATATGCACAGCTGAAACGAAGGGAGTTTTATAGTAAAATAACAAGTGGAGAATCAATACTGAGGGGCAAAGAGTAGTCTCTGCCAGATTTTAGGGCCCAGTGATAATTTAGGCTCATGTCCTCAGAGAATCATTTATATTAATTCTTGGGTTCCTTTACTGTAAAAACCTATTATATTTAAAATATAATTTGGATTGTTTCCTCCTAAAATAATGTATTCTTGCCCACACAGAAATCCATCTAATATTTATCTGTCTCTTCACATATGTTTGTAAGAGCTCCCTACAGTTTTTTTTTTTTCCCATTGGCTTTCACTACAAGAAGAGTTGGGGATTTGGAGATTTTGTGTAATTTTTTAATTTTTCTGAAGTCTCCAAAAAAAGAAAAAGCCCAAGGATAATATAGAAATCATCATTTATGATGTGTTTGTTATGTATCTGGCACTTCATATTCCTGTATAACTCACAGCTGCTTTCAAGGCTTGTATCATTGTCATTCACACCTGAGGGTGCTCCGGTCGGTTCCTGAGGGGGAGAGCGGGCATTCTGAGTACATCTGTTCTGCAGCTCTTCCAAGACATTCTGCTGGTGATTACTGGCCCGGGCATTTCTAGATTGTTGGAGCGGTGTGATTAATCAGGACTAGGAAAACCAAGGCAGATGTTGGAACCGGGACACAGAACTTGTTGACTCCGGAAGTACACAGAAGCTAGAAGTCAGGAAGGAACAGTAGTTCATTTCAGGCAAACTGTCAAGAGCAAGAGAGAAACAGAAGCTCATGGTCAATGCAAGATGAGGGTCAGAGCCAGGCAAGTACTCAGGAGCCAGAGATTACCCAGAAGTCAGGAGTTTCCCTCACAGAAACGAGGAAACACAACGGACCTTTTTAACGTAGACAACGTTAGTTCTTTTGTTGCTTATCTGTTAATGTACATCATTACTGAGACTAATTTCAGTTTAATTTAATTCCCCTTGGATCATTTTGGATCTCTATATACTTATTTACTTAGTGTTTCGTAGCAGGTTTGAATGCTTAGTTTTATGTGTTAAATATAGTTCATGTTTATCTTGTATATGATTAAATCAAGATATTTGAAGCAAAGGTTAAATACACACACACACACACACACACACACATCTTCTACTCTCCAAAACGTGTGTATTGTTCTGCATTCAATGGATATTGTATAGATTGCATCGGTAGACAGTATTAATGTCATTTAAACATGAATGAAGCCAGTTCATAATTAAAATGATCATTATTTCCAGGAGTGTTCCTTTTGCCAGGCCTACTTCTTTCAATAGGATAGAGGCGGGAGAGTAACTGACATTCTGGTGGTCATAGAATGAAGTTTGATAATTAGGCCATGTTATATGGATGGGGCCTTTTGGTCAGTTTCTAGCAAAGACAGTTAGCACAACTGTATAATCTTAGAGTCCAAAAGAGAATCATGCTATGGCTAGATGAGTCTAGCTTTCCTTTAAAATATGAGAAGTCAGTGTTGCCTGGATATTTTTCAGTGTGCTAATAATTCTCACATATAAATTGTACCTTGTCTGTATGCTGAAATTTTTTGACTTTAGCAAATATTCTTTGGGATTTAAGGTTTTTTTTTTTAAGTTTATACTTAAGGTTGACTTAATTATAAGGAATATGATAAGTTAGATTGTCAGAAAATTTGAGTTTAGTTGGTACTTGAATGGATTATTAATTTTAAACATAAGCATTTCTATAGTTGAGGATTTGGGTCAGATTCAACTTTAATGTCATCAGGAAAATATAAGCAAACCTTCATGAGAGATCCAAGTAGTCAGCCATGATATTTTAATACATTTTTAAAAGAGAAAAAGTCTGCTAACTAGATTTAAATAAAAAAAAAAAATAGAGCTTTACTATGTTGTATTATATATCCTCCCTAGAAATTGTTTCTTTTCCAGCCTGTCAGAATTCAAAGTTCCAAATTCTTTATGATATTCTAGAATGTTCTTTAGTATTTAATATGTGTTAAATAAAATTTCCAGTAACTTTAATTAATAAAGACAGAACTAAAAAAATCCATGAAAAAATTAGCACAAAATGAAATCAAAATGATTTTGTATTCATTTTCAAAACTCACTTATTTAACTTGTGAAAGACCTTGTTTTCAGTATAGTGTAATTTATGTATCAGGTCAATTTAAATGATAACTCTAATATGCTAAGCATTGTGATTTATCCCCTCCAATAATTGTTTTCAAAAACATAGGGTCCAAATATTTGGATTCTTAATGTTCTAGGGCATATTTATTGAGCTCCTACTGTGTACCAACCGTTGTCCTCTGCTGAGAGGATATATATGAGAATTAAAAATCCCTCATTCCATGGAGCTCCCACCCTGAACCAGGAGATACAAGACAAATGAGTATAATGGGTGATATATTGGCTTGTTTAAATGGCAAGGAGAATGAACGAAGCAGACGGGAAATGAAAATCTGTGTTTCGACATTTTGTATAGAACGAAAAGGCAGGAATTCACTCCTTTCTGTCACACTTCTTTCTGTAAGTCTCCCAAAGCGTTTGAAAATAACTTTTATTTTTTATTATTAATCTTAACAGGCAGTATCCAAGAGGAAAGTGCTAGTCAGGTCTCTTGTTTAACTCTTCAGAATAATTATAATTTAGAGATGAAATTAAATTAGATGCACATTGCTGATAAAGTTAATAGAACAGATTAGCAGAAGCAAGGTGGTTCTAAGATTTAAGCCTTTAACCAGTGGATTCTTTAGCTGTCATTCTTCAGTACATTCACTTTAATGTAATAGGCTCTTTTTGTTTTTTGGAGGTGCAAACTAAAAATGCCCTACCTCACTCTGTTGTGTGGTTATACCATCGACGAGCTTATTTTGTAGAGAGTTTGCTAATACAGGTCCCAGCAGCTTTGTCCAGTGGGAATTGCAGCCGAGGCTAGAATTCATCCTCGGTGGGAAGCAGGGCTCGGCACAGCGAACCACTCGAACCACTCGCTGGGAAGCTTCTGCTGGAGAGGAAGTGTCCTGTAGCACCGCAGTGGACTGAGGCATTGAACAAGAGAGGGGGGAGGGCAGAGGGCGGGGTGGGGGGGGAGAGCGGGGAGGGGCTGGAAATCTTGAAAGCACGGCTGCAGCTAAAACCAGCTTTATAACCATTACCTTAGATGATCCCAAGTGAGTTCAAAGCTAGTATGAAGTGCTTTCAGATATTTTACTTATCTAAAGTCTTTCCCTAGGAGGGAACAGCAAGGGTAAGGAGTGTACCTTGCAACCCTTCCCCCCTTCTTGTTCTCATGGTATTGTCTCCCTGATGGCCCTGTAGAAGTGACTCCCTTGAGAAGTGAGGACAGCTGCATGCAGCTCCTTTGTGACCTGTAAAGTGTCATTGGGAGCCACTGCCAGAGACTGAGGGGGAGGGGAAAGGTCACTTCAGGACAGTGGAAAATACTCTCTTTCTCCTCAGCATCCTGGGGCCTTGTTTCTTGCCTTATTGTTAATAGAGTCTGGAAGCTCAGATCCTGAATTCTTTTTCAGGGTTATTTCTATAAACGGTGTTTTTTAGGCCGCCTTTTATGGAGCTTCATTCTTTAGTTCACTGAATTCGTAGCACAAAGGAAGGGAGATAGATTTATTACTCTCGTCATTACCAACTTCAGAATAGAAATCGGTGAATAATTATATTAGGCTTTGAAAAAGTGTAACTGGAGGGAAGGGATTTAGCTGGCTGTATTTTTTGATAAGGTTCTGTGCTTTCCTCTTCCGTTTCTCTTTAGAGACCATTCTCTGGCTAATACATCATACAAGCGAAAAGGAAGTGCACAATTACCACCGAAAGTTGAAATCTTTTCCATTCACTGCTCCTTTGTGCTATTTGTGACTTGTCTGCCTGATTGTTTCAAAGTAGGGAAAAACTTGGGGTTCTTATCTATCCTTTATCAGTGGCACTGGTTTTGACTGTGGTTTGACCCTGACACAACTGGGACACAATCGGCCGTAACACTAACAGCCGTTGTACCAAGCCACGAGAATGTGTACAGAATATGTGCAATGAGCTTTAAAGGCAAGATTTGTTTAACGAAATAATGCAGGATACAGGGCCTAGGAGGGAAATCAGATATAGAACGTCCCTTTAACTGTAACAAAGTGTTCAGTCTCATCAGTAGCTCTTACGTGGGGCTTTGAGATTTTCTACTTCACTCTGCTCAGTATCTAGCACTCATCAGCATTTATCATCAGTGTCTTAGGGCTCATCCGGGTCATCAGTCCCAAAGGCCCAGGCGGAGGCACTGAGCGCTGGTGGTGCTCATTAATCAAGCACACAGTGAATGCCGTTGGGGTGATCACTGGGAAGCTAGGCTGGATTTAGAATTTAGTCTAAGATAACATACCAGAGGGTCATGAAAGGAACTTGGGTCAAGGGTTAACACAGCTGAGGTCTCTGTAGTCTGTGACAGATCCAAAGAAGTGACTTTGGAGGATCTCTGCCACCTTTTATACTTGAGAAATGTGGTTCCTCGTGCCCAGCCTGTTCCCATGCACCCTTCTCTGGTCATCCCCTGTACCCGGTCCCCTTCAGGATCCTCTGGCGGAGACGTACTGGACTGATGGGTAGTTTAGAGGATGGACTTTAGGCTTGTGATGATTTCTAAAGGATGGATGATCCCATAATAATAAAGATTAGGACCAATATTGGTAACCCAAGGTGAGAGAGATTATGACTGCTTTTATTAAACTGGTTTCCTTAGATGATTAGAATAATCATTTGAGCCAGTTGGTTCACAGTTACTCCCTTAGTCCATTTTCCACCTAGGAAGGTTTATTAATGTTTTACGATTATTGTATAATTTAGAAGAATACTGTAGACATCAGGACTTTCCTTAATAAATTAAGTCTGGTCTTATCTAGAGACTGAGCCATTAGGAAAAGCTTGAAAACTATCCTGACAGCTTGTTTGAGGGCTGCTATTTATTTTGGTCCGTAGGCTCACTTTCTACCACTGTGTAAACATTAGAAGCATCTTCTTTCAGGTCACATGCGGTTCCAGGTAGACACCTGAAATAGGTTGCTCCAAACACAAGGAGCAGAGTTAGAGAATCTTTTCCCATCCTCTGAGAGCCTGACTCCAGTCTTAATATCCTATAATTCAAGTTTCTATAGCTCCATTTGTTCTAATTTCCAGCACCTTAAATATTTATTCCCCTTGATTGTTTATACTGTTCTTATACTTTGTTTAGAGATTCAGGAAGTGTGGAAAAATAAAAAGAGAGAAATCAGTTATCTCCATTTTGGGAAGCCACAGAGCGAAGTGGTTTTGTTTAACTTGATGGTGTCTGTTTGAGTAACAGTTGTTGAGAGTGAGGTTAAGATCTGTTTCTTGGTGTCATAGTTTCTAAATTTCATGTAAAACAGTACATGAATAAAATAGTTTTACAATTTTCATGTAAAGCTAAGGTTGAGACACAGTTTAGTCTTCAAACTGCCACTCCAACACCAAAAAAAAGAGAAGAGAATAAAAAAACCCAAACCCCGAAAACTCAGATGAGAGCAATTCCTATTCATATGAAGAAATACCGTAGTGATCATCAGCCTGTCAACAACATGGGATTAATTATGCCAGTAAAAAATAACAGTACCGCTAATCTGATTTCACGCATCTGTGTCTCTGATGGAACCAATTTACAAATAAAGGCTGACATTGTATTTTGGAGTTCTCAGCCCCACAAACCCACTCCAGAGACTGGGTAGGGCTACCAGTTTGGGAAAATATACCCAAAATACTTGGAGTTAAGAGTTCTCAGACCTGTAGCTACAAACTCATGTTTTCTTGATCAACAAGTAGTCCTCTTTTGACTTCGGAGTAAGAAATATGAAATCACTCAGGAGAAAACTCTTCTCCTCCTCTGAGATCCTGATGCAATTGATGTCATATGTGGGGCTACTGACTAGAGCCTGGAGAGTCAGGTCAGAGCCCGGGGGGTGCAGGGCTCCCTCTAGCCATCTGCTGACAGCAGGGCCTGCACTATCTGAAGCCAGTTAGCATTTATATTCTGATACTGATTTGCTTAATGCAAACCAATTCTTTTTTGTCTATCACTCTAGTGACAAAGGGTGAAGGCCTGTGGTTTTTGAGTAGATTAAACTTCTGATGGAATTGTTGGAAAGGCTGTCTCATTCCATGCTTTTGCTTTTGTAGAACAGTGATTAAAATGGTCCAACGGAAGTGTTGGTGTAGCGGGGTAGTGGGGGATCAAAGTGGCCTGGAGTCAGATCGTGGATGGCCTTGAATGCCAGAAGTCATTTAGGACTGATTTAGTAGACAAAGGAGAGAAGGGGAGGTTTTGGAGCAAGGGAATTACAGAATTGAGCTCTGATTCAAGAAGAGTCATCTGGCCAACAGGCTTTTAGCAATAGATTGTATTAATGGCTCTATAGGGCACAGGTGAGACCAGAAGAGACCAACCCATTAAGCTTAGTAAATGTCAGAAAGACTAAATCGTTGGGGATATGGTGATGGCCTCACTCAGGACCAATTTAGAATCTCAGACTGGGGAGAGCGGGTGGGGAGTCAGGAGTCAGTATTTTTAAAAAGCTCCGTAGCAGATTCTAATGTGTAGGTAGGGTTGAGAAATACAAGGAAATGAATAAAATGACATTAACATATATATCAATCAAGGATTGAGTTAAATAACGTTTTTCCAATATGCCCCTAAAAAGTTGATCAGGGTGGGTTGTGTGCTTGCTTCCTTGAAAAGTGAGAACTCTGAGATGACAAAGAGGAGCAAAAGGAGGTGAGAATTGGTGTGCGTTTGTGGAGTAGTTTAAAAACCACCACTAGAAAGAACGACATTTTGAATTGGTCAAAATGATCAGAAATGGAGCAGAGTGACCACAATCATGGGCCAGAGCAGGCTTTTTCTGCAGTTGATCGTGAATAGAGATTGTCTGATTCTCTCCTTCCACGCTTTACTCTAGTGCTCCAGATACATACATTTCTGAAAAAAGGAATAGTTTTTTTCTTTTTAAGTACTATGCAGTGGGAGAGTTAAATTAGCTGCTTGGCACAGTGAGATCTGATTTCTGGGCCTTCCACTACTTACTAGCAAAAGGGGGAAAGTAAATGATGTGTGCCAAGCAACTCCAGATGCTGAAAATTTATGTACATCCTCGTTAACCTGCACAACAGTCCTGTGACGGAGGGATTAACCTCCCAGTCTCCTAGGAAATAAAAGGAGGCTCAGACAGGTTCACTGGGTTCCAAGAGAGCACACGTCTCCTCTTGCCACCAAGCCTGTGCTCTTTCGTCTCCCCGGTGCTGTCTCAGCATCGCTGAGAAGCAGTGAGGCGAAACTTGGAGTGTTTTGTAATAAAGGAGAGCACAAAGATCAGTATTCTTATTGTCGTTAGTTATTGTAGAGATGGCCCAGATGGATGGCTTGTTCAGGATGACAGTGACCCTCTCCTCAATGAGACACTTCCTTGCAGGACGCTGCTCTCCCTGTCTCTCCTCCTGCCTCTGTGCTTCACTGTTTCAGGGTCCTTTGCTGGTTGTTGTTCTTCTCCATGATGTGTAGCTGTTGGAGCCACGTGATATGTTTCCTGGATCCCAGGAGTCATTGCTCTGACCCTTTCTCTCTACCTCCATTTATTCCCTTGGCGACCACCTTGAACTTCAGCCTTGAATTTCTGCCTTTCCTCCTGGCTGGCCAATAGGTAGCCGAAATGTAACATGGCCGAAACCAAACTCCTGAGCAGCTCCCCTTCCCCCATGCCACTCTCTCCCTGCCGCACCTCCTCCTTCTGAGACCTTACCCGTGTCAGTAGACGACAACTTCATCTTTTCCTCATATCCTGCATCTAATACTGCAAATGCTTTTTTGCTCAATCTTTAAACAATATCCACAATTTAACCGCTTTTCACCACCTCTGTCTCCTCCTGCTCCCCTGATCCAGCAGCTTCCTGCATCCCTGCAACCAGGGATTTATCCAGTAGCTGGATTGATTCTTTACGAACATGTCAAGTCATTTCACTTCTTTTCTCTCAACCCTCCAAATACTTCTCATCTCCTTCAGAGTAAAAGCCAAAGTCCTTCTGGCGCCCTGGGGGACCAGACCATCTGTACTCCTCCCCTTTACCTCTTTGATCTCATTTCCTGCTAGCGTTTCCCTCACCCTCTTCTATTCTCTTTGCTGATCCTTCAAGATGCCTGGCATGCTCCTGCCTCAGGGCCTTTGCACTGTTGTTCCCTTTGCTTGGAATGCTCTCCTTCTAGATACCCCATGGACAGCTCCTTCGCTTCCTTTAGGTCTTTGCTCAGACGTCAGTTCTCAGTGAGGCCTTCCCTGACCACCGTATTCCGGAGTGCAGCCTTTCTGTTTTCAGCCCAACACTCGCCATCATCCACCTTTCCTGCTTTAATTTCTCTAAAGCACTTGCTGACACACTAAATACCTTCATTATTTTGTTTGTGTACGTCTGCTTCTTCTCCTGCTAGAAACTGAGCTCACGAGGGAAGGGAGGCAGCTCATGACCATTTGTTTATTGCTGTTTGCTCACCCTCTCGCACAATGCTAGCACATCGTTGGTGTTCAAAACGTTTTTTGAATGAATTGGTGTGAGTCATACTCAATATCATGTTAAGGTATAGAAATATTTTTAAAAACCCTTTTTTGAGAAACATTCTGGAAACATTCGCTACATATTGGAAAGGTCTAGTAAAGGCCTAAAAACTTGAGTTTGATCTGTAAATGTTGAGTTTAACACAGTAGATAATATGATAACAAAATGAGTGACAAGAAGGGATACACTGACAAAATTAACTTGTAAAACTAACAGTAAGTAAATGTTGAAGAAGAAGCTAGAGAGAAATGAAATGAGTCAGGAGACTGCATTTATACAATGCCATACAGTGGTCACCCAATAATACTTTTCAGCAGTACTGAAAAATACTGGTAGTGGAAAAGATATTGTTAAACTTTTGATTAAACTTAGGTCGGAAGCAGTCAGCTAATTATTTTCCTGAGTAAAGCAATAAGACAACAGTAATTAGAGGGCAGTACTCTTGATGTGGGAAAGGAAGTGTGCTACTTTGGGAAATAAGGATGTTGTAGAAATTAATATTTTAGTCTTTAGAGGATTCCCATAGGGAATGGATGTGTTTTCCAAAGTCCTTTGTTGTGGCGAGATATGGAGAGTTGTTTTCTAAGTGCCAATTTGTGAGCATACGCATATGGATACCAAGGGAGATTTGAAGCGCGAGAAAGTGATTTATGTGAAGCCACTTGTCTGATGCATGGCCATAATGGTTTGGTTTTGTTTTTTGTCTCATCCCATATGTGTAAGGTATAATTAAAGTTCACTGTTGTGAGTGGCTCAGATGCCTTTGCTTTTGGCTGTAATAGTAATAGTTTGATTTCCAGTTGCAGTAGTTCCTGTAATAAAGTCCATTGGCGATCTCCACAGAACGAAAGCTATTGCTGTTATACATGAAGAAGGAGAAAAAAAGTGTCACGTTAATTTATTTCTCTCTGTGGGGTTACTTTATGCTAGAAGATTTAGTCAGACCTTTTGTGTTGAAAAGTACGAGTGAAACCTCTTCTGAATCGCATTGTTGCTTGTAGCTGCTGTGGAAATTCTCTCCCAAAGCTTTCAGACTCGTGACCACATTGCTGTCTTCTCTGTTACGTTTACTGCTTCCTTGCCCTCTTTGAACTCTTCCCCAACCTGGTTTCTTGACCCTTCTCTTTAGAAAGACTCCTGAAGTTTTCCAGTGCCCGTCTTTTAGCCATCTCTTAACTCTCTCCCCATTTTGAACTTCCTTTGCTTCCCTGTGGCATTTGACATTGTTGATCAACATCACTTTTTTGAAATTCCCTCCTTGTGGGCCATCCCTTAGGTTCGTTGACGGTAATAATTACCCCCTTTGCTTCCGACTCTCATTCTTCGTTTCTCATTCCCTTTTTTACACAACTTTTATTTTTTTCAGTAAGCTTATCAACGCCTCCTGAGCTCTACAATTGCCCTTACATAAATACAATTCAAATATATCACTCTGATTAAGATCTTGAGTCCCGAGGTCATGTCTTCTACATACAGGACAGTGCACTGTGTGTCTCGCTTTTGCCTCTAACTCAACATGTGCAGAATTGAACTCACCATTTTCCCTTAGAAGGCCCTCACCCTCTTTTACCCTGCCTCTTTCTGTAATCGGCATTCTCCAGCCTCTCTGGTTTGGAAGCCTCGGTGTCATCTTGGTCTCCTTATCTTTCATCTCCTATGTAACCAGTCTCAGTGCACTGTTGATTCCCCTTTCTAAATGTCTCAGACCTCTACTGCTTATTCTATGAATTAGTCTCCCTCTCTTCAGGGGAGATGTAACAATGAGAGAGTGGGCAGAGTGATAGCCATCCAAGAGACATGCCACATTCATCTTCCTAATGTAGTCTTTTCATCTTTTTGTTTCTTTTGTCATAGCCCTCACCTACTTGATGCTCACACATCCTCACTTCTCAAATTGACATTCTAGAGCCTTTATGAATAGTTCCCTATCATACTTGTCCAAACTTACCTACCATAGCTACTCCAAAGAACCCTTCCCATAGGGTTAGTTTGATTCTCATGTAATCCAATTAGCCGTCTTATTGATGTACCTTTCTGGCTCTGCTTATGTTATTCTTTCTGTTGGGATAACCTCTCCCTTCATCTTGAATGTCCATATTCCCCTTGACTTTCAAGACCTGATTCAAATATTGCCTTTCTGTAATGACACCCCTTCCTAATCTATCCTATACCACTCTTACCTTGTGTCACCTCCCTTCTATTTTATTGTTCATAAAACAAATTTCGTCACTTCAGTATTACTTGTCTTGCACTGCCATTTATATGGTTTTTGTAATAATTATTTGCATAGACATCGCAGTTTACAAAACATTATATTTGTGTCTGATAAAGCAAGTTGGGTGTTTTACAGTTGGGAACAGTAATATTAGTAACAGCTTCAGAACATGTGGCTAGTGAGAGTTACATGTGAAATGGAAGTAGAACCTAAGTGTTAATCCATGTGCGCTGCTTTTTCAATTATTCTAAGGTTCAAGGTGCTTTTACTTATTGTAAAATTTAACACACTTTTTTCTTCGTAATTTCCATAAGACCTAGCATATGTCATTTACATAGTAGATGTTGAGTATGTTGTTTGCTGATTGTAATATATGCTATAAGTAATCAAGAAAATGTTCTCTGAATTTTAAAATTGTCCTTACATTTACCTTTCTGCACTTAGAACGGATTGAAAATTGGAGAAAAGGTGAATTATTACTAAACATGGCTTTGATGTGCTCTCTGAAACAGCTTTCTTAAAATAGTTTAAATTGTAGGGACCTCATGTTTGAAAGCTCTTCTCTCAGTGTTGCTTTCGTGCTTCTACCCTGGACATAAACTGATGACATGTAATTTTGCTGGTATCTTGGTTAAGAAGAAACAGCATGATTGCCAGATTGAAAAAGACCAAAAAGTGAGAATCCATAGAATTTTTAAATCATTCTAATAAATTGATTTTGAAAGTGCAAATTTGAGCATTTTTCATGTCATCTTCTAAAAATATATTTTAGTAGACGTATTTTTTCTCTTTCAATCTATAGAAATAAATAAAATTTATATTTTCATAGGTATTATATTTTATAACATGGCATGAGATCAGTTAGCTAAAATCCTGTTTACAAATATGCTATTTTATTAAGTTTTGGAGTTAATGTTCCCACATAAGGAGTAACAAAAGGATGAATGGAAGGCAGTTGACTTTTTTTTATTGTTTTGGTAGATTAAAATGGTATGGTTGGCAAAGTATGAGGGTGAGAAACTGTTCCGACTATAAATCATGCAAATTCTGAGGATTTGTTTGGGACTGGGTACAAGACTATGTACTAAGTAACTAAGTTAAGAAGTTACTTAACTTTTACTATGATGAATAGTTATGGCACTCAGTTTTCCTAACCTGGAGATAATATAATCATGTCATTTTAAAAATAGTTGTGTTTCAAATTCACTTATTGCTTAGGTCTCTTTCAGTTTTACTGTCTTCTTCATGTAAGGAGATAAACAATTGGATATTAAATTAGTTGTAAAAATAGGTACAAAAATGGGCAGTTTTTGTGTTCACATCCAATGTCTGTTGTATCCTGACTGCTACCTCAGAGCTGGCTCCTGATTCCATCGCTGCTGTGTATTTCACCTGCCGCTCTTCGATCTGGGCCTTTGCATCTCTTTCTGGAGGTCTCTGAACTGGTTTCTTCCTTTATTCTTTCTTTCTTTCTTTCTTTCTTTTTTTTTTTTGGTGAGGAAGATTGGCCCTGAGCTAACATCTATTGCCAATCTTCCTCTTTTTGCTTGAGGAAGATTGTTGCTGAGCTAAGATCTGTGCCAATCTTCCTCTATTTTGTATGTGGGATGCTGCCACAGCATGACTTGATGAGCGATGTGTAGGTCCATGCCCAGATCTGAACCTGTGAACCCCAGGCTGCTGCAGTGGAGTATGCAAACTTCACCACTACACCTCCAGGCTGGCCCCTATCTTTATTCTTTCTTCATCCCTCCTGCACTGCTAAGAAATTAAATTTCATAATGAATGTATGGTTTGTACTTTATTGCTGACTTTCTAAAAAGTGTGGAATGGCTCACCATGACCTATTTAAAAACCAGTCCAAACTCATAGCCTTCTGTGGTGGGGGCCTCCCTGTCTTTTGAACAATTATAAACAAATGAACCAATGGTTCTGGCTGATGTTACCTGTGCATAGCCTGTACTTTTCTGCCTCTATGTCTTACTCATTATTTTTCTCCAAGGATCTGTAAGCCAGAACTGTGCCTTTTTCACATTATTATTCCCTATAATTAATTCCTCATGTGGTGCCAGTCCTATAGTGAACCTGGAGAATGAATAAGTGAACAGATGCATTTAAAGTGAAACAAGTAAATCTTGGTTTATATCTTTTTTATCTCTTAGATTTCCAAGTGTATAGCAGTCTCTGAATAAACTGAATATAGGAGAAAATGAGAGCAGTGGAATTGAACAAAGAGTTGGATGGATATTATTATGAATAGATTGTGTGACAGGGAAGCAGTGCCTAAATATTTTATTTTAGCATGTAATTATAGCTTTTCAACCTTATTCATCTAGTATAGATAGTATTTATCAGGAATTCATAGATGGTTTTTGGTTAAATGAATGCATGAGTTTCTTCTCATATATTTTTAAGCTTTTGATTAAATGATAAATCACTGCGGCAATTGGTTCCCCAAGTCATCTTCCCAATGAACCAAACTTCCCATAATCACGCCTTGTGAAAGGAAGCATCTTTTCTTTGACTCTGGACTGTCTTTGTAAATTGCTGTTGACTGATGACTCCAAGGTTAGGTCATAAGAAGCTTTTTGCAGATTCTTCCTGGGTCTCTTGGAGCATTTGCTTTTGGGATCCTCCTCCTTGAAGCCAGCCTCCATGAAGAAACTGTGACAATCCTGAGACCACCATACTTTGAGAAGCCTGAGCCATGTGGGGAGGCCCTGACGTGTGAAACACCTTGGAGAAAGAGGGGGAGGGAGAGGTTAGGGAAGGAAGGGGGAAGGGGAGGGGGATAAAGAGAGGCAGATCAAGATACACCAAACCGCCAGACGTGTGAGGGATGAAGGGATGAAGCCGTCTCAGCATGGGATCCTCCAGCCACCCCAGCTGATGCCACATGGAGCAGAGATGAAGTGTCTGGCTGAGCTCTTCTCAAATTCCTAACCTACAAAATCCTGCCCCACAAAATTATGAGCAAAATAAATGATTGTTTTAAGCCACTAAAATTTCAGCATTGTTATGTAGTGACAGATAAGTGAAATGTAACATACAGAAACATGTAAATCATCAATACATTTCACAAATTGAATGCATCTGTGTATCTAGCACCTGGATCAAGAAACAGAATATTGCACTGTGGAAGCCTTTCTCATGTCCCCTTCCAGTAATGACCTTCTCCAAGGGCAACAACTGCTCTGACATCTAGCACTGTAGATACTTTTGTCTGGTTTTGAATTTTATGTAAGTGGTTTATCTGTTATATACTCTTTTGTGTCTTGCATCTTTCACTAATCATTATGTTTGTGTGATATATCTGTGGCTGTAGTTCAAATATTCTCATTGCTATATAGTATCCCATTCTAGGAATGTATCACAATTCATCCATTCTACTGTTGACGGATGTGGGGGTGGCTTCCCGTTGTTGACTATTATGAAGAACCCTGCTATTAACATTCTTATGAATATCTTTGGTAAACGTATATACACCTTTCTGTTGGGTGGTTTTTGAATTGTCTTATGACTGTTTTGTACTTGTTAGTTTTATCTTTATAGGTAGCCTATGTGCCAGTTTAGAGTATAATAATTAGGTTTAGTATTTTTTCTTTCCCATCATCATGCCCAGCATGTGGAGTTCATAGTTTAGAGTGGTTATTAAGGATATATACATTGATTGGTCATTTAGAAGTTTTAAAGCACGTATGTTTGGCTTCTCCAAGAAAGTTCTAAATTAATCATAGTTTACACTCCAGTTTTTAAGTACAAAAAATAGGAAATATCCTTTTAATTAGACGTTTTTGTTGATTTAATAACAGCTTATTGGAAAATATTTCGTCTTCCCAGAGCTATTGTTTGTTGTTTTGCAAATAGCATGAGAAAGAAACTCACTTTGTTTCTTATAATGGTAAAAAAAGGAAACTAGTGAACAACTGAGGTTTCTGTGTACTGTTATCATGCCTGAGAGTTGTAAGCTTCCGTGAATCATTTGTTAGGATAGAACTGGTAAACTATATTGGTGTGTGTAACCTGAAAATAGTCTTAGAGCACATATTCTCTATTTTGATGAGTTATGTATTTTGAGCTGCATCATATCATTTACTGTAATATAAATTAATAGGTACTAAAATTATAATTTTTTTCTTTACATCTACTCATCTTGAGGAATTTCCTTGTTTTTCGCTGTAACATTTGGCCTATTTACATAAAAAATTGCAATGATAAAACTATTTCAAATAAGCCATGTCTGATTGTTTTCAGTCCCAGCACATTCACTTAAATGCCAATACCATATGGAAAAGTTTGACTCGAATATGCCAGATTTTCTTTTTATTCTTTTTTGGTGAAGTATAGCTCTTAGACAAAAAATGAGTGACATGGAGATTCAAATTAATGTCAGATGGTTTTATAGTTTGTGGTTTGTGTTTGTGGTTTTTAACTCTGAAGAATCAGGATACATAAAAAGATTAAAGAATCTTTTTAATTACCAAGTTTAAAATATGTGTATTTATAAACAAATGCCATGCATTTTCTATCTTGGGTTATCCTTGTTCCTTTAATTGCTAGTATTTTTTTTTAATACTGTGATGTCTCTCGCATCTTCCCATTCATTTATTTATTCAGCAAATATTTACTGAGTATTTTCCTTGGGGCAAATACTACGCTGGGTCCTGTCATTTTCGTAGACGTGGCTCTTTGGAGGAGATCACAGTGTATCAGGAATACCAGCTTCGTAGACAGATACTTACGATATGGCCTGTAATAGATATATGAGCAAAGTGGGATCAGAGCCACTCATTCTGCCTAGGGGAGTCCAGGAAGTTTTACAGAGTAGATAAAATTGGAACTGAGACCTGGAGGAAGTATAGGAATTTGAATAAAGAAGGGGAAGGAAAGATCTGTGCAAAGGGAATAATGTAACACAAAGGCACAGAGCTGAGCAAGGTTTGGCGTGTTCAGGAAACAGTGGTAAGTTCCATTTACTTAGAGCTTAAGGCACGTTGGGGTGAAGAGGCGAGAGGAACAGTGGGGGCGAGGTGGTATGTTACCATCCCACTGCCAAAAATGAAGCGTCCAGTCTTTCCTGTCTCCTCCTTTTTAACTTGGAATATTGCAGTAATCTGGGAATTGATAACCCTTTGCGGAATTGGCAGGAGTTGAAGAAAAGATAGGCTTTTGACCAACAAAGAGAACAGGATTGGTTGTTGCAAAAAACAGAAAGGAATATGGAGAATGGGAGCAAACCCCCCAGCATATTCTCAGAACAGTAAGTAGATCACTTGGCCATTCCTGAAGTAGAGATGCTACAGATGAAATGAGATCACCATTTGGAGGGAAGCCTCCAGGAGAGTGCTGTAGAGCACTGAGCCTGGCTTTCTCTGTTTTATTTTTTTGTCTCTATTCAGTGGCCCCGGGTGAAATTCCAGAAGGCAGCTAGATGGAATAGATGCTAAAGTGGTTGCTATCACAAGTAAGCAACAAAATGATTTTTGATAAGAAGATATAATGGCCTGAAAATGAGAAAGAAATTTAAAGGCATAAATACAAATTTCTACAATTCTACAATTATTGGGGAAAAGATGTTAGGTGTTTTAAATAAATGCCTAAAATAAGGGAACAGGATTCTGAGACTAAGGAAGCAAAAGTTGCCGCACCAGGAAGACCGGGATAAAGGAGGGAGAAAGTGTCTCTCTACCCTCCATCAAGGAATTTCCTTCAGTTCTAGGGGCCGTATTTTAAGAGAGAATTATGGAGAAGACGGTGGCCAGGGGAAGGTAACCATGGTACTGAAAGGTCTGGGAACAGTATTGCAGGCAAAACAGATGAAACTGAGGCTATAAACCCGTTAACTTGATAAAGGAGACAAGATGGTTGTAAGCAAGACTTGTCTAGAGGAAAGACAACAACCAGTAAGTGGAAGTCCAGGGAGTAGAGGTAGTTCTGTGATGAGATGATCTTTCTAGTGATTTTCCGGGTGACTAGGGAGTAAACAACATTGGAATAAATACCTCTAGGATAATGAGTGCCCTGTGGCCTGGGGGTGTTCAAGCTGTGACTGGGCACCAGCTTGTCAGTGATGCTATGAGTGGTGGGAGTTTTACCTAATCACCTTCAGTGCCACTAGAAGATGTCTGAGAGTGTAAAACACGACACTCTTGGTGTCCTTAAGATGTGTGTGAAGCAGATGGCCTCAGCTGGGTGCATTTAGGAGCGCTGAAGCCATGAGACCTGGGCCTGAGGTCGGGCTGTGTGCTGAGAGGTTTCCTTGGAGGTTTGACTGGTGGGAAGTGCCTTAGTTGCTAAATTGAGATGCATTCAATAATAATCGCAGCCACTAGGAAGTGAGTGCCTGTTAGTGGGCGATTCTCAGCTGGGTGCTTCGTACGTACTATCTGACGATGTTCACAACAAACTTAGATGGTGGGTTTTTTATCCGCTCCCCGTTTTACCAGTGAACAAATAGGGGTTAAATAAATTGAGTCCAGCTGCAACATTTCCTAGCTGTGTCACTTTGAGAGAGTTACGTAATGTCTCTGTGCCTCAGTTCCCCCATTGAAAAGTGTGAATAATAATAATGCCTGCCACATAGGTATGTTGTGAGGGTTAAATGTGTCTGGTACATAGTAGATGCTTAATAAAAGTTCACTCTCATATTTTAATTTTTATTATGGCTCCAAAGCTCATGTTGTTTGTACTACAGTAGCACCTTGATTTCCCCTCAGGTAGCAATGGATGGAAAGGAATATGACAATTTGCAAAAGAAATATTGAAAAATATTAAAATCTTCATTCTTTACAGGGAAAATATTTAAAAAACCATATGCATTCCATTTGGGAGTTTGGTAGAGAGCCAAGAGGAGTTGATGATCACATGGATAGACTTACATTTTTATGTATAAGAACAGCTTACAGTGTTTTGACTCTGTATATCCTTCCTCACGTGCACAACCTCTCAAAGCCAATCTAAAATGCTACCTACTTTATAAAACTTTCTCTCATCCTCAAAATGGAATGAGATTATATTTTTCTTTAAACCCCCATAGAACGTTCCTTTTTGCTTATTATTTTCTGCTATAAATATTGGTTACTTTTCTACATGTCTTATCTTCTCTGAAGGACCTAAAAGTCAGTTTTGGCATGACCTTTAGCATCTTGTTTGTGGTATTTCTTGGAATACCTCAATTTTGGTATGAGATACTTTTCTTTATTTAAATCGAGACGCATTGTTAGGCTTTAATTTTTATCCTTTTTTCCTGATCCCTTTAGACGACACTGAAAGGCATCTACAGAACATTTACTTCATATAGGCCATAGTGTTTCTTTTTTTAAACAGCCATGCTAATTCCTAAAATTTTAAGTTTGTGTACTACTTCAAAAAGAAACATTAATGAAAACAGATCGTGAATCTTTGTTTGGTATCCACGTACTCAGGACTGAAAATCACTGGTGAAGGAAACAATCTTTGTTTCACCCTGGCCCCACCCCAAAGGGCCTTGATGAAAAAAGATTAAGTCTGCCTCTAACTGACCCAACTCCAAGAACACATGGATGCAGATTTTCGCCTGCCCCGCCAGCTCAGTGATGCTTGAATGTACATCCGCCTTGCTTTGCAATCTGTCTGCTGTCGCCATCCTCACTGTCGTTTAGCTTGTACTCTAAAATTCTCATCCCTGAGTGATTGCAATAGCTTCCTAATGGAGGTTCCTGCCTCCCTTCTTGACTCACGTAAATCCTTACCCTCCATGATAGTGAGCTTTCTCTACAGAGAGATGACTGTGTTCGTTCACCTCGCGTGTCCACAGAAGTTCCAAGCAGTGAAGCTGGCCTGGAGGGCCTTCCGTGACTCTTCCCCTGGCGAATTTTCAGCAGCATCCTCTTCGTGCCCTCTCCCTTCTGCTAGATCTCTTGAACTTCATGCTCCAGAATACAAGTTGGTTTTTTCATTTGTTTACTCACTCTTTGGTTATCCATTAAATATTACTGTGTGCCTCCTCTGTAGTTAATAGGGACGTGGGCTCTGGATCCACGTGATCTGGATTGAGACTGTGTGATTGTAGGAGAGGTTCTTAATCTCTATCTCCTTCAACTTTCACGTCTGTGAGGTGGGGATGGTGTTAGTGCTCAAGTCAGAGGATTGAGTTAAAACACGTGGACAGCTCATCACGTAGAAGGGCCTGACGCATAGAGGGCAGACATCAATGTAACTCTGTGCTCAGTCCTCTTTGGGAATTTGTGTATCAGGACTTTCTTTGTCTCTGTCTTGAGTGCTCCTCCCCTCTGTCTGCTTGAAGAATTTCTATCCATTCTTGAGACCCCTCCTAAGGTATCAGCTTCTCAGTAAAGCCTTTCCATATTACCTTTTCTGTCCTCCGAAAGATCTGATCACTCCATCTTCTGTTCTACTTCTGAACCCTGAAAAGAAATTTACATGCAGCACTCTTTAGCACAAATATTTGTATACATATCAGTGTCCCCTGCTGGTCATAAACACATGAGAACAAAAACTATGAGTTATTGTCATGGATTCCTTAGAAGCCAGCTTAGTGCCTGGCATATAGTATTCAATAAATAATTGTTGTACTGAGTTTTTTTCACTGAAAAGCAAAGCACTTTATGACGTAAAGTGGTGGTGGTACTGAATTTCAAGTTTTTGGACTCCAAACCAGAGCACTTTCTCATTATCTCATGCTGATATGCATACATATATACATTTCTGTGTGTGTGTGTAGTTTGATTAGTATATGCCCGATTAAATAAAGTGGTTACTGTGAGTTGTTCATTTATTTAACCAGTTCTGGTGGTTTATAAGAAATTAATTTCTCTGACTTCCCATGAAATGCAAGCCAGGAGTTGTGGTGATTCATTGCCAAGGTTCTGTTGCTGTTCTCCTGGAAGGCTACGTGTCCGTGGGTTCAAGCTGTGCTTTCATAAACAGGAGCTGGACCGCTTTATGATGGGAAGTACAGCTGAGGACTCTGTCAAGTACACAAGCTGATCATGCTGAATGCTTTTCTGGGTCATGTTCATTTCATAAAAACACTCAATTCCCAGCCTTCCCAGAAGAGGAAATGCTGAAGGTCCCTAGCTGCAGTGTGGGGTGAGGAGGAAACCGAGCACTGGGAGAAGGAGGGGCCCCACTGCCTGTTCTTTGCTCGGCGAGTAACCGGCAGGCACCCGGCCCAGTCACACAGGTCCCCACATTGCGACCTTCAGGCTAAATTCGTGTTGCTGCTTACATGCAGAATTTTGGGGCTTTCCCCCCTTTCGTAGTGACCACGTTGTTCCAGTGACTAGAGCAACATGACATAGAATCAGAGAAATCACACCAAGTTCTTGCCAGTTGCCAGGCAGAGAAAATGCTTTTGGATGTTTGAAGTATGCTTCCCATGTTGATTTCCTAATCTTGCCTTGTTTTCAAAGCCAAACACAATAGCATTGTGAACACTCATTGGCATTTCGTAGGCTCTGCTGTCAAGCTAATTAACAGATTTCGATGCAGGGGAGTGAGAATAAAGGGGATGCTTTTGGTAAAGAGCAGCTCTGTGGGAAGTTTGAGTTTTCTCTATTTAACGATTGTTATTTCTACACGTTTGACGTAATACTATAAATGTTAATTCTACTGTCCGTTTGTTTAATTTCAACACATGGAGTTCTCAGATTATACTTAACATTGATGCTAATAAATTTGCAATATTACCCAAATTATCTTTTTAAAAATCTGGTGAATCATTGAAAAGGTACTTCACTTTGGATCTAAATGTCAAGATTAGAGCAGTTTTTGTGATGATTTGCTTGTTCGCTGATGAAGCTTCATTTGCCTTATTGTCAGGGATGGGCAGACAGCCCTTTGCTCTGGAACATCACTCAGCAGGGTGGCCTGTGAATCCTGAAGTCAGAGGCAGAGAATCCCTAGGAAGGCTGTTGCGTGTAGGAGGCTGAGAGAGAAGTAGGAAGAGGACTCTCTTCCCTGGATGGCCAAACACATTTGGGAAGGACAGGAACAGCAGGACTTGGTGGGGGGTTTGAGAGAGATGTCAGGGGAGGGCGTGCAGGCTTGGCTGGTCTTGGGGTCAGCCATTTACCTGTGGACAGTGGAACTGCTCCATCCGTGCAGGCAACCAGTGGTACCCATTGGAGATACCCAGAAAGAGTGATGTCTCTTTAATTTTGTAATCAGGACCATGAGGTTCCTAGCAGGGAACACAGCTGTTCTTGAGACTTTCAGGAAGCTCTGTGAGTAGGAAGACATACGTGGTGGTGGATAAGTCTCAGGCCAGCTGTCACTTGGGAGATGGAAGTTCAAGGTTAATTTCACTTGGTTGGCAAAGGAATATTCAAAGTTCATTTCATAATGTTTCTTTTGGCTGGAGACAGGCGATATGGGAAAAGGATTAGCATATTTTTCTAGGATCTCTTTTGGGCTAATCAGGTTATACGAATGAAAATGATTTAGTGCCCAAGGCACAGTACTAAGTGCATTGTGTATGTGAACTCTTAATTTTCACCATAATCCCAGGAAGTAGAAACTCTTTTCTCCCCTTCTTACCAGATGGGAAATTGAGGTACAGAGAGATTAAGCGATTGCCCAGAATCACCCAGCTGGTAAGTAGCAGAGCTGGGCTTTGAACCAAAGAAGTCTTGTGATCGAGTCCCTGCTCTTAGCCAGTACACTCTGCTGCCTGGACGTGCAGGGCGGGTGTGCTATTATAGCTGCATTGGTCTCTGAGCTCTCTCTAACATTTCCACGGAGCGTTTCTCTCACTGGGTTTAAGCCACTGAGATACATTCGTATCGCTTCTGTCATTCTGCAGAGGTTTGAGTTTGTATCCCTGGCACCAGCCTGGTCCAAGAGACCTTAGGAAGTTGTAGGACATGTGCCAGTAACCTGGGAGCCGAGAGTAACAGGAGGGTGGGGAGCGTCAAGTGACCTCTGGGACCCTTTTCAGCTCTTGTGAGGGGAAGAGAGAGGAGGTCTATGTCAGAATTTAGAATTTACTGAAACTAAAGTTAAAGATGAGTAAAAAAATAAAATCCCTCATTTCTGATCTGTTTATGTGTGCTCTCTTTTTATCAGCAATATTTCCTTCTTTCCAGAACTATGTAAAGCTGGTCAACTCTCTCTAAAAGTGAAGCCAGCAGGGCATTTGGCTGCCAATGCTAAACAGATCAGTTCAGAGCAACTACTGGCATCTTAAAGCTTGGTGGTTTTTCTTTGTACGGTCTGAGTGCCTTTAGAATATTTATTATTCCTTTCCAACTCGCTGTACTTTTGCAGGGATTTTGGGGTTATCTCTATAAGGGAAAGTTACGAGCGTTGGGTGCAAATTTTCAGTTACCAAATGTGCTCAGAATGAAGTCACAGCCTAGCATTGAAAGGCGTCTGCATTTCCTCTTGAAGTACATTTTTGGCTTCATCTCCTGCCTCGCTGCCCCATGCCCCCATCTCATGCACTGGGCGATCATCTGTCCTGAAGCAGACCTGGTAGCTTCTGCCTCTGGGTCTGGCCTCAGATGGTTCCCGTCGCTAGAAATGCCCTTTACCCCACATTTTCCTGCCTGTGGAAGCCCTTCTTGGTCTGCGATGCTCAAACTCCACCTTATCTAAGCAGCTGTCCAGGATCTTCCCCAGCTGCGTTTACCTTCTACCTCCCCTACGTTCTGATAATTCCCGTTCCTAGACTGTCACTAAGTCAAGCCTTGTATCAGGTGTTTGTGAATGTGTCTGTCTTCCTCATGAGGAATTCTGGAGGACAGGAAATCTGTGCATTTGTGTGTGTGTGTACACGTACACATATATACATTGTCTTTCCAGTCCCCGTAAGGCAGAATAGCAGTTACTCAAAGATGCTCTTGCAATTTGAATAACCACCCCCTCCCTTTCACTTTTTGCCTCCTCACATAATGGATGCCTCCTCCTGATACCACAGAAAATATCTGATCACTTCTGCCTTCTAGCCATACTGTTTTGGATCATTTCTCTTCCTGTTCTTTTTTTTTTTTTTTTTTGCTGAGGAAGATTCACCCTGAGCTAACATCTGTGCTAGTCTTTCTCTGTTTTGTATGTGGGTCACCGCCATAGCATGGCTGCCAAGGAGCGGTGTAGGTCTGTGCCTAGGAACTGAACCCGGGCTGCTGAAGCAGAGTGCCCCGAACTTAATCACTAGGCCGCGGGGTCGGCCCCTCTCTTCCTGTTCTTTTAATTTCCACAATGCTACTGAGCCCACAGCTCCCTAGCATCTGCCTCCCTTCAATTCTAGTCAGTTTTCCTCCCTCACCCTGGTGTGGAACCAGGAGCAGACCCAGAGAGGTAGGATTGATGTTGATAAACAGCTGAGGAAACTAACATAGATCCAATCACCGCAATGTACACTTTAAATATCTTACAATTTTGTATGTCAATTATACCTCGATAAAGCTGAAATTAAAAAAAAAGTTGAGGAGAGTGAATGCGCGCTGCAGTTGCTCTCCTGGCGACCCTTATGTCATACTTCAGTTTTGCAGGTGAGGAAACTGAAGATCGTGGAAATGACAGCATGCAGCTGGGATTTGAAGCCCTGTTTCTCTACCCAAAGTCTGTGTTCTTTCCCCTACTGCTCCCTAAGTCGTCTGAGCCTTATCATGTGCCTGACACGATGCATTCATCACTCTTGTGAGTTGTCACACTGTCCTCTTCAGAGAGAGATTGATGGCCCCATTGTTCATGGAGAGCGAGCCACTCACCCGAGGTCCCACTACTGATAGTGGTAGAGCCCATGATTAGGCACAGGTCTGCCCGACTCTTCTCTTCCATCAAACTACACCACCTTCTGACTGCCCAAAATAGGCACAGGAGACTTTGCCTGTCTTCTGTTTCCCAGGGTTGCTGCCCGCTGCTCACCTTCCATCTTTTAGGCCCCCATCCTGGCTGTGGAGCCTTGCGCCTGAGTTAGGGATCTCTTACTTGATTAGCTTATCCTTTTGTGAGAAAGTTGAAAACTCAGAAACTTCTGGAAGCTAGGCAGGTAATGTATATGTGACAAGAAGGTGGTGGTACCTGACAAACTGGGGAGAGCCCTCGTCCCATCCAAGGGGGCAGCGAGGCAGCGACCCTCAGCTCCAGGCAGCTGTTGTTAAGAGGGAGGGTGGTGCAGTGATCCCAGAGCTCCTGCTTTTCCAGAGTAAGCTGGAATTCTGGGTTTTTATCTGAGTTTTCCAAATTTTTAAGATGTGGAGCAAGCAAACCAATCATGTGTGTGGACCAGATTTCCAGGCTACTGTTTTGTGCCCTTTGCTTGGGGACTTGACTGCTTGCTGCCACTTTTGCGTGCGTGATCTGCCTGCCCCTGAATTTGTGACCCTTGTTTGGGGAAAGGAGAGCAAAATTAATAAGTGAGATATAAATATGGAAAAAGAAGTAAGAAAAGAAAGCTAATATTTGATAAAAAAGATTCATGCTAAAATAAGTGGGGCAAGTCTAAATTTACATTTAAAGACAAGTGGTGTTCTGAGTTCGTGACTAGAAAGAATACTGGATTTCCTTAAAATACTTTTTTTCTCAAAATTAAGTAGTTTTCTCTTTACCTAAATTTTGCTTAAGAATGGTCCTTAAATGCGTTTTAAAAACGTCTAAATCTTAAATATTCTAAGAATTAAAAATTTCCAGATCTGGTTAAATGAAATATTAGACTACTAAAAGTAATAATAATATTTTATTTTCTCAGCATAAAATTACTTGAATGACTAGCCTTTTTATTACTTTGCCATTCTGGATACATTACTACAGTTTGATGAGTATTTGAACTGTTTAACCAAATTAGTTCAGAGCTTAGACATATATTAGTAATGTCTTAATAATGTTGCTCTATAGTTCATGCAAAACTCTTGATGATTTTGCCCTTTTCAAGTAGACAACTTATGACTTTACCATAGAAATTTAAAGTTGTCTCAGTATTAAGTAATAATAGCTTTATCTGTCATTCTTTAATTGCTTAATGTGGTATTGTTAAATTCAGTTACCTCCTGAAGATTCAAAATTACTCTCCCTAGGGCTGTGGAAGTGCACCTAACTAGGCATTTAAAATAACTCAGGTAGCAACACACTTCAAGAAATATTGCGGGGCTGGCCCCGTGGCAGCGGTTAAGTTCGTATGTTTGGCTTTGGCGGCCCGGGGTTCGCCGGTTCAGATCCTGGGTGTGGACATGGCACCACTTGGCAAGCCATGCTGTGGCAGGCATCCCACATATGAAGTGGAGCAAGATGGGCACAGATGTTAGCGCAGGGCCAGTCTTCCTCAGCAAAAAGAGGAGGATTGGCAGTGGATGTTAGCTGAGGGCTAGTCTTCCTCAAAAAATAAATAAATAAAAATTAAAAAAAAAATAAAAGAAATATCACATTCCATAAACAGTTGTCTCCATATTTTTCTAAATGTGTCCAAAATGCTGGCATGTTTACAAAATGAATATTTTCTGCCAGATAAACCAAGAATTTCAGAGTTTTGAAGCTTCCTAAGCTGCCCATCTATAAAAATGTGAACCTCTGCAATGAATCTTCGAGAGTCCTAGAGTTGCTGGGTAGAGCTGGTGCCATCTGTGCCGTGGACCAGTGGTTCCCAAGTCTGTCTATACATTAGAATTATCTGGGGAGCTTTTAAAACATTTCTTGATCCACCCAATACATCTGATTTACTTGATCTGGGGTAGAGCCTTGGCGTTGTTTTCGTTGGCTCTAAATGTTCCCTGGGTGGTGGTAACATGGAGCCAGGGATAAGAGCCATCATTGGCCATAGAGGAGAATGCTGGGCATCACTGATATGGTGTCCCTGAGTTTCAGTACCAAGTTCCCGTCACTCAAGGTCGTACATCATGTCCCTAGATCAGGCCCCTAGATCGTGCTGCCGGGCTGTGAGCCATGCCTCCTTGGCCCAAGGTTGGAAGCCTCCCAGAGGTTGCAGCTCTATACACCAAATGTGATGCAATTGAGGGAGTTCGACTTTGCCCCATTTGTGTGTGTCTGTGTGTTTTCCTTAATAATAAGTACATTTATGGACGCAATAGGCTATGTGCTTGATATTTAATTTTGCCAACAACTCCACAGAGTAGTTGTAATTATTATAATTTCACAGGGAGAAAACAAAAGAGCAGAAAGAAGAAGGAAATTAATAGGTCCAAGCTCAAACAGCTAGTAAGTGGTAGGATTTAAACCTGGGTCATCTGATTCCAGAGTTCACATACTTAACCTTCATACCAAGGGGTTCAAATGAAACACTCAGTGGGTGAGATGGGGAACAAAAATGAGCAAAACTGCTCAGGGGTAAACATTAGGGAGCGGTGAGGACTGGGGAACACAGAGGGGCACCACTCAGCTCTAGCCAATTGTTGCCAAGCAGGTATGTGGCCCCAGTGTAGTCAGGATGTCTGATTTTTTTTAAAGAGGTAATCTAGAAAAATATGGAATTTTGAATATGAATCTTTCTCAGCTTTTAAACATAGCAAGGCTCTATTACAAATTACAGTATCTTCACTGTTTTTCATCCTCGCTAAAGAAAGCCCCGGTCAAGGACAGAGGTACTGAAAAGATAGCACAAGCAATGCATTAAGCTCTTTGAAAAGAGAGCATGTAGATTCTTTCGGTGAAGGACTGGTCTTTCCCATAGACAGGGGCTATAGTGACCTACATTAGCTCTTTGTCTTACTTTCTTCGGAACTGATGTAGAATGGTCTTCTGTGAGGCCAGAGCTAAGCTGTAGGGGCAGGAATGTCATATTGTTCTGAAGGTTGTAGCAAGGACATTGGCCCAGTTTCCCTGACATCTCTGTGGCTCAGCAAGGATCAGGGTTCCAGGACAGTCATAGACACAGGTGTTAAGATATAACCCCCCAACCAACTTCACATCCTGGTTTTGCTCTATTTTCATGGATAAATTTCTCCTTTTTGTGTGTGTTTATTAGTTAGTCTCAGCTGAGAAGTATGATGAAGATTTCCTTAGTATTTATTCATTCAACAAGCATTTAGGCTGAGAAGCATTTAAGAACTTGGAGAAAGAGAGTATTTTATAATTTTATGGAACATTGCTTAAAATCTGGTTTGATCAGATCCTGAGCCTGAAGAAAAACATTTGAGACTAAGGAGTGTTAATTATAAGCAATTTTTAAGACAGATTTTTTTCCTTTACTGTTCTAATACAGCATACAATGATTTAGGCATTCTTAAAACTGCAGTATTTTGCAAGAAATGTCATTGTTAACAGCAGTATAACCATAGGACCTGAATGTTGGTACTTTGATTTAGAAGCGGTCAAAAGCTTATTTTCCACAGCCTCTATAGCAACAGTTGAGATTCCATTAATTTGGGTTATTCGTCTGGACGTAATAGGAACTGTCTTCTTGTTAGAGGAACCAAACTGAGTTCTTTCACAGGACATAGGGGGTCATAACGGGTACCTTAGAAAAACAGGGGCAATGTAATTAGTTATTCTTAAGGGAAAACTGAACCCATTTCAATTGGAAATTTGAGGGTTATGAAAAAAATGGCAGTGTTTACTTTAAAAAACAGTATTTAAAGTTTATGAACTGTTTATTTCAGAACTGAACCACTTGAAACTATGCTTGGCTTAAGTTTGTAAGCAGATTTCAAAATGTTTTGATATTTTTTTAATGAAGAGGAAACAATTCTTAAAAATTGTTCTAGATTTGTAAGTATTTATAGATGGATGTTCTATCATGTTTGTTTCTTTTAAATTCAGATAGTTTCTCAAATTAATGCCTTGCTTTGGCTGTGTTTTCTGACCATACAGCGTGTCTTATTGGACTGTGTCCCTTTCCCAGATAATAGCATCCATCTGGAATCATGTGATGACTGAGGATGAAATGTCATTTGTAGTTATAATTCTAGTTTCTTAGAAAGAATACTGTGTCTTATGACTACTTTTGAAATTTTATAATATTGCTTCAGTTCAATAGCTGTTAGTACCTTGTGCAGTGTCAGTCACCATGGGCATGCCCAAATATGACATTACGTGCCAAATAAGCATTTTATCCAGTACATTCTGTTGGCAATCTAATTAAGAAAAAATATATGGGGCAAAGGATTGGAGGAGATCTTCATGGAGAAAGTGGGCTTTGATCTAGGCCTTGAAGGATGGATTGAATTTATATGGACAGGCGGATACAGTTCTCATCATTAATAACACTGGTGATTAAAGGGAGATGTGCTTGGAGGCACAGGACGACTTTAGGAAGAATAATGGCTGAGAGAGAATATTAAAAATGATAAATAATGCAGGAATGATGCATTGCAATTGTATATAACTTTAAACTGATTATTGCTTGTCTACTGTCATCTGGTCCTGTGTGATTCCATTGGTTAAAGCGTATGTCTCATGCAAGCTGACCATGTTTTCTTCTGTTCCAAGGTCACAGACTGCACTTTACTGTCTTAGAAATGTGTCGCAATGGTCATCAGTAGGTGGGCTGGCTGAGAACACGGCTAACACGTGACAGGAGAAAGCCTGAATTAGCCCAGCCCAGTAAACATCTTGTTTGCATTTGACAGATATTTCAACATTATAACAATAATTCAGTCATTGAACTTGCCTCACTATTCTTACTGAATATATTATTTTAACTTTTGTAGTAGAGAAGAGAGGAGATTCTTTCAATGATCACCGCTTTTTAACTAATTGTTTTTCTTAAATCTCGAATGAAATATCTGCCTGTACTTGAAGAAGTTAATAAAGATGATTGTGAGTTATCTTCATATTATAATATATTAAGTAATTGTTGGAAAATTTTGAATTGAAAAATGAACACTAGAGAAAAGAAATAGTTACACCCAATGACTTTAACATCCCTTTGTTAAGCATCTGTTATGTGTAAGGTCCTGGGCTAGATTCTGTGGGAGAATCAGAGAAACAGATTTAATTCTAGTTTTCAAGAATTTTGTCAGTAACTAGCTTTGCTGACTAAATTTTCAGGAGAACCACTTCACCATGAAGTCCAGATAATGAGTTAGGACATATTTATTGAGCTTGTGCTATGTGCCAGGCAGTGTAATATCCAGGGAGATATTCAAAGGAGGAACTATGCCTGGAGAGGAGACAGAGGCTGGATCCTAGAAGACATTTTAGGCTAAGAAGTTCTATAAAGTTTTAATACACAGTCATGTGTCGCTTAACGATGGGGATATGTTCTGAGAAACTCACTGTTGGGCAATTTTGTCGTTGTGCGAACATCATAGAGTGTACTTACACAAACCTGGATGGTAGAGCCTACTACACACCTAGGCTGTGTGGTAATAATCTTGTTGGGCTGCCATTGTTTATGTGGTCCATTGTTGACTGAAACGTCGTTATGTGGGGCATGATGATATGTGTATAATTTGGTATGTGTATAATTCTATTCTACAACTAAATTTTAAGCATTTTGAGGGGAAAAATTTTGTTTCTGTTTATCCTTTTTTACTTTCTTTCCTCTTTTCTTCCATTCTCTCACCTTCACAGATTTCTCCTCTCCTCTTCTTTTCTTTCACACTGATTACTTGGTGCAGTCTTTACAATGACTCCTTACATAATTATGCATGATAAATGTTTTATGGACAGTGAAAGGATAAATTTTAGAGTTATTTTAAAGCCACAGAATAGAGTTTACCTGGCTTTTTATGAGTAAATTCTTTGTAATTAGTATAATTCAACCACTTTCTGATAAACTCTTTTATTATTGGTTTTTATTATGTTCACTAATATGTATGACAAGCAGAATATGATATAAATTCCTGATTTGACAATAATTGATGATTGGCACTTTAACTTATTTTAGAGTGTCATTTGTAGTCCTAAGTAAAACCAGAATATGTACTTGATTACATGATACTGCGTTTTGAAAATAATCTTTGAACAACAGATAGACAAAATTAGCCTGTCCTTTTACAGTGCTTCATTATCCAAGATACCATACCATGTTGAACCTATTTTTTTTGAGAGAATTATATTTACAGTGAAAACTTTCAAATTGTCAGTGTGAGTGAAAAACTATTGAGTTGTTTTATTAGATGACATGTAAATATTTATTTCATCAGTTATAACTTAAAATACATCTTAATGGATAATATTTATGAAAAAATTGATACGCTCACTTGCATTTATAGCACATTGTGAGAACGCTATTTGTTTATCTGTTCACTGCTAGACAGACATTTAGGTTGTTTCCAGTTTTTACCTATTATGAATAAAGCTGCCATGAATGTTTGAACGTGAGTCTTCGGTAAATTCCATGTAGCGGGATTTTTCTTGGGTGAATTCCTTGCAGTGCGATTGTTGGGTCATCTGGAAAATGTATGTTTAACTTTATAAGAAATCATTTTTCAAATGTCTGTGCTTACCGCTTTGTGTTCTCATAAGCAGTGCATGAGAGTTCCAGTTTCACACCCTTGCCAATGCTTGGTGTTGCCAGTCTTTATAATTTTAGTTTATGCTTTTTAGTTAGTGGAATTTTATTCTCATTTTAATTTGCGTTTTCCTGATAATTAATGATCTGAAGTACGCTTTCATGTGCTTGTTGACATTTCTATATCTTCTTTGTGTTCAAAGTTTTACCCATTTTAAACAATTGGGTAATTTTTCTTTTTTTTGATTATTCATTTGTAGGTATTCTTTATATATTCTACATAAGGGATCCTTGTCAGATATATATATTATAGATATTTTTTCCAGTATTTGGCTTGCCTATTAATTTTCTTAATTAATGGTGTTTTGGTGGAGATAGAAGTTTTCAATCATGATAAAGTCTATTTTACATTTTTCCTTTTATAATTAGTACATCTTTTGTCCTAAAAATACTTGCCTATCCCAAGATGATAGTATATTTTTCTTTTTTTCCCCTGAAAGTTCTATATTTTTATCTACATTTAAGTCTATAATAAAACTATGATTAATTTTTGTACATGGAATGAAGTAAGAGTTGAGGTTTGTTTTATTTTTTCCAGATGGATGTACAGTTCTTCTGGCAACATCTATTAATGACATTTCTTTCTCCATTGAATCCAATTGGCATCTTAGTAAAAAATCAGTTAACCTTTATGTTTGAGTCTGTTTCTCTACTCTCTATTCTGTTCCATATATTTATTTGGATATTTGATGCCCATGATGCCTCATCTTGATTACTTTAGCTTTATAGTAAATCTTGAAATCAGGGAATGTAAGTTTTGTAACTGTATTTTTTTTCCCCAAGATTGTTTTGACCATTTTAAAGTCTTTGATTTCCATATAAAAATTCAGAAACAGCTTGTCAGTTTCTTCAAAAGAACTTACTGATATGTTGATTGAGTTTGTGATAAATCTTTAGATCAATTTTGGGAGAATCAATGTCTTATAAATATCGAGGCTTCCAATCCATGAACGTGGTATATCTCCATTTATTTAGATCTTCTCTATACCTCTCAGCAGTGTTTTTAAATTTTCAATGTAGAGATCTTTCACTTCTTTCCTTAGATTATTACTAATTCTTTGATGCTATTGTAAATGATATTATTTTAAGCTTTTTATTAATGATATTTTAAAAAGCGTTTTTTTCCTCTCATTTGTTCACCATTAGCTTCGAATGTTTTGAATATGGGAACAGGATTTACTCTTCTACAGGTCTTGAGACTGGAGCACTGGTGAGGATCAGGAGATCTCTGTACATTTTATAGCCTAGTTGCCTGCTCTCCAAACAACTTTTTGTGTTCCTGGGTAGTTTTCTTAGCACCTCAGTCTCACACCTGGCTTTCTGCACCTTAGGACTTCTCTTTCCATCTTGCTACCCTGAGCCCAGCATCCTAGAGCTGCTGCAGCACACACTCCATGAGGGCCTCAGAGTGATCTCTGAGTTCCCCTGGCTGGTCCTCAGCTTTCAGTGGGTCCCTGCCTTGCACTGGGGAAGGTCCTTTGTGCCCCATGGGGAATCTTTCTCAGCTTTCTTGCTCTGGTCTGTAACCTTCAGCACACTACCCTTCAGCACACTTCAGCACTTGGGGAAAGCTTGTGGGAAACAGTTGGCTGGTGCTTATGAACTCGGCTTGTGGCTGGGACTTCTTGGGATTCTAATTTCAGATATGGCTCTTGAAAGTTTGTTTAAAAGCTTAGCTAATTTCGCTGTTCTGTGATCTATAGTAGATTCATATTCTTTGTACTGCTTCTCCGGGTATGTGAGCAGCTATCAGTCTTTTTTCACTTATGAAGCTCTCACCACTTTCTGGAATTTATTTCATTTAGATTTCTGTACATCACTGGTTCTAGCTTATCTAGCTTGTCATGCTTGTCATGCTGGGAGCAGTGGTCTCCTGCTCATTTCTACCTCCCAACTGAAACACAGAAGTTCTATGTAAAGCTTTTTAAAATATTCACTTAAGAGGCATGAAGAAGAGACTAATTTTCTTAATATGATTGTCCCAAATGGCTCTTTGTCCTAGTAGAAGCATTCAGTGTACTGTTTGTAATATATGAACTTGTTGGTAAAATGGGAGCCTACTGTTAAAATGGGAGCTTATTGGTAATATGTTTGTAATATGTGAACTTAGGAAATTCAGACACTATTTTTAGATAGGTCTTTATGTCATCCAAGTTCATTTTATTTACTTTTTAATCCTTTTTTTTTTTTTTTTCAGAGCAGCATTTCCTAAAAATATGCTGCAAAGTGTGATGCTTCCTAATTTTAAGAGATTTGGAAAATGTCACCAATGCATTTAAAATCATAATGCCCATTGCATGGTGGAAAACAGTGTTTGTTGAACCATTTGCTTGGGAAAAGAAGTAAATATTCTAGTTTGATAAGTGATTAAATCCAGTTATATGGCTTTTTGAATTAAGGGCTTTGGGTGGGTGATTGTTTAGGGAAAAAGTGCTGGTTAAAGGACTCACATTTAACATCAAAGAGGGAACAGTTAGCTCTCTGGAGAATGAATGCTCAGTATAATTATTATTGTTATTAACTCCGTTGGTCAGCTTCAGAGGAGATTTTTATCCTACTTTGAATTCATTAGTAAGTTGTTCTTAGAGGATTTCTGAAGATTGATTCAGGGCTTGGCATTTATCCTAACTCCTTATAATCCCCTATATTCCACTAAGTAGTAGTTTCTTAATATAATAATTTCTGATTAAAGCAAGTTGACCCTTTAAATCAACGAATGGCAAAGGATAAATCAGATGGGGACACTCTTCCCGGGTGAAACTAGCAAGTAGTATGCTAACCAGGAACACCTCGGCCTGCCCCTGGTAGCAGCTGGAACTTGTTAACTGAAAGTAGGTACTCAGTTGTATTGTGTTATTTAATGTGGTCTTCTTAACTTACACGCTGTAATTAGGATAAGAGGAAAGGATTTCTGGAAAACGTTCTTCTATAAGCAATATTGTGTTACAGAAATATAAGGTTACTCAAATTCTGTGATTTTTATTCGGTTAGGGAAAAAGTCAGTACAATCAAAGTCAAGTCCCTTTAAACAGAAGAGACTTACTTAATTTCTCTGCTAAAAGATATAAAAAGAGTGACATCCTTTTCCAAGGCAGGGATCGGAACTTTGAAAATCAAATTTAGAAACTGCATATAATTTGGTTTCTATTTCAGCCTCCAGGAGAGGTCTCCTGACCTGCTATTTTAACTTAACTCTGGGGAAGTGTGGGTCTAATAATCCATTGGGCGTTTGGAGAGCTGGTGCTGAGTCAAGCCGGGGTTGAATCCGGGCGCCTTCGTTTCCTGGCTGTTCAACCTTGGAGAAGTTACTTAACCTCTTTGAGACTCAGTTTCTCCATTGCTAAAGTGGAGCAAAGATTATACCCAACCTTACAGAATAATTGAACCATTACTGAGATAATTTGTTTAGCTGGTGAAAAAATGAACACTTTATCATTTTTCACTATGACTATTTATGATGGAAAGAGTAAATTTGAGCAGTAACCTTAATTATTCTGTACATGTGTATCTTGCTTTTTCTGACCATCTGGGTAGTTATTTCAAGTCCATTCATTCATACTTGCTTTCATTAACTTAACTATTTTTTGGATGGATGGCACGTCAGCTATGCCTGTCCTTATTGACTTAGACTATTGAAAATTCAAAGTTGTTTATGTTTATTGCTATAGATAAAAGAACCATGTCAATTTATATGAAACATTCTACTTAGTTTAGATTCTTTTAGCTTAATTTAGATTGCTTAGTATTGATGCAATGTCTTGATTAAAATAATGTTTAATATTTTTCTTGAGCATTCACATGTATAAAAATATATGTAATGGGGCCAGCCCAGTGGCATAGTGGTTGAGTTCGTGTTCTCCACTTTGGTGACCTGGGGTTCATGGGTTTGGACTCCAGCTGCTCATCAAGCCATGCTGTGGCAGCATCCCACATATAAAATAGAGGAAGACTGGCACAGATGTTAGCTCAGGGCCAATCTTCCTCACCAAGATATATATATATATATATATATATATATATGTATATATATATATATATATGTATATATGTAATGCTTCTGATTTATGAATCCATATTCCCTCAAGTATGGTCTTTTGACACTGGGAGATCTTCATTCATTTACATTACTTTGGAATAAAAAAGAACTGTAAACCAAGGATGGCCACATCTCATTTATTGTTAATTTAATGAAATAGCACATAATAAGAAAGCACTTGTTGACACTATTTACTAGTAATATTTTTTGATGTCTTCTCTAATTCAGTCTGCAGAACAGAAGGGAATATTTCAATGAAAAAGAGAAATGTAAAGCAGAAGAAATAGTCATGGAGCTATCCCTTAATTGGCATTTTGAATAATTTCGAGAAATAGAAAAGGGAATTCCTTGGATAAGTGCCTATGAGTTGAAATTGTTTGTGTGTGTATATGTGCATGTGTGTGCATGCGTGTGGATGTGTATAAAACATTACTTGTTATGGAGATGTTAACAAAATTCATTTCGCCTAATGAGAGATGCAATAGCTCCATAACTCTTTCTGCTTCTGAGCTTGTATCCCATTTTCTATTATCAATAAGCTACCAGACTTATAACCTTTTAAAACATAGGCCAAGTCCTATCACTTCTCAGCTCAAAACCCTCCCCATTTTACTATGAGTAAAAGTCAAAGTGTTTACAGTGCCAACAAGGTCCTACACTGTCTTCTCCCCGCTTACCTGTCTGATCTCATCCTCTACTCCCTCCCCTTCTCTATAAAATGATACTCTTCTTGGTCCCTGTTTTACAAATGAGGAAACTGAAGCCCAGAGATTTCTTAATCTTGACTTGCATTCAGACTATTATTCATTCGTCAAACATTGAATTCCTTCTGTGTGCACAGCACTGGCTGTTTGCTACATGTATAAGATGGTTAAAATATTGTGTTTGTCCTCAAGAAGCTTCAGGCTAGTGGGGGAACAAAGTGCATAAATTTAAAGATATGCTTTTTTGGTGAGGAAGATTGGCCCTGAGTTCCTATCATTATTCTTTGATCAAAATGTCCAGTTTCACAGTTGACGTGAAAAAGCAGCTCATTCGTGGTTTGCTGGTCCCCTAAGCTCTTGTGTCCTCAGCCTCCCCAGTGCCCTTGAGGCATCGTTCCAAGCTGGAAGGGAAAGAGTGTCCCTGTTCACCCTGGGAGGCAGGGTCTGGGATTAGTTTTGCTCTCCCCAGTTGAGTGTCCTGGGATGAGCTGGGACACCAATTTCCCCCCTGAGCTTCAGGCTGATAATATGCCTCAACAGCGTAGAGCCACACTAGGCCATGACAACAGCAGTCATTCCATGTTAGGGTCCCCTCTCCCTTCTTCACACACCCTCTTCTCCTCACTCCACCTCAAGCAGCTTCTACTGGGGGTCACTTTCACAGCAGTGACAGGGCACCATATGCTCCCATCTCCCTCAATACTGTTACTGCTGCCTGAAGTCTACTTGCAGAGGTGGTTAGTGCTTCCAGACACACCCCCAACATGGGGCCTAGTTCTCATCAGCTTCTAGTTTACCGTTCAGTTTATCTTTCACATTATTGGTATTTTCAAGCGCCACGCTCTGCAAATAATTACCCACAACCATGTTAGTTTTCTGCACTCAGCTTAGGGACAATTTCATTGAAAAGGTTGCTTTTTGAGAATGATTCAGGTCCTCTGAAACCAAGAAACTATTAATATTAGGGAGTATTTGCCATTTTGCAGTAGTTAAGCAAATCTGTTGCATCTTTGAGGTTATATAACAAAACTCATAAAGGTTAAACAGACATTATCTTTTTCTTTGTTATTTTACATCAGCCAGGTGAGAAAAAGCTACATAAAATAGTTTTTAGTTATCATAGCCTTTTTTCCTGGAAGGAAAGTTTCCTTGTTTACCAGCACTCAACTTGCCTCATGAATATCCAGCTGTTGACAGAGCTGCAAGCCAATATCCATGGAAATGAACTCATTAATAGCATTTTGCTTGCTCTTATTTGATTCATGAACTATGCAGAAGTATTTGATATTTCATATTTTATTTTGTTCTTGGTTTTTGAAACATAATGAGATTATTGATAATAACTGTTACCCCAGATTTTCACACTTGAGTTTATTTTTTCTCATATTTCTTGAATGCATAAGCAGATGCTTTCAGATATTTGCCTTCTTGCAGATGGTTAATAAAATGTTTACCAAGAAAATTATGAATAAAGTTTACAAATGGCTTACAAATACTTTTAAAATATTTTACATATTTATACATACACAATACCTAATCCTCTTATTAATGCATTGATTGTAACTTGCTGTGTGGATGTTATAAAGAAGAATGATTCTCCTTCTTGAGAGATTAAATGTGCTGTTATTTAATGAAAATAGCATCTGACAAGTATATTTGTTGATATAAAATAAAATAGAAAAAATAGTAATAATAGCAAACAGTTATTTGTGTGTCAGTTATTTTGTATATATTTATTTAATCTTTACAGCAAGTTTATAAAGGTAGATACAGTATTACTCTTCTTTTACAAATATGCAGATTCTGCCTTACAGAGGTAAAGTTACTTGTGAGATGTGACACATCTAGTAATTGGCAGAGTTGGGATTGGAATCCAGGAGGACTACTTCCAGAGTTCAAGTGCTTAGCCACTTCCCATTCTTGTCTTCTATTAGATTTTGGCAGAGTCTGCAAACTGGACTGGCTGTTATCCCAACACCTGTGCGTTCTTTCCCTACTGATTTCAAGTACCACCTGTTTCAAATCCTGAATTCCCTCCTACTTGGGATGTTTTCTGGACTCTTCTCTTCCATCGATCTATTTGTCTATATTAGCCCAACACTAACCATCTTTGTTACTCTACGTTAATTCCTTCTAGGAATAGAGTTTGAGTAGAATGAAAAAGGAAAGGAAGCAAAACTACAGACTAAGGAGTAGATGGTATTTTGAATATTTGGGCGTGAGAAAGGAGAGAGGGGGATATGGTTAAGTTAGAAGGGGCAATAGGAAGTTGATAGAAAAGCCATCTATAAGAGTGGACAATTTTAAGAGTGAGCCTCAAAGAAAGTAGATATATAAATTTCTCAATAAATGGTTCTTTCTATTATTTGAAACAAATATTTATCATGAAGCAAATTTAAAACACTTTCTTCTCTACCTCGTGTACTTGCACGGTGGGCTAGATCAGAATGTAAGATAAAAGAAGCTAGTGGATGCCAGGCAGAGACGGATCTTTGTGTTGGGATCCTCATTCATTCCTCTGGATTGTTTTCCAGCGTTAAATACTTTTCCTTCCCCCACTGCTTGCATTTCCCTTTCATGGGAACTGAATTCTCGAGTAACGACTTAAACAGGAATAGTGTTCCGCACTTTAAATTCCAGAAATGACCAGTTTCCTGTGCCAGAGAAAAATTTGTGCTTGAGAATATTATCTATATAATGCGCTTGGTACTTCCCACTTGGCCTTTTCTTTCATTGTGCTGTGTTTTTCAAGTTATCTGATATCAGTGTAAATTCCTGAGCAGCACAATGTGATGTATTATATTGGAGACACAATAGTCTACTGGCATCTCTGTATAAATATTTGTATAATATTAAAAATAATGCAGTTTATGGGGAAAAAGGAACCCTCATACACTGCTGGTGAGAATGCAAACTGGTGCAGCCATTATGGAAAACAGTATGGAGATTTCTCAAAAAATTAAAAATAGCAATACCACATGACCCAGCCATCCCACTGCTTGGTATTTATCCAAAGAACTTGAAATTAGCAATTCAAAGAGACTCATGCACCCCTATGTTCATTGCAGCATTATTCACAATAGCTGAGATGTGGAAGTAACCTAAGTGCCCTTAACGGATGATTGGATAAAGAAGATATGGTGTACACACACACACACACACACACACACACACACACACACACATTGGAATACTACTCAGCCATAAAAAAGATAAAATTGTGCCATTCACAACAACAGGGATGGACCTTGAGGGTATTATATTAAGTGAAATAAACCAGATAGAGAAAGACAAACTCTGTATGAGTCCACTCGTATATGGAAGATAAACAAACACATGGACAAAGAGAACAGATTAGTGGTTACCAGGGGGTAACTACAAAGGATGAAGGGGTGCACCTATAATATGACTGAAAATAATAATGTACAACTGAAATTTCACAATGTTGTAAACTTTTATAACCTCAAGTAAAAAAATAATACAGTTTAGCAGAAGTCTTATTAAGGAAAAATTTCACAAGTGTGTTTATGTAAGCGCATGAACTGCGTTTTAGAAATCCATTTTCTCCCTTATTGATCCCTGTCTGGCTGCACGCCCAGTTGCCCAGTTGGGTGAGCAGTGCAGGATACGTTGTGGCAAAGAAAAGACCCAGAGTCGGCGAGCAAGACATATGGGTTTATTGGGAGTTACTTACAGGGAGGTCCAGTGGCTGCCAGCTGGAGAGTGACACGCATCTGCAACTGCGGGTGGGGAGGGGGCTTCTTATATAGGCAGGGGACACAAAGGCTATGTGCTTGCCGAGAGGGGCTGTTCCTGGTACGACCAGCACTCCCAGGAGCAATAGCTCACGTGGAGGGGCTCTGTGTCCCTTCAAGACGTGATGTTCTTTGAGTGAGATAAGGTAGGATCCGGGCTGGCCAGGCTCTGGATCATTACAAATCCCAGCAGCTGGGCGTCCTGCCCAGAAGGGAGCCAGAAAGACACGTGATTGCAGTGGGCTTGGGGGCTTTTGCTGAGCAAGCAAGGCCTGGGCCCTACATCACTAACTGACGTTGTGAAACATACTTTTATCTGAAATGCCACGAAAAATTATGGGATATTTGAAATATCTTTATTTTTTGTTATAATTCTGAACTTAATTAAAAGTTGATTATTTCCATCTGCTTTAAGCCCTTTTACAAATATTATGACATTATATATAAAGGAATAGTTTTTTTGTGCATGTGAGGAAGATTTGCCTTGAGCTAACATCTGTGCCAGTCTCTTTCTATTTTATATATGGGCTGCCACCACAGCATGGCCACTGATGAGTGGTGTAGGTCTGCGAGTGGGAACTGAACCTGGGCCACTGAAACGGAGCATACTGAACTTAGCCAGTAGGCCACAGGGCAGCCTCATAAAGGAATAGATTTCAATGTAAATTTTACAGCCTAGCCCTAAGACCTTATCTTTGTTTAATGGTTCTATTGGTGCTATAAAGTGTTAATAGCATCCAAAAGAGCTAAGGCAACTTCAAGCATATTAGTGTTCTTTTTCTCTACCTAACTTTTCTATAGACATGTTCTCAGATGGGCCTGACGCTACTTCATAAGCCTGTGTAATTCTTGTCCTTATCCACTTCATGTAGCAGCTCGTTGAAATCAAAGCCACGCTCTGGCCATGCTCCACATTCTTTGTTCAATTTTTATTAATACCATGTGTGCTAAGTCCTCTAAAGTATTATGGAAGTAGGCGCCAGTCTCTCTTAGCACCTTATAGTTTGATTCTGAATTAATTTTTTCTATCCTCTACTATTTGTTAATTTTTAAATTTCTGGAATGTTTAGAAAATATGAATAGAGAGATTGACAGAACCACATTTGGGGGCCAACCTGGAATCTTGGCAGAAAAGATTCAGTGCAATATGGAATATATATATATATATATATATATACACACACACACATATATATATTTTTAATAAACATAGTAGATTCTTTTCCTCACAAAAGCCTTGAATTATTTGTTTTGAAATCAAGGACTTCTCCAGAAGTCAGAATTGGCTGTATTGATTGACTGTTATTAGAGAAGCAGAGAGGGTGGGCAGGGGCCTTCCCCTTTAGTTTTGTCCTCTCTAATGTTGGTAATAATTACAACCACAGTAGAAGGAATGGAACTATGGCTGTGGTTGTAGCAGCAGTGGCAGAAACATCAGCTAACATTTCTTTCGTCCTAATTATGCACTAGCACCATGCAAAGTGCCAAAGAAAATGACCTCCATGAATTCTGTTCGCCTTTCTGTGAGATGGGTACTGTTATTAACCTGATTTAATGAGCAAGAAAGCTGAGGCTTAGAGCCTTTGGCATCATAATTGCTTACCAAAGGGCTGAATGCCACTCCTCGGAGCCATCCTGTGTGTGTATAGCTGTGTGAGTAGGTGTTTCTAGGTATGTTGGGGGAGGAATGTGGAGGATTCATTTTGAGGGGTTTCAAAACAGCTGACTGTAAACATTGGGTACTTCTTGATCTTATTTACTTTATTCAGTTGATTTCTCTCTAGAGTTTGGCGTACCCCTGACCATTCTGGAAAGAGATTTCAATCACGCATAACAGTACAAGGAACACAGATCATCATGTATCAAATACAACTCGGAATGTATAAGCCAAGGAGAGCTTATTACCCAAAGAGTCGTTTGCTAAAAAGGAAATTTAATAGTTTAAAACAAAGGACATTGAGTTGTTTCAGTCTTAGAGAAAACTAGTTGTATACATGACTTCGAGAATTGTCTCTAAAAAATATCACTTCTAAGAACATCTAACTTAATTTTGAATACCTTTGGACACAAGGAGTTAAGTAAATAGACACCAATTTTCTTAGTTTTTTTTTTTAGATTTTTTTCTCTCATCTTGGGAGTAGTTTTTTACTCAAACACTTTAAGATCAGATGCCATTTTCAAACTTAGAACTCTGGAATGATCAGTACTAAAAATTTATAAGAGCCAAAAGGGCTTTGGCAAAACGTCAAGACTATGGCTGAAAACTGAAATGGCTACAGAGATATCTAAGTCACAAAAATGAGTAAAATGGGCTTTGCATAAGAAAGAACAATATTAGTATGAGAATAATGATTAGCATTTAGCTTTGGTGTAGGGGTAATAGGGAACAGTGGTGACTGTAGCAAAATAAAGGGAACGTGTGACTCCTTTTGCCCCAGCCTATGTTGCTGTTCAGGGATGTGGGCCCTGTGTTGATTTTTTCCTCGTGTTTGAAGAGAGACTAGAATTATTGACTTTTATGTTAATACTCCTATTTCTTTAAATGATAGGAATTGAATTAACATTTTAACCACACTGTGCTCTGTTAAAAAATACCTCCACTGCTTTTGACCTCTGCTTTAGACTAACTCATTGCTTTAGGTCCCTGGAAGTTAAATATCCAAGAAAGATGGCTACACTACACCTATTTTTACAGATTGAGGTATGAGATGAGTTTGTAGGAATCAAAATTGCAAAAAAAGTAACAAAAAGTTAAAGAAAAACTTAAAAAATTTTAACAAAAGACACTTCAGAACAGCTTGCATTTGTTGTAGTATTTTATTGTAACCATCTCAATAAATTTTAAAATTTTCAAGTTTGCTTTTAATAATTTCATGCATAACTGTAATTCCATTGAGAATGATTCTGATTTCTCTTTCATCTTCTGTCCATTTTCACTACTGATTTTCCAGCCACCTAATTATTAAACATCATTAAAATCTTCTGCCTTGCATGTAGTGAGTGCACCAATTACATGCTGACAAAGATTAATTCTTTCCCCTGGAAGCTCTTAAAAAAATACAGTTCTGTCTTGCTGGCTTTTGGCGTGTTCTGGTCAAATAGAAGACACTAAATAATGTTTTAATCCTGAAATCCTGGGAAAGTTTGGGCCAAAGGGGTTAAAAATCTCAATGATATGATAAAAAATTATCTTCACCTAGGCTTTCAGATAATAGTGATGTTCACTTTGAATTAACAGTTGTTCTGAAAAAGAGTAAAACATCTTTTTGTGGGAAATTGGGCAGATATTAAAAGCCCCTCAAGTAAAATCCTTGTAGCTCTGAATCATTAGAAAACATCAACAGTCATTTTCAAAGGGTTTTCACTGGGGATCTTGACATGCTGTTTAGGTCTCACTGTGATCTCTTTAGGCATTTCTCTGAGTCATCCAGGTGTGCTATATATATATTTTTAATGGTTTTTAGAGTGAGAGATGCCCATGAGGGTGAGTCTTAAATGCTGTTGAAAAACTAACAAATGATTTATTACTCAATAAGTTTTGGAATTTTCTATGGATGGAATGTTGTCATGGGAGTCTAGGGACGAACTAATATCTGTTGCAAAGATGAAAAAATGCTGCCCATATTCCATAGGGGCTTATAGTGTGATGAAGGGTGGACGTGCAAACTAACAGGGTTTTTAAATTGTTGTTCATTGTGTCTGAGTGGGAAAGACATGACAAAGGGAGTTTTAAAAAAACTGCTTAGTTATTTAAGAAGAAATTTATACATAAATTCTACATACTTATAATTTTTGTAAAAATGTTTGACTTTTTATTCATAATCTAACAGAATTATTGAAACAAGGAGATGTAGAGAGAAATATAGGACTTAGCAAAAGCTCCCAGGGCATGAGAAGTCACTTATTTTTATAATGTAGCCCAGAGAGCTTGATAATTCAAAAGCTTTTAGCCTCAATTTTGTGAATTTACTTGGTACTGCTATAGGTATTTGGGGACTGTATATGCCACTGGTGCTCAAGTGTAGGGGTGCAGAGTAGGCATGTGGCAATGTATGGAGACACTTTTGGTTGTCACACCTAGGAGTGGCAGTTGCTACTGACATCTAGTGGGTAGAGGTCATGGAACTGTTGAACATCCTACATGTACAGACAGCCTCCACAACCAAGATTTATCTGGCCACAGATCTCAATAGTGTTCATGTTGAGAAACCCTGGTACATGGTGATGGAAAAGAAAAAGATTATATCGTATCCTTATATTCCAAGTTGCTGATGAATATTTGGGAAGATAATACACTGGGGATATTAATACTACACAACCATTTGGTCTTTAGAAACAAAACCATCTTGTTAATAAAAAATTCTCCCCTCTTTCCAGTAGAGTTTTATTGAGAGCTTACCAAATGCCAGGCATTGTTGGAGATGCTGGAGGTACCCCAGTGAATAAAACAGACAGACTCTGCCTGCCTTCATGGGGTTCCAGTTCCAATGTGGGAGACTAGTAAACAAAGGAAAACGTAAAATGGGGCGAGGAGGAGTGGAAAGTGCTATAGGGTGAACAAAGTAGAGTAATGTGGTAGGTAGGGCATGATGGGTGTTGGGGAAGGGAGCGTGTCAGGCTGGATGGTGATGGGGGACCTCTCTGAGGAGGTGGCAGTTCAGCTGAGAACTGAGTGACAGCAGAAGACAGCCAGATGAAGACTGTCCCAGGCAGAGGAAGCACGTTGTGAAAAGATGCTAGGGTGGAAGTAAGTGTGGAATGTTTGGGGAGGAGCAGGAAGGCTGTTGCGATTGGGCACTGGTCCAGAATGGGGAAACTGGGATGAGATAAAATGAGAGAGGAGGGAGGGGCTGAATCATGCTTTTTTCTTTTTAGTGCTGAGTAATATTGCATTGTCTGGATATACTACGGTTTGTTTAGCCATTCACCAACTGAAAGATGTCTTGGTTACTTCCAAGTTTTGGCAATTATGAATATAGTTGCTATAAACATCCAGGTATAGGTTTTGGTGTGGACATAAGTTTTCAACTCTTTTAGGTAACTTCTAAGGAGCATGATTGCTGGATTGTATGGTAAGAATATTTATGGTAAGAATATGGCAAACTGTCTTCCAAAGTGGCTGTACCATTTTGCATTCCTACCAGCAGTGAATGAGGGTTCCTGATTGCTCCACATCCTCACCAGCCTTTGGTGTTGGCAGTATTTTGGATTTTGTCCTTTCTAATACGTGTGTAGTGGTATCTCATTGCTTTACTTTGCAGTTGCCTAATGATATAACATTTGAGCAAATAAGCCATCTTTATATCTTCTTTGGTGAGTGTCTGTTCAGTTCTTTTGACCGTTTTTAAATCTGGTTGTTCATTTTCTTATTGTTGGGTTTTAAGTGTTCTTTGTATATTTCAGATAACAGTCTTTTATCATAAATGTCTTTGGCAAATGTTTTCTCCCAATGTGTGCCTTGTATTCTCATTCTCTTGTCATTCACGGAGCAAAAGTTTTTAATTTTAATGAGGTCCCACTTATCAATTATTTCTTTCATGGATCATGGCTTTGGTGTTATATCTAAAAAAGTCTTCACCATCCCCAAGGTCATCTAGATTTTCTCGTTTGTTGTCTTCTAAGAGTTTTAGTTTTGCATTTTACCTTTAGATTTATGATCCATTTTGAGCTAAGCTTTCTGAAGGATGTAAGGCCAGTATCTGGAGTCTTTTTTTTTTTCTCTGCATGCGGATGTCCAGTTGTTCCAGCACCATTTGTTGGAAAGACTTTTCTTTCTCGGTTGTATTATCTTTGCTCTTTAGTCAAAGATAAGTTACTATATTTGTGTGATTCCTTTTCTGGGCTCTCTATGGTGTTCCGTTGGTCTATTTGTCTACTGTTTCACCAGTACGACACTGTTTTGATTACTGTGGCATGATAGTAAACCTTGAAGTCAGGCAGTGTCGGTACTGACTTTGTTCTTTTTTCAATATTGTGTTGGCTATTCTGAGTCTTTTATCTCTCCATATAAACTTAGCATCATTTTGTTGATATTCAAAAAATAACTCACTGGAATTTTGACTGGTATTGTGTTAAATCCATAGATCAAGTTGGGAAGAACTAACATCTTGACATTATTGAGTCTTCCTATCCGTTAGCTCTCCGTTTAGTCCTTCGGTATCTTTTATCAGAGTTCTGTAGTTTTCCTCATATAGACGTCGCACACATTTTGTTAGATTTATACGTAGATATTTCATTTTTGGAGGTCCTATTGTGTTTTTAATTTCAAATTCCACTTGTTCATTGCTGGTACTTAAGAAAGTGATTGGCTTTTGCCTGTTAACCTTGTATCCTGAAGCCTTGCTGTAATAGCTAATTAGTTCCAGGAGTTTTGTGGTTGTTCTTTTGGATCTTTTACATACACAATCATATCATTTATGAACAAAGACAGTTTTATTCTTCCTTTCCAATCTATACAGTTTTTATTTCCTTTTTTTTCGTATTGTATTAGCTAGGAATTCCAGTACAGTGCTGAAAATGAGTGATGAGAGGGTGCATCCTTGCCTTGTTCCTGATCTTAGGAGGAAAGCTTCTAGTTTCTCACTATTATGCATGATGTTAGCTGTAGGGTTCTTCAAGATTTTTTTATAATGTTGAGGACATTCCCCTTTATTCTTAGTTTGCTGAAAGTGTCACGAATGGTTGTTGGATTTTGTCAAATGCATTTCTGCATCTCTTGATATGATCATATGATTTTTCTTTTTAGACTGTTGATGGTGATGGGTTACATTAATTGCTTTTTGTATGTTGAACCAGATTTGCGTATCTGGGATAAATACCATGTGGTTATGGTGTACAATTCTTTTTGTACGTTTTTGGATTTTATTAGTTAATATTTTGTTTAAGATTTTTGCATCTGTGTTTATGAGAGATATTGTTCTGTAGTTTTCTTCTGAAGTCTCTGTCTGGTTTTGATATTGGGGTGTTGCTGGCCTCATAGAACATGTTGGGAAATATTTCCTCTACTTCAGTCTTCTGAAAGAAATTATGGAGAATTGGTATAATTTCCTCCTTAAGTGTTCAGTAGTATTCACAATTGAATCCATTTGGGCCTGGCGCTTTCTGTTTTGGAAGGTTATTAAATATTGATTAAATTCCTTTAATGCGTCTAGTCCTATTCAAATTGTACTTCTTTTTGTTTGAATTTTGGCAGGTTATGTCTGTCAAATAATTGGTCCATTTTATCTAGCTTATCATTTGTGGGCATAATGTTTTTCATAGTATTTTTTGTCATTTTAATGTCCATGGGATCTGTGATGTTGTCCTCTGTTTCATTTGTGATATTAGTAATTACCGTCTTCTCTCTCTCTTTAGTTAATCTAGCTTAGATGCTTATCAATTTTATTTATCTTTGCAAAGAACAACTTTTGGTTTTGTTGAGTTTTCCTGTTGATTTCCTGTTTTAAACTTTATTGATTTCTGCTCTAATTTTTATTATTTTCTTTCCTTCTGCTGACTTTGTATTTAAGTTTCTCTTGTTTTTCTAGTTTCTTAAGGTGAAAACTTAGATTATTGATTTTAGATCTTTCTTCTTTTCTAATATATACATTCAATGCTGTAAATTTCCCTCTAAGCACTGTTTTTGCTGCATCCCACAACTTTTTGTAAGTTGTATTTTATTTTTCTTCAAAATATTTTTGTATTTTCTTGAGATTTCTTATTTGACCCCTGTATTATTTGAAAGTATGTTGTTTAAAATGTATGTATTTAGAGGTTTTCTAGCTATCTTTCTGTTACTGATTTCTAGTTTAATGAATTCAAATTCCATTGTGGTCTGAGAGCAAACATTATATGATATCTATTCTTTTAGATTTGTTAACATATGTTTTATTGCCCAGAATATGGTCTATTTTGCTCAGTATTCCATGTGACCTTGAGAAAAATATGCATTCTGCTGTTGGGGGATGAAGTAGTCTATCGATGTCCGTTATATCTTGCTGATTGACAATGTTGTTTAGTTCAACTATGTCCTTACTGATTTTCTGCCTGCTGGATCTTTCCATTTCTGATAGAGGAGTGTTAAAGTCTCCAGCAATGATAGTGGATTCATCTGTTTCTTCTTGCAGTTCCATCAGTTTTTGCCTTATGTATTTTGGCACATTTGTTAGACATATACATATTAAAGGTTGTTATGTCTTCTTGGAGAATTGACCACTTAGTAATTATGTCATATTTCTCTTTATCTCTGATAACTCTCTTTGCTTTGAAGTCTGCTGTCAGAAATCAGTGTAGCTCTTCTTGCTTTGTTTTGATTAGTGTCAGCATGGTATATCTTTCACCATTTCTTAACTTTTAATTTTTATGAGTCTTTATATTTAGAGCAGGTTTATTTTAGACAACGTATAGTTGGGTCTTGTTTTTTGATCCACTCTGACCATCTCTTTTAATTGATGTACCATTGACATTTAATGTTATTCTTGATATAGCTTGATATCTTGATATAGATATAAGATTAATATCTACCATATTTTCTACTGTTTTCTATTTGTTGCTTTTGTTTCTATTTTTGTCTTGCACTCTTTTGCTGCCTTTTGTTGTTCTAACTGAGCATTTTATTTGATTCGATTTTTCTTTCTTTTCTTAGTATATCAATTATACTTCTTTTTTTTACTTTTTTAAGCGGTTTCCTTAGAGTTTGCAATATACATTTACAACTAATACAAGTCTACCTTCAAATAACACTTTACTGCTTCATGGGTACTGCAGGTACCTTGTAATAACAAATACTCCTAATGCTTCCGTCTTGTCCCTTGTATCATTGCTGTCGTTCATTTCGCTAAGCATATATATACACGCGTACACACATAAGCGTATGTAATTGAATGCATTGTTACTATTATTACTTTGAACAAACCAGTGTCTTTTAAATCAATTAAAAATAAGAATAATAAAAGTTTCTAATTTCCCTTCATTTGTTCCTTCTCTTTGATGCTTTTTCATTCTTTATGTAGATCCAACTTTTTGATCTATATCATTTGCCTTCTATCTTAAGTACTTTTAATCTTTCTGACAAGGCAGATTTACTGGTAACAAGTTTGTTTTATTCTTGTTTGTCTGAGAAAATATTTCTCCTTCACTGTTGAAGGCTAGTTTCACAGAGTACAGAATTTTAGGTTGATGATTTTTTTTTTTCTCTCAACACTTTAAATATTTCACTCCACTCTTCTTGCTAGCATGGTTTCTGAGGAAAAGTCAAATGTAATTCTTATCTTTGTTCCTCTATAAGTAGGGTATTTTTTCCCCTCTCTGCTTCTTTCAAGATTTTTTCTTTAATTTTTGGTTTTCTGCAGTTTGAATATGGTATGCCTAGTTGTTGTTGTTGTTTTGGTATTTGTCTTTCTTGGTATTTTCTGAGATTCCTGAATCTGTGGTTTGGTATCTGACATTAATTTGGGGAAATTCTTAGTCATTATTGTTGGAATATTTCTTCTCTTCTTTTCTCTCTCTTTTTCTGGTGTTCCCATTATGCATATGTTGCACCTTTTGTGGTTGTCCCATGGTTCTTGGATATTCTGTTCCACTTTTTCAGTCTTTTTTTTCCTTTGCTTTTCAGTTCTGGAAATTTCTATTGCCGTATCCTCAAGCTCAGTGATTCTTTACTCTGATAATTAGGCTTTTAGGGGTGTGGTGGTAAGATGTGGGGGATGGAAAGTGTTTTATTGTCTTATGATTGAGTCTCAGTGTTTTGGGGAGTCTGTTTCCCTGTACTGTGAACTTCACCAGTTCTTCTCAGTTTCCCCCCTCCTTGGGTGGAACAGGTTGGCTAGAGTGGCCTGGAATTGGGTATTTTCCTCTTCTCATCTGGAGGGCTAGAGGAGGATGGAGTTGGATATTTCCCTTCCCACAGTTCAGTTAGGCCATGATATAACCCCAGTAGCTTAGGCTCTGGTAAAATAGTTTCTCTTGAGGGCAGGTCTCAGACAGAGACCTGTCTGAAGCACAGAGTGCTCTGATGTGTTTCAAAGTAGTTACTTTCCCCCTCTTTCTGCCAGAGCAGGAGAGGATTTTTCTCTGATATTCACTGTGAGAACCTGGTAGAGCTCCTGGAGGTGAAGCCTGCAAAAGTGTGAGGGCCTCCTTTTTGGCTCCTGCTGAAGTTTTAACTCTCAGACTTGTCTATACTGAGCCTCCAACAATTTTTCAGTTATAGTTTAGAATTTCCTAATTTGTACCTCTTCTGGCAGAGATTTCTGCTTTTGGGTTTTTGATCTGGTAAGTTGTGATTCTTTGTTTTTGCCTGTCTGTCTCTCCAACTTTGAAGGCAGCTATTTGCCCTGTGTCCTTAATTCTTTGACAGATCTGAGAAGAGTTGTTAATTTTTCAGTTTTTTCAGCTTTTTACTTAGGGTTAGGGATAAAGTGACGACTTCCAAGTTCCTAGCACGCTGGACAGGAAACCAAAAAGTCTGACTTTTTATTTTTAAATGATCATTTTGGCAGCTGCATAGAGAATGGATGCTAGGAAGCAAGCACATAGGCTAGAAGTCAGTAATGGGAGTCTGTAATTCTAGATCAGAGCCATCATTGTAATATAAGTATAAAAATAGCTATCATAGGTAATTTCCCCATGCTTCTAAGTTTTCTTATTCCCCTACCCAAATGACTCTCAAGTGCTTGGCAGTAAAAATAAAATTGAAGAATACTTTCTTCCATATCTTTGGAGGTAATTGGAAATTGTTGAGGGCGGGTCCAGCATCCCATCCCACTATTAGAGTTCCCGCTTGTTCATAACATCCCACTTGTTCATAGAGTGCTGAAAGTAATAAAGCAAAGGAAAGACGTATAAGGAAAGAAAGGAGGACAAATGGAGTTGACAGGTGTGAGCAGTGATACCATGGATGTAACAAGAGAAAGATCAAGTTTAGTTAAATAACAGAACTGAGTGGTATAGATTTATGGTAATGAGTTTTGGGCCCTAGATCTCTTGAGAGCCTTGGAATTATTGCAAGGTATTATATGGTTTTTCAAATGTGTAGATACTTTTTTATTATTACAATAAATTCATTGCTCAGTTTTAGCATCTACCTTCTAATATATCAAGCACATTTATTGTTTATTATCTATCTCTCCCCACTAGAATATCAGCAGAGATTTTTTTTGTGTGTGAGGAAGATTTGCCGTGAGCTAATATGCATTGCTAACCCTCCTTTTTTTTTCTTTTTTGCTGGAGGAAGATTAGCCCTGAGCTAACATCCGTGCCAATCTTCCTCTACTTTATATGTGGGACGCCTCCATAGCATGGTTGATGAGTGGAGTAGATCTGCACTCAGGATCTGAACCTGCGAACCTGGACCACCGAAGCGGAGCACACAGAACTTTAACCACTTGGCCACAGGGCCAGCCCCTCCACAGAGATTTTTAACTATTTTGTTTATTGAAATATCCTATATGCTTAGAACAGTGGGTCTCAAACTGTGGCTTGCAGACATTTAGGGTTTTGTGAAATTCCTTCAGGGCACGAGTAAGGTTGAAACTATTTTCGTAGTAATATTGAGACTTTATTTGCTTTTTTTTGCTGTATTGATGTTTGCACTGATGGTGCAAAAGCAAGGGTATGTAAAACTGCTGATACTTTAGTGTGAATCAAAGCAGTGGCTCCAAACTGTACTTGTAGTCACTGTATACCTCACTGTCACCCACGCCTGGGAGGTGATAGAGGCATGCCAGTTTCACTCAAGAATGTTCTTGATGAAGCTGTAAAACATTATTTTTATTAAGTCTTGACTGTTGAGCACTTGTCTTTTTAATATTCTCTCTGTGATGAAGTGGGAAGTACGCCCGAGTACTTCTGTTGCATACTCAAGTATTACGATTGTCTCCAGGGAAAGAATTTGTGTGGTTTTTTTTGAGTTGCAATGGAACGTCATACTTTCTTGAAATAACAACTGCAAGACAAACAGTGGTTTTAGTTTCAGGGCATTTGGGTATTTGGTAGATATTTTCTCAAAAAAGCACGAAGTGAGCCTGTCTCTTCAAGGAAAACAACCGATCGTATTTGTTGATGATGATAAATTCAAGCTTGCGAGTGAATTTAGAGTCTATCGTTGTGAGTTCGACAGCTTCCTAATACTTAAAGACTTTCCTATTGAGTTGGATACTGATATTAGCTAATGTCATGTGTTTGTTGATATTGTATAATGAAGTGTGTCAATATTTGAAAGATGTGCTTAACTCTCAGTGAACCATTGTTAAAAAAATTTACAAAATCACACATGGGTAAAAGTTTCCTTCACATTGCAAGATAGATCAATGGGTTTTAATGTAACAGAGTAAGAAAAGTTCAGATATGGTTTCAGATTCCACATCATGACTAACCTATAAAAAACTACCACTTACTGAATTTTGGTGTTGTATTAAATAATATCCACAACTATCTGAAAATGTCATAGCAATGAATATATTTCTCCTTTTTCCAACTATCCTTGGAAATATATGTTTCCAAACAACATATCACAACAAAGTAAAGCATATGAGAATCCAGCTACCTTCTGTTAAGCTAGACATTAAAGAAATTTGCAATCGTATAAAATAGTACCACACTTCTCACTGAAACTTTTGGGGAAAAGATAGCTATTTTTCATAAAAATATATATGTTAGCATGTAATGGGTTTATTATTGTTAATTTTAAATAAATTTGTAAATAAATATCTTTTCTGAATAATAGATATTAGTTTCTCTTAGTTTTAATTTCTAATATATTAACTATTGATAGATATAATACACGTAAATAAGAGCTCTTTATGATTCTCCATAATTTTTAAGAGTATAAAGGAGTCCTACGATGAAGACATTTAAGAACCACTGCCAAGAACAATGCCTGGCACATAGCATAAATATTGTTGAATTTTTTCTAGAAGTTGTTGTTAATATGTGTTTAAATTTACGGATATTAACCCCACAATATGCATGTCTGTTACATTTTTTTTCATGTTAAAGGAAGGATTCCTACTCAAAAATTGGGAATCAGTAGGTGTTCAAGGAAGGGTGAGATCCAGTGAACTGGAGAGGTTGCGAAGCATTCACTGAAACTGTATTAAGGGAAAATAAAATGTAACCTGAAGGATGAGCTACTATTTTCTATCTTAAAAAATAAACCCTCCCTTGATCCAGATCCACCTCCATATCTCTGCTACCTTTCTCAGCAAAACTTGAAAAATTTTCAAATTGTTTCAATGGTTACCAATTCCCTCCTCATCTTCTGTCTCTCCCTCTACCCGTTCCTTTGGGACTGCTCTGGTCAAGATCACCAGGGACTGACCTCTGCGTTGTCAAGTCATGTATCTGTTTGTAACCTCTCAATTTCTCAGCCATGTTAAAGCCGTTGACCACTCCCTCTTTCTTGAAGTCCTCTCTTCTGTTGGCTTTTGTGACATCACACTCTCCTGGGTTTGCTCCTGCCTTGCTGGCTGCTTTGGTTTTTCTTCTTCTACTTGGCCTCTAAATGTTGGAGTGCCCCAAGGCTCTACCATGGGACCTTTTGTTTTCTCCATCTGTATACTCTCTCCAATGGACTGGGACCAATTGCCTCTTCTCTCTATGTACACTTTCCCTGAGTTACTTCCTTGTGCTGGTGATACTCAGCTCTTGACCTTCAGCCACCATCTCCCCTCAGAACCCCAGATCGGTGTGGCTAACTCCCTACCTGAGATTTCCACCTTGGTGTCCAGTAGGTGCCTCAAACTCAATATGGTGGAACAGACTCTGATTCTTCCACCTCAAAACCTACTCCTCTGGATTTCTCCATTCCAATAAAATGGCACTACTCTCTACCAGCTGTTCATAGCAAACTCAAATAATAAGCCTTTTTCATTTATCAGAATGTCATTTTTTTCCTCAGGATACAAAACTTTGTAAAACAAAACACTTATCTTTCAAAGAATTTTAATGTGATTATATTGTTTTAAGTTCAAGAGGTAAAAGGAAAATATTTACCTTTATTGTTTGTTTTCCACTTATTTTCTGGGAACAAGTATACTTTTTGCTGCAATAGTGCACCCCCTCTTAAATTTTCCCCTTTTCACCTTTATATATAAAATTCAACCATCTCTATCCATATTACATTAACACATTTTCAAGGTGACAAGTTCCTGTTAAATTTATTCTGAATGTAGAATATTTGCGGGAGTAATAACATTTAGTGCCTATATGATATTATGAAATTCAGACTGGTGTCGAGTATCCAGAAACTGTTAAGGTCTATGTGACTTTTGAGAGTGATGTACTGTGTATGCCTGATGAAAAGAACGGGAAGGACGAAAATGAGTTGAGAGAGATCATTTAGAGCATTGAAATTATAAAATAAGCAAATGTATTCTGAGAATAAAACTCATCGTGGACTTTGCTTTACTGTTGAGCCAGCAGTGGTCCAGATGGGCAGACCAGGAGAAAGGGGATGGCTCTCCTCTCCCTATTATATCTTAATGAGTTTCTTCCTCCTTTTGATTTCTTGGTAGAAAACTTGTAACATGTTCAGCTTTCTTAAACTTTAATTAATATATGACATTTAACATATTTATTTTTGGCAGGGGGGTGGGGAAGATTAGCTCTCAGTTAACGTCTGCTACCAATCCTCTTTTTGCTGGGGAAGATTGGCCCTGAGCTAACACCTGTGCCCATCTTCCTCTGTTTTATATGTGGGACGCCTGCCACAGCATGGCTTGATAAGTGGTGTGTAGGTCCACACCCGGGATCCGAACTGGTGAACCCCAGGCCACCAAAGCAGAGCACGTGAACTTACCTGCTGCGCCACCACCAGGCCAGCTTCTGACATTTAACATATTTCACCAAATACATGATAAGAGGAAAACAGGATGGGGCAAGTTGAAGGGAAATTGAAGAGTTCCGCTCTGAGAGTGGGAAAACAGCAGCCATGACTAGGAGGATATCTAGGCATATGTTGTGTGGAATCCTTGTTAGGGCAATGCTGGCAATCTGAGTGTACGCTACCACACCTGCAAGCTGGAAGGTACCATGGGGAGGGGCACTGCGAGCCTCTCTTCCTCCAAATGTCTTAGTCTGTCTTACCTGGCTCACCCGTCTCTGCTCCCTGGCTTTCACAGATTACTATGTCCTGTTTATGCACCCTAGCTTGTGATTTCATTGTTGGCGGGGGAGGGTCTGCTGGTGAGGGATCAGAAACCACAAGTGGCTGAGCAAGAGGGTGTTGGACGTAGAGGGAGTGTGACATAGAGTTGAAGTCAGGTGAAATCATTGTACCCATTTTTCTCATTGAGACTCACTTATTTGTCTAAGGCTGTTTCTTCAGTCTTTGGAAGAGTAAATATAAAAGAATGTTCGTCAGGATGTGGTCTTTATACCACGTGCATCAGAATCACATAGGGAGCTTGTTCAAAATACAAACCACTCTGCTGAATCAGACCTTCTGGGGTGGGACCAGGGAATCTGCATTTGGAAGAAACTCTCCAAGTGTTGTACACAATAAAAAGTTTGAGAACAACTGGCATTAGAAGCTATTTTCCAGCACTTATTTTTAATATATTTGCCTCAAAGTGAAGATGATCTAATTCTGATGAAATTGTGGCCCAGTGAGAATGAGCAAATGCAGAGATAAACCAGCATATTAAATTGCTCACGTATGTTTGTGACTAGGGTCTTAATGCTTCCTTGATGGATTTGAAAAAGATTAAATGCCCCAGTTACCAAAGTCTGAAGGGACTCTGTAGATGCTGGTTGTTAAAGGGTGATTCTGAAAACACGTTATTTATCTCTATCTGCAGGAGGAAGACCTACACATTTTGTAAAAAATGTCAAATGGTTTTCATGGTTTTGCGCTGTCAGCAAATTATCTGAAATCTGCCTTTACTGTTGTATAAATGAGGCTCTTGGGAAAAATAAATCCTTAGCCAGAAATGCTAACAAGTTCCAGGTTTTCTTTCATATACAGTTCAACAAAAAGTTCCATATTGTCACGGAGGGTAAGAAGATAAGAAGTTAGATAAAGATATAGTTTACTTTGTTAGTTTGTATGTTCCCTTCTAACTCGTATTTTGATTTATTTTTCTACCTCCTAACTTTAACTCACTGGTTCCAGAATGTGACTGAATTCAGTTTATGAGGAAAAGGTTTATAAATGGAGAGGTGAAGTTTAAGCTCTGCTTGCACGAGAGGTTACCTGTTTACTCTGTGGTCAGACTGAAATGTAAATTAGGCAACTAAGCCACCCACGGTATTTCCAGACTAAATGGAAAGAGCTAAAGAGCATTTTTTGGTATGCGTGTGGGGAAAAATATTCAAGGAAAACAAAACTAAAATTAAAAAGTAAACAGACTATAACACTAATGAAAATGAGCACTTAAAGTCAGAAATTCAAAATCTCTTTCCATTGCTGATTATACCTAACTTTAGAAATTAGTTCAAAAAATTGCATCACGTATTTCCAATAAGAAACTTAAGGGGGCGTCCAATATTTTCTTATTCATTTTATTTAATTCAGCTGAATTATTTCGTTCAGTTGAGGCTGTTCGTACTGATGTAGCTCTGGTTATGGAATCTGAAACATGGACAGATTGAATTGGGAATAAAGATGGAGCTGAAGCTAATGCTAGGAGTGAGATCCTGTGGCTCGTTTGGTTTGTTTCTTTTAAATAGTTTTGTTTTTCTTTTTATAAAAGTTATAACATGCTCACAGCCAAATATTCTGAAAATAAGAGAAGGTACAAGGGTTGCCTTCCTACCATCTGGAGGTCACCACTGTTTCCATTTTGCTCTATGCCTCATATGTTTTCTCAGTATGAATGCCATTGACATTACACGTGTGTATTTATGTATATATACTTGTATGTATGTATGTGTGTATATGCTTATGTCTACACACATGTATGTGTTATGTATATCTATGTACATATCAAGTATGCTGCTGATTTATTCACCAGACAAAATTTTATAGACATATGTTTATACACACATGTATATATAATTATATAATTTTCATTGCATTCCATTTAGGATTATAGTTTTGTATAGTATTTCATACTTTGCAGGTACCATAATATATTAAATGATTCCCTTGTTGGATGAATTTAGGTTGTTTCCAGTGTTTCCACTTCTGTAATAAATCCACTGAAACTCCTTGTCTGAATATTGTTTTAGGATAAATTCCTAGAAGTGGAAATGCTGGGTTAAAGGGAATGCCCATTTAAAAATCTGAGGTATGCTGTCAAGTTGTCCTCGAAATATTGTGCCACTTTATACTTTGATTTCTGGTACAAACTTTGGTTTCTTGTAAAAAATTTAATTTAATTCTGATCAACACCTAGTTGTTTTATTAACCTAATGTTGCCTTCATAGTGTCTTTTCTTGTTTTGTGCAGGCATTCTTACACCGAATGTACCAGTGTGCAGCGTCAAAAGTTGACAAAAATGTAACAGAAGAAACAGTGAAGGTGAGGAGGTGCAGTTGGCCCTCAAGCCAAGGACAAGCTCCTTTAGATCAAATTTTACCTGTGGCTATGGCGTCAGGACTTTTCAACTGATCTTCAGTTCAGTATAAGTTCTAGTGCTAGTCCCTTGTGTGGGTGAACATTAGAAAAAGGGAACTAAGGTTTGAGAAAAGAAATGGGAGTTAAGAGGACGGTGTAGAAAGCATAGAGAAATTTCTTGCCAAGGCCTTGGGAAAGTTTGAAAAGAGGAAGAAAAATAAACCCAAGACAAAGAACCTTAGCGTCTATGAGAGGGAGGGAGCTGAGCTGTGTGTAAGATGATTGCTGGAGGTGGCTCAGGAAGACAGGATGTGGGCAGATGCTCCAATCTCTGATCACTAAAGGCTCTGATCACGAAAGAACAAAGGATTTGGATGGTCCACTGGTGCAGAAAAGAAAGTCTGCACAGTATCTTCAACTCAGAAACAAACGTAGAAACATTTCCTTTTAAACTGTATGGAAGGAAAATTGTGAAGAGTTTGGAAAAAAAAAAGGGATGGGAAATGAACACTAATTGTGCTGTAGTCGTCGTAACTCATTTAAGTTGTGTAAATCATCGCTGATATTTATTTTTGATGCTAACTTGCTGTTTTACTTTGCTGAAAATAGAAAATTTCCAAGGATTTTATACACATCTGACTATTATTAAATACCAACTTTCAAACTCTCCTCGCCATGGGAGTATTATAGTTCACGTGCTTTTTGTTGCAAGCAAAAGACACCTATTACTCAAATTGACTTGAAGATACTTTGGGTCTTGTTTTAGGAACTCCAGACAGAATAGAAGGTTCAGGACTAGTGACTTGGGGAGGTCGATAAGATTGTCAGGTTCTCTCTAGCTCTTCTCTCTGCCCTCCAGGTGATCAGCTTTGCCCCTGAGCTGGCCCCTCCCACAGCTACAAAATGATGCTGTAGCTGTCCCACACAGACCTCCCAGGCACAGCAACTTCCAGTGTCCTTCTTAGGAGCAAAGAAACCCCTTCTCCAAAGCCTGCAGCAAATCTGCGGCCACTGTTTTACCTGTAGCCCATTTTTGGTAAAAGGGTTGGACTGATGCTTGGATTCAGTCACTCAGGCGTTTCCTGAGAGCCAGGAATAGTTTCCTGGTTTCTCGAGTTCCGTGGGAGTGGAGAGAATGTCCAGACAAGATGGGTGCTCTGCCAGCCGGGTGGGAGGAAGGAGTGGATGTGGGATAACTATCCACTGAACTTTTCAGCTTGGAGAGAGAATACTATACTTGCATAGACTTCTTCTTTTTTTAAACATGCTTCCCCTATTGCACTTACTTACACATTTATTTATTTACAGATGCTGTTCTCCAACATTGAAGATATTCTTGCAGTACATAAAGAGTTCTTAAAAGTTGTGGAGGAATGCTTACATCCTGAACCTAACGCTCAACAAGAAGTGGGAACCTGCTTTCTTCATTTTGTAGGAAAAATTTCTGTTTATTTTAGAAGCCCTTTCCCCTTAGATTTAAAGGTTTAGCTTTTGGCATAGTAGTATGTTCAGTATCAGAAGGGAAATCTGACACCAAAAGTTTGGGGTCTTTTAAGGCCAATGAAATCTTCTACTTAGAGCCAGGAAAGGGGAGAGTGCCTCACATCCTCCATTTTATTCAGTGAGGAATAAACAGCCTTTTCTTTTTCCCAACAAGTTAGTTCTTCGCATCCTCTGTAGCTTTGAATTCTAATGAATATTCAGGCTGTTCATAATGAATGGATTTTTATGTTTCTCTCAAACATAGAACATTTCTCTTTTGAAGCAGAAAATCCTTACTCTTACAATGGCACGATGAGCCTTTTATTAGTCAGAATGTTCCCTTGTTAATTGACTTGTGACCAACCTGGAGGTGAGCAAATTGGATGGCTACAGGTACACATATGCCCGTGTCTGAATTTTTCTCAAGGATAGTTTTTTCAGAAAGTGGTACTGAGCAATGAAGAAGAATAACAAGTCGGTACTCAGTTGTTTCAAATTATATGTCATGCTTGTATGATCATTTTCATCTCTTTGTACACAATAGCTAGAATTACTTATGCAATCAATTTGCAAAGTAAAAAGCCACCTGTATAGTGAAAATTGTTTTCAGAACTAAAGGGCATTCATACTTAAAAAAAAAGAAAAATAGGGCTGCTGTTTATACTATTCCACTAATGCTAATTTTCAGAACACCAATTTGAAGCCATTTATTTATCAAAGTGCTATTAATGTTTTGTTTAAAAATATGTAAGACTATTCTGTTATAGAAATCATTTTTTGCTTATTTTTATTTCTATTTAGTTTTTTAATAAAGTTTTCTATATATGTGGTTTCTTGATCTATATTTCTGTATGTAATGAGCAGACTCTCACATAAAAACTATTATTTTTATAATCAGAAAATATTCATAAAGGTATTTCTATTAAAGGGAGAGGCTCCTCGGGTGTAGGAAGATCAAGCTGTACTTTCCTTGGCACAACTGGGAGCCCACATAGGTTTATGTCCACTTACTCCAGACTGTTCCCTTTCATGAAAGAATTCAAATCTTCTGCCAGCTGGAGTAGTTGCTAGCTCAGTCCAGGGCTACACATGGGAACCTTGCACCCTGACATCCATTTCCTCAGTAACACGCTATGAATCTGTCACCCGTGGGTTTAGCTAAAGTATTTCTGAAGTTTGTTTTATTCTGGTTCATACCATCTCTTTAAATAAGCAATTCAATACATTTTCTACTGGCTATATAAAAGAGCCCTCGCTGTTTCTATCTAAATGCACGTCTTAGAAATTTCAGAGGACGAACTTCTTTTCTAATATTTGATAAATACGTTTTCTGTGTCTGCGTCTTCTCTTCGTGCTGCTTAGATAGACATTGATCATAGCCACTTAGAGAAAATCTTACAGATGGAAGGGAGCTTAGAGATCATGATGGTGAAATTCCTCTTGTTTTGAAAGAAGAAGCATCTGTGAAGGTTGTTTATTTTGTTTTTACTTGTCAACTTTTAGTGGGAGCTCTAATTGTTAGAACGTCTTTATATTAATCCCGAATCTGGCTATCGCTGCCCATCCCTGCCTTTGCAGTTTCCATCTTAGTGGTCCTAGTTTTGTGTTCTGGCCTATGGCAGTTGTAAATTCTTTACAGTATGACAGCTATTTGAAACTAGCTACCATTTCCTTACTTTTGTATACTAACAAATCTCTCTCTCTGAAATCACCTCTCATATGTCGTGTCTTCAGGGTTTGTCGTTATTTTTGTCGCTTGTTGAATATTCTCTAATTTGTCAATGTCCCTCTTAAACACGACTATCCAGATCGGTGCATATGAACTGCAGGGTACTGTGTCTCTCTATTCCTGTATGATCTGGCACTTGCTTTTCCCTCTTCCTAAAATACTTACTTCCCTCTCCCTGCCTGGGACTCATGGATTCATCTCTCCGGGCCTTGCTCAGCTATTACTTCCTTTTTAGAGCTGTATCTGAATCCTCCCAGCAAAGCCAAGTACTCTCTTCTCTGTAATTTGCTACCACTTGGTTCATTTACCTATGATTGCCTATATCATATTGGACTATAATTAAGATATCTGTCTCCTTTTCTAGACTGTTCTTCATGGATCAGGGAAAATAAATAAATAAAATGCATTTATATCTACATACAGTAGAGCTCTTGAAACATGGTAAAACTTGATAAAGTCTGTTCCTAAACATCACACAGGCTAAAATTTCAAAATGGCTCATGAAATGACTCTAATTTATTCTTACTTGAATTCGCAGAAAGACAAGTTTCGTATCTATGACGAATATTGTAGTAACCATGAGAAGGCACAAAAATTGCTGCTTGAACTTAACAAAATAAGAACAATCCGGACATTTCTTTTGGTAGGTATATATGTAAGTGTTATCATTTGCTGTTGTTTGTTGATAGGCCCCGTAAGAGCCAAGGAATAGCATCAGTGTGATGTGAAAAACCGTGGGACAACTCTTTTAACATACCCAAGTCAGGAAGCTTAAGTCCTTTGATAAATGCAAGAAGTGAGGGTCGGGAGAAGCTTGTATGTGGGTAAGCACTGATCATGCCCTCTCCTGGTTGATTATGAGCTGTTTGTGAGATTCACAGGCTCCTAGTGAGAGAAGACATTTATACCAGAGTTCATCATTGCTTTTCTATCCCTCAGCTCCCTGGGGATTCTTTTACTTCTGCTAAGAGAGCTGTAAGTAGGGTGGTAACAGGAAGGAAACAAGTCATGGATATGGTAGAAAAGAAATCTGAAGATTGACCTTTCTCCTACATGCATTCCTTATTCAGATTTTGTAAAAAGAGCAAGAACATGTATGTCTTTAGGATAGCACAAATAAATTCATGTCTTGGCAGTTTCTTGGACAATCTCAGTGCCACTGAGGACCACCCTGTAAGTGTACAAGTCAGTGATGTTTAGCAAGTTGTGGAATTGAGAAACCACCCCCACAATCCCCTTTCAGGGCATTTCCATCAACCCCCAGAATCCCTCATGCGTGTTTATAGCCCATCTCTGCTCCCACCATTAGCTCCAGGCAATCATTGATTTGCTTTCTGTCTCTATAGATTTGCCTTTTCTGGAAATTTCATATAAATGAAATCATACAATGTAATCTTTTTATGCTTGGCTTCTTTTAATGAGTAAAATGTTTTTGAGGTTCATCCTTGTTGCATATATCCATATTCCTTTCATTTTTATTGCTAAATAGTATTCCATTATATGGGTAATACCATATTTTGTTTATCTGTTTGCCACTTAATGAACATTGGATCAACACATGACTATGATAATGATGGACCTTGAAGATACTACTATATGAGAGGTCATTTCAGAGAGAGAGATTGTTAGTATAGAAAAGTCAGAAAATATCCAGTTTTGGTTATTATGAATAATGCGGTTGTGAACATTCCTGTACAAGTGTTTGTGTGGACATATATTTTCATTATCTTGGGTGATACTAAGAGTAGAATTGCTGGGTCATATGGTAAATTTATGTTTAACTTATTAGGAAACTGCCAAAGTATCTGCGCCATATCTACCAGCAATGTATGAGAATTACAGTTTCTCTGTGTCTTTGCCCACACATGTTATCAGTTCTGATTATAGTCTTGCTAGTGGGTATGTAGTTGTATCTCGCGGTGATTTTTATTTGCATTTCTCTAATGACCAATGTTATTAAGCATGCTTTCATGTGCTTATTAGTCATTCATATATCCTCTGGTGAAATGCATGTTCAACTCTTTTGCCCATATTTAAATTAGGATGTTCATCTTATTTTGAGCTATAAATATTCATTATTTTGGATATAACTCTTATAGCAGACATATAATTTGCAAATATATCTTCCCAGTGTGGTTTGTCAGTTCCTTCTAATATATTGTCTTTTGAAAATCAAAGGTTTTAAATTTTGTTAAAGTCCAATTTATTGTTTTTTCTGTTATAACCATGCTTTTGTTGTCATATTTAAGAAATATATATAATCAGGTCTTGTACTTATTTGTTAAATTTATTCCTAAGCATTTTATTCTTTTTGATGCTGTTGCGATTAGAATTATTTTAATTTCATTTTTGGATCATTCATTGCTAGTGTATAACAATGAAATATAGAATTTTTTTTTTTTTAAGATTGGCACTTGAGCTAACATCTGTTGCCAGTCTTTCTTTTTACCTTCTTCTCCCCAAAACCCCCCGGTATATAATTGTACATTCAAGTTGTGAGTGCCTATGGTGGTGCTACGTGGGATGCTGCCTCAGTGTGACCTGCTGAGCGGTGCCACGTCCGTGCCCAGGATCTGAACCAGTGAAACCCTGGGCCACCGAAGTGGAGCGTGCGAACTTAACCACTTGGCCATGGAGCTGGCCCCTGAAATATAGAAATTTAATTGACTTTTGTATATTCATCTTATGTCCTGTGATTTAAATTCATGTATTAGTTCTAGTAGGTTTTTTTGGTAGAATCTTTAGCATATTTTACATACAAGATCATATCATCTGAAAGTAAAGACAGTTTTACTTCTTCCCTTTCAATGTGGATGTCGTATGTTTTGCACTGGCTAGGACCTTCAGTATAGTGTTGAATAGAAGTGATAAGAACAGGTACTTTTGCCTTGTTTCTGATCTTAGGGGAAATCAGTTTTTCATCAAGTATGATGTTGCAGATGTCCTTTATCAGGTTGAGGAAGTTCAGTATCTTCCTAGTATGTTGACAGTTTTTATTATGACCTTTTTTCTTTTCTAATATAGACGTTTAAAGCTATGTATTTTGCTCTATATGCTGCTTTCTCTGCATTCCTAAATTTTGACATGTTTTTGTTTTCAGTTTTTAAAAATATCTAGTTTTTTTAATTTCTTCAATCCGTTGTTTATTTAGAATTTTGTTTTGGGAGGCAGTTCTCCACGGAACTCTTATGCTTCTGCACGTTTTTTGACCAGAGGAACTAACTGCCTTTGTTCTGGCCTATCTTTTAAAGGATGTTTATATTGTGAACGGCCTTGGAAGATAGAGACAATCTCTTCCTCCTCAGCAGTGGGAAGACATGCCTTCTGCCATTCAGGAAAAGATTCATGTTTCCTAAGCTTAGGTCCCCTCTCCTATTGTGCATGTGCGTGTGTCACCTGACCCTCTTTCTGTTGTAGTGTGAGAGCTGGGGCTTGAGAAACTGGCCCCGAAATAATGATACTCTGGCTACTGCTACTGCTGTGAGAAAAAACCTGAACTGTCCTATTTCTCTGTCCTAGGAGTTTCATGTGCTCTGCCAGCATCCTTAAAACTGACAGGTTAACTTTTTAGCTTGCCAGTAGGATAAAATCTTAGAATCATCACAGTTTTAACTTTTGTTATTTTGTATCCCAATATTGGAATTTCCGAGTTAAATTTCTTATTTAATTCCATTCTGGTCAGAGAACTTATTGAAATCATTGAAATACTTTTAAACTCATTAGGACTTTTCTTATGGCCTACCATATGGTCCCTTCTGGAGAATGTTCCATGTGTGCTTAAAAGCTTTGTATATTCTGCTGCTGTTAGGTGAGCTGTTCTGTAAATGTTATGTCAGTTTTGTTAATAGTATTTTTCACGTCTTCTCTATTATTTCCTCCGGGTATTCTGTCAGTTATTGAGGGTAAGATATTGAAATCTCCAAGTATGATTGTGAAATTGTCTATTTCACCTTTCAGTTTTGTCGGGTTTTATTTTATCAGTTTTGGGGCCCTGTTATTAAATATGTATGCATTTAAAATGTTATATTTTTATTTATCACAAAATGTTCCTCTTTGTCCCTAAAAGTATTTCTTTTCTTAAAATCTATTTTGCCTGATATTGTAGCCATGACAGCTCTCACTGTTTGTATATCTTTTTCCATTATTTTACTTACAAACTATTTATGGCTTTGAATCTAAAACATGTCTCTGTTAGACAGCATGGTTGGATCTTGCTTTTCATCCAGGCTGACAATCCCTGCCTTTTGATTGGAGTGTTTAGTTCATTTACCTTTAATGTAATTATTGGTATGGGAATATTTACATGTACCATTTTATTATTTTTTCTATATGTCTCACTTTTTAAAATTTCTCTCCTCCTCGTTTACTGCCTACTTTTGTATTAAATAAATATTTCTAGTGTACCATTTTAATTTCTCTGTTGATTTTTTAAACTATATTTTTTAGGGTTTTTTTTTGTAATTACTCTAGGGACTACAATATGCATATGCATCTTAACTTATGAAATCTATTTTAGGTTAATACTGACAATTTCAGTAAAATATAGGGGAACTTTTGCTATGACGTTTCTCACATGGAAATGGAAAATGTTCTGTTTGGACCCCACAATACAGTGTTAGAATTATTGCTTTCTGTATATCTATATAGTCTTTTATATTTACCTGCGTATGTACCATTTCTGGTGCTTTTTATTTCTTCCTGTGTATTTGAGACTCATATCATAGCTTTTCATCCTGAAGAACTCCCTTAGTATTTCTCGTAAGTCAGTTCTTCTAGCAGTGACTTCTCATAGTCTTTGTTTTGTCTTCAGTTTTGAAGCATAGTTTTGTTGGATATAGAACTTTTGATTCATAGATTTTTTTCCTTTCAGCTCTTTGAATATGTCTTTCCACTGCCGTATGGCTTCCATTGTTTCTGATGAGAAGGCATCTGCTAATTGTATTTTTATTATACTTAATATGGTGGGTCTTTCTCTTGTTGCTTTCAAGATTTTTTCTGTCTTGTCTTTCAACAATTTGATTATGATGTGTTTAAGTGTGGCTGTATTCATACTTATTTTACTGTAGTTTACCTTTTCAAGTCTATAGATTAATATTTTTCATTAAATTTGAGAAGTTTTTAGCCAGTATTTAAAAAATATTTATATGCCCCTTTCATTCTCCTCTCTTCTTTTGTGACTTCCTTTACACATGTTGGTAAGCTTGATGTTTCCTTGTGGTGCCTGATGCTCTTTTCATTTTCCTAAAATCTTTCTTCTCTCTCGTCTTCAGATTGGATGATTTCTTTTGATTTATCTTCAGCTCAACTGAGTTTTTTCCTACCATCTCAGATCTGCTCTTTACCCTAGCTAGTGAATTATTTACTTCATCTCATGTCCATTTGACTTGTTTTTATAGTTTCTACTTCTCTGTTGACATTTCCTTTTTTTTTACTCACTATTAGCATATTGTTCTTTGTCTTTAAACAGGGCTATTTAAAAATTCTTTGGGCATATTTATAATAGCTGTTTTGAAGTCTTTGTCTGCTAAATCCGATATCTGGGTACACTCAGAGTTAGTTTCTATTGACTGTGTATGAGTCACATTTTCCCATTTCTTTGCATATCTCATCATTTTTTTCTTGAAAACGGGACATTTTATAATGTATTGTAGCAACTCTGGATTCTGGTATTTTCTCCTTGAGGTTGGTTGGTGTTTGTCTGTTTTGAGTAACTTACTTGGACTTAGTCTGAGAATCTGTGTCTCTTGTATGTGCAGGGGCTGATGTCTCTGCTCAGTTTTTGTTTATACTTTAGCCTTTCTTTTTAGAGGTCACTCCTGTGACTTCCTAGCTTAGTGCAGTTATTGATTTGTCGCAGGAGATCAAACAGCATTATCCATCTTCCCTATGGATCTGTGTGTGAGTGTGGGTGGGGACACACTCAAAGGGCTGGCAGTTTTCAAGTTAGATGTGGGTTTTTCTTCCCATGGGGCCCTCTCAGCTCTTCTCTGCATGTGCACAGTTTGACACTTGCTCCAAGCAGGACTGTAATCTCAGGCTAGCAGAATTGTGGGCATTCCCCATTTTTCTTATGGAGTGTGCTCATTTTATTGACAACACCTCTGGGTGTGGGATTTTTACCTCTGTGGCCTTCTGTGGCAGCAAGTTTTCAGGGCCATTGTCACTGTGCAGATGAGCTGGGGAAGGTGGGAGGCAGCGGGAGAATGGGAGAAGCCCAGGCAAGAATGCTCCAGACCCCCACTGTTCTTACCTGAATGAAGGTCAGCAGTTTTTCATAAATAAACACTTCTCAATTTATCGTTTGACTTGAGTTGATTTCCAAAGTGCTGAAATTGTTTTTGACAATTTTGCCCAGTATTATAGTTGTTATGGGGATGAGGATTTACTGATTTCTTCTCTCTGCCAGGACCAGAAGAAGCTCCTATGCCACTGACATTTTAGGGCTCTTTATAAAATAGTAGAACCCTGCTGTCTTATTGGATTCTGTTCTCAGTAGAGTTGACTCCAGGGTCACTTTGGTCTAGTTTGTCAACTGAATTGTGTGAAGCTGCACCGAAAAAGTCACAAGTCAAGAATGCTATTTTTTAACAATAAAATACTTAGGAATAAATTTAACCAAGGAGGTGAAAGATCTCTACTCTGGAAGCTATAAGATAGTGATGAAACAAATAGAAGAAGACACAAATAAATGGAAAGGTATCCTGTGTTCATGGGTTGGAAGAATTAATATTGTTAAAATGTCCATACTACCAAAGCCATCTATAGATTCAATGCAATCCCTATCAAGATCCCAATGGCATTTTTTTTTTTAGGTATGCTTTTTGGTGAGGAAGATTGGTTCTGAGCTAACATCTGTTGCCAATGTTCTTCTTCTTTTTTTTTTCTCCCCAAAGCCCCAGTACATAGTTGTATATCCTAGTTTTAGGTCATTCTAGTTCTTCTGTCTGGGATGCCACCATAGCATGGCCTGACGAGAGGTGTGTAGGTCTGCGCCCAGGATCAGAACCAATGAACCCCGGGCTGAGGAGTGGAGCCTGCAAACTTAATCACTTAGCCACAGGGCCGGCCCCTAATGGCATTTTTTCTTAAATAGAAAAAACACTCCTAAAATTTATATGAACCACAAAAGACCCTGAATAGCCAAAGAAATCCTGAGAAAGAAGAACAAAGCAGAAGGCATCACACTCCCTGATTGTGAGCTACACTATAAAGCTATAGTAATTAAAACAGTATGGTACTGGCATAAAAACAGACATCTAGACCAATGGAACAGAACTGAGAGCCAGAAATAAAACCAAGTATATACAGTCAGCTTATATTTGACAAAGGAGTCAAGAATACTCAATAGAGAAAAGAGTCTCTTTGAAAAATGGAGCTATGAAAACTGGATATTCACATGTACAGAAAGAAACTTGACCCCTATTTTATGCCATTTAAAAAAATAACTCAAAATGGATTAAAGACTTAAATGTAAAATCTAAACCCATGAAACTCCTAGAAATAAACACAGGGAGAAACTCCTTGACATGGGTCTGGGTAATGATATTTTTGGAAATCACACCTAAAGTACAAGCAACAGAAACAAAAATAAATGAGTGGGGTTACATCAAACTAAAAAGCTTCTGTACACAAAGGAAATCATCAACAAAATGAAAAAGCAACCTACAGAATGGGAAAAAATAATTGCAAACCATACATCTGATAAGGAGTTAATATCCAAAATATATGTAAAGAACTCATACAACTCAATAGCAAAAAAAAACAAAGAACCTGATTAAAAAATGGCCAAAGGGCTTGAAAGACATTTTTTCAAAGAAAATATTGAGTACGTGAAAAGTTGCTCAACATCACTAGTCATTAGGGAAACGCAATGCATTTAAATACAGTTAAAACCACATGAGATATCGCCTCATGCCTGTTAGAATGGCCATCATCAAAAAGACAAGAGATAACAAATTCTGGCTTGGATGTGGAACCCTTGTGCACTGTTGATGTGATTGTAAATTGGTGCAGCCACTATGGAAAACAGTATGGAGGTTCCTCAAAAAATTAAAAATAGAAATACCAAATGATCCAGCAGTTCCACTTCAGGGAATATATCCAAAGGAAACGAAAAGACTAACTCTAAAAGATAAATGCTCCCCCATGTTCATTGTAGCATTATTTGCAATACCCAAGACATAGAAAGATGGATGAATGGATAAAGAAATCGTGGTATATTAATATACAGTGGAATATTATTCAGCCATAAAAAACGAGGAAATTCTACCATTTGTGACAACATGGATGCTCTTTGAAGGCATTATGCTGAGTGAAATAAGTCAGACAGAGAACGACAAATAGTGTATGATCTCACTTATATGTGGAATCTAATGAAACAAAACAAAACAAAAAATTCCCCACCCAACTCAAAGAAAAAGGGGTCAGATTTTTGGTTACCAGAGGCAGGGGGTTGGGGAGGGGGAATTGGAGGAAGGTGGTCAAAAGGTACAAACTTCCAGTTATAGGATAAATAAGTAGTAGGGATGTAATGTACAACATGATGGCTGTGGTTAACACTGCTGTGTGATACATAGGAAAGGTGTTAAGAGAGTAGATCCCAAGAGTTCTCATCACAAAGAGAAAATTCTTTTTCTTCTTTTATCTGTATGAGATAATGTATATGGTTTAGTTAAAATCTATTGTGGTAATGATTTCACAATATAAGTAAATCAAACCATCACGCTGTAAACCTTAAACTTATACAGTGATGTGTATCAATCATTTCTCAATGACGCTGGAAAAATTAAAAACAAACAAAACCCATCACTCATCATATTTACTTGGTAAAGTGGTAAGATATAATGGGAAATGAAATACCTGTCTTTCCTCAGACAAATAGAGGACTTAAATTTTATAGTCATTGCTCAGTGTAGCTGTTCACGATGGGGAGTTATCCATGCATATCTTTATTCTTTTAGCATAAAGTATATCTAGCAATAAATGGAATATATATGCTATAGCTTTTATGCAGAAGGCAAACGACTGGAAATCCAGATCCAGAGAGTCATAATAGTAAATAAAGGGTGATTGTTGGATTAAAAAAAAAAAAGCATGCTAGTTTTTAGATATCCTGTAACATAGTCTGGTAGGAAGAACCTGGCTTTTATAGCTCTTGCTCTGGCACTAAATGGCCACTGATTATCTGGATAGCTTTAGGAAATTCATTCTATCTCTGGTGTCATTTTCCTTATCTGTAAAATGGGGATAATAACAATCACCCTTTGAAAAAACGTAAGAATTTATGGATTTGGGGTGATGGTATTATTATTTGGGTACTTGGATATGCTGTCACCTTGGTAAGTTTTTATGACCAGTGAAATGTCTTGGAACTTAAGAAACATTCTTTATGTATACATAAGAGGAGAGCTGGGTCTCATAAACCAGTTTAAAGGGGCAGCCAACCTCTGCTCTTGTGAGGCGAATGCACGCTCTGTCCAATACTAATAGAGAAGAAAATAAACGTGAGTTAGACAGTCATGAGTTCCTTTGGGGCATTTCAGCCCAGAGCTAGGTAAAGGGGGTGGCCACATTTATAAGGGGTGCTAACTCATACCGGGATGCTGAAACATCACTAGCAATATAATGAGATGTGGATAGTTGTGTTTCAGAGGATTCCTCTCGGGAAAATACCATACAGAATTGGAAAGAACCTTTTGATAACCTGATTGCAGTAGGGGATGAAATCCCCAAAGAGCGTGCTTGACTCAGAACGCTTAATTGTTGTTCTGCCTCCAAGAGTCTGAGTGAAGTTAAATTCATGGCTTTGGTTTTGCTGACGTGGATCCACAAATGGGAGCTGCAGCGGAGGTGCTCAGGCAGTGGGGGATTCTTCTGCTACCACTGGTCTTCCTTTTGCATCCTTTCCTGCTCAGCACTTGGTCTCTCCTCTCAATGAATATGGGATAATTTTTTAAATAGCACTGTGAAAGGTGCTATATTATCAGTTGATGTTTGGGGGGCGCTATTTGCCCTTCGTTAAATATTTAATAGCTGCATCCTCTATGCCGGTCGTTCTGATAGGCACTGTGGAAACAAGGTTTTGGCACCAGTTTCAAATCCATTTTTTTTTTTTTTTTTTTTGCGTGCTTCTTAAACCACAAAACAAAGACCAGGTGCTTAAGAGGATCAAGACTTTATTTATCAGAGTTGGTTTTCTCTAGACCATCTCATGCTGATGGCTGATGTTGAGATTTCTCCAGTCATCTTGCCTCTGTGGAGGTCATATGGGGCCTCCTCTGAGACTGGCTGACAGTGTCATTGGTGAGGTGTTATAGCTAAAGTTGACTTGGAGATCACTTGGTTAAAACATGCCCTTATTCCAGAGAGGAAAATTGGATTCTGAAATCAGTCCAGGTTGTATCGCTAGTTAGTGGCAGGGCGTGGGTTAGAACCCAGTTGTCTTTAGGCTCTTCTACAACACAGCGCTACCTCCCTTTACCAGCAGGATTGATGTGTGTATAAATGTATGTATGTATGTATGTATGTATCTATTTATTCATCCATCAATCCTTCTGTCCATCCCTCCATCCATCCATCCATCCGTCTATCCATTCATTTATCCCTCTGTCTCTATATTTCTGTTTTTTCCTCAGACTTCATACTCAGGATAATATATATGAATTAATTTTTAAGATACAGATTCAAAACCCATTTTGGTTTCTGTAACTAATATGAAAGGTGAAAGTGTTTCTCTTTCTCTTCTGCAAATGTTATTTGTGACTGAATGTGCTCTTCTCGGAGAAAGAAGCTATATAGAGACATATGCCTTCACAAGTTTTCAGCAGAAAATTTTATGATAGAAGAACATTTCATAGCTTCAGCCTTAAAAATTGTAATTAATTATGTTTATTTCTACCCCAGAACTGCATGCTACTTGGAGGACGGAAGAACACAGATGTTCCCCTCGAAGGATATTTAGTAACACCGATACAAAGAATATGCAAATACCCTCTCTTATTGAAGGTATTTTATGTCTTTACTTAATTGTAGCATTTTCCTTGTACTTGCATATTTTGCTGGTGATGTTTTACAAATTTTCTTTTGTAGTCTGACATCCTAAAGGACAGATCGTAGTTATTGGAAAAAATGGGTATTTTGTCACTAATTTTTATATAGTGTAGAAACACATCTTTTGACAAAGAGACTTTTAGTGCTCTTTGTAGAAAACATACTTGTTTGAGTTTCATTTTAAATAAATGCATTAGTTTCAAGATGGGTCCCATTCAGTACATTATGACCAGTTTACATAGCACTTTATCTACAGAGTTCTTCATTTTAAGTAAATCCACTGTTGGTATACTTTTTGATTTCCTCTAATATTGGTAACTTCTTGATTCTAATGAAGTTAAGGTCAAAGTTATATAATTTCAGAGCTTGGTTATTAAATCTTTATTACAGGAAATGGTGTGGGTCACATGGGACAATAAATAATAGAATGGGGAGTGACAGTGCTAAGAAAATACCACCTCTGGAAGAAAGAAAATGTGCCATTAATAGTCGTAGCTCTATTATTGCTTCATTATAGTGACCAAAATTTTTATTATGAAAAGCATATTTTAATGTGCTAGTTACTGCCTGTACTTCAAGGACCTGTGCATAGATTAGAAGAGCAATTCTGGAAACGAAGTTTTTTGGAACTATAGTATCAGGATAGGCAGTTGAGAACATGAGCTCTGAGTTCAAATCCTAAGTATTCTGTTTACTAGCCAAATGACTGAGCACATAATCTAACCTCTTAAAGCCTTGGGTTTTCATTTGTGAAACAGAAATGATGAAGATGATGAAATTATGGCATATACCTAAAGATTGTGTATATGTATGTATATGTACTATATGTGTGTGTATGCATAAATATGCATATATATAAAGATGACATACTAATAATAAATTGAACTATTTTATACAAATCATTTAGTGTAGTATGTACTCCATGAAGGTTAGCCATTATTACTCATACATATTTGATTCTGATTTATTTTAATATATTATTTACTACTTGGTATCTAAATTTGAAAAATACTCAGAAATAGACATATGGACATATTAACTGGTGTTCTTATTGATTTACTTTTTGAGAAGTCACTGTGATGAATTTGAACTAAAAATACATTTTTTACTATACTTTTGTCCGTTGCATAAATTGGGTTTCTGCATAAAATTTCTTTGAAAGGGATTTCTCCTTGTTAAAAAACAACTTGAATTTGCCTGGTTCAGCCACAAAGAGAAGCTCGCACAGGGGTTTCCGGTTCTGCAGCGCTTTGGCATGGTCTTCAGAGGGGAGAGGGTTGCTGCCATGTGACTCCTGCCTGTCTGAGAGTCCCTCCCATGGGCTGACTCCGATTTGCATGTGTGCTCATCCCTGCAGTGATTCCTGGTCCTGGTGCTGGAATCCCAGGGCTTTGGTCAAGGGTCATAGTGATATTAAGAGAAATACATCATGGCAAGATGATTGTTCTAAATCACTCATTTCTGGCTAGGGATGACTCAGGTGTTTGGGCTGACCTCTCAGAAGACAGGATTGTGGACACATCCTTGCTTAGGAAGAAAGAGGTCAATTCAGAGTACCCTCAAGCAGTGGAGACATGACATCTTTTTCCTTTTTTGGAAGATTATCTTCACAAAGAAACTGAAAAACTATTTACTTAGGTAGTAGATATGCTCGTGTTGATATTTTTCTTTGTTGTACCCTCAACTGAAAAATTGTTGGTATCCTCTTTGATTTTGGATGGTTTGGTTTATTCACAGAAAAACATGAGGGGATTAGGCTGTGTGTTAAAGGAAAGATACGTTGGTCTAATTTGTGGAAATTGAAATTATGGGATTGGCCAATAGAGGGTTCATAGCAACTAAGTGACAGAAGGTTATTACTAGTCATTTTTCGCACTATTTTACATTATTTAAATTCATGTCTCAACCCACAGACGCTTATTGGGCACAATTCTATAGTGCCCCAAATCATAGCCTGCAGACTGACTTGACTACTTCACAGAGTTTACAAATATGTCTACACTTTAGAATTTCTCAAGAAGCCTGCATATCTCTTTTGTGGATGTGTGATCCAGCATAACTTTGTAAACCTTGTCTTGGGACTGGTGTAATCTGTGTTCCTCTGGTGTTAGCCTGGCGGAACAGTGTGAACACATGGAATGTAGAGTCAAAGTTTAGAGCAGAATTTTCAACAACAATAGGCCTCAAGAGAGTGTAACAACTACATATTTTCCCACTGTATGTTAAAAATTAAGAAAATTCTTTGAAAGACTTGCCTCAGGATTTCTGTAATTGTGTTAGTTACATGATGATGGCAACCGTAGTAAAGAAACAAATGACTAATTAAAAAGCAATGTGGTCACAACTGTCTAGACAGTGGGTGAAGATGTTTAATTTTATGCTTCTAAACAACTAACAAGACCTTTTAATTAATATATTTAAAAGATTAAAGATTATGCTAGTTCTGATATGCTGAATGGAAAAAACATAAATAAAAACCCAAAAAATCTCCCCCAAAGACAAAACCAAAAAGAAAGCTATTGAGAGGTATACGCTAGTTCATTCATTGCAGAGAATGAACTTGAGTTATTGGTAAGAAGAGCATAAATTGCTCCTTTAATGATGGAGTATTGTGGAATGTATAAATTATTTTGCTAGAATATAAGACATTATTTAAAAATTTTGCTTCCATTATGATGTATTTTTATAGTTTCTCAAAAAATTATTAGAAAATAAGGCATTTAAATTATCTTTGCAATTATGGGACATATTCATTTAAATATTTACTATTCTGTTAAAGACTCTGGGAAAATGAAATTAACATATAAAGATGTCCTTCTGCGGGAGCAAAAGTCAAACTTATAAAAAATGACATGCTGCAGGTAAGATATTTGACAATTTGAAAGGAGAAATCTAGTTTTTAAAACCAACGTGGTTTTGAGGGAAAAATTAAAGTGACTCCACAATGTGTATAGAGTAACGCTTCTTCATTGATTCAACTTTTCACTTTTGATCTTAATCTTAGTGGCGTTGGTGATGTCACCTCTGAAAGTGGCTCTCACGACCTTTGCAGTTTTCATTTCCTGGTCAGTCTGAACCTGCTGTACCAGAAAGTGGAAGATCAAAGGGCGATTTGTTTTTTGTGTCTAAACAGGAGTTGCTGAAGCGGACGCCGAGGAAACACAGTGACTACGCAGCCGTGATGGAAGCACTCCAAGCCATGAAAGCCGTCTGTTCCAACATAAATGAGGCCAAGAGACAGATGGAGAAGTTAGAAGTTTTAGAGGAATGGCAGTCTCACATTGAAGGCTGGGAGGTACATTCACTGTACTCAACGATGGAGCTTAAAATAGTTTTGTTGTGTCTCGTGCTATGTGTAGAATTATTGGCATTGTATGGACTCATACATGGTCATTTTTCTAGATAATGCCAGAGGGCTATAAGCATTTCTGAAAAGTGCTGTCATTATTATTTCTAAATATCGTAAAGTTGGCAGTTAATTGACGTAACTTCAATCTGAAAGCTTTGTAAGAGAGCCAGTCAACACCGTGTGGGTTATAAGCTTTGATGTTTCCCTGTTTGTGCATCATGAGTGCACTTTTTTCCTATCTTAACTTTGGTCAATAAATTCATAGCCTGAATCCTGGAGAGAGTAAAGAAGGGGAGTAAGTCTCCATACATGTGCTGGGATGTTATTATTTTCAGACTCTAAATTAGGTATTTGATGAATTTCATTTTAAGCTCACTTTAATCTCTTTAAATTTGAATTTCTTCATTTCTAAAATGAAGGAACTGACTATGATATGATTTTGAAGGTCCATTCAAGGTGAAAAATTTTATGGTTTCATGATTTGTTAAAGAGAGATTTAAAAAAAACTACAAAAAAGCAAATGAAGAGTGATATTCAGAGTCTGTCGTGTTTTCAGTTTGAATCCCAGTTATTTCCTGGCGTTGGAGCCCTGTATTACTTTAGCACTATATAAAGAATAAATTACAATTCTGTCTTCAAATTACCTTAATTTAGATGAGCATGAGCTTTTTACGAGGGTAATTTCTAGGGTAATTTTACTAGGGTAATTTCTTATGATAATGTAAGCAATTAAGATTTTTTTAACTTGTAAAGAAGATTTAAAAGGTTTCCAACCAAGCATTGTATCATGCAACTCCAAGTGGATTGCTTTTATCTTTAGGGCTTTATAACTGACTAATTTGTTTCCTATCTTCAATATGTTGGTTTCCATTTAGATCTAAAATTGTATCCGCTCAGATTTGCGAAGAAACCTCAAACATCGACCTCAGGGAATTCTCCTATTTATCTGCTCTTTGCCATAAATCTTTTAAAATGCTAACTGGGGTCTGTCTTAACTTCCTCCTCATCTATATTCTGCCATTTCCAGTGTCCAGGGTGACCTCCCGTTTCAGCATGAATGCTACTTATTTCAATCAGTTAAAATGGTTGTGTGTTTTACAGTTGATTCATAATGATAATTCTTTTCCTGGGGAGCCGTTGTCCTGCTGGGATGAGAAAAATGGACTAAAGTTTGCTTTTGCCGTTCTGCTGTCACTCAAACATTGGAAGAAAGACTGAGCTTGCTTTTAAATTGCAGGATTTGTCAGTGACGTCTGTCAGGCCTTGTACCAAAACAAAAACTTCACAGACTGTTTTTGGTGCTCTGGGGAAATGGAATTTGTCGTAATTTTGTTTCCTCCCCATGTATATCCTAAAAATTGAGTCTACTGCAGCAATGAGAAATTCCTTTAAAAGTGTTGATATTTCTTGCACTATACACACCAGGTACTCAAAGGAAGACTATATGTGAGCCATGCTTATATCATATGTAGCCCATAGTGGTGAGTGCCTTGGTGGGTTTACAACACTTGGAGCACAAGAGAAACATGGACCACTGAGACAGGAAACTGGCTGGAGGAACTCAGATATGACTAGCGTTCCAGCAGACACAGGCGAGATCATATGAATGTTGGGTTCCAAAAGAGTGCCAGCACAAGTTCTGCTTGGGAAGGATTTGAAAATGATTGCGAAAGACTCAGACATACAGTGATTCGGAAGTTTTGGAAATTTGAGGGAACACAGCTTGGAGCGGGGCCCAGCCAACTGACTGGCGACTTGAGTCAGAATCTGATTCCCCATCTCAGTTTATCACTTTAGAGGGAGGAGGGAAGCTGTTCTAGTACTCAGGCCTGGTCCCTTCTGGGAAGCTTAGGAGAAACTGCTATCTGATAGGACTTCAAAGGCGCAGGAGACAGAGAGACAGTCATATGGGATGAATTCAGGCCCTGGGAGGGAGTGGCAGTGGTTAAAGAGCTTTTTATGAATTGCTAACAGGGACTACTGCTCAGCTCACAGTTTTGTGTATGTTTAGAGTGGCTCTTGTGGGGTTAGGACAGGGCCAGAGACACATGTTGGTTGGCATGACAGTTACAAAACATAGAATTCTTTAGAGAGTTTTTGAGGGTAAGAGCCTTGAGCTAATGTTGGGAACCAGCCCCCTCTCTAGCTCCTTCCATGAGCTCCTGCAGACCTTTTAGGACCACCTTAGACATGACACCCTTGCTCCAGTAGCTAAAATTCTCTTGAATGGGATCTGAGTCTAGTACACCATGAATCTGCGTGATTTCTGCTGTAGATGGATTATTATTTCTAGTAAGGCACTTAATAAACCAGGGTCTTATTTCCCCGTTAATCAAATGAAGAGTTTTTACAGTAAAATCTCTCAGGTGACTTGCCCTTCTAGTATTTTGTGTTACTAAATTATCACTACATTCCTTATGTTGAATTTATGTAAATAGGCACTTGAAATTTATTGTTCCCAAATCATATAACATAATGAAAAAAAGCATGGCTTTTGAGCAGATTTGGTTTCTAGTCCAGACTCTGACTCTTAGTTTGGGGCTAATGCATCCATTCTCTCCTCCATACATTGTGGGTTATTGCAGGGGTCAAATAAATAAGTGAAAGTGCGTTGACTACTGTAAAATGCTGTGCAAATGAGGCTTTGCTTCAGCGGTTAGATTTTACCCTTGAGAAATTCCCCTTCTTTGTCTCATATATGCGCCTATCTGCTGAAGGCATTATATTACCTTACCCAGGCAAGAGAAACTAAAAGAAAAATTAATTGGAAAGATATTGGGTAGCCCATAGAATCAATAGAAAAGCTACACTATCAGATTCTAAAGGGTGTCTCAGCAGCTGAAGCTGTTTGGCAGTCTCCTGAGGGCCCTAGCTGAGATGGATAGGCTCTGATAGTTTTTTTCCATCCTTATATTACTCCATTCAAGATTCAAGATCAAAATCTAAGATTCCACTCATCTTGCTGGGTAAATTTGCTTACGGGAGGGCAGAGGTCCTTGATTGCCAATCATCCAATTTTCTTTTGGGGAAATGCTCATCCTCCATTGTATGTAATCTTGGTGAGTCTCTTAACAGTTTGCTAAAGTATTATAATCCCCATCACACAGATTTTAAAAATGAGGGCTTTATCATTTACCCAAGTTCTTACAACTAACAGGTGGCAGAGTATAATTTGAAAATAGGCAGATTGATTCTAAAGCTTATATTCCTTATTACTATGCAATATTATACCTTCTCAGATAAGAATTTAGCAGATTCTTTAGATTGTTAGTTTTCCTTCTTGCCCTTTAAAAGTAAGTTGATTATAGAAATTAGGTTTTTGTCAGCATTTGCCTAAGTGACTACCACCACAGGGGATCCGTAGTTTGTTTTAATTGCTCATATTTGATTAGTATAATTTATTATATCTCGGTCATGTATCTTGTGCAACATTCAAAACATTCCACAAGATATTCTGCTGAAGGTAATTGTGGGATAATGATTGATGCACTTGGAAAGAAAGTTTATTAGCTGTTTGATCAAAGTCACTGATACAGGGGGGTTGGCCCCGTGGCCGAGTGGTTAAGTTCGCGTGCTCCGCTGCAGGCGGCCCAGTGTTTCGTTGGTTCGAATCCTGGGCGCGGACATGGCACTGCTCATCAAACCACGCTGAGGCAGCGTCCCACATGCCACAACTAGAAGGACCCACAACGAAGAAGATACAACTATGTACCGGGGGGCTTTGGGGAGAAAGAGGAAAAAAAAAAAACCCTTAAAAAAGAAAAGTCACTGATTCATTTTGTAGGAGAGGACCATTCTCAGTCTTTGTCTGCTTTTTGGTTGATAGTATTGTAATGATAATTGTACTCTTTGTAGTCATACTGAACTGTATTGACAAAGGAGTATCAGTAAACATGTCATTTAGTAATTCATAGTCCTTGATAGACTTGTTTGGAATTGATCTCTCAAATCAGGAAAAAAAATTACCATACAAAAAATTATGATAAAAATTTTCATAATTTTTTAATAAATTACAAAAAATTGCAAGAAGGAAATTATTCATATATGAAAGTGTTGGGAAAAGAAGATTCAAGATAATTATTCTGTTTTAGGAAGTAAAAAGAAATAATAGAAATTTGACATTGCTTGATTATCTTTACCTGGAGAAATACAATGCTACAAAACTATTTTAAAATCAACTTTTGTTGGTTTTGGAATTTGCTGCTTACATTGGTTAAGTTTGTGTCTGACAGCGTACTGACTTCAAGTCATGTTCTCTTCTTATTTCATGAGTGGGAGTCTTCTAGAGGCTGGGATGACACCTGCTTCTTTTTGTCCTCTCTACAAGGTGATTTTGTGGATACAAATTTGTCTGCCACCTTGAGGTAGAATTGATTTATAGATGGCCCTTGTTAGTTAAGGATAAATAGTTCCAGAAAAACACTATTGAAAGTGAATTCACTTAAAGAGGGGACCAAAATTTCGTAATAAGTGGGAGAGGGGGAAAACTGAATGGGATTTTATCTTGGTAAAATGAAAATTTATATTCTTAGTTTGTTTTATCTAATATGTAACAGAATTTAGATTAATTTCAGTTAATAATTTGAATCTCAAAGAGTGAATCAAATGCTGAGTCTTTTTTTGGAAGGGGCATACATTTCATGACAAAACTATGTGATCCAACAATGTGATATTCTTCCTTTCACATTTGAGCGCCATAGTATTTCAAAAAGATTTTTTTTGAAAGAATATTCAAATGTTTCATTAATTTTCTCAAGAGACCTTTTTGATATTGAAACTGGTCTCTTATGAAACACCCATTTAGTTGTCAGTCTTGTCAATTTTCTTTTCTTACACTCTGAATGGATCTAGCTCTGTTAGATTCTCCTCTGTCAATGTATTGTTGTATCTGAGTGGGGAAGTTTCAAGGCCTCACGTCATCTTTCATCTTTTCCAAGCTTATGGTTTCTCTCTGCAGTCAGTTTGTGTTTTTCTGCAATTGACATTCAGCGTTTGGTTGACAAGATGAATGAGATAGACTCTGTTGTTAAGCGGGGTGAGCTGATAATGGGGTCAGATAATTGGTGAATAGTTTCATTTTACAATGATTTTTACCGCCTCATAGCTGCAGCGAATCAGTAATGAACCCTTGTGTGACTTATGTTAAGAGAACTTGTTAACGTAAAAAAGATTTACCCTTTCGTATAGTCCAGATATGATTTACCAGTATTATTTTTACTGGATTTATTGAGAGAAGAGGATTTGTTCTGTTATAGCACTTCTTCATAAATCATGATGTTAATATTTGAAGAAACATTGGAAATTAGAAAAGAAGCCATAATATAAATACATACGCTTCTGATTGTCTTTGCTGGCTATTGTCATTTTCTGAAAGCATACATACTTTGGTACCTAACTAACGTTCACTTAGGAAATTCATCGTGTGTCCACATTAAATTCTGTGATGGTGCTTTGAAATTTAATAGTTTTTCTTGTATGCTGATTGTATAATTGGCAGCTGGTTATATACCAAATTGTGTATTCAAAAATGATTTCACTTCCTAACAAATTAGATTCTGAATTGTTGGTATTTTCCTGCTGGATTCTTGTAACATGAGGCAGACACAACAGGAAGAGGAGCTCCTGGTGAGGAGTGTTGCCGAAATGGGTCCCAGTCTTTATGGACTGAAGTCATTGTTTGTTCCATCAATTCAGACTGATCTCTCAACTGTATTGGAAGGTGATGTTTAAGTGGTGTCCTTCATAAATTTGACAAAGAAAATTACTGGAAAATTGGCTGAAACCTGAAACCACAGCATGGAATGAATTATATCATTAATTAAAAGCGTAGATAATCATAAACACACGGAGCCACCTCTGATATTCATCACAGTTAATTCATGCCAACTCTCATTTTTTTAATGTTCTGTTATTGCGATGATCACACTGCATTTAATTCTGTGTTTACATATCTGTTTCTTCCACTAATATATGTGTTTCTTGGGAGCAGGGCTCATGTCTCCAGCTCTGGGTCCCCAGTATCTAGGACAGTGTCTAGCAGGTTGAATGGTAATTAAATGCAGATATAATTACGTTGTAGTTATGTATTAATTGTCAGTGGCTTCTCACTATTTTTTGATCCTTTTGGCTCTTTTAGTTAATGGCAGTAATTCTGACGTGGTTCTGTTTACAGTCCGATCTTTGTTTCATTATTCTGCTACTTTGATGTCCTCTAATCCTCTTTAGCATTCTGTTCTGGTTTATGGTTCACAAATGCACCATGTGAGGTTTTTCAATTCCTCGTCTTTGTAAAGGTATTTCTCTAGTGCAGGGTCTGTTTCTTTTGTCTAATGGACGTATACAGATGGACTTCCCTCAGTGTATTTTCGCCTTTGCGCTGCTGGGGTGGTGGTAATGGAGGAGGAATAAAATAGGTTCCCACAGGTCGGAGTAGAAAGAGAAGCTTTAAGAATGAGAGGGAGCTGGATGAGGATGTCTCCCACCACTAGTCGCAGTTATTTATCTATGATTACTCTTACCTTGAGCTATCAGTCAGCCTTCCTTCCTTGATCTAATAAAAGCAGTCAGGATTTGAACTATCCATGTACTTTCTAGCTGGGTTTTTGCTCTGTTTAATTCTATATATGTAATTCATTGCAAGCAAACAGTCTCTGATTTTACATGATAAATGTAGCTCCCTAAAAGGAAATACGCGTTAAAAAAGATAAATAATCTAGATGATAAAAGTGCATTATTTTGGTTATTTTTTAAGGAATTGCTGAAAGACAGAAGGACTCTGAATCGTATGGGTAAAAACATTGTTTAGAAATATCTGCATTAAATATGTGCATATACATATTACATCATATGTAATGGCTTTAGGGCAGCTCAAAATTAGTGATTTTCACAAAGCCCTCTTATTTTTTAAAAGTAAATCTTTCCCACCTTACCTCTTGAACGTTGATTTATGATTCTATGATATGTCACTACCCCGTTAAAGTAGCTTATTTTCATGGGCAGTATTTTTTCAAGGTCACAGTTTTTTCACAGTCCAGTAATCTACTGCCTCTGACACCTACATGGTGACCCAGGAAACAGTCTACAAAGCTGATTTAATTAAGTCGACATCTTTTTTTTTTCTTTCTAAAACTTAAGGAACAGAGAGGTCAACTTGCTTGAGATTTATACCAGGCGGAAATGTTTAACACATTGCCTGGCATGTTGTAGAAATGTTAAAAACCTGACTTTAGTATTCATCTGGAGCCAAGTGTTTATTATACATGATTGTTCCATGACTAAATATGTATTTGCCAAAGAATAGGTATCTAGATTTAAAAATCTGTATCAATTTGCAAAATGAAGATAAAATACTAACCAGGAATAGCAACATTATGCAGATGTAAATGAATATTGAGTGATGATGAAATACACCATGGGTGTAACTGTGATCACGTGACGTCTTGTGCCCTGGGCGCTGGGAAGCAGCTGGGACTCTTCCTCAGGCAGAGACCTGTGCTCCCCTTTGTCTCCGTGTTAGCAGGGTCGCTGTCCTGCGCACTGGAGCACCTGAGCTGGGGAACTTAAGCCTCCAAAGCACTGTTGCTTAAAGTGTTGATGGAATACCACGTGCATCAAGATCTGCTGGGATGGTCTGCAACCTACCCCAGATTTTCTCAGTTTCACTCTCTGAGGGGCATGCCAGGGTACCTGGAGTTTTAACAAGCTCTTCAGGTGTGCCTTCCAAACTCTGAAATCTGAGAAGCATTGTCCTAGAGATTTTGCTCTCTTCTGATGATCTGCCTGGCTTGTTTCGTTACTTCCACATTTTTGATTTTCTGGTTCACCCGGCTGACAGTCTCAATTTGACAGACTTTAGTGCTCCTGACACTCACCTAGCAATCTGGTGTTTGTAGCCTTGTTTCAATTTCTCTTGTGAATTTTATAGCTTGGCTTCTTTATCCCTAACCCTAGAAACTCTCCCGGCATTTCTAGGTAAATGAAAAAAAATTGCACATAATTTTCAAAATATCATAAACTTAATGTATTTCAAAGATTAAGCCATGATTTAAAAAAAATTTTTTTTTTTTTACTACAGAGAAAGGTAGATTTTATCATTTAAGTGAGGGGGAAAATGTGCCACAATGTTATTAAAAACAGACATTTATTAAGTTTCTACTTGTAGGTGGGATGGATTTGAAGTGAGGGGCATATTATGATTACACAGAAAATTGTATCTACATTGGGCCAAATTTTCTTCAATAGTTATAATATTGTACATATCTCCGATTAAAAATTCTTGATGATTTTCAGCTACCATTGTCATGGAACTAATGCAGAGAGTAAATCATGGTAAATCAAAGGCACAGGGGATATTCTTTACTAAAAGATAAACGTGGTATAAAGAGAAATGCTATAAACTATCCTTTTAGAATGGGGTTTTTGGACAAATCTATGTGATTTGACACAGATTCCTTTAAGTACATAAACAATTCCCTAGGAGTTATTTAATTATTCAGTAAAGGTATTTCATATGCTAATAGTAGATTAACGTGGTAGAAGATAGTAGAAGTGATACTGTACTAATTCTTGAAGCCTGCTGTTAAATGTTAAAAACATAGAAAAGTCTCAGTAGGATTTAGTATAATGTAATATGAGTGATGTTATGTGTATATTATGAACTATACTTGGAATCATAACCCTGAATTCTACAGGGTTGGGCTTAATGTCATTACCCCATAAAATTTCATTAATAGATAGTTAAGCAGATGCCTTGGGTTGCTTAGGAAAAGAAGTGTTGACCTCAAAGAGGTCAAGTAGTCTTATTCTGATTTTTGATCAGGAGCTAGCAGCTGAGGGAACTTATGGTAATACCTTAAACATAGCATATCTGTATATTAATGAGAAGTTTGAGAGTTTGCTATGATATTAGTCTGGATTAAATGAACCAAAAAGTCAAACTATTCGAATATAGTTTAGAGGAAAAAGACCTAGGTGCTTTGTTGACTATGGGCACTTTGAATCAATTGTAGGATGGGGTTGCCATAAATATGCTAATATAATCTTATGGTAAATTAATATATATGTATTGTACAGGACTGGAGAAATAATTGTATCACTATATTCTTCATGTCAGCTCACTTCTGAGTAGTTGTTTTCACTTCTGGAAGTGTTGCATATTAAGGGAGACCCTACAAACAGGAGAAGACCCAGAGAAGAGTTACCACAACCCCCCAGGTTTCTGAAATCAAGACAAATGGTCAAAAGGCAATGGGATTACATTGCCTGGAAGGCAGAAGGGAAACGTGTTAGCAGTGTTCAGATGTTGGTGGGCCTATCATGATGAAGAGGGTGTCCCCCCACTCCTAGGATGCAAAAATAGAATCAGAGAGTAAAAAGGGGGGTAGATTTGTCTCTACAGTAGGGAAAATCTTTCTAATAATTTGAGTGGCTGAATAAAGAAATGAACTATCTTATGAGGGAATGAACCTACCTTTACTGAAAGTATTCAAGAACAGGCTGGAAGCCCTTTTTTGTCAGGGCAGACCACAAAATCAATGTAGAGTGAACTACAGCAGACATCAGAAGAAAATAAAGTAACCTCACAGAATCAGACCACCTTCAAAGCTAGTCATAATGATTGTACTAGCCTTTACGGAGTCGTTTCTCTGTTCGGCATTGTGCTGGGACAATATTGTCTTATTAATTCTCACTCTGACTGTATACAGTAAGCACTAGTCTCCCTTTTCCGTAGTGGTTTGAAGTCATAAACATAGCTAAGAATCAAAGGAGCCAGTCAGAAGTTTGATGTGTTAGTACTGGAAGCGGAGAAAAGAGAGAGTGAGAGAGAGACACGCAGACAGATGGTAGACTTTGGATAGTCTTGTCCAGTGGTAGATAGATTCTCTTAGCCCGTGGCTTGCAAACTCCCCTTAAATCCAGCTCACCAAGAGTCTTTCTGATTATCATATGGCTTTTCAAGTAGGTAAGCTTACAGAGGGAGATTGTGTCGGCCGTATTCATGGGAGCATTCAGTGTGTCGTCAGTTATTTTTATCACTGAGAGTAATATATCTACTTTCTATTTTACATGTTAGTCCACATGAGTTCTTCAGAGCTTGGACGAAATCTCACGTGAGACTGTGTAAGAGGAGGGAATAAATGGCCTCTAACCATTATAGTTAGCTAAAGTTTACATTAAATTCTTCTTATATTTACTAATAAAGATAATAATCACAGACAGCTCAGGAAATGTATTGTTAGGATTTCTGTTGTATAGGAATGCATCTACAAATACCTACGTATTTAATTTTGGAAACTTATTTAGAAAACTAGTTAATATGCAAATTAGCACCTTTCATAATAAAGGAGATTATCTTTCTGCCTTGGCTTTTATGCACTACTGTAAGAAATAGCCAAAGGTGAAGTATTTTGTACCTTTCGTGAAATTGCTACTAGTCAAACTGCTTTTCCTATGTTGTGTAGGTCCCTTGTGCAAGAATCAATGCAGTTTTCTTTTTTACATTTTTAATACTATTGTATTTTAACGTTTTTCTAAAGTAGGGATGGTATTCACTATAAATAAGAAATCATTGCCACTGGAATTAGGATATATAGTCATATGTGGTAGTTTTTGCATGACAAAGTATGTGAAATTGTGTAAATGTTTGACAGATCTCCCTTTATGTATCTACTCTTATGATGAAAGGAAAGAAGAGAGGGAAATATCTAAAATTTAAAATGTGTTTGTAACATAGATACTCAAATTAACGCAATGATACTATCTTAATTAACTTCCCTTTTGGGAAGTCTCTTATTATAGTTATAAGGGTTGTCATTTTAATTTAAACTTTTATAATTGATCAGAAGATTATCAATTATTATTGTGGAAATATGAACTTTAAAATTAATATTCTGAGTTTTAAATACCAAAAATAAAAATTAAAGTATTAAGTTTAAAAAGAATCAGAAATTTAACTGATATTTAAAGACTAGACATATTTAAAACTGAAGTATTCTTGCAGAGCACACTTAGCAGATCTCTACTGAAAGCTTCCTATTTTTTTTTGTCCAACTCAGTGCATTAGATATGATGGTTTAGGTGTAGAAACAAATACACTAGAAGGTTTATAATGGCTCAAAATAGACGTTTATGGTCACCTTGCACAACAGTCCAAAGCATGTGTTCTGCTCAGGGGGCAACTTTCCTCTGTTGTTGATTCAGGGGCCCAGGCTCCCTCTGTCTTGTGGCTCCTCTCAACTTCCAATGGTTAGCACTTGTGTTAAGAATCAGTTTTATCACTAATCATGTAACCTTAGTGGGCACTCAGTAGAGGCTTATTTAATGAATGAGTGTGCCTCTACCGACTTTTAACAACTACAGTGAAAGGCTCTATGCAAAATTGCTCTCTTTAAATAGATTTTTTCCTTTTATTTCTTTTTTTCCCATCCTCTCCATCCTGGGGGTGGATATATAAATTGAGACTTGCTCAAAATTTAGACAACTTTATATGCTTTGCCATCTGTCCTTGGAGCTCTTTTCCTATCCCAGCAACAGAGAGGAGGAGGAAAGGAATATTGGGTCCATTAATGTTATGAATAAGTTTGAAATAGTCTCATTTTTAAAGAAGGTAGGTACCATGTATCATATATGCTTATGTATGCATACATATATAAAATAGCTAAAAGGAGACACAGAACCTCATAACAGTAGTTGTATCTGCTGAAACTGACCCAGAAGAGACTGGAAGGGAAGGAGACCTACATTCAGTGTATAAATATTTGTACTGTTTGGACTTTTACCTCTCCATATATTGCATCTTAAAATAAGAACAAATATACTTTTAAGGAGAAAAAGAATTACACACCGAAGTTTCTATTAAGTAATCAGACATTATTGTCTCCATTTTTTCTGACTTAGGGGTCCAACATTACTGACACCTGCACTGAAATGCTAATGTGTGGAGTCTTATTGAAAATTTCTTCTGGAAATATTCAAGAACGGGTTTTTTTTCTTTTCGATAATCTTTTGGTGTATTGCAAAAGAAAACACAGGTAAGATGATAAACAGGTAATACTTCAGAAATTGTTTCTCCATCTCACAGGGTCAACCTTTACTCTGTGCTCCTGGGAACTCACAATCTCATCAGTAAACTCCGACCTACTCTCAGCCTATTCTCTGATGTTTCTCTTGACCTTCTTATAAACCCTAACTGAGACGTCACTATCATTTGATGACACGACCTCCCCAGCAACTGGAGGAGAGATGGTTTTTTGTTCCTACCTCACATTCCTCAGACCCTGTAGGAGAGGTGGATGTGTCTTCCATGTTTCCTAAAGCTGCTTCCCAACCATTCCCTCCTCTTCCTTCAAGCATTCGAAGCACATGTGGAATTCATGCCAGTAGTCCTTCCTATCCATGAGCTTTTCCTGTTCCTTTTACAGAGCACTTAATACCTCCCTGCCACACACGAAATCAATGATGGCTTTAGCTTTCGTATCACTTTCTTCCTTCCACTTTCTTGTCACCTTGCTTGTGTGTTCATAACTCATATGGATAATCTGTCCAGTATTTAGGATCAGAAAGCCACAGCCTCCTCACCTGCGATGCTCCTCTCCTTCATTATACCTGAGCCACCTGTCCTATGTTCATATCTTTACTTGTCAACGCTAAGTAATAAAACGTTGTAAATGAAATCTCAATTTTAAGCATCCCACTCTGCTGTGTTAAGGTGCTCATGTCAAAGTCACCACTGACCTCTGTGTTTCCTAATCAAGTGCTCATTTTTCTGCTCATTAAGGTTTTATGTGTTTTCTCAGCAGCATTTAACTTAGTTGAACACTTTTTCCTTCTCAAAACACTTTCTTCTCTTTACTTTTGTAAATCGGTCTTTCTTGGCTGAATATTGGGCTGCTGTGGGGCTCTGCTTTGGACCCCTCTTTCCTCTTCATATTTGTGGGCTCTGCTATGGTGATTTTGTTCAGTCCCATAATTCATGTCTCGTATCTAAATCAGTTGCATCCATTATTATAGATTCATTTATCTCAGTTGTGATGGCTGTAAGGATTCTAAAGCATAACATGGAAGAAATAGAATTCTTGATTTCCGCTCCTGACACTGCTCCTCTCCTAGTTTCCCATCCATTGGTTTCCTTGTTTCCAAAACCTCAGAGTTAGTTTTGGTTCCTCTGTTTCCTTCAACCTCCCACATTCAATCCTCTAGAAAATTTTCTTGATTCTGTACTCTTTTTACATCTCTCTCTCTACCCTAGTCCAGCCTACCAGTGTCTCGCCAGCGGGTGACAATAGTTGTCTCCTACTGGTCCCACCACGTCCTCATTTACTGCTCCACAATTTTTTGTTCTGCATAGAAACCAGAGCATCTTTTGTGACGCAAATAAGATCATGTTACTACCTTACTTAAAGCTATTGTTGGCTTCCTAGAATAAAATCCAAACTTCTTATCCTGGTTTACAAAATTCTGTTTGATCCAGCCCCTCCCTACTTCTCTGACTTCATCATGTCCCACTTCTCCGTGCCCTGCACCCTCCAAGCACTTCATATTCTCCGAGCACTGCCTTCTTTTTCTCCTGTTCCTTGATTATGCCATGTGTGTCCTCCTTCTTAGGGCCATTGCACTAGCTGTTTCTCTTCACCATGTGCTCGTCCCTCTGAGTTTTTTGTAGCTTGTTTCTCCACACCTTTTAGATCTCACTTAAATTTCACTTCCCGGAAATATCTTCCCTGACCCCTCCATCCGGTGTTGCCTGCCAGCCATTCTCTATCAATATGTGGAAAGTGCTTACTGATATTTTCTTCGTTATTTATTTATTAATTTCCTGCCACCTTTACTAGATTAGACAGTAAGGTCCATGAGAACAGAGGTCTTGCTGCTTATTCACTGCTGTTCCCTGGAGACTGGAGCAGACCTGCCATGTAATAGACACTCAAGAAATATTTGTCATATAAGTGAATAAATGAATGAATGAATGAAACCCAAGCAAGTCCCTGGTATAGCTTAGCCATCATTGGTTTAAATAATTTTATATACTAATGTTATTGTTATAATGTTACTTGTTTTAAAGCATGGATATAACTTTTTCTTAAGAATGTACTTATTTTATAGGACGTTTTCTTGAACTCTTGGGAAAGAATTTTTGCAGGTTGATTAAGCAGAATAATAGGGTGCGTTTAATTGGGAAATTTCCTGAACTTTTATGTGCTTCTTCCTAACTGTATCTGGGACATGTCAGTTTCAGTGACATGGTACCGAGAGGTGTCCTTAAATTTAAAGGTAAAGCAGGTGGTTGAGAGTGCAGGTTTTGAGTGATTTTTTTATTCTAGATTCAGAAATTAGGAAACTATAGCCAAACACTTTCTGGCAGAGTAAGAAAGAGAAACTCAAAACTGACTATACTGACAAGGAAGGATTAAAGGAACATCATTCTTCATCTCTTGAAATGGGATTCCCTAAGTCAGTTAACAAGATGCTCAGAGCAAGTTAGCAAAAAGTTGGCAGTCCTTCCTGGTGGATTGTAATGTTAGGATTCCCTAATAAGAGACAGTAATTTAGAAATGCAGTGGCATGAACTGAGAAAACACAGCACTGTGCCACATACCTTGATGAAAGAGAACAGGTTAGGATTAGAGCCAAAAGATAATTAAATTGTTGTCATGTCTAACTTAAGGAGTTTTTAAAAAAAATTCCTTTTTACCACATGTGAAAATGAGCCTGTTTATTTCTTTTAGTGTGCCCTTATGAAGTCTTTGCGTTTGGTAGCAAGATTGAAATTAACAGAAGTAGGATTTAAGAAGATGCAGAAGAAGCTGTTAATTTTACTTGTATCATTAAAAATTGTAATATAATTCAAATTGTTTAAGTGCAATTATATTTTCCCTGGCTTCATTGAAGTATAATTGGCAAATAAAATTGTAAGATGTTTAAAGGGTCCAACATGATGATTTGATAGACGTATACATTGTGAAAGGTTTCCTTCCATCGAGTTGATTAACACATCCATCTAGGTGCCATTATTAAAGACAGTCATTTGAGAATGAGATCTTTTTTGATTGCAGTTGACCTCATCCTTAAATATATGCCTGCCCTTAAGTCCAAAACATTTGCATAATTAATAGTGTACATATGATGATATAATTTATGGTCTCATGGCTGTAATTGTTAAATAAGTTAAAGAACAGGAAAAGTTTTATAAAATTTAAGTCTTCTGGTTTAGCAAATATCCATAATGTATAACGTGGACCAAATATATAGTGATTAGAAATAGAAATCACTAAATAAATCTGCATGTCCGTTCCCTCCTGAATTGGAATAGTCTGAACATACCATCTGTTCCCTTTATTTTAGAATACCTCATCTCCTTTACCATGTACTATCTAAGCTCTAAAGATCCTTCCAAAAGTATGAGCAAATAGAACCTTTTCCAAACTTCCATAATGTTGTAATTACAAGAACGAGAGTCTTGATGAAATTCATTTTGATTCTAGAGTAACATTCTTTAAAGAGCAGGGTGCTAATTAGGCATCCCAGCTTCGGATATTTCTAATGCCATTAATCTTAGGAGAAACTAGTATTTAAAAAATGAATGTATTGTGTAGATTTTGATACATATAACATGATATTACTTAGTTTGGCTTGCTTATGAGCCTTATGATAGTATCATAGTGTCTTCAGTCTTCTGCAGCTTATATTTTGAATACAGTATAGTTTCTAAACTATATATCCCTGTGTGTAGCAATAATTTTTTCATTTTAACTGTTGCATAATCTTCCATTGGTTGAATCTATCACAATTTAATTAATAACTTATTTGTTCTCCTATCAATGGACTTTAGGTTTGTTTCCAGTTTTCCTGTATTGTGAACACTTCTCTACTTGTATCCTGGTGACCATTAAAACACATCAGGAGGGAAATCCTAGAATCAAGATATGCAAATACTCAACATTACAATTTAGAGCAAAATGATTTTCAAACCATAGGCTTTTCAATCTTTATACTTCAATAGAGCCATTCTGAAGGACCAAAGATTTCTCTATTTGAGCTAAGTGTTACAATAATTTAACAGACAGTTACTGGCATTTCATATTGAATGTTAAAATCTGCAGGTCAAGAGAAATATAAAAAGCCCCAGAGTTCACAGCAGGACCACAAAGAAAATTAATACTTTGGAAAATAGGACCCAAAGAGAGATAAATGGATTGATGCCATGATAATTTGCTGGTGACTAAAACTGTTATCAAGGATAGTAAGCTTTTAAAAATATGATTGGTTTTAAGTTTAACGTATCAACTTTTAAGAAATTCTTTTTTATAAGACTCCATGGTACTGTTTCCCACCTGAGAGAATATGCGGTTACCTGCATATTAGTCTGCTCTGCCTTCTTCTCTCTCTTTGGCCTCTGAAATGCCAACTTGCATAGCTTCCTGACCTGAATCCCTAATTTATAGCATTTATTTAGGCTTTTTAATGAAGGGCATTTAGAGATCACTTTCAAAATGAACATTGGGAGTGCAGGGTGGTGAATATTGGGACTGAGAGACCCTTAGATTAATCACTTTAGTTAGTTTTCTTTAGTAGTGGTGAGGGACTGTGGAGTTTTGATGAGGGTTTTGGACATATAAGCCAGGAAGATGCACTCTTTTGCAAGGAAGGAACTCAGGGAGTGTGATAGCACCTTGAGACCCCTCCCTGCACCGCCCCTTCTGCTCCACGGCAGGTATCTAACTGTAAAGGAGAGAGAAGAAAAGTTAGTGCACATTCACATCCTAACTTCTGCTACGTGTGTCTGAATAACACAATAAAGTAATAATTATTTCAGCATGTTACAGTGTTAGCCAGACTTTTGTCACTGAGTCCAATTGAACAGTTCAGGTCAATGGACGTCTCTTGAGTTTGACTATGTATTCTTCAGTCCTCCTGAATCGTTTCTTAGACTCTTTCCTCTTTAATTTAATTAAAAAACCCAGATTTTAAAACAATCCCACCTGAGTGGTCAGTGATTTAAGTACAAACATCCATAACTACCTGACTCATTATTACAAATGTTCATCTGTAGACCTGAGTTCTTTACTTTGTGATAGCCACTTTTTAAGATTAAAAGCCAACACTAGACGTACTACACGCAAAGTTTTGAAATGTTTTGGATTGTTTTAAAAATAAATAAGACCTTTATGAAGGATTATAAATGTATTAAGAGGCTTATTCAACAAGTATATAGTTATATTATAAAAACAATATAGGAAAAATATATTCAGCTGGATAATGCTCAGCTTAAGAACCTCCAGCACGGTCAATTTCTTTGCAGAGTGATCATAAATACTAACTGAATTTTACTAGGGCTTGGAAAAGTGGGAATTACCAACTAGTTACTGAAAAATGAGGAATGAAGGTGAAAAAAAATCAAATGAAGTTTTACAATAGCCAGGTTTTAGTGTCTGTCAGAGTTTATTTTGGCACCTTTGATGTCCTATATTGAGCAAAAGCACATACTCACCCTCCTGCCTGTATACCACCCTCAGCCCAAAGCTTCAGTTTATTTAAAAAGCTAGTACCTAAGTCACATCTCATAGAGCAACCAGTGCTGTTATGAATGGGAGGACACAAGTAAAAAACCCCAAGAGCCCAACATTTGATGTCATTGATTGAGTTGATCTTTTTTTCAAAGAATCACTTAAATTATATTGCTTCAGCACTGTTTTGCATTAAGTTTAGTAACAAGGCTTTTGTGATTTCATTTCATTGTAAGACGGTTGAAGAACAGCAAAGCATCTACGGATGGACATCGGTACCTATTTCGTGGCCGGATCAATACAGAGGTGATGGAAGTGGAGAATGTAGATGATGGCACGGGTAAGTGATTAGGAGATATAAAATGGAATGCCCATAGTAAACTCCCTCCTGAGACAGACTTCTCACTTGAATAATTCATCTGCAGCGCATTAGAGTATAGCAGTACTCTACCTAACAAAGGAAGAGAAAGGTGAGATTTGGGAAAGTAAGGGAGATGTTGTAAAAGTGGAAAATTATATTTGGCTGAAACACACTAGCATTAAACACAGAGATACAAAGAAATAGCTGAGTAGGAGTGTCATAGGACACTCACAGTTCCTAGTAAAGAAAGTATGAGTGCAGAAAATATTTAATGAGTGAATTGACCTTCTTTAGGTTATGCTATGTTTTGTAAGTATATATGTGATATTTTATTTCTATAATATATTCACTGTAGAATATAGCAAACTCTAGATTTGTCTTAGCTTTGTTGTTAGTCCTGTGGAGTCGATTCCAACTCCTGGCTCCCTGAGGACAGCAGAGCTGAACCCTGCCCGTGCTTTTTGCGCCATCCTCTCGTCTTCCGGAGCTGTATCAGACAATTCTCCACTGCTATTCATAGGGTTTTCATGGCCAAGTTTTTCAGAAGTGAGTGACCAGGTCCTTTCTCCTAGTCTGTCTTAGTCTGAAAGCTCACTGAAACCTGTCCACCAGGGGTGATCCTGCTGCTATTTGAAATATCGGAGTCATAGCTTTCTGCGTCACAGCAACATGCAGCTGCCGCAGTATGACAACTGACAGGTGGTGTGGGTCCCTGACCGGGAAGTGAACCCGGCCGTGGTGGTGAGAGCACTGAATTTTATAAACAGGTTGTCAGTTTGCTTCTAGAGAAAAGTTGTGGATGGAGGTGGTTTGTGTAATTTTAAGTGCTCATTTTAAGTACTTTATACTCAGAGATAGTAAATTTTTGTTCTGTAGATTTGAAAGTAGGGATAAAGAAGTGCATGAAATCACAGTCACAAACATTAAGTAAAATGAAGTTAAAATAAATTATTATTTTCTACTTGGAAGGAAAAGTTGTCTGTAATATGAATGTTTAGTAAATGGAATCACATCTTTTCCCAATGATTTTCATTAGAATTTCAGAGATAATGCTTCTAAGAGACAAGATGAAATAAAATATATTAATTGTTGCTAAATGGCTTTATTCCCATGTTAAGAAATGTCTTTATAATATTCCGTTTAAACGTGGAATTGGGGCACAGGTGAGCTCCGCCCTCCCACATTCCTTCATTGCCTTGTCTGGGTCCCAGAGGAGAGACGAATGTTTATCATCTGTCAAGGGCACAGATTTTCAAATGCTCCCCTGTGTACTGTTTCTCTGTCCCATTGTTAGCATCCTAACAAATTGTCTGGTGTTCAGATATTGACCGTGATTGCTGCAGGTAAGGGGAAGAGATGTGCAATGAGCGGAACTCAGGTGGTGCCTGAGATGGGGCATTCACGTTGGGAGCCAAGTCATCCTATGGAGGGGGTCCTCACTGAGTAACAGTGGGACGGAGGTGTGCAGCTGCCAGACAGCTGGCACAGGTAGAAATCCCTTTCTGTACTGCGGACTATAATGCAGTTGCAAATGCTCTCATGCTAACGTGTGGGACCTAGTTGGCTATCTTTCCATAGAAGGCTATGCACATTATTTTTTATAAGATGGCAGTAATTCATTTTAATGCTTTTCTGAGGAGACTGTTTAGTGATATTTAGAAATGTTATCTGTCTAAAACGTGAACAGCTGTCTTGCTTCAGTAACCTGAATGCTCAAGAGAACATCTGAAAGCTGACGTGAAGTAGAAAGCTGGGAGGAAGTGAGATGGGGAACGCACACTTGGACCTCCACTCGTCCTTTACTAGCCCTGTCTTCCTCCAGTGGAACCTCCTCTCCCCTGTTGCTTCGGCACTTCCTTTGTTTTCTTCCCTTTTTATGCTTTTCTGTGGTCACAGAGCTCCTATGTCTTGCTTCCTTTCCCATCTCCCAGATGATGTGATTGTCACTGTTTGTACCATCTGCCCTGGGAGTCTAAGTGAATTTTGATAATGGTTGCTGTGCTTTTGGGAAACTGGGGCACTGGATAAAGAAATATAAGAGCCCAGGGTCTTTGGAGGCATGGTCATAAAATGCTGTCCTCAGCGTATCTGTTCAGATGCAGGAGAGTGAGAGCCTGTGAGGGGTGATGAAGCTTTTATGCAAATGGCCCTCAGCTTCAATCCTGTGAAAAAGTTCTGTTAGTGCTGGTAAGATTCCAGCCTTCAAGGCTTTGGTACCTGGGGGAGAGGGGCATTGTGGAAACAATTAGTTGGGGAGACAGGACATTACAGGACATCCAGTTATTTAACTGTTGTAAATTAGTTGTCTGATGGCACCTCATGGCCTGAACTTCCAAGGCTCACCTTTCATTGAAATATGATGAAGACATTCATTATACTTTGTATTATGCATTTAAGGCTTTATTTCCTCTTAAACATATATAAGCAGCACATTGTAGCAATTTGGCTGCAAAAGCTTGCTACAGGGTCCCTTAGAGAAATTTTAGGCTGCAGTTGGATACCTTCCCTTAGCTTCCTGCAAAGAAAATTTAGTTTTCTCATACGTATGTCTACTAGGCTTTTGGGAGAGTTATACATCCTCTGCCTGGACTTGAAAATTCAAAAATAGGATTTTTGAAGATGGATAAGATCTTGAAGATCAACTAATATACCCCCTTAACATTTCAGATGATGGAAAATGAGGCTAGGTATAAGAACTAACTCGTCCAAGTTTACCCAGCTGTTTAGTACTGAGCTGAGACTAGAGTTCTGTTTGCTGGGTTCCCCTGTCCGTGCCTTGAGAAATACCGAGCAGAGGCTCCATGTGGGTTTTGAACTATCAGGATCCACTGGAGAGCAGTGAAGAGACAGGCATCTGTGTGTGGAGGTTAATTTTGGTTGCTTTTATCTTCTAAGAGACAATCTAGGTGCTGCACCAACTTTCTTCTCTCTCTTGGTCATTTCTATCATGGAATCTTCATTTCTTTTTGATGAGCTCTGGTTTTAAGTTTTCTTAGTTTATACTCCATGAATGGGAGGGAACTCTGATACTGATAGATCTCAGCAGAGCTGATCAATGTCCATACATCAAGTCCTCCCCACACCTGGGCCCTGGATAAGTTGAATGAGGGATGGGCAAATACCGTCAGGGTCCTCTTCTCATTACCAAAAGCAGAACGAGACAATAACTACACCGTGTTGAAGTGTAAATAATAAAAATGAGTTAATTGAGATATGTTTTTAATCATGCTTAGAACTTGTGATGGAAAATTGAAATTTTTTCCCATCTGTTTGAATGTGTTAGAGAATTACTGAGTATTTTTGTATTTTGTATTTTGTAGGAAGAGTAATGCCTTTCTTTTCTAAACTAAGAGGCTCCATCAGGCAACTAATTGCGTTGATTTAGCTAACGTTTACAGAAGAAATAATTGCATTTGGAAAGAGTCTAAACTTTTAGCCAGTATATTAACTATCTCAGATCTTTTGAGAAATAAATATGATTATAGTTTTATTTATAATGCTTAATAACTTGGATTATATCATAGTTACATCTTAAAAAAGAAAAAAACTTAAATGACGGTATGACATACAGAAGTGTAAAAATTGGTATATTTATTTTAATATACCCATGGTAGAGTATTATTTCCTGTGTTTGAAGAAGAAGGCAGCCATTTAGTTTATGGCGCAATTTCCATTCTACCATTCCCTAGATCCGTCTCATTTCAGTGAATTGTAACCTAATTCCTTTGTGAAGATTCTTCCTGGGGATATTAGTTTGATCATGATGCTATAAAAAATGTCTAGCATAAGAGCTATTGTAGGAAAGCTATTGAATCCTTTAGAAGTAATTTTCATAGTATAGGCTTGGAAAGCCATTCAAAAAGTAGCGCCAGATTATTTGTTTTCTCTCTTAACAGCTAGTTTACTTGTGTGGTTGGACAGAGGGCAAGAATGTGGGGCTTTAGATATGTAGTCTGTAGTTCATTGTTGGGTAAACCATAGATTGCAATACAGTAGTCAAATTTGAATTGGATAAGATGGGAATTTTTTATTCTTAAGGTGTTCTTTAATAGTTAATAGATTTTGGGGCCTGCCGGGTGGCGGCGTGGTTAAGTTCACATGTTCTGCTTTGGCGGTCCGGGCTTTGCAGGTTCGGATCCCAGGTACGGACCTACGCACTGCTTATCAAGCCATGCTGTGGCAGGCGTCCCACATATAAAGTAGAGGAAGATGGGCATGGATGTTAGCTCTGGGCCAGTCTTCCTCAGCAAAAAGAGGAGGATGGGTGGCAGATGTTAGCTCAGGGCTAATCTTCCTCAAAAAAAGGGAAAAATCAGTTAGAACCTTTTTTTTCCCTTGAGATAATTCATATGCTATTTGGATACCAGAAAATTTTCTTCTATTGTTCGACAAAATCAAAGATTTATTCCAAAAAATAATTTTCTCAACATTAAATATTCATAACGTGAGTAGATTGTAATTTTAAAAACTCCTCTTAGAAATTTATACATTCCTACTGTTGATCACCAGAATAAGAGTTAAATACATTATTTAGACATGAATTTCTTGATGTTCTGAATAATGTATTCTGGCAGTGTCCTCTGTTTCTTAAGCAGACTATGTAAAACTTGGCTATTGTCTATCTTATTAAAATGCAGGTTATTGAAAGGACACTAGTGTGTCCACTGAGCTTTATAGTTGTATCAGTTTTGGAAAAATCCTGTATCATCATATAAAACTGTAGAATTAAGAGGAAGGAATTTGCAAACTGTGTGGTTTCAAAGTAATTAGTGACTTGTTCAGAGCTGCCCCTTAGATTTTTCTCTGTTTGGAAAAAATCAGTGACTAGAGGCTGTTGAACTTGGATATTCCACACTTAACGAATGGCAATTTTAATTCCATTTCTTTTTGATTCTTCCTGTAAAATTAATATTTTAGATCCATTGAAACTTGCAAATTCCTGTGCTAGCCATTGGTAAATTATTCTTTCATTCAAAAAATATTTGTAACTTCCTACTAAGGAAAAGCACTGTTGGACTTTTCCATGATCTTAATGAGGGTGTTGTTCTTTATGGATAAGTTTAAATCTCATTTTGGGGAATGAAGATACTGAGAAATGTACTATGATCAAAATTATGAAGCTGTTTATATATCATTGTCTTTTGAAGTAAATGAGAATCAGTTGCTTATTTTTATAACATTGATAATTTGGTAATTATGATATCATTATGAAATATTTATACTACATTTTGAGGCCTGTTGTATGTACATACATATGTATATATATGTGTGTGTACATATATAAACACACATTTGTATATACATGTTTAAAATTATTTATGATTTTTTAAATTGGCATGATAGAAAGTAGCTGGTAAATAAACTTTAAAATGGAACATTATCCTTTCGTTTCAAATAATTAGGTGACAAGCTGTTCTTTCAAATATTATATTGGTAGTGCAATTAACCTGTTACTTGAGATGTAGATTTTACAGTCAGCTAATGATTTTCCTCTCTATGCATGGAACAGTAGCCACATGCAATCACATGCTGGCTTGTCTGGTTCTGAGTTTTATTGTACAAATTTCCAAGGGAAGTTTGAGTGCACAGGCTGGAGTGGTCAGGCAAGGCTTCATGGAAGATGTGTGTACACTTTAAAGAGAAGAGTCGATGAGGCGGAGAGGAGAGTGGGGTCACTTGATGAGAGCCCAGGACGAGGAGGAAAGCAGCAGACAGGAAGAATGGCAAGAACACATTGGAATGTAGTGGAAAATGGCGTTGGTTAGATAAGGTGGGGTCAGTTTAAGGAGAATCTCTAAAGCAAGCCTGCATGTGTTGTCTTGAGTCAGTAGCGAGCTACCAAAGGCTTTTGAGCTGAGAAATGGCCTGATGAAGAATATTTAAGGAAGAGTCAGCAGGGTGTGGAGAAGGCAATGCCAAGCTTAAGTTATCCAAGAAGGGAAGGAAGGAAGACCCAGGTTACAGAGGGGCTGGCACGGGGCGTGTTCTTTGCAGGGTCAGGAGCATCACTTTGGTGATTTGGGCACATGAACTTGTGCTCCCCTGTGTTCTGTGGGAGGAATACCTTATGCTCATTTAAAAGTAAGTCCCGTGTTTTGTTGCTGCAGACTGCATGCGGCTGCTGTGGTTTTCTTTATCTGGAGTATGCTTAAAGGGGTAATGACACTAGTGGAAATGTGGGAGCTTTTAAGCCGTGGTGCCAGGGTTCGCTTGGCTGATGTCGGCCTGATTTTGGAAGAGGGAGGGGACACTGAAAAGCTTGTGCTTGTTTGTAACACCGGCCACAAGGCCAGTGACAACTTGTGGGAGGAGGGTGTGTGAACACATGGAATTTGATTTTTTTTCCCACCGTTTCATCATAATTTCTCAGTTGGTTATTTTTATAGGTATTAAGGAGAGATTGTGGTGTAATTATGAACTAATAATTTTGACTTCCTAACTAATTCCATTGACACTTATCTGACATGTATAATGGGGGTCTGCTACTTTGTATAGGACGTGAACATGAGTTAAATATGTAAAGGTAAGAAGAAAAGTACAAAAATTCCTTTTGAAAACAGATTTTAATTTCTTTATGGGGAAAAATCCTCTACCAGTTTGAACTGTATTTTATCAGAAATTGCTACTGAGTATTCATGAGATTATGGCACATATATATAAAATATAGACTAATATCTAATACAATTCTATCCTAGCTCAAATGTAACCTGGAATTTTTTTTAAAAAACTCAAGTGTACAAAATCATTTGATAATGTATTTTCAGAACAGGTATTCTGATCATGGATAATATGTGGTGATTTTGTAGCTAAAAAGACTGTGGAAACCAGATTATGGGAGGATAAGTACCAACCATCTCTGCCTCTACTCAGAACTTACCGTATAAAATAGATGAAACAAACAAACAAAAACGTGCAGTGCCACACTCATTTCTCTAAACCACCTTTAACGTTTTGTGGCTCACCTGCTGTGTACTCACTGTTGCTGCTTAGTGACTCTCGGGAGATGAATGAAAAGTGTCACCTTAATTGGTGTGGATGCTGATTCAGGCTTTTGTCATATGTTTTTCCATCTTGGAATCTTTACTTTGCAGACTGTCATGCCGGTAAAGGCTGGTTACAAGTAACGTCACTGTTCTCTATCTGCTGCTAGGCAGAGAGCTGCTGTGGAGGGTTTGCTGTTGACATTTTCAAATCCAGCATGACAGTTTAGCCAAAATTATGATGAGATCTAGAAAAAGACAATAAATGTGAATTCATACTCACAGGAAAGTTTTTTGAGAGTTTCTATTCATGCCAATTACATGGAATGATGCGGTTTTAAAGAGTATGTGTATGTTTCAACTGTGTGCAATGATAATGGATGGGCGCTTGCAGGTTTCCATTTATTGCAGGTTAGGTAAATGCCCTCTTGTTACATTCCATTCATTTGTTCTGTTCTTACTGTGTGGTTCATTAAATAATCGAGAATTGTTCTGTGGGGGTATAGTGTGTCTCTGAAACCGAGAATAATATTTCAAAGGAGTATTAGAAAGGCAAATGAACCTGATACCTTGAATATTTAATTATTGAGATGAAAATTCTTTAAAAGTTCTTCTTTTATTGCTTTAGGAACTTTAACAATAATTTTGGACATAGAGGAAAGGAATTTTAATTAGTTTGAATGTTTAATTTCCATGTAATATATTAATGAGTTAGAAATATTCCATGATTGAGCATTGACTGCATTCAATATATAAACATTCCTTTAATTTTTTAGCTTTTATGTTCTTCAATACACGTTTATAAAGCAAAGATATTTTGAAGAATTTAATGGTTTTGGAACTTTTGTGAATTGAATGATTGCATTGATGTAATATCATATATGACATTTGTTCATTCACCTTTCCCCGTTAATTTTCAGCTGACTTCCACAGTAGCGGACACATTGTTGTTAATGGATGGAAGATACATAACACAGCAAAAAATAAATGGTTTGTGTGTATGGCGAAAACACCCGAAGAGAAACACGAATGGTTTGAAGCTATTTTGAAAGAAAGAGAGCGGCGAAAAGGTGGGTGTATGAATTGGACATTATTATACTTTGTGAAGATTCTAACTTAGCAAGAAAGCAGGTAATGGGCAAAAGTTAGGAGAAAGTAAAAAGGTGTATGATATCCACTTGGATTTTCTATGTGATGTAAGTAAGCCCCATGCTAAAATACAGTTTGAATGCTTCTAATGTTGTTACTTGCTAAAAGAAAAGAAAAGCAAAACCTTACATAGTTAGCAAAATAATTATATGTTGTGGTTGGCAGTGTCTTTTAAATAGTATCTCAGTCTGTTCAGGCTGCAGTAACAAACTACCATACTCTGGGTGGCTTGTAAACAACAGACATTTATGTCTCCCGGTTCTGAAGGCTGGGAAGCTGGATTAGGTATCTGGTGGGGGCTGTTTGCTGGTTCATAGGTGACCATCTTCCCGTTGTGTCTTCACATAGAAGAAGGTGCCAGAGAGCTCTCTGGGGTCCCTTTTATAAGGGCACTAACCCCGTTCATGAGGACTCCACCCTTATGACCTAATCACTTCCCAAAGGCACCACCTCCTAATACCATCCCATTGGGCCTTAGGTTTCAACATGAATTTTGGGGGCTCACAAGCATTCAGTCTAAAGCAAATGGTTTTATTTACTTTAAAATTTGTTCAATTTTCTTTTCACTTTATTCTTATCATTTTTAATGCATCATCACAGAGTTTTCCTTTAAGAGACAAGCTTCAGTAATATCATGCAGTCTTGTAGGGCCTCTAACAATTGTTGTCTATATTTTTAATAGTGCACTGAAAATTCCTAGACCAAATATGTTAGCATCCTAATTACAGAATAAGGCATTTTGGATGTAAACTTTTAAAAATTGTTACACTGCCATGAATATAACGTAATATAACCCAATAAAGAGGTTGTTCACATGAGGCAGCCTAACTCAAATTTGCTTCATGTTTTTAGCAAGATTTGTGAAAGTTATTTGGTCTGGCAATATTCAGTTGTGTGAAGTTTATCTGCAAGTGAGCATATTTCTGTAATTAAGCTGAGAAATAGAAATGCTTGTGTAACTGCTAGTTTCTTTACCAAATAATTGATAGGAAACACAACAATGTTTATTCCTTTTCCCAGAGATCTAGAAATAAAACAGCTCATTGGTGATGAAATTTCAGAGCACAGAGTCCTTTCTTCCATCTTCAGATACTTTTCCTTGAAGAACATACAAGTTTCCTACCTGGATTAAAATATTCATAGTACACATTTGTACAAGAATTTCAAAGCATTTTCAAATACTTCCTCCTTTTATTAATCTTAGATCAAGAACTAGATAGAAGTTTTTAAAACAAAGATTATGAATGCGTAACTGGCTCTTTTAAGTTTTGTTGAATCTAGCAATCAATTCAAATATAGCAAATAATTTAAAAGGTAAATTGAATTTTTCATCGAATTGAATCTTTGTTTTTTTCAGAATGGCTATGCCTACATACTCCCAAGACAAAAAAAGAAAGAAAGAGCATTCTGTAAATCTGTTTGTGATAACAGACTTTATTCTTAATGGATTATTCACTATTACTGACAAAAGTTAATGGCTCCTGAATTGTAGAAAATAAAGTTTTAGTAAGAACTTTTGTAGCTAGAAGACTAAAAAGAATTCAAATATTTCTTCTTCTTCTGCAACAATTCTTCAGCTGTCCCATCTACTGATAAAGTGTCAGTGTTCCCAGGATTTCAATGTTGGCACTGATCTCCTCTAAAATAGATTCCGTGCCTGGATTATGTCTTCCCACCAGGTTAACTTCCACTTCTACGCTGCCAGTTTCTCAATCCTTATGTCCAGCTTTGTCCTCTCTCTGGAGTTTCATGCTCATGTTTCATCTGCTGACCCCTGGACTCCACCTAAACGTCCAAACTCAGCCTGCTCAGTGCTGGATGCCTCCTTACCTGAAACCCTTTGCCCAATGTGCCTTCCCTCCACCATTCATTTCTCACGTCAAAAGCCTAGAAGTTATCCTGATTTCTTCTCTCTCCTTCATGCCTACATTTAGCCTACATTTAATCCGTTACTGTGTTCTATCAGTACCACCTGTCAGATATTTCTCAACTTTATCCTCTTCACCCTGTAGCTCGCTATTGTTTGCAGGATCTTGAACTTTGCAGTTCACTCCTAATGGTCTCCTTCTTTTCAATCCCTTCTTCTTTCAGTTTATTCTCCACATTGTCCTCTGAGCTTTGTTTCCAAAGCAACAAAACTTTCTTTCCTGCGCAGCTCTGCCTTTCCCCTCCCTCTGGTTAAAACGCTTAGATGTTTCCCCAATACCTAAGGAGTGAAGTTCATTGAAACAGCTGTTGAGCAAGGACCCTGCCTGACCCTCCAGCACATCTCCTGTCCTCTCTCCTGAAACCCAGGGCTCCGTGCCGCTCCACCTCAGATAGCTCTTGTGAATAATTTCCCTCTGGAAATCCTAGTTATGCCTGTGCATTCAAAGACGGCCCTTTTGTGAAACGTTGCTTAACATTTCTCAGATAGAGGTGAGGCGCTCTGAATGTGCCTCTATTATATCACCGTTTTTTCTGTAAGGCTGTCTCTAGGGCCGCTGTGTCCAGTTGCGCTGATGTAGTCCTACAAACGGGACCCATCGAGTCTGAGATACAATTATTCTTCCTCCCCTGTGCCTCTTTGGGGCACAGGTTGCACAAAGATGCCATGGCCCTGGGCATCTTGCCTTGACTGTCTCCCTGGTATATCCTATGAGCTTCTTAAAAGCCAGGGCCCTGTTGTACAGAGCTCTGTATCCACAGCCCCGAGCACATTGCAGACAGATGTTTGTTTAATGAAGGCATGTGGGAATGAAGAGACTTTTTCGATTACTTGTCCTTTGTTTTATTTTTGATAGGTTTAAAATTAGGCATGGAGCAAGATACCTGGGTAATGATCTCTGAACAGGGTGAGAAGCTTTATAAAATGATGTGCAAACAAGGAAATCTGATCAAAGACAGGAAAAGAAAACTGACTACGTTCCCTAAATGCTTCCTTGGAAGGTAGGGTTGGTAGTCTGGGTGTGTGTGTTTCTTTCATGTTTTCACTATCTCACGTGTTAACTTTCATTTAATTGTTTGTTTTTCTTTAAAAAATATTTCCCTAAGTGTTTTTGAATATTTCTTTACTATCAACATTTCCTGGACCATAGTGGGATGAGGGAATGGACATAGAGCCAGAAAACTTAGGGCATCCATCCATTCATCTGTGACTTCAGCAGTTTCTCACATTCCACGTCCCAGGGGCAAAGCAGAGGCTGGGGTCAGGCAGGTATGGCAGCCAGGTGGGTTTGCCTGTAGGGAACAGAGTCTGGCAAGGACATAGGTACAGGGCCTGAAAGTTGGAGAAGACTGGAGAACCGAAGACACACAATCTAAGCTACCAGTTAATTCAGAATTTAGACAGCTGGGCTGAGGATAAAGGGATCTAGATGAAGAGTTTGAAAAAGTGGGTCATGTAAGGGGCCAGGCACAGAGGAACAGGCAGGGAGGTCGCTGGGTTTTCAGCATAGAGTAGATGGACCGTGTGTCCTTTGGTTTCTGCAGACAGCTGCATGCGGGACTGCCTGCTGGTTAAGCACGCAGAGCCAGAGGGAGCTCAGCCGCCTTCAGGTACCTCTACTTAGCCCGAGTTCTGTGCTGGCTTCTTCCCATACATTATTTCTACTCTTGGAATACGTACCTAGGAGTTAAAACCTTTATATTTTTTAAAGATTCAGAAACTAGGGGTCAGAGAGTTTAACATGCCCAAGTTCATGCAGCTAATAAATGCCAATGTCATCTCTATAAAAGACTGGAGGAGTGATTCAGAGCCCAGACTTCACCATCGGACTGTCTCCACTGAAGTCTGATCCTGCCTCTGGCTAGTTGAGAGATTTGGGAAAGGTAGATTTCACTTTCTTCTCCACAAATTGAGATGATTCTAGTGCTTACTTATAATGCCTACCAGAATGTCTTCTTAATTAGCTATGCAGACACAGAATGACTGTAGGTCACACCAACTCCCAACCCCATTAGAAGAATGTAGGACAGGAAACCTGGTGCCTGCAGAGCAGCATTGGGGTCTCCTCTCCAGTGGGTCTGGTCCTCATAGCAGGCCACACAGCTGCCAGCAAGCTAGTGTTGCCAGTATTGCTAGTGTCAGCAGTCCCTCAGGTGATGACTCTTGTGCAAGAGAAAGAGCAGGTGTGAGCCCACCTTGGCTTAGGAGCCCCATGTTGCAAAGAAGACACTACTTTTTATAACAACTTCATGGGCATAATTTCCAGGGTTCCCAAAGGGACGTGCTCACTTCCAAGAGAGTCACTTCAAGCTATGGCTTCTCACCAGGTATTTATAATTATGCAATTTAGCCATCAGGGGTCACTTTTACCATAACGCTCCTGCCTAGTAACAGAGCTGACACCCTCCCTTCATCAGGTTTCTAGGGAAAAAGAGCTAGAAAGTTAACCCCAGGGTCAAATTTGTCCTTACTGAAGAAGAAGGGGTTTGATTAACCCCTTACCCATGCTCTCTCATATGGCTGTAGTGCTAGTTAGTTGTAGTCATATGCAAAGCATTCCCCAGAGCATCTGATACATGGGAGAGATGCAGTAAATGTTAGCTGTGTTAATTGTGGCCTTTTCCATAACTGCACACTACCTTTGTGTTACAGCCCAAGTGTGGGGTTGCTTCTGTCTGGATCATAACCCTTTTGCAGAGTGTTGATGGGATCTTCTCGTGACTTCAGTAGGTCCCATGATAAAGTCACTTATTAACTTCCTTTCCTGCCACTTCTCCTTTATGCCTCTGTGCTCCTAACTTTATAGCCATACTTAAAAGGTGCTCATTCCGTCATTTTAATATGACACATTCAGGAATCTGGTGAGCTCGAATCAGAGAAATATGCTTTAGTTACATACCAACCATCTCAACCTACTTGTCAACCGCTGGCATTTAATAAGTGCTCACAGTGTGCCAGGCACTGTGCTGAGACCTGACATTCATCAGCTCATTTAATTCTGTGACAGCTAGGAGGTTGATATTCTTGTTATTTCTGTGTTATTGAGGAAACAGTGAAATTTAGAGAGCTAAATTTACTAACCCAACGTCACACAGCTAGTAGAGGCAGAAACACGATTTGAATCCAGGTTGTCTTACTGCAAAGTACATGATCTTAACCAATTTGTTACCACCCAAGGGGGGGTCATCTGCCTGCCACAAGACATGCCAGTAGTCAGGAAGCAAGGTTGTAGGAGAGAAAGAGATTTTATTACAGCTTCCTAGCAAGGGGGAAGATGGCTGACTAATGTTTGAAAGAACCACCTTACAGAACAAAGACTACAAACCAGTTATATAGGGTACTCTTCTCCGGGTGGTGACAGGCATCTGATCTTCAGTTAGGGCAGACATCTGGTCTTAGCTCCTGATAATCTTCAGTTTTACTGGATATGCATCAGCGACTGGAGCAACGCCCTATACCCAGATTTTTCAGTTGTCATTGATGATGGCTATCAGCATAGATTCTCTGCCCCAGGGTCATCATATTCCTAATGAGCTCATAAGAATAAAGTTATCAATTTATTGCAGCTGGGAAGGTCCATAAAATCTACAGAGCATGTATATCTCCTGGAGGGTGCATATCCAGCTGGGTTAGTTAATCAGGTCATTCACACTTACAGTATTGTTTCTTTTCCACATTGTGGCTTCGTTTATGTCAACCTCATGTTGAGCCAGTATCAAATATACTATACTTCACCTGTTTTTTTTCTTTTGGGTGGTTCTTATGTAATATAAGAATAAAAAGCACTTTAACAACTTCTTCTGCCTTAAAATATACTTGTTTAGACTACACATCCATTTGTAGAATGCCATATCCCTTGGTTATTTGACTTTAGCCATATATGTTGCTTTTGATTTTGAAATAAATGGAAAAGTAATTTCCTGACACCTTCCATACCTTTGCTTCTCTGGCCTCTGTGCAAAAATAAAAGCATTCTAAAATCTATTCATTCGTTTGTATAAAAGTTCAAATATTAGATTTTTCTAAGATGAGCATGATCAAATATTTTGTTGTAAAATGTCTCTGTATTTAGTGTTCTCTTAATGATACCACATGGCCATAAAAACCAAAATCACTACCAAGCTGAGGCTCTCCTAAATGTTACAATACACCATCCTTCTTATCTAGGAGGCCTGGGGCTCCCCGCCCCCGCAATGGTGAAAGATGTGAGCTGTAGTCCTCTGTGGCCTCCCACAGCCACAGCAGATGTGTGTGGTCGACAGTTCTGATGGATGGTTTCGTGTTGGAGTATTCCTTGTGGATGACGGTTGAGATATAACAATGAATTTATCAAGTAATTTTAAAGTTTGAAAGCAATGTAGTAGAACTTTTCTGTACCTTTGGTGTATATTAATTTTCTGTTGCTGCGAAACAAATTACCACATGTTTAGTGGCTTGAAACAACGCCCGTTTATTACCTTGTAGTTCTGTAGGTTAGAAGTCTGGGTGAGCTCCACTGGGTTCTCTGTTTAGGGTCTCACGAGGCCACAATCAGGGCATTTACTGGGCTGGGGTTGGGCTCTTATCTTAGGTCTCTGAGGAAGAATCCACTTTCCAGCACATTCGGGTTGTTGGCAGAATTTAGTTGTTTATGGTTGTAGGAATGAGGTCCCCATTTCCCGCTGGCTCTTGGCCAGGCTGCCCTCCACTAGAGGCTGCCTGCATTCCTTGGTGCATGACCCCCTCTATCTTCAAAGCCAGCAGGGACGCATTGAGTCTTCCTCATGTTTTTAATTTTTATCACTTCCTCTGTGCCACCAACCTGAGAAAACTCTCAGCCTTGAAGGGCTCAACTTTGAAGGTCAGGCCCACTGGGATAAGGTCAGCTGACTTGGGATTTCAATTACATATGCAAAATCCATTCATAGTGCTCCCTAGATTAGGATTTGATTAAAAAACCAAGGGGTGGGGTTCTTGCTGGGGGGTGGGAGGACATCTTTAGAATTCTGTCCACCACACAGAGCATGCAGTTTTGTTTTGTCTGCCCTCTTGGAGTTTCAAACCCACTGGTTCTGTGTGCCTGGAAAGCCACATTCAAAACAATTTATCACTAATATTAAGTCATCATTACTCTATCTAGTTCTGTCTTTTAGCTGTTTTTAGGATCTGTTGTATCTTTTTAGTCCCAAATTTGCATTTATGTGGATAGTAACCTTATAATTAAACTACTCTAAAATTTTCCCTCTATGTTGATTAGCGGTCTTAACAAGTTGAGTAGTTATTAAGTATAGTTCAGGTAAATCTGAATGTGTGAACATGGATCTTCTGGAATACAGTCCAATTTAAATCACTGGGTCTTACATGTGTGAAAAAATGTTTACTGAAATGCACTGCCAATGTTCTTTATATTTGGAGGCTCCTCATAGCTGCTTGATGAATGCATGGCTTCCTGGGGAAAAAAGTAACTATTTAACTTCTTGCTTGGATTTCTGTCGCAGTGAATTTGTGTCATGGCTGTTGGAAATTGGAGAGATTCACAGGCCTGAGGAAGGTGTTCACTTGGGACAAGCATTATTAGAAAATGGAATCATCCATCATGGTAATTAGTTTATTAATCACTTATTTAATCTATTTATCCACAAATTGCATATATGTTAATTCCAGAGATCAGCTTAGTTTATAATAATTCTCCATATTATAGGATGCTTCTTTTTTTGCAACAACATTTTCGAGTGCCCAGTATGTGTAGAATATTGTTTCAGGGAGTGTGGGTTTAAGGTGATGTATTTGTTAATTTGAAAATGAACAATGACAACACAGGCAAGAATAAGAATTACAGGTAAGTGTTGTGTGATTGTGGAGGAAGGAATGGTGAGTTCTAACTAGAGTATTTGGGAATGCTTCATGGCATTAAGGTTGGGCATTGTAGAATGAATAGAACTCGGACAGGCAGAGAAGGGCAGAAGGACATTCCACGCTGGGGAAATATAGCACTCAGACACAGAGTGGGGAAGGTCATGGCGGTCTCTTCAGGAAGTAGCAGAGACTCTCATGCGGCAAGACAATATATTTCGCAGATGAATATGCTAGGGAGGGGAGTGAGGTGAGAAAGGTAGGCAAACACCTGGCCCCGGAAGATCTTGAATCTCTGGCTGTGATATGTGGAGCTTAGTGTGAAGGAGGTGGGGAGCTGATGGACACTTTTTAGCAGAGGAGTGAACAGAACTTGGTGTTAGAGCTGTCAGAACCTGGTGTTAGAGCTGTCAGATGCAGCAGTGGAAAGCCTGGAGTGGAGAGGTTAGAGACTGCAGAGATCCCCGGGCGTCAGGAGGCCCCTGCCTTCCCCGGGAGGAAAGGACAAGGGGCTCGCCAGCCTGTGTCCACAGGCAAGGAGAGAGTGGGCCACCTGAGAGATTCTGGAGAAGCTGAAGCAGCATATTTGATAACTGCTTGGATGTGGGCGATGAAGAGGAAGAGGGAAAGGTCAGATTATTCCGAGCTTTCTGTCTGGATGACTGAAGTAGTTCAGGGGGAGGAACAGGTTGGAGAGAAGATAAAGGACGGCTGTGGGTTGGATATGAGACATTCGTCCAGTAGTGCCCTCCAGAGGTTGAAAATTTGTGTGTAAAGCTCAGGATAGAGAGAGAGCGAGAGACAGAGTTGGGAATCATTTCTAGAGGGTATCAGATTCCTAAGAACATCAATAACAAACAAACACACAAGAAAGCAGTGATAATGGGACTAAGAAGAAAAATTTAAGGCATTTCTAATGTAAAATGTGGGGGAGGAGAAAAAGGCAGGGAATTATGAATAAATATGGCTATTTGGCTTTGATGTTCATTTCCTTTCCAAATTAGAGTGGGATGCTAACAACTAGATCTTCTCAATTCTTCCCCACCACTCTGAGTGCTTCCAAAGTAATGTACCACCATCTCTCCAGAAAGGAATCATCTGGAATTTGTTTTTCTCCCTCGAGCCATCAAGCTCTGTGAGATCTACCACCAAAATAAGTCCCTTACCAGAACACTTCTCTCCCCTCCAGGATCCCTGCCTTCTTCCCAGTCACCATCATCCCCTTCCTTGCTTCCACTTTTGTCCTCCACCTCCCTAGAATACTCCCCAGGGAACAGCTGAACAGACCTCTTAAAACATATATGAGATCAAGGTGTCCTCCTGCTTATACCATCTCCTGGCTTCCCACTCAACTTAAAAAAAAGTCCAGATGTCTTACCATGGCCTAAATCTCTTACCATGGCTCACAAGGCCCTACATGATAGGGCCCCTGACTTCCTCTCTGAGTTAGCACATAGTGTTGTACCTAAATCATTACACTGTGGCCACCCTGACCTTCTGTCTCTTCCTTGAACACTCCAAGATGACTCGCTATTTAGGATCTTTGCTCTTGCTGTTCTCATTCAACAAATACTTATTAATTCCTAATGTATGCTGGGGACCTTTTGAGGTGCTGGAGATACAACAACTGTATTCATGACTCATGTCTTCCATGCCCATCTGATTTTTAGAAGCACATCCAGTCCCATTATTTTATTCTGATAAACTGCTTTTGTAATTTTTGAAATTTTCTTCCTGCACTTATCAGTCTCTGACATTGTGCTTATTGTTTCTCTTTATCTCCCATTCCTACTCTGGCCTGCAATGAACATATGAGAAACATGAAAACAGGTGCCTTATTTGTTAATATATAGCAAATGCCTGGAGTGCCTAGCACATAGAGATGCTCAATAAATGTTTGCCAAATGAATGAATAAATGACTGATTATATTTGGAGCAAATGGGTAACACCGATAAATTGTGTATGATTTTTGTACTTGATTCATTAGCACCATTAAAACTTTTAGCATTAAAAGCATTAAAGCTTTTAGCATCTAGTGCACTAGGAAAGCATCATACAGAAACTTATAAGTAAAAATGAAAATATGTTGAGCTAGGTGGCTTTCGTCTTTTCTGCTCCTCTTTCCTGTCCTCTAACCTCAAGTCCAAGCATACATTTGGGACAAGAATGGAATGTATTTGTTTTATCCTGCAGTCCATTGAAGCTCAGATAGGTGGCATGTAGAGTTTTCTATACAGTCATTGACCTTGAGAAATGGTAATTCCTTTCCCCTTTAGACTCTATATGTGCAGAGACTGTGTATTGCCACTTCTTTGTAGAGCAAAGAAAGGAAAATCTGTTTTGGGCACTTTTTCTTTCTTTCTTTACTGACACTTTCCTGCATTCTATATGTAAGATATTATGCTAGGTACTTTAAGATATGGAAAGATGAAGGAGCAGCCTCTTTTTCTTATGGTCAAGTAGTTTTAAGCCTGTCTTTTTACCCTTGTCTAGTATTTTTGCCATAAATATCTTTGCCACAAGTAGTTTCACTGCAAACATTTTCACCGCACGACTAATTGACCAAAAAGGCAATTTTTCTGTAAAAGATAAATTAACTGGTTGATTGACAGTTTTGGTTTCATTTGGTTCCAAATGGTTTTCATTTGGTTCATATTGTTTTCACTTGGCCACAAATATGCATGCTGGTGTTTGGATGAAACTGATACCTCTCTTAATGAAGGAGGACAACTTAGTGGAAATAAGAAAAAAATGGCGATGCTGAATAAGGAGAGGAATCAACAAGCAATAAAAAAGGATAATAGTGTGAACAAAAGCCTTGGGAGACAAAGTGCTTAGGTAACAATCTGCAAAATAAAATCAGTTCTTTGTGTAATATTGCCATGAATCTACACACATTTAAATGTTCAAATATTTGTATTCAAATATTCTGTATTTTCATATTTTGCAGTCGTGTTTTTAATTTTGTCATTAATTTTTCATGTTTCATTATGTCTTTTTAAATGTAACTCTTTACTTTTCATAATTTTGTCTTTTACGGCAAAGTTGCCTTGCAGCTAAAACTCCCTGTGGCAAAGATGCTTGTGTTGAAAATACCTAGAACCCTTTTCCCTTATCCGTGAAGAAATCCAGCTGCTGGTATATTCCCTTATGGAAAGGCAGAAGTCTATTAGGATGGGAGAACTAAGTTTTTGGAGGGACTCTTGAGAAGGAAAACAGTATCAGTTGACACTAGCTGCTGTAACAAATATACCTCCTCAATACAGTGGCTTACGTTATAGAAGCTAATTTTTCACTCATGGAAAGTCCAGTCAGTGGTGGAGGATGGCGTTTGGTGCTCTGCCCCATGCAGGACTTTGGTGCCTGACGGGGCTCAGCCATCTTCAATGCAGGGATCCTAAAGCTCAGCTTGAAGGAGTCGTGGAGGTTTTTGTTTGTTTTTTTTCTTTGTAATAGTCCTGCACACTTCCCATTGTGCATCACTTTTGTGCGCATGTCCTTGGAGGCAGCTCGCTTACATGACCACCATTGACTTCAAGGGAAACTTAACAATGTAGTGTAGACGCATGCCTAGAAAAGCTAAACGGGTTTGGTGGACAACAACCCAATTTCTGCCACTGAGACATAGCTCCCAGGTCAATATAAGATCTCTGGAATTATATTAAAAACAGAGTAATCATATATGTATTTGTTAATGTTTTACAATGGTATGAGTATATAGTTACAAAAATAACTTTTAATATATCTATTTTCAATTGACGTTTTTGTGACTTCTATTGTTAATTTGAGTGATTTAAATGTTTATAAGTTAGATGGAACAGGAAAATATTATCTTAAGCTATCTATCAACAATTGATGCTATTTAAATTGTTTTAAAATGATGGATGTGCAACTTTTTGTACCTCTGTGGGATTATTTACTGTATTCTAGAAAGAGCTACATTGAGTTTGTCACAATATTTTCCTTTTTGACTATGGGGTACCTTGTAATAGATAAAAGTGGGTTATAGAAATTCTCAAAGCTGGAAAGGGTCAGGGTGTAGGGAGAGGACATCCTTTCAAAGGAGCTGTAGGTTATTTTCAAGTTTTCTTCCCACTCATGCTTTCGTGTTTCAACAAAGGTGGTCTAGGAATTGTATAAGAAATAGTTGCTTATTTGCATGGTGAATTGGGTTCTGAAAATTGAAGATATAACTATTATGGGGGGCATTTTACTTACTTTGCAATAACAAAACTGTTATTACTTTGCCTGAAGACATGAATAGCTAGTCAAGTGCATTCAAGTCAATTCTAAATTAGTACAGAGTTGGAATAATATTTATTAAATATCTTCATGAACATCGTCTATTAGAGTCTGCCCTACTCTTCAGTTCATGACTGCAGAAAGATTTTGAAGGAATCACAGAGTTCCACAGAAAGGGAATCACCATTGTTTATTCTGTTAAAATGTTTCTCACACTATTTTTAATTGCCTCCCTCGAAAAAGAAAAAAAATAAAAAACATTTCTTTTGGAAGCGGTATCAGTGTGGGAGAATTTCATTCCTACTCAACTTAACCCCTGTACATCTGACACCACTTTTCTCCAACAATACAATTTTGAAAAGGAAGTAGTAGATGAATTCTGCATTAAAACTTATTTATTTGAAATTTCAAATGTAAGATGCTTTGAGTATTTATTAGAACTTAACTCGTTTTGAACAATGGTATTTATAACCTGATGAGCTCTTTTTCTGAGAAATATAACGCTGAGTTCTCTCTATTAATATTGTTCCCTTCGTCACAGTTTGATTTTAGTGGCGTGTGCTATTACTATTATCATAATTTGATCAGTTGTAATTTCAGCTTTGGCATACTGAATTTTTGTCACTAGAAATAATTTTTTTGTTTGTCTGAAATTAATATAACTAATAACTAAATAACTAATACAGATTCCCCCCAACTGAGAGTAAGAGAACATATTATGCAATTTCACATTAATAATTTTATTAGAATGATGAAATATGAGCCAAACATGCTTGTTTCATTAGTATGTTGTTCCAGCTGCATTTTAGTGAAAATAGAATTCCTAAAATAAAGTTGAATGAACCATCTGTTTTAAAGAGAGCAAGCGAAAAAAAGTTGACTATTGCAAGTAGTTCACACTACAAATATTGTTGAGAACTTCATCAGAGGAGAAGCCTTGCTGTAGTAGGAATTCTTGGGTTGAGGCAGCATATGCTTTCTCTGTGACATGCTGACAATATTCTTCTTGTCTGCCTCTCCTATTTACATTATAAATGATCATGTGAGAATTCAGAGACCTCATATCCAGTGGGGGCTGAAGTTGGCTTGTATAAGCTTGAGACAGTTGGTAATTAAATTTTTTAAAAATTTGCAAGCTGGTTATTAAGCACAGCTATTATTAAAAATTCGCATATAAGTACAGAAATATATTAACAACAGAGGTAACATATTCTTAAAACTCATCGCTTCCTAATTATTTTACTACATTTTATTGTTATCTATGTTCCTGGTGTTATTTATAGCTATTATTTCTGTATGATGGAAATACTAAATAATGTGCCACTGTACATCTAACTCGGTGTTCAGTGACTTTATTTTGGAAACTTGCAATTGGCCAGTGTGGGAGGATTTAATACCGTCGAAACTGACGAATGCTACACATCAATGCTGCTTTTCCCCACCACCTAGAGAGCCAGTTATTAAACATTTACCAGTACATCCCTGGTAATATCACCACATCACATAGCTGTTTAAAACATGGCGTCAAGCAACCTTTCTCACAAGATTACCTGAACTCTCCTCAGTTAGTAAACCCATTTTGAGAAGTTGGAGGAGTGAATTTGAATGCAGAAGTATTTACTCTCTTTCCAAGGCAACACTAAAAGTTGCTTATTTAAGCAAGATTAAATTATCAAAGTCACAAGAGTTTGCCTTACAACTAAGCACTCCATTTTGAATAGGTCAAACCACCACTAATGTTTGATTGTGGCAAGAGACATTTGGGCCCAACATTTCCTTGAATTTTGGAATTTCAAGACAATAATTTATTTCAATGAATGTTAAGGGATAAAAATGGGAATAAGCAGATTGCATAGGAGAAATAAATAACTGGTCTTGAAACATGCTATAGGATTCCAAAATATTTCTCTCGATTTTATTTTTCTTTCACACACGCTTTTTTCTTTTTGGCTTAATCTGGAAAAAAAGATGCCAAAAGGCTGTGTTGTCTATCTTTTTTTGGCAGCAATCCTGTCTCAATTTTAGGGCCGCAAGCCAGGCACATGGTTTGGATAGGTTGGGGTGAAATAGTTGAAACTTGACATACGTGTGTGTGTGTATGTTACGTATCTTTTGGCTTTCTTCTGAATTCACCAAATGTAGTTCATGAGAATTAATTCTGACAGCTTTTTCTTCCCTTTAACATTTTTAGCAAAAAGTAAAGGTCAAAGTCTTTTATCTAATCATGAAAATAAAACCCATTGCAGCAAATTATCTCTTCTGCAAAGGTTGCATTCCTTGTAAAGAAAACATTTAAATGTAAACTCTTTGAGCTGTAATCTGAGGTTTTTCCTTTCTAGAATGGTCACTTTTTTTTTCTTCGACTGTCTATAAAATAACTTATCCTGGAAAAAAGAAAACTTGGGAGGAAGTTTAATAGTAGTCTTTGTGAATATGAGAATCTTATCCTAAGGATGGACGTGAAGGAGGCCCGCTGTCGTGGTCAGGAAAAAAATTTTAAGTGACATGTAAGAAAAACATTTCTCGGTGTAAGGAAACTGTTAAAATTTTGGAATCAGTTACATGTTGAAATTATGTAATCCACTCCGGGGATCTAAACACCAGATAAATGATCAAGATTGGCGTATGTGTGGTCTTGGCCTGATTGCTGTGGGATGAAACAGATAAATGCTAAAATTCACTTCTAGGGCTAAGATTCAAATTAGAACTCACGAATTGGAGTATCTGCTTTTTGAAGAGCACTTTTTGCTCAACTTGTGGCATTATGAAAAATTAGAAAAGACAGACTTGTTTATTTATATAAGTCTAAATGTACTATACACACACAAACACATATGCTATGCTAGCTGAATGTTGCTAATCTCAATTTAGTTCTTAAATCATTATATGGAAATTATAAATGTATTATATAACAAAATCTTGTCATGAATCTTACTGTCAGAATACTAGAATAGGATTACTGTGTTAGGAAAACAAAAGCTTTTGGTAAAACTAAAAGTCTCAATATTTGGGAATATGTAGTTCATAAATTTATTTGTTTTTACTTGCCGCTTTTTAGATTGTCAGTATTTTAATTTATTGTTCTTGTGTTCTTAGTTACTGATAAACATCAGTTCAAACCAGAACAGATGTTATATAGATTTCGCTATGACGATGGAACATTTTATCCAAGAAATGAGATGCAGGACGTGATTTCAAAGGTACCCACCTCTCCCCCAGCCTTTTATCAATAGCGGAATTCATGTAGTCATACTTCAGCAAGATAAAATGCTGTTGAGAGACTTAAAAAGGTTCTTCTGGTATGGAAAATTCTTAAATGACATACATAAGCAAGCATCTTGATTTCTTCTTGCTATTTCATGGATTCTAATGTCAGATCATTTTTTTCATTCTCTTATCTAGTTCTAAATGGAAGTAATGCAAGTGCACCATTCAGAAGTTTATATCTATTGAAAACTATTTCACATGTAGCAACAAATGGTCATGACACTTAAATAAAAAAGTTACACAAAGATATAAAATTAGTGTAATATCAGTTTTCTTTGTACACTTGACAAAATTTATTTTGACATATAATTAACAAGTAGTATGATGTATTACTGCATACATTTATTTTCTGTTTCTATCTTGAAGTTTTATATTTTAAGAAAAATAATTAAAAAAATACTTTGTATATGGATATGTATACGACAAATTCATAGCACAATTTAATCTTATTTTTAATGATTTAAGTCATTATTTTTATGATGTAATGTAACATGTGAATAAGTTTTGAATTGGTTGAGATTGTGTAATGATTCCAGAATGTTGACGGTGAATTGATTTGTTTCAAAATTTTATTGATATATCCTTTGGGTGATCTTACTTGCTTTTAACATGTCTTTATTTTGCAATAGGGCGTAAGATTATATTGCCGTCTTCATAGTCTATTTACTCCAGTGATAAGGTGAGTCTGGTTTCTAAGTTCTGGGCAGCTTAAAAGGAAATAGTTATATTACATATTAGGTCAATATTATTTAGCTGGAACTTGTTGGCTTATTTTCTTTATCTTCCCAAAGTGAAAATTTTACTTTTAAAGATTATTTTAAAGAATAACTTGTTTTAAAATATTCCTAAATTTTCTGAGGCTCTAATTATATAGTGTTTTCCACTCTTTATTCTTATTTATAAAATTATTTGCCATTAATTCACAGTAAATTATAGACTTGATAATGAAATGATCCACATTAGTTAATATTTAATACATAGTAGTTGACTGGGAGAGGATTTGGAAATACTGTTAACTCTCAATATTTACCATTATGATTACTTGTGTATTTATTTTTTTCATTAAATTGTGTAATTAAATCTTGGATGTGTATTTTATTTCCAGTATTTCCTTCTAATAGTCTTTTATCCAAAGAAAAGATTTTGCACTTAAAAATTAAGAAATACCTTAGAGTTACGAAGTATAATTTTATAATTTTATTCTCTACCATGTTTTTCCTTCTGAAGACATAGGCCATTTTTTTTTTTAATGAGGAATCAGGATTAATTTTCAGTTTATCTCTTTAGAAAGACACTGGAAAACTTCGAGTTTTGTGCTATGATTACTAATAGAGGAGGTCATTAGGAATATTATTGTACTTTTGTAATATACCCTGATAGACACTAACTGATAGAATGTAATGTAATATTAAACCAATTTCAAATGGCCATTCGGAGTTTATTGACTAAAATGTATTTTCAGAACAAAGAATGGATGTGCTGTTTCCAAAATGAATAAAGATGCTTTTCAATCTTGGCTGTAGAATCCAAATGTTTGATGTACAGTGTTTCTGTTTTTTCCTTCTGGTTTCCAATTCCGGGGAAAGGACGAGCTTAAAAAAAAAGGATTCCAGAAGTTGCTTTGTAAAAGTGTATTGCAATGTCCACTAACATTTCTGAAAACACTCCTGAAAGTACCCTGTCCACTTTCCCAAGCAGGCTTCCCAAGTAAAAAGAGGTGAAAAAAACCCCAAATTTGTTGATTTTCTGCTATATTCCTGGCACAGGCACCCAGCAAATATTTTGAATAATTTAATACTAAAAGGTGGTTACTTAAGTCAATAGCAAGTGGGTACTTAAATTTTTTTTTCTGCTAAACTAATGGAAAGCAGTAATAGTTAAATTTTTCATGTCACCCAAGTATATGTAGAATTCGTATGTGAGAAAATGTGTTCTGAAAATATATTTTAGCCATATGGGATTTCTTATCAAGAAAGTTACATCCTGTGAGAACTGATAAGAAGGAATTGTTTTTTGGCTAGAAATGACTATTGTTTATGAGCTGTCAAGGGAAAATTTATGGGGAAAAACCCATAAAACAGATGGAATGTATGATAGTCATGCTTTTAATGTGTGTGAACTCAGCTTGTGAGGAGAAAAATTACTTGGGTGAAGAACCTACAGACCCACATGTGTCTATAATAGACTGTCCATTTCCTTCTTATTGATGCTTATGGAAACCAAGATGAAATGGGTGATGATGCGGTATCAGAAACGTGGAGATAAATTTTAAAACATTAAAAAAATCTGCTGCTGATTACTGGCTGCCCTAGTGCCTTTATTATTGAAATCTCAGAAATTTCACCCATATTTCAGGGAGCTTTTTTATGAAAGTGGTTAAAATGATGTCAATGTTAAAATCGTAAATTGCCGACAGAGGCTAAAGAACTGTGAATATAGCTGGTTATTATATGTCACCTCAAATTATTTGCAGTTTGGATTTCTTGGTATTTTAAGAGGACTGTCATTTTCTCCTTCTCTTTTGATCCAGGCTTGCCAAATAAATGAATTATAGATTTCTGCCCTTGGGCTCCGTTCTATCGTGAGCACTTTGTTGGTGTCTAACTAAACTTGGAATGATTTCTCTGATCTGGGAAGTGTATTGAAAGGAGAGTCTGATGTGGAGAACCGGTTGATTCCCTTGGGGATGTGGTGTCACGATGTTCGTGCTCTGATCAGACAAAATGAATGACAGGCTTCTCAGTGTGTTTACTTCAGGATGGGCCTGCGGTCTTCCCCTGTAGCTGAGCCAAATGAATAAGCCCCCAGTGCAAATCCAGCCTTCCTGGAGGACTCAGGAGCAGGAAGAAAAGGGGAGGCTTTATTCTCCACATTTGGGGGAGGTTTTTCATAGACTCTATCTTGATTTAAAGGGAAGAAATTCTGATTTATTATTCTTTTATTAATGAGATAATTGTATTTCTAGCTAGATTATTGCCAAATAATATAGCAGTAATAATCTATTTGGATATAAGAAAACGTGAAAGAAGAAATGTCCTATTTTGCTATCATTGTGGGTCTCTTCTCCTGGTGTGAGCTGATGAAAGAGTTTTCAGGTGTTGTATATACTTCATCAACCTTTCTTATTTACACATAATTTGGACAATCAATTCAGATTATGTTGAGTAGACTTTCTGTTGCACTCTGACACTAAATGAAATGTTTCCCAGTGCTCACTTATCCTCTTGATTAATGTTTTTGGTTTCTTTTTCCTTTGCAGAGATAAAGATTACCATTTAAGAACCTACAAATCTGTGGTCATGGCCAACAAACTCATAGACTGGTTAATTGCACAGGTAAATAGACGTTTCTGAGTTACATTCACTGCTGCTTTCAACTTAGAGGTGATTTAGTTAGGGTTTGTTTTGTTTTGTTTTTTTATCCCTGCCTGCAGATGATGCACAGTGAAATAACTTGACCAAGTTCATAGAGTTAATATGCAGCAGAGTTAGGATTTGAACCTAACTAATCTGACTTCAGAGTCTTTAAACTTAATTTTTATGCTGTATTGTCTTTCGAGAGAAAGATGTTCATGTATTAAAAATATTAGTTGAGATCCATCAAAAAAACTAAGTGTAATTTGAAAATCACTGAAGAATAGCTATATGCGTGTGCTAAAATTTTTGGCATGTTTGTTCACTAATTTGTTGTAAAGTGTCTGTTTATTAGTCTAAGCAAGTTATTCTAATCTCGCTCTGCCTTTTTCTCTGTTAGATAGTCGTTGTGCTTTGATAAGATGAGCTTTAATATTCACCTGCATACATTTCAAATGGGAAAGTACGAAATTTGTTGTTGCTATTGTTGCTCTGCTTCTCAGAATGTGGGAACTGGCAGCTGGTATTGAGAAAATGTTATTCGCAAATCAGGGCATCTAGCCATCATAATAGATATTCAAATATAAATGTATTTAAATGTTTTATCATATTAGGTCAACTAATAAATGATCACATGTTTTCCATTGATTAAAAAAAGGCTAAGAAAATTGATATCCACTTTGACAGAACTTACTGGTTTGGAGAAAGGAATATTACTGGTTGAAATGCTGTCATTATGTTTAGATATTTGGACAATTTTGAAAGCAGTTTCAGTTTTTTGTTATTAAAGAAAGTGGCCTACTTCCTTTGTTACAAGTGGATAATAACATCTGATACTCAGTCATAAAAATGTTTATTTTTGTTTCAAATATTAATGTTTAATTCACATTTGATGCATCTGTGCACGTAAATTTTGAGATTTTTATTTAATATTAATTTCTAGACTATCCCCGACCATGTATTTTTGTATTTTATTGCACTTATATTTATGCTATTTAGAATTTAAGATTTTAGATTAAACCAATTACCTTTAGATAAAACCCTGCTTCATACATCCAGTGGGTTTACTGGTGTCAGTGCCTTTTATAACACTGTGGTCAATGTGTGACATCAGAACTGGTTCTGTGCTCAGTATCAGAGTTGGAATTTCACATGGAAATTACAATATTATAGAATTCACATGAACTTGTGCTATATGTTGATTATGTGAGAAAACAGAAGAAAATTTTTTGGAGCAAAAGCTAGCGCTGAACAAATATTTAAAGTTTTGATTCAAGCAATCTGTTATTAACTCTTTTTCTTTTTGACGTTTTTACTTTCCATGTGTGAGCATTAGAAGAATAGAATAAGTTACTCAAAAACTGTGCCAAGTTGCAATTATTTCTTTCTTCCGGTTTTCTTAGTGGGCTTTTATGACAATGTCTGTAGAAATTGTGTGTAGTAGACGTTGCATGGACTGGGAGTCAGGTAACCTGGTGTCTGACGACAGCTCTGCTGATAAATGGTTATGCAAACTTGGACAAGTCATTTATTCCCTCTAGGTTTTATTTTCACAACTGTTTACTGCTTACTGGAACAGCTGGACATGTCATCTCTTCTCTATCACTTAAGCTTTGTGATTCTGATAGTGTAAAACTTATTCAAATGTAAGCATCAGATGTAATTAATTCTTTTTTAAAAAATTTTTTATTACTTTTTTTTGGTGAGGAAGATTGTTGCTGAGCTAGCATCTGTGCCCCTCTTCCTCTATTTTGTATGTGGGATGCCACCACAGCATGACTTGAGCTGTGTGCAGGTCCCAGATGTAGTTAACTCTTATTGCTTAGCTTCAGGTTAGGACAACGTGGGCTGCCTTTGAGAAGGAAGACAAGGTAATAATGGAATGCTAAGAGAGCGATAAGTTAAATTCTTAATCTAACGTGAACAAGAGATTTCTTAAAAAGTAAGGGTCTCTTTCCAACAACACTCTCAAATGATAATAAAACTTAATTTCTGGATTTGACCAGGACACTGAATTGATTTGGACATCTTAAGAGGACAGAATAAAGAACTGGCTCCAATATGGTAGTCTACGTATTGTTTGGAGTATATTCTAGGTCTGACAGTTTTTCTCTTATTCGGCAACTCATTGTGTGATATCGTCTTGGAAAATGTGATGATTGTTGTTTTCTTCTAGATACATTTCTTGCTCGCTGTTGTTGCTTCTAGTATAATGGTTTATAATGCAACAACTCCTTATATAATGACATTAACCCCTATGTGACAAGTGCATTAATGTACTTCTAAAACATCATTTAATTCATGTAACCTGTGATTTGTTTATAGATCAGTCATATTTTATAATTAAAAATGCCTTCCTTCTTCGCAACCAAAGCAGCTTCTGTTGTCTTTTAATGCTCATCAGTTCTGTGTGGCACAAGTAGGATTTTTAAAAGGCATATGGATACCAAAATATTTTAGATCATGCTTTTTACACCATTATGGTCAATTAAAAATATTAGTCTGGCCAGGATATCAATTGAATAATCAATCAGTGATTATAAAACAAGCTGTTATTGTAAGTTTAACATTTAAGTAAGTTCTTTGATGATTAAAATAAAACAAACCAACAAAACAGGAAGCAGGCATGGTTCCTGCCTTCAGGGGACCGTTAGTCAATTGGGCTGATTTGTACATATCCTCTACGATATCTCTCCAGCATCATCTCCCCAGGAAGCTTTGCCAGGTCCTCCAGACTGGGCTAAGGGTCTTCCGTTGTCCCAGTTCCCTGGGTTTATCTGTCTTAGTAAACAATTTATGATATTGAAACTGGCTTAGACCGCCTGTTTCTTAGAGTGGGGACCCTTTTAACCTTTGTACCAGCACCTACTATAATGCATGATTGGGATTATTGACTAAGTTGGATAATGGTACTTATTATATATCATATTTTAAGTGACCAAATCTTTCACTAGATTCAGTTTACTTGAGGGCAGGGAAGTGTTGTGAGCTTGAGGGTTTTAATGTATTACCTATAGCGCTTGGCACACTGTGTGGCAAAAAAAAAAAAATCTTTTGAATGAATGCATGAAAGTTACTGAACAGCTCGATTTTGATAAAAGCAAAGATGCATTGTCCGAAGATACAGATTATAAGTGCTTTGTCAGTTAACAGGAGGGGTAGTGAGGGTTGAAGTTGTCACAGCATGAGGTGGAACTTGTCTTGGTCCTTGGTAGATAAGCAGAATTTAAATGGGTTGGAGGGTAAAAGAAAGGCATTGAGGGTATGAGTGAAAGCGAGGATGAAAATAAGCCCAGGGAGTTCAGGCAAAAGGAGGCGGCCAACTTCACTCAAGCAAAAGGTGTGGGTATTTGGAAAGTGAAGCTAGAGAGGTAGAATGAAGCGAGGATATGGAAGGCCTTGAAAGCCCAACATAAAATTTTGGTATGTTATGACTATAAAAAGAGAGAGTTTGTTTAAAGTTTTGGAGCATGAAATTCTTGTGTAAGAAAGTTTAATTCCATAGCAGCTTATGTTGGAGAAAGTCCAGAAAAAAATTATGATAATTTTAGAAGTAAGATGAAGAATGACTAGATTAGGGTGTTGACATAGAAGTGGAATAGAAGCCAGAGAGAAGGGAGGAGACATTTGGTAGAGTACCTAAGTGCTAGCAGATAGAACTAGGAAAAAATGAGATAATGTGTGAGTGCACTTCTTAAAGTGTAGAACACACAACTATAAGGTTATATACACACACATACTTATGTAAATATACACATACATACTCATATATATGAATCCATGTGTATATGAATAAAATAGGTGTTTCCTAGATAAAAACCATAACAAAAGGTTACGTTGGCTTTCTTTTTGGTTCAGTTATAGGATCTAAATATTTTTTCAGTAAGATAGTTAAGAGAAGCTTGCATTTGCTGGCTTAGCCAAACAATTTACTCTTAGGGTCTTATGAATCACCCTAGATTAGTAGGTCTCTTTAGGGGTCCCTAAAGAGCAAGACCATTTGGCAGAAGGGAAGTGATAACAGAGATCATGAATAATGATTTTTATTTAACTTTATTTAATGTTTTCAATATATACAATATTTCCTTGATAACAAAATTGGGATACAAGATCAAAGAAATAAGAGAAAGGGATCCATTTATGGTAGTAAAGATTTTAGTTACTTATGTATTTTCATATTTAATAAAGTATGTTTTTCTCAAGAGATATTGTCTTTGTTTTTCATTTAATGTCAAAAGATGTTTTCCTAATCAAGTGAATGTTCTGTAACAATTGGATGCATCGTGGGCTTATGAAAGCAATGTGTGCTGTAATATATGAGTGGCTTTGCCCGTATGGTGCTGGGGATGTCAAATGTAGAAAAGGCGCAACAAGGCCTCCAGTTGCCTATTAACTTGTCTACTGCTTTTGTGTTTAACAGGGGGATTGCCGCACCAGAGAGGAGGCCATGATATTTGGTGTCGGACTCTGTGACAATGGATTTATGCACCATGGTACGGATTTTTATTCTGGAAGCTTATAGATGTATTTCACTATTTTGTTTTTGTAGGACACTGGGAGCATCTCAGTTTTCAGTGAAGTCGTTTAGAGATGAACCAGCAAGAACATCTGGGTCTTGCCATGTGTGTGTGTTGGGTTACTGCATCTGCATTCAGTTTCCCTGCTGGTGCCATTCCTACGTCTAATTGCTATTATCTTCCAGTTACCTTGACTTCTCTTCTATTTTTCTAGACTGTGCTGATTCCAGAAGAGCAAGCCTCGAGCTAGAAGTTTTTAAAAAATAACTCATATACTCTTTGAAACGATTTGAGATCAGACTCATGGTTTTTTTGAATGGCTGTATATATTGAAATGATTAAATGAGAACATATGTGGTTGAATATTTATTGTTCTTTTTAGAAAAATGCTTTCACAAGTACCTCAGAGAACAAAATTATAAATCTCTGGAAAATCTTTTTGGCTACTAAGTAAAAATTGATTTTCTTTCTTGTTTGATGACTTCATACTCCTTAGCTTCATAAAAGTAATAAGATTTGGTTTTCTCTCTCAATTCATACCACCATCTTAGAGATTCTGTAAACCCAAGCAATCTCTTTTCAGTTGTTAATATACATATGCTTAAACAGGTATTTGAAAGCACTGGTACCTATTTGTCAATTACTTTCAGAAGGTTCCTACTTTTTTGTGAAGAAGGGAGTACAGTAAAAGTTAGAGCGATTTTGATAATATCATTGATTATCGTAGATTCCTTTGGGAATTCCATTACATTCCACGGTCTCTAGAGCACTGTATAATTTGTGATAGAGAAATATCATTGCTTGAAGAGCAAACTATGGAATGGAAGAAATGACATCATGATAGGGATTTTAAACTATAATATCAAGCTGAAAACCTTCAGAAGTTTTAATTACTTGTCTCTTTAAAGCATCAACGTGCAGTAATGGTATGTAAATATTTGCTTTAAAATATTGAGTTACAACAACAGTTTTCCCTACAAAAGCCTCTGTCAGTAAAGCACAACCAGTTTGGCTCATGCCTGGCCTTATTGATGTCCTCTCTCGCTCCTTTTAGACGGACTGTTTGCTGGAGGAAAACAGCAATAGCCAAAACACCATGTGGGTTTTGGGAAACTGCATAGGTCCTGTGGGCAAGACCTCACTCGATCTCAAATATATCTTCATTTCTGTTGCCAGCTATGACTTGTATTACTTTTTAATTTGTGCTGGATAGTTTCATTTGCCAGCCAGTCCTCCATCCACAGATTGATACATCCATCCATCTAGTCAACAATCATTATTAGGAACTCTGTAAAAATAATGAAAGAAAATCATTATCATTTTTGGTTGCTTACTATATGCCAAGTTATTTACATTTATTACCTCATTTTAGTTTTGTGCAACATTATGAAGATTTTATTGCTCCCATTTTATAGATGAGGAAACTGAAGTTCAAAAAGTTTAGTAACTTTCCCAGTGTTACACCCAGAATCAGTCCCAGACCTGGAGTTTAGACTCAGGTCTGTCTCTTCATAAAGCCTAACTTTCTGCTGTGCCGTGGCACTACTGTCCCACCTTTAGCTCCCTGGCTTGATGAGTGAACTTGTCTGCACAAGTACGCTTCAAGGTACGAAGGATAGATAAATAGAAATAGAGATTTCTCTTTTTAAACAGTTTGACAGCTGCCAGGATCTCACTGAATACAAATTCTGTCTATGAGTATTCCGCTTTATTTTAAAAAAAGGCTAACAAAACACAAACCTTATGTCTTAGGGGATGCCAGGAATCTTAGGGACTTTGGGGGGAAATATCAACATTCAGATAAAAGGAAAAAAAAAAAGACCTTTGCAGAAATAAAGTTATTTGAGAATAATGTTTTTAAACATGAAAGAAGTAGGAATTGGTGGAAACTAAAATCACATTTCACCCAGAAGATGTATTTCTGGTTTGAAGTGTTGGAACAAAAGTGACCACCGTGGGAATTGCTCACACACATAAGGGCAGCACTTAACCCATTTGAATTTTCCCATAATTGTGCAGGATATTAAAAACATACTTAAAATGTTTAATAAAAATTCAAAACACTGTGGGTTTCTATGTTTTGTATTGAATACATTTTTTGATTCAATATACTCCTTTTATTTAAATTTTGACTTTAATTTGGAAAGTAACAGACTTGGTTAAGCACAAAAAAGTTAACGTTGAAAAAGTACTACTTATCTTAAAAATTCAAAATCCTTTAGGTAACAGTAATTTAAAAAAAATCACGTTGAAATTATAGAAAGAAGTAGAAAAATATCGTAGTGATATTTGTGAATGTAACTTGTTCCAGGAGTATAAAATTGAGGTCATGGACAGGTATTAATTTACTGTATGTCTATCAACATAGAAAATGTTTGATTTTTGGGCTAATCGAACCATTTGAATCTCTCTCTGTTTCTGTAGTCCTTGAAAAAAGTGAATTCAAAGATGAACCCCTCCTTTTCCGATTCTTTGCGGATGAGGAAATGGAAGGATCAAATATGAAACATCGACTTATGAAACATGATTTAAAAGTTGTGGAAAATGTTATAGCTAAATCATTACTGGTAAGTTTATTAATATGTTATATAAGTTTTCTTCTTGATTAGACATTAGCAGGAGATTGCATAAACTTGTTTAATGGTGATGCATGTTGTTTCATTCTGTTTGATCTGTAACTTTTTTCATAGTTGCTTTATTAATAAGTTGCATTGTTAATATTTTGCATTTCAGATTAAATCCACTGAAGGCAGCTATGGTTTTGGGTTAGAAGACAAAAATAAAGTTCCAATAATAAAGTTGGTAGAAAAGGGGTCTAATGCTGAGGTAATGTAAATTAGCACTTTTATTTAAATTTGTTGTCTGTGACATACAAATGTAAAAGTTCTACACAAGTTCCAATCAGCCTTTAAGTATCTTTATTGAAAGTAGTGTTTTCTGAATAGTTTTATTCTGAGGTCCTACCAATTACTCTTGGGATTTGTGACAGAGGAGTCTATGTCTGGGTACTCGAAGATAGTTGGGGAGAAGGATTGTAGAGATCTAAGCTATGAACTTCTTAACTTCCTGGGAGGCCAATTGCTCATTCCGTGTGCCTGGTACTTCCCTGTTCACCGATTCTAGCCCGGAACCCCGTGGGAACTGCATAGCGTGGGGCTGTATTATATACGTCCAACGGTTCTTCCATTAAATCAAGGGCCACGTCTTCTGTTTTCCTGTCACTTTTGACTGTCTTATTTAAATACAACTTCCATCAGTAAAGCACATGCTTTGACTTATTTTCTCATTGGGTTAATACTGATTGATGTTTTCTCACCTCACCAGCCTTTTAAACAGAGGAATCTCTTGATCATTCGTTCATTCATTGAGAAATACTTATTTAGTACCTACCATATGCTAGGCAGTGTTGGAGGCTCTGGGAATACAGTCATGAACAAAAGAGGCAAAATTTCCTGCCCTCATGGGACCTACTTTCCAGTGTTATATCCCAAAGTATATCAGATCTAAAATGCTTGTAAAATGCTTAATTCTCAAGCAAACCTCTCAATGTTTAAATCTTTAATAAAGAATGTGAGAATGAATGAAGCATGGCTTTTAACTTTGAATCTATTTAAAGTTAGTAGTAAACTGTCACCCAACCTCCTGTCTGCTGATGCCCAAGGTCTCAGTCTTTTACCAAAACACAAGCTCATGCAAGACAAAGCTTTATGTACAGTGCATTAATTTCAAACGAAAGAAATCTGTAACTCATACTCTGTTAGTGGGCCTGGCCAACAAATGACAATTTTTAATAATTTCCTGTGAGAAGGAAGCGTTTCTCCCAGACGTTTCCAGCGATGTTCTTAGAGCAGAGCTTTATCTGACTAGGCCACTGATAAAACACCCTCTCCCAAGTTTTCATCATTTCGCTTGTAACCAAAAGAACGTTTAGTTTATAGGCAGTAGGAATGGTTAAGAAGAGCAGCCTGGTTGGCCTGGAGAGATAATATCTTCCTTGCCGTCTTTGCAGCATCTTGCGATCTGCGCTTATTGGAGCTCTCTTACTTGGATTCCAGGTCATTCCTCTCTCCTGCCTTTGGAGACACTTATGCTATGGGAGGCTAACAGTGCATATTTGGTTGTCACTGATGTCTCTGTGAGGTTGAAACTCTCTTGAGTTAATTTGATCTAGATGGAAAATGCAGTCAAAAAATTAACCTGGGGTTTGACTCTAGTTAAAAGGGGGAAGTAAAAAAAAAGAACTATAAAATACAACAGAAAAAAGGGTCACAGGAGGAGTAAAATGTTAAGTCGTGGAGGGAGGGGGGAGAATTTTAGTAAAGATGGGTGATCAAATTTAAAACTGGGTCACAGAGAATGATAATTAGGTTGTCTCGCCCACAGTTCTGTTTTGTGAAGTTATATAAGAACATTGCAGATGTGTTGAAATGTCAAAATCTGTACAATCTAGTTCTTTTCAGATTCTAATTCTATGAAAAAAATAGATGCCTTATTAAAATATAATTTGAATTCTTTTTGCAATTTCTGTCTTAGATGGCTGGCATGGAAGTTGGGAAAAAGATCTTTACTATTAATGGTGACCTAGTTTTTATGAGACCTTTCAATGAAGTGGATTGCTTCCTGAAATCATGCTTAAACAGCAGAAAACCTCTAAGAGTTCTTGTGAGCACAAAGCCAAGGGAGTAAGTTGTGTGATTTATGTGGGATTTTAAAAAATTTATCCAGAGGTGAATAAAATAGAAATGTCAACCAAGTAAATGTCTAGAATTAAGCATATCATTGCTTAGAACGTTTAAACCCTATTGGTGTCACTAATACTGGTCTTTAGATGATGGAAAAACTACATTGCTCATGACGGTAAAGTGCTTGCTTCGAATCAGGTAGTTTTAGCAGAAATAATACTTTCTTTTTGCTACCCAAATTTTCCTGGGTTGAGTTTGACTATGAGTGAAGCAAACCAATAGAACACTTGATAATAAAGAACTACGTTCCTCCATGTTCAGCTCTGTTTCAGGGGCTGTGCGCTGATTAGATACCATTTATAATTAAATGCTCATAGGAGATGGAATCAAGACTGGGTGAAAGACACTTCCATGCTTGTGTGTACTTGGCAGTATTTCTGTTCTTTAAAAGAAATGTCTATCGATCTACCTATCATTAGGAAAAACACTTGTTTATTATAGGAAATTTAGAGAGGACAGATTTTTCAGTACTCTCTATATTTGATATCATCCATAAATAACAATGATCTTTTTGGAATTCAGTGTTAGTTTATTTTTCTAAGTATTGACACACATATACACAAAGATATATTTATAAAATGGGATCGTGCTTTATGATCTGCTTTTTTCTTTGACAAAAATAACAAGATGTTATGGATACACTTGGAAGACACTGGCTTTTCTTCTGGGAATCATTGATGGTCTAGCATTCCCTTATCGGGTTTCCATGATTTGTTTAACCAGTTAATTAATTGAGATAATGCATATAAAGTGCTTGGCATAGTGTCTTAATATAGTACGATTATGCCAAAATTATTGTTTGACATTTAGTTATTTATTATTTATCAATAGTGATAAGCAACTTTATTAATTTTAAGATAAATTAAGGTTACCACTTCAAAAACAAAAAGGTTTATTTTAACTGCTTATGAAAATATTCTAAGTATATATACTATAGTATTCTTCCCTGCCTTAATACGTATACTCATTAATAGCTGGGTGCACTATTGGTCTTAAGAGGTGAAGTGCAGTGTGATGGGCTGGATTCTGCACTAAGTCATCAAGATAGATGCTTTACATTCTACCAACAGCTTACCAAGGGGTCTGAAAGAGTGACTGTGACTCATTAAGGTGACTAATTTAGGAAGACTTTGGGTTAGAGAGGAGCAAATAACCATAGCAATGTCTTCTCTCTAAACCTAATTGTGATCGATTATGCCCTCTTTATCCAACCCTATCTAGGATAAGGCTGACCTAGTTGCCTACCTCTGGATGCTTTGAGGGCCTTTAAAAGAGAATAGGACAAGCCAGAAAGAAATGAGAGTAATATTCCAAAGCTCTTTACTTTGGTAAACATAAAGGCCCTCTCCTGAGGCCCCATGCCCCCTGATTTAACCTTGCCAATACTGGTTCACTGATCATAGACATTTCAACAGGAAGAGGACTTTGAAGTCATCAGCTTCAAAACTCAATAGATAGGGGCAAATCCTCAGTCCTGGAATTAGTTGCTAGATGAGCAGGGTTGGAACCTGGGTCTTCTGACTCCTCCCTTGGCATTCGTTGCAGTTGCACAGTATCTGGAACCCGATATTTCTGGTCCAAGTTCAAGCCTCTCTTCTACCACTTGCTTGCTAATTGTGTTGCTTCAACATCCTCATCCATAGAAAAACGAGGATGGTAAGAGTGCCTGTGTCACGGTTCTACTAAGAACGTTAAATAAATCTAGGTTCTTGAAGATCTTAGTGACATCTTCAGCACATAGTATGTACTCCAGTACATACATACATATGATGCGTATCTGTTCTCTCATTTCACTTTTCTCATTGCTCCTTTATTACATCAAGAGCATATTTTACATTGTATTTCAAAACTGTTTTCAGGATAGAGTACTCATCTTTTTCCTTTTTATTGTAAATTTGTTTTAAATCTATAACCTTTCCTTTATGTGCTGTTCTAATGTACGATTCCTATAAATCACTCTCTCATGTTTTCTTACAATGGTTGCTTATAATTATGTAGTATCTTGTTGGGGAGAAAAGGCAAAAATATGAGAGGTAAATACAACAGAATTTTTCTTTTGAATCTAGCTGTATTTTACACTTGATAACACCAAGGAATTTTTCAAAAGGCTTTGTAGCAGATACTTTAGTGCATTTATTTTCAATAAGAAATAGAGCATTCCTCTTGTATAAGTTTAATTCTTCCTTAATAGACAGTATCGTGGTCTCAGCAGGGAAACATGTTTTCCAAAAATCATGTTTTGAAGAGAGTCCCAATATTATGACCAAAATGTATCTCACGGTGTTTTGTACAAATTTTGTTCAGAAAAACATAGTGATCTTCTTGAAGGTCAGAGTATGGTCAGTCTTCAATAGCCATATGAGAAGGCTGGAAGACCATGCTCAGAAAGAGTTGAGGGGCCAGCCTGGTGGTGTAGTGGTTAAGTTTGCATGCTCTGCTTGGGCGGTCTGGGGTTCATGGGTTCAGATCCAGGGCACAGACCTACACGCCACTCATCAAGCCATGCTATGGCAGCGTCACACATACAAAATAGAGGAAGATTGACACAAATGTTAGCTCAGGGATAATCTTCCTCAAGCAAAAAGGGCAACAGATGTTAGCTCAGGGCCAATTTTCCTCACCAAAAACAAAAAAAGAAAGAAAGAAAGAAGAAAGAAAGAGTTGAGAGGCCACTGTGAATTCCTCATAATCCAAAAGCAACAATAATTCACCACAGTCTGAAAGCTCTTAATTTATTTCAGTTAAAGTGAACTCTCATTCATAAGATATGAAGCATGAGCTACCTCTATTTTTTGTTTCATACTCAGAAAATGTATTTATTCCCTTTTCTTTTCCTTAGTCTATCTTCCCATTTTCAAGTGTGTCTTTGACAGACACTAGTAACGAGATGCTATTTAAAAGAAGCAGATACAGCATTATACACCAAAAAGTATTTAATTAAGGATAAGGGATAAATTAGTTCTGAGATGTCTCTCCCACCAATATGCAGATCACTTCATAATGTATACCCTAATTTCTAATAACACTTTCAAGGTTCCCTGGAACAGGCAATTTGCATTTCCATCGCGGAACGCTTGCCTAGGTTATGTTTAGATGGCAGTGCCAGCCTCTTCCTTCAGCCCTAAACGCAGTATATGGCTCTCTCAAGTGTTCCAGGCAGCGTTGTTCAAGCTGCTCCAACAGCTATTTCATAAACTTGGAATAAGTGCTGCTGTACCTAACTTCAGACTCTGTCTAATGTGCCCTTGAAGTGCTGCCGACATTTATTTCATGATTAATTCATCATCTTTTGGAAAACACTTTTGTTTCTTGGGCATCAAGGGCTATCCATCAAAATTTATTGCCTCGTATTCATTTGTCTTTGCTCTCTACCGCAATTTATTATGCTTGTTTTTATTGTTATGTTGTTCCATCTTGTACTGCGTTCTCTGCTGTTTGTTGTTTCTGTCTGATGTCTGGCTTCCTTCTGTGGAGTGGCTCATTTATTAGTGCTAGATTGGACATCCCTCACCGCTTTGCCGTGACAGCTTACTCAACTTCTCCAGCCCTTCAGCTTTTCCGTGTGGATTCATTGAAAATATTTTTTCCTTATTCAAGTTTACCTTTTGATGTATAGTCTTTTAAAATTTCACTGAGTAAATACTTAATGTAATCATATTCTTAAATTGGGTGTAGTGTTGGACAGATGTGTTCTTTATAACTAGCTCTTTGTTGTTGTTCTTTGATGAAGTTTCCAACAGGTAGAAATGTATTAACTCTGTGTTTCTTTTATATCAATTTTAACAAAGAGATTTCACTGTGCACTGGTGTCTTTCTTGTAACAGTATAGGAAGGAGAGAAGCTTCCATTTGATTAAGTACCTACATAGTTCACAGCATGATGCTATGGGTGGTTTACCAAAGGTCTCCCTGTTAATCCCCACCGACACCCTGCTAAGCTTTAATATCATCATCTTTCTGGGGAAACTCAGGCTCGAAGAAGTTAAGGCGTTCTTCCAAGTGACCCACCTATCAACTGACTAAAAGGATTCGCTGCTGGGTTTGTCTGACCCCAGAACCTGCTCCTTATTCAGGATACACTTTGCAATGACTGTTCAACTGAGGGACTCTGCACTGCATGCCTGCTCTGTGCCTTGGGGAGAACACACACCGTGTTTGTCTCCTGCAAGGGTGTCTAGCCCAGTATGTTTCACATGGTGGCCTCTCAATACATATTTATTGAGAGAATGAATGAAAGTGTGGACAACTATTGTTTTAACCAATTGTGGCATTTTAAAGTCATCTTACCTTATTTTCCGGTTGATTTTAGGACAGTGAAAATCCCAGATTCAGCTGAGGGACTTGGATTCCAGATCCGAGGATACGGCCCATCGGTTGTGCATGCAGTAGGAAGAGGTGAGAAGTTCATCCTGCTTGGGAAACAGCTTGCCAGCATGTTTGGATAGTCCTTGCTGAACAAGAATATGTGTAAAATCTGCATCATTATGTTGTTGTGAATTTTCTCCATCATATTTTTGCCATATTAGCTCAATGGTACTACACTCCTAAAACAATTTTTTAAAAACTCTTAAAAATTGTAAAGGGGCCAGCCCAGTCACGCAGTGGTTAAGTTTGTGTGCTCTGCTTCCATTGCCCAGGGTTCACAGGTTCAGATCCCGGCGCAGACCTAGCACCGCTCATCAAGCCTCGCTGTGGTGGCATCCCACATAAAATAGAGGAAGATTGGCACAGATGCTAGCTCAGCAAAAATCTTCCTTAAGCAAAAGGAGGAAGATTGGCAACAGATGTTAGCTCAGAGCCAATCTTCCTCACACACACACACACAAAATTGTAAGGCACATTTATTATTGTTAAAAATTTATAAAAGAATGATGCTTCCCAATAGCACTTTTCTGCATGCTTTAGTTTAGACAAAGGATATATGAATTTAAGGTTGTCTATTTGTATTTTTCTCTGATGGTGAATAATTATATTTTTTTCAGTAATTCAAAGATGTGAGTTCTCAGGTTTAAGAATGCTCTGTGTGCTTTAGAGCCCGTTGCTATATGGTTACTTGAGGTATTCCTATAAACCGTGCATTTTGTAAATCATAAAATGCATTTTAAATTAAGTCATTTTAGTGACTAAAAACTTATGTTTATATTTCATCTTCTTTTTGTGTGATAGGCAAGTCAGCCGTTGATATCTTTTATTATCCTATGTATTTTAAATTTTGTACTAACACTAGTAATGATTTAAAGGAATAATGTTAGATTCCACATTGCTAAACATAGTAAATAACGAGCTGCTATAGCAAGAAGAGTCATTATAAGCATACGAGGCCACGAGTTTATCTTAACAAGGGACATACATGCTTTTCATTACTAAGAAATGAAAAATGCAGAGCACCTTACTGTGTTCACCTAAACATTAGACTGGAAAATTTAGAGATGGCGTTGCTATCAGAATCAAATTTATCAAGAACATACTAGTCAGACCTTTATTAGATTATAAAATTGCTTTCATTAGTATATGTATGATAAAAATGAATCATATTTCAAAAACTTGTCTTTTCACTCAGATTTTTAAAACATATAGATTAATAGACATTTAAAATCTTTCCAATAATTCAGTAATATTATAAAACTGAAGCAGGATACATTTCATACCGAAATGGGATATTTGATACATCAAATATCTTCTTTATTTTTACTAAACCAAAAAGGAGTAAGTTACATTATCAGTCCTATGAGATAACTGGAACCCTGAGTAAGTTGTATCTTTCTCTGTTACAGTATCATTTAAAGAGCAGGGTCTGTCTTCGGACTTAGTGATAAGAAAGGACCAAGTCTGGGTCCTATGCTTTTTGCTTCTAAAGAGTAAAAGACATAAATGATCATGTGTTTTTCCTTTCAAATGTATATTATATGAAAAGATATTATTCTGTGCTTTCTTTTTTGCACTGTAATTTTGCCATAAGAAAAAGAAACCATTTTCTCATTTTTCTTCTTCAGACCTTTCCCATGGCCACACACTGGAGTGTATCAATAACTGGAATTCCACCTTTGAAATTTCACCTAAAATTCCAATATTCCAATTTCTGATTACAGTCTCTAATTTTGGTCTCTTATCACACTGGTATTCACAGGTTGTTTTTCGATTCGATTGGGACTTCCAGACTTTGGACCCTTCTCTTTTTCTCCTGGTCAGTTACACCCCCCCCAAGACTCCACTGTCTCTCTCAGCCAGCCTTATCCCCTTGGCCGGTCACTTGAGTCACTCTTGCCAGTATCGTCCTCTTGTCTTTATCCTCAGGTGCATCCAGGCCATCTCATCTCAGCCTTGGACCAACCTAACCAGCTTCTTGCTCTTCCTCCTGAGTAGCTAGGAAAAACTATCATGGTTATGGAATTACTGTTATCCCAATTCACTGCCTTGTCTTTTACGGAGCCCATATTATTACTCAGCAATCTTTTTATGTGATTCTGATCAGCTCCCTCTTTTCTCCTCATAATTGCCTCCTATCTCCCAAGATGAACTTCCTTTGGCACCTCACAGACAAATTGAGGCTACCAGATATGAAATCCTCAGAATCCCACACCCATGTCTGCACACCTGTTGCTGGCTGTATCACCATCACCAACTTTTCTCCCGTCCTAGTGGAAAAGGTCTTCTTTTTTCTTCCTGGTGTTCAAGGTTAATCTCTCTACACATGTTTTGGATCCCATCCCTTCAGATACCTCCTCTGGAGTATTGCACTGTAAGATATCCCCCTTCCAGAATTTTCAACCATTTCTCTTCATTGGATTATTATAGTGTAGGCTATAAACATGTCAATTCTTTCCCATTAAAATAAACAAAGAAACAAAACCATCTTAAACTAGAACAGTAAACACAAAACCTTTCCCTTTTCCTTGTTTTCCCCTCTAGATCCTTGCTGCTCAAAGTGTGGGCCACAGACCTACTGCATTGACATCACTCGGGAGCTGGTTAGAAATGCAGAATCTCAGATCCCACCTGGGACATACTGAGTCAGAATCTGCATTTTTAATGAGATCTGCAGGTGATTTGTATGCACATCAAAGATTGAGAAGCTCAGCTCTAGAATAACGCTCTAATAACTTTTATACTGTCATGGCCACACTTCCTAAAATCCTGGTCTGTGTTTTTGCCTGCCCATCCTTGCTTCCTATTTTAATTTTAGCCCAGTGCTATAAACATTGCCTCCCACCTCCCACTCATGTCTCTAAAGTCTATCTTATAAGAGTTATCATGGACTTAACTGGAAAATACAATGGACATTGCTAATCCTTGTCTTTATTGAGCTATCTGTGGCATTTATTTAAACTGACTACTCCCGTTTGCTTAAAGTGCCATCTCTTGATTTCTGAGAAGGCTCTTCCCAGATTTTTCTCCTACTCCATCCTCTGCCAGCTCCCTTCGTCTATTGACATCTTAACCGTCTTAACCGTTGGTGCCCTCTTCTCTTCTCTGCCTTCTTGCTCTTCATAAGCAACCTTATTGATCCTCTTTGCTGGAGATTTCTAAATCTCTGTCTCCTGCCCAGATCTCTTTCCTGAATTCTGTAGCCTAGATTTAATTGTTTATTAAACATCTCCACCCAAATGCCTCTTTGGCACCTTAAAACTCAGTATTATCCCCAGTTGAACTTTTCATCTATCCTCTGAAGCTGCTTTACCTTCTGTATTCTCTCTTTTTAAATGACTCCACCTACTCAGCCACTCAGTCCAAAGGCACGTATTCCAGCTTCTTCATAAACTCTGTCATCAAACATCAAACCTTTGATCTCATTCTCCCCTTTATAACTAATGCTACCGTGGTTCCAGCGTGGAAAAGTCCACTAGATACTTGCTGTGATTTTGATTTTTGACTTAAACTCCAACGATCCTTCCTCTGTTTGGGGGAATCATGTCTCTGTTTAAGTCACTGCTTTCTCTGGTTAAAATTCTTAAATGTTTTTCTTCTTTCATACACAGTAAGGTTCAGACTCTTATGACTTCACACAAAGCACACGAGGACTTCACGACCTGGCCCTGCTCCACTCTCCAGAGTCTCTTTCATCCTCTCATTTTAATCTCACGCCAACTGCCTGCATGTTTCTAAACGTCCAGGTTATGTCTTAACTCAGTGCCTTTTGTCAGGCTGCTCTTTCTGCTGAGAATGTCCTTCCCCTCCCAAGACTCAGTTCAATCCAGAAAAACCAGTTCACATTTCTGGGAGTGAATTTTAGTGAGAAGAAAATATATATTGTCTTCTTGAATATAAATTATGTTCTTCAAGATGTTTAATAGTTCCTTCATGGGAAAATTGCTTACAGAGGAAGTTTCTTCTGACATACTTAGGATAACTTTTATAATCATCTGTATTAGTTATAGTCATTGTATTTATTACTGATGCTTTGAAAGTGTTGATTTGCTCAGAATATCAAATAATAATGATTAGAAGATTCTGAAAATCTTAACTCACTGGTTTGGGTATGCCACTTTCATATTAAAATCTTTACCTATGCAAATAAATGATGGACAGTTGACGTTATTTGGTTAATTTTATTCTCCACAAATTCTCTGGTTCATGACCTTTTGTACATATTCCAAACTCTTATTTGTCTTAGCAAATCCAGTCCACTCATAGCTGCTAATTGACTTGATTTTCTTCCTTAGGAATTTCTTTTAATTGTTCGTGTTTTAAAAAATGAAAATGAATATTATTTTAATATTTAAGAATTTAGTAGACTAAAGAGAGATAAATAAGGCATATGTTTCTGGCTTTCTCATTTTGCCATTATGTATGCATTTTTAGAAAATTAGATTGACTAGACATTTAAGAGGGATAATAACTGATTAGCATAATAAAGGTCACTTTATAATATCCCTTCAAATGAATTCTTAGGGAGGTGGGAAAATATTCTCCTAGTCACAGTTTGAATGGCCAGTTAAAAAACAGAAACATTTTCAGAGGACATTGCTATCAGAACCAAATTTATCAAGAACGTACTAACTGGATCTTTATTATGTTTTAAAATTGCTTTCCTTATTGTAGACGTGATAAAAATGAATCTTACTCCTAAAAGTAGTTTTTGGCAATTTTCCCATTTGTATTGAAAGGAACTGTGGCCGCAGCAGCTGGCCTTCACCCTGGACAATGTATTATCAAAGTGAATGGAATCAACGTCAGCAAAGAGACGCATGCCAGTGTCATTGCGCATGTTACAGCCTGCAGGAAATACAGGAGGCCCATGAAGGTAAACTGCCCTTCAGCTTATCTGGATCTAATTGCAAACGTGCCTAGAAGGCCTAGGGGACAGACGTAGGAGACTGCCAGAGATGTCTGTGCTTTCCACTTCTGGGTTCACATTTAAGCACAGCATTGTAAATCTCGTAATAATTGTTTTATCTGGGCAATTAGTTACAATAGATTATGGCTTGTTTTATTGTTACAGCATTATCACCTGTTTAAAAAGTACTCTCAGGTGGTCCCACCCACTGGTGTAGTGGTTGGGTTCTCGCACTCCACTTTGCTGGCCCAGGGTTCATGGATTCTGATCCAGGGCAGGGACCTGCACACCCTCGTGGGCCACACTGTGGCGGCATCCCACATACAAAATAGAGGAGGACTGGCACAGCTGTTGCCCCAGGGCCACTCTTCCTTAAGCAAAAAGAGGAAGATTGGCAACAGATGTTAGCTCAGGGCCAGTCTTCCTCACTAAATAAAAAAAGTACTCTGGGGTATTTTCATTTTCATTGTGATAAGAGTTTTCAAATAGCTGTTTATCCAATCGAAATCCAAAAGTCTGCACTGTTTCCTTGACCCTTGTGATGGCTTTAGGATGTATAATGGTCATCGTGTGTCTGTGTCTGTATGTATGAATTATATATACACTGTTTATTATAAGACTTGTGTGAAAAAGAAAAACTTGTGGGCTTTATAGGCTCTGGGACTGATTTTTGGATATATTTACTTAGGTAACTGGATTTAGCTCTTAAAATAAAATACCAAAATGTGCTTGCCATTACTTAAAATTTTAAGCGCTCTCCTCTGAATCAAATTTCAAGTGCCATAGAAAAATAAAATTAGAATCGTAATTCATAAGCAAAGCTTGTTATCTCATAAGGTACAAGTGAATTTGGACTATAATAGAAAATTCTCTCAAATTAATCAACTTAAATGCAAAAGGAACTTTTGAGGCGAGGCTTCATATTTTTTCTTTCATGCACAGTGAAGTACTCTTTCTGGATGTGAGCATGTGGCTGTGTCCAAACCAGAAAGAAGACTTTCTATTTTCTCACAGGCCAGGACTGACATCCTGCAAAATACTGAACCTACAAGAAAATAGCTGATCAATTTTGCCTACTAATAAGTTCAAACTAGCTAACAAATTGCAATTCACATATAGACACATGGGTTATTCTGGTTGATAGTAGCTTAGTAAATATTTGTTGAACTGTGTTAATGAATTTTTTTAAAAAGACTCTTCTAAAATTATCAAACTTTTCCCCTTCTATCAGAATTTTAATAAGTAGCCAAATTGATTTGAACTTCATTCCTTTTCATTTTTTTGCCTTCCCTCTTGGAGAGGTGTTGATCAGTGAAATGATTAAGAAAAGCAATAAATGGACAGAAAAATTCACTGAGGGCATAACATGCTCTATTGGGTATCCATTGCCACAAAATAGTCAATTCCAAAACTTAGTGTCATAAAATGACAGTGATTGATTATTTCTCAATTCTATGGGTTGACTGGATATTGGTTTCCTGTGAGACGTGGCTACATTATGCTGGGGCCCGACTGGGCACCTTCATTCCACTCCTGGTTGCTTTTCTCTCCATGTGGCGAGTCTTCCTCCAAAGCGCTTTCATATGGCCTTCCGTTCCAGTCTCTAGCAGGACTTTCCTTTCTGCATGGTGTCTGCATTTCAAGAGAGAATATTCCAAACAATCGGCTCTCTGCTTACATCATGCTTGCTAATGTGCATGTGGAAAAATAAAGTCACGTGACCAAGCCCAGGGTCACTGTGCATAGGAGCTACACAAAGATGTCGATACTGGGGGATATGGTTCATTGGAGGCCACAGCAGTTTACCAAGATGTATCTCAATGATCTAATGTAAACTAGCATTTTAATGATGGATAGCAGTATAACAATTAAACACAATTGTGAAGTTAATATAGGAGAAAAATGTATAATGCAAATTAAATAACACTTCAATCGTGCAATTCAGGTTATCCTCTCATCTAGGAAAAGTATAAACTTTAAAGTAATGCAGCCCTGGAAGTGTACACCTTGTGGCCATTTTCTCTCTCCTATTTATCTAAATAAGACTGGAACTGCTATTTCAAATAAAATATAGGATGTTTTATGACATGGAAGGATTAAAAGATAGTTATATCACTTGGAATCCAAAGAGATGAAAGATATTCTTCCAATTTTCTTATTGGTTTGATTCAAAAAAGATTGAATGTATTAAGATATTTGTAACTATTAGGAGAGCATCTAAATGGTTTGTATAATTACAGATGATTGATTCTTCAGAAAATTGTCCATCTAACATCTACTTAAAAATGTAATTCATAATTTCTTTTAAGATATACATGAAACATTTAAGTAAGACTTTTGGGAAATACATCTTATTTAAAAATATATCTTAAAAACAAAATTTCAAGCTTAAAAAGTTTGTATAATTTCCATTGACTTTCTATTAGTTTCTGATGTTGATTTTCTTTTTCATTCAAATTTTATTATTTTTAAATGAACTAGAAGGATAAGTAAGATGGTCAGCTCTTCTTCTGAAGCAGGTGTATGAAATGGATATGCACTTTAGGAAGACTAATTTCTCCGTGGTCTCTTCCCCCCTCGTTTCCAGCAAGATTCCATACAGTGGGTTTACAATAGTGTTGAGAGCGCGCAGGAAGACCTTCAGAAGTCTACCTCCAAGCCCCCTGGAGAGGAAGCAGGGGATGCTTTTGACTGCAAAGTAGAAGGTAGGTTCCTTCTTTTTCTCCTCATTTGCTCCTAGTATTCTTTTCCACTAAGCCTGTGCCTAGTCCCAATCATTAAAATCTTATGTGTTCAAGCCACCGTCTTGTCATTATTACCAAGTAGATGTCATGTCAAGTGCATGAGTAATAATAGCTAGTAGCTAACATGTAATAGCTACTACGCTTTATGAGGCACTTTATTAAGTGTTTCACATGGATTATCTCATAAAGTCATCAAGAAAGAAAATCTCATAAAGGTGTGATTATCATCATCCTCATTTCATGGGAGGAGAAACTGAGGCCTATGTGGGTTAAGAAAGTGGCCCAAGCTGGTAAGTGGTAGACTGAGGATTCAAATCCCAGTTAAAATGTGTTTTCTGGTTTGGGGTTTAAATGTGTGGACCTTCTTACTCCAATGTGGTTCACAGGCCAGCAGCAGCATCACCTGGAACAAGACTGAGATGCAGAATCTCAGCCCGACCCCAGATCTACTGAATCAGAGTCTCCATCTTAACAAGATATCACTTGTGTATACATTAAAATTCGAGAAGCCTGGTCTAGAGGGCCCATAGTTCCTTTGAAAATAGTTTCCTGATTCTAGTAACTTTTACTGTGTTCTAACATTGACAGTAATGAAAGAGACAAACTAATAATGTGAAAATTAGAGAGAGATCTTTTTTTTGCTGAGGAAGATTTGCCCTGAGCTAACATCTGTTGCCAGTCTTCCTCTTTTTTTGGCTTGAGGAAGATTCTCCCTGAGCTAACATCTGTGCCAATCTTCCTCCATCTTATATGTGGGTCCCCACCACAGCATGGCCGCCAGCGAGTGGTGTAAGTCCATGCCCAGGAACAGAACCCGGGCTGCCGTGTCAGAGTGCGCTGAACTTCACCACTAGGCCACAGGGCCAGCCTTGAGAGAGCTCTTTTGATAAGGACTCAGACCATTTCTGTTTTCTCAGTGAAGCAAACCAGCAGATTGCTGTATTCAGTGGCTTCTTTGCCGAGGGTGAAAGGACTGAGGCAGTTACATTTATGTTTGCATTTCACAAATGCCTTGAATTATTGTTTCCAAACTTTTTCACAGAAGTCCTTGAATCTTCTCTTACATTTTCCTGGTATCTTTCCATTCATGTTATTGGTGGATGTCTGTGGATATGTTTATTGTACTGTTTGGTTCTTCCAAACCAGCACAGCTGGAAAATTCCTTGTTCACACTGATCATATGGGGGTACTTAGGAAAAGCTGTTTTTCCTCCATTTCTGGAAGGCTGCTTGGCAGAAGCCACTAAGGTCATGGACAATATCAGAAATATTTCAGCCTCATTGGAGCAGCAAGTTGTTATGATAAATTGACTCTTTTATTTATTTAAATCAGGACAAATCTTGGGACCTTATCCTGAGGCTTTTATTCCTCATTTAGAGTTAGTTTTTGTTCATCATCACTGGTGCCATCGTGAAAGGTAGACTGGGTTGATGAGATGTTCTGGAAATTCTAGGACCTAATTTATTTTAAGGTAAACCATTATTCTCCTTTTGTATATTTTATATAGACTGTTTCTGCTAGTCTAGGACTTAATTATTTTAAGCAAACTAATCTCCTATTTTTGCTTATTTGATATTTACTGTTAGGATACTCTCAGTTTCTTACTTGAGATTTTAGGTGTTTTTTCGCCAGCTGACTGATTTCAGGCCAAAACATAGCTACAGAAAGACGTTCCAGATGGAAATGTTATTATAGTGAACAATGACAAATTTTCTCAATGAGCTGTCTCCAGAAGACGCTGTTTGGGAAAATTCAGGCACCCTCTCTGCTGAAAAAATGATTATTGCCGTCTCCTTTCTGCTTCTTCAATGTGACTTTATATATTTTTTCTGCTTCGAGAAAATATTCATCTAATGTTTGAGGCAGTTTTAGGAACACTAACTTTAAGTCATGCATGCTTTTAATGAGAAAATATAGAATTGTATGTATAATATTTATACTGGTATAAATAGGCATACGTATGGTCCATAGATCAAAATGGATGTGCAAGTGTAAGGCTAGTCATGTTAGAGCAGTGGGATTTGGATCACTCAAGCATGTGTTTTTTTTAAATGTTCTTATTTTTAAAAATGTTAAGAATAGACGCTTCATTTAGCACATCAGATTCAGCTATTTTTTTCAAGAACTCTTTAAAAATTATTCGAAGAGCCTCAAATTATTTGAAGAGAGTAACAAACCGTTCATGAATTTGCTGAGTTAAAATTGGCTTTATTCCAGAGGTAATTGACAAGTTCAACACGATGGCCATCATCGACGGGAAGAAGGAACACGTGAGCCTGACCGTGGATAACATCCACCTGGAATACGGCGTCGTGTATGAGTATGACAGCACGGCTGGGATAAAGTGCAACGTGGTGGAGAAGATGATCGAGCCCAAAGGGTTCTTCAGCCTCACTGCCAAGGTATGAGTGATTCTGGGAAAACAGGGGATTTTGTTCTAAATAAAGCAACTGAAACCCTTGTCCACCCCCACTTTGAAAAATGTAAGTAGCTGTGTATGTTTCAGCTGTCAGCTCATTCAGCTTCTTTTTCTTTCTTTCCCATGGCTCAGTATGTGAACAGTCTTCCTTTTTATTGATGTCTTTTGGAGCACACTCTTAAGCTGGATGGGACTCTTGCCCAGGAGTGTTAGTTGATTTGGCAAAGACTTCTCTGTCCTCGGATGGTTTTCATGACAGGTGGTGCTTTTTTTAATGCACATAATCCCCTGATGAGTATTTGAAGTCGTGAAATACGTTTTAAGAAATTTCAAATTCTGCAAGTCTCATGCTTATTTCATAAAATTTCACGAAGCTTAGAGATCAGTTTCTGAATAGATCCTCAGACGTTTATATAATTCTTAGTCGGGAAGGATATCATCCTTACTCGTTAGACTAAAGCAAGATGTGGAGGGAGGAAGGGAGTCTTCGTCCAAATGGATAAAACACGTGGTGAGGAAGGGGCGACCCTGTGCTGGCTTTTCACGATCCTCCCACAAGGTAAATCCATCAAACTCCTGTTGCACCGTCCACGGGTCTGAGCTTTAGTGTTTCGTCTGCTTTTATATCACCCTGTGAGGATTCAGGTGTTACAAGTAGGAAATATGACATTTATCTTCGCTGCCTTTATTTCTTCATTTTAGTCCTTGTTTCAAATATCTATAGTTGATACAGATGTAGCATTGACAGCATGAGTTTTTTAGAATTTTAGTGGGAGAAAATAATATAGAAATCCAAATGCACTATTTCAAACATAACTACTTTAGGTTTTTGTTTTATGTTCTGAAAGTTAACTTTTAAAAAATTCCATCATCCCGATAACTTTGTACCACTACACGTATCTATTGATACAGAATCTATATTTTCAAAATGCAACCCCTTCCCAACTGCATTATACTATTAAGGGGATCCAGGGAAGGGCTTGGGACCAGGTCATTATAATTATTTTGTCTCATTTTCTAGCTCTTTTAAATTTGCAAAGTTACGTGGATTATTTTATATATGATAACTGTATAAGTTAGTACTGCAAATATTTTCATTTTACACATGAAGAAAAGAGAGTCCAAGAAATTAAGAAGTCTAACCAAGATCACACTGCTGGTGATAAAATGAGCTCTAATTTCTAGACTAGTGATTAAGCAAAAAACACACTCCATATTCAGAAAGACGGGGAAGTGAGGTGGTGAGGGAGCTCAAATGAATGTGGCATTTATACCTGTATCTCACACAATATTATGAAAATGTTAGGTAAAGGTGTAGTCAAGCCTTATGATCTTTGAAACAAATGCTACATAAAATATGAATATGACGCATTAATAATTCTCACTTCACTGGAAATTCTCTGTGATCCCTGGCGTGTACACACACACACACACACACACACACACACACACATACACACACACACAGATGCTGCCTTACTATTGATTCAAATAGCCAAGAGGATTTACTAATTGAATCCATCATATGATGCTTTTATCAGATAAAGCTCAGACACTGCAGATAACTTTGATTTTTACTTTAGCAAGAGAACTTGTCCTTTATTCATTCCAAAAGCAAACGTTTGTTAAATGTACTCTCTCTACTGGGCTCACAGTAGCAAGTAAGGATGCTATTCAATTGGTTTTTTTTTTCAGTTTTTGTTATTCTACTACCAAGTTGAGAAAACAAATGTTCTGAGTAACTCTGACTAAAATACGTGCAGTGTGTTCCCACATCAGTGTCCTGATGTAGCCAGCCAGGAGTCTTCACAGTCCACTCACCTGCCCCAGGCAGTGTTTAAAGCCAGCAGAAGGCAGAACGTGAGATGCCAAATGCACAGGCCCATCACTTCACTGCCAGCCTTTGAGTGAATGTGGAGATCCCAGGCAGCCAAGAGAAGCACCCTGGGGAAAGTCACCCTATGTTTTGGAATTGTGAAAATTATATTTGGCTAGTTTGGAAGGTTTTATTTTCTTGTTCTCTTTTGTGTGTATGTGTGTGTGTGTATCTCTACAGATTCTTGAAGCCCTGGCTAAAAGTGATGATCATTTTGTACAAAACTGCGCCAGCCTTAACTCTTTAAATGAGGTGATTCCTACTGACCTTCAGAGTAAATTCAGTGCCATTTGCAGTGAAAAAATTGAGCATGTATGTCAGAGAATATCCAGTTATAAAAAGGTAAAAGTCTTATGTATATATTTTTCATGTAATTCTTATTTAAAGGTCAAATTTAATCCAATTCTTGATGTTTTCATTACTTATTTATGTACCAGTTTATTGAAATAATGATAACATTTACATAACATACTAGGGTTTTTTTTTGCTGAGGAAGATTAGCCCTGAGAGAACGTCTGTTGCCAATCTTCCTCTTATTTTGCTTGAAGAAGATTAGCCCTGAGCTAACATCTGTGCCACTTTTCCTCTATTTTATATGTGTGTTGCCACCACAGCATGGCTGACAATTGGTGTAGGTCTGCACCCGGGATCCGAACCCACGAACCCAGGTTGCTGAAGTATAGGGCACTGAACTTAACCACTAGGCCATAGGGCCAGCCACTGTGTTAGAGTTTTTTAAATGCCTTTACATCCATTACCTCATTTGATCTTTGCAAACCTGTAAGCTAAGTCCTGATTGCACATTTTCCAAATATAATACTGAGACCTAAAGAATTAAATGACTTATTAGCAGGAGATAGAGTTGAGATTTCAATCAAGGCCTCCTAAATTCTGAAGTCAAATTTTAAATTACACTGTGGTTGTTCTTTCCCTTTTCGCTCAAGGGAGCCCTGAGTTAGTAGGGCTGATTGTACGGGGAACATAGGCTGTTTTAAATTGATTGATTGGTTCATTCATTTGACATATTTACTGATCCCCTTTGATGTGCCAAGCACTGTTCTTGGTACCAGGAATGTGGCAGCGCAGGAGAGATTTTCCTCTCATGGTGCTTACATTTGAGTGGGGGAAACAGCAAAGGAGTGAATACATTTCTACAAAAGGGGAAACTCAAATGTTGAAAAGAGTTATGAGGAAATTCAAGTAGGGAGATACGGTGGGAAGTGCTGGGGTGCTCACTGGAGACTGGGGGTCTAGAGAAAGCCTTTTGAGAAAGCTTGTATCTGAATGATAAGTAGAACTCTTCATTTAAATGGAGGGGCAAGCATCCAGGTAAAAGGGGCAGCTGGCACAGAGGCCCCAAAGCAAAAAGCAGGCCAGGGTGGCAGGGGAAGAGTGGCCAGGCATGAGGTCAGAGGCTGAGGCAGGGACCAGTGTGAAGAGGTGGGAGCCTTGTACTTTGGAAGTTTGCGAGGAGTTCAGATTTTCTTCTCACATCAAAGAGAAGCCATTGGAAGCTTTTAAACTGGGGGTTGACTTCGTCTGATTTAGGTTTGTAAAAGATCCTGCTGGCTCCCCTGTAGGAATGGATTGTAAGGGCGAGGATGGAGGCATGGAAACACATAGGAAGTGATTGCAGTGCTCCAGGTGAGTGATGGTGAGGCTCGGATTCTGGTGCAGATGGGGAGACAGAGAAAATCAGATGGATTTGAGGGTATATTTTAGTGGTAGAATTAACAGAAATTGATCTTCAAAACATATCCGATAGTAGATTTTAATTTTTTTCTACTTATATCAATAAGAGAGTAGCTGATTAAATTATTTCCCTCCAAACGAGGCTGGGTGCTCAAAATTTGGTACAGCCATACTACGAAATATTATCTATCTCCATTTTTATGAATGTGAGCTAACTGTATGTGTTTTATGTTCCTGATATAGTAAGTAAAAGATAAGCCCATATATGGCCTGACACATCCGTGGAAGAATAGGGAAATGTGTGAATGAATACCTAAAGGACTTCAACATTGGTTACCTCCGGTAGAGTGGGAGTAGGGTGAGAGGAATCGCTGTGTTTTTCTTTAAGCACTTCCTATAATGTTCGGCTTGTTAAGTTGAATATCTCTTGCTTTTGTAATGTTTTGTAAGTCCATTCACATGAAGAGAAATGCTGTCCAAGATGACTGCTGAGCTGTCACATCTGTTAACCCTCTTTCCGTGATTGTTGAGCTCAGCTCACCTGAGTTTGAGGACGATGCCCTGTTGAAGCTGAACAACAGAAGATTCTCCTTTTACTTCTCCTTTCTCTATAAGATGTGACAGTGCTTTGAAGTAAAATTTAAAAGCTCTAAACAAATGCAAATTCGTATTCCCCTTTTGAACATGTGTTGAAAAGAGAGTCATTCTACTTCCTGGATGGGTATGTATAAAGTATGATAGGGGTTCAGACCGATTCGGGTTGTCAAGCTTGTCACTGTGTGTGTGCATCATTTCTCTTTCTTTTTTTGATTTTCTTCTGACTTTCTTCTCTCCATTCATTCTAACAACAGAAGCAGTAGAAGTAGCTTAAAGAAATATATATGGAAAAATGTATACTTTATCAATAAAAGCAAAACATTAGGATGAAGGTATATTAGATAGGGTATTGATTTGGCTGCTTGAAGAAGGACCAAAACAATACAGGCTTACACAAGGTAGAAAGTTTATTTCTCACTCGCTTGAAAGGGCAACCTGATGGGAGTCCACTAGGGTGGGGCTTGACGATCTTATAGGGGTCCTTCTAGATTTTCACTCTGTCCCCAAGGATATTGCCCTCTTCTGCAAGGTCAAATTTGGCCCTCCACCACCATGTCTAAGTTATAGCCCCTCAGACGGGGAAAGCGGAAGTAGAGAGTAAAGAGCTTCCTTTTGAGGCCATGACCCAGAAGTTGTACACATCACACCTGTTCGCATCCCATTAATCATTTAGTGAGAGGGAGGCTGGGAAATGTAGTCAAACTGGGAATCCAGGTACCCAACTAAAACTCAGGGAATTTTATTACTAAATGGAGGAAGGAGACAATGAATATTGGAAAAAAACTAGCAGGTAAATTTATAGGTAAAGTTCTATTAGAATAGATGGTATAGACCACTAGGGAAAAAGGGTCATAGGTAAGCAGATCCTAAGACTCTATTTAGTTGCTAAAGTGGAATATTGTGTTTGGCCTTCAGCTTCCCAATGACCAGGATGAAAAAGGAAACACATAAATATTACATATTTATCAGCATCCTTGTGATATGTACATGTTTCTGAAGAGAAGCAGAGCTTTTCTTGGACTGAGTTCTAAAAGATATCTGTCATGCTGGATTTCCAAGAGGTGACACCAGGAAATGTCAGGGTAGTGCCTGTAAACATATCCCTGAAAAAGGAGCAGCCATTTGTTTTATGTGGCAGATTTTTTTTTTTTTTTTTTTGGTGGCAGATATTTTTAATGCACTCTTTAGTGAAAGCCAATAGCATAGGTCAGAACCTCAATTTCATGAGAGTAAATCTGTTGCAGGATGGGGCAAGAAGATTAGGGAAATATTTAAAATGCATACCTTTTATGTAGGCAATACGGGCTTCAGTCGGTTACTTGAGGGTGCCTGCCCTCCCACACTTACAGTCTGCTTGGGTCAAAAGGTCAAAATACATGAAGTAAGTAATAATAGTACTGACTGTTTAACCTCCTAGGAGATGCCACCATGAATGGTTGAACTGCTGGCACTCCACACCCTCCTCTATGTGATGGTGCTCCCTGGAGTTATGTAGCACACAACAGTTTATAGCAGTCTGCTACAGGTATCCAGCGTTGCATGAGATATTTTGTGTATGTTGTGTAATCTTACCAACGCAGTAATTATAAGACACGTTATGCATTTCATTGATGAAGTGACTAGAGCTCAGTCTGGTCTAGTAACTTGCCTAAAGGCACACAGCTGGGAACAGCAGTGGAATTTGAACATTGCTTCCTTTTCTTCTAAAGCTAGTTGTTGTTTGTTTATCTGGCTTTGGCACCGTGCTACACAGCTTATGTGCTAAGCAGTCTAGTTCTGACTACCAGGGCAGTAACATTTCGGTAAAGGAGGAATCATTTGGGGTTGAATAGTCAGCAAATGCTGGCTGCCATAAGTTGGGAAGATTTGTCAGAGTGAAGGGGAGCAGAGATGGCACTCAAGTAAGAGAAATGTCATAAGTGAAGGCAGAGATGTAGAAATGAGACTGACCTTATTGATGAAGAATTGGCATACTGCCTGGACTAGAAAGGAGGATTGAGTTGGATGCAATTAAAACAGAAAACTGACAAAATCTGATTCTCCCAATGATATTTTGGAGTGGCTTAATCAGATTTGTTTATAAAGAGTGCAAGTTGGTGGTGACTTGGACTCAGGTAGAAGCATTGGGGATGAGGAGAAAAGGATCAATTCAAGCTGTGTGTAGGAGGTAAAATATATACAGTTTCGTGATGAATTGGTTATCGCAGATGAAGAAGGTGTTGCTTCTTGGTTTCTGACAAAAATATGGTTTTCAATAAACTGAGGAGTGTATGTTGTGGGAGATTAGAAATATAAGGTACAGGGTTTCCCCCTAAATGTTGGGGATTCTCAAAAACATCCTCCTGGCGAGTGAGAAGTGTCTTTCATTTCCTCAGGAGTGACAGGGAGCCTGGGAAGCTCTTAAAGCAGAGACAGACAGGCTAATGGGCAGTGATTTTAGGTGATGAAAAGAATGTCACTGAGTTATGGAAAGCTCTTATATGTACATTATTGTTTGAGCCTTGAAACAGCCATGCTGCTCACTCTTATCCTGCTTCTTTCTCCGGGAGATTAAGAATTTGCTTGAGGTCACAGAGCTAGTGAGTAGTAATCTAGGTATCTGTCCTATGGGATGCTGTCTCCCTTATTTTTATTTTTAATCTAGAAATAAAGAGAAATTTATAGTCAACCAGGACATAAGTGTTTTAAAAGCTATCCTTTTCATCATCCCTTCTTGACCATAAACATTATGAATAATTGGCTATCTTTCTCACTAGACAGAAAAACAAGATTAGCAAGAAAATATTTAAAAAATCTTTTGTCTTTGAACGCAATTTAGATACCTAAGATATAGCCTTAATAGGTCAGGTAAGGTCGGCTCGATTTTGTGTATCAAATGCGTGTCAACAGAAGCTATAGCATTTATGAACATATATTTCTAATTTCCACATATTTACTTTTAAACTGTCATTAGAAACTTATATTTCTTCTGGATGAAGTCTTCAAACACCCCTCTTCCTGTAAAATAAAATGTATCCATAGAAACTAAAATCTTGAAGAGACTGGCTTTCCTTTATTTTGACTCCAGAAGTTTTAGATCTTAAAAATAGAAAGCAGTTAATTTCTACAGTTTCTATAGCCAGGCTACTGCAGTCACAATTGATTTCCTGGCCAGTTGTACTGGCCACAGATGTTTTTCAGCTTATGTGTGAGAGAAGGTCAGGCCTTACTGAGCCCTGAATGAATCCCAAACAGAAGTTTAATCTCTGTGGAGCAGGATGTGTGGGCGATCCAGATGTAAAACTATGCTCTGTTTGGAGGAATGGTCTCCCCCTAAATTATCCTTAGAATCCTTTTTAATTCTAGATTCATCCTTTTGTTTTAGGATAATTCCATATTTGGGCTTATTTTGTGTTGCAGGAAGACTGCCTCACTATAAATATTTAATTTACTTTCGAGAGAGAGTTTCTGTTTTCACAAAAATATTACATGTAGGAATCAAAGTCTTATGTTGAATATTCCAAGTACCTTTAATTATTAATGCCACATAATCCTAAAACTGGTATTTGGGTTGGGGAAAATTGTGGGTAAAATTTCTCCCTTGTCTCCTTCCGCGGATACAAAATTTTTATAACTCCATGCCAGTGGGGTTTTACACTTAATTGAAGTGGGAGATTATCTTCAAAATAATAGCTTACCTTTGTATTATTTTTTATTTTTAGTCAAGTGACTGTAATTGGATTTAAATGTGTTGTCATGGTCAATGATTCATGAATTAACGACCAATGCATTAAAAACCTGAAGTTCTCATTTCTAAGAATTACTTATTCCTGTCAATATACAAATATTCCTTAATATAATCTATATTAAAAAATAAATATTTCCCTTGACCCCCATACTCCTCTCTACAGACTGTTCCATTTCTTTGGTCTTTGTCCTGAAAACAACTACCTATACCCACTGTCTATACCCGCTGTCTGTACCTGCTGTCTCACTCACTTTTCATTCTCAACACACTCAAGTTGGGCTCCGGTCCCTTCTGTGGAACTGAAATGGCTCTTTTGAAGGTCAACAGTGACTTGTATTTTGCCAAAGCTCATTCACTGACATCACTACATTCCTTGTTTCAGTAGCGTCTGATGCAGTTGACCTTGTACCTCTTTTTAGCAGTTTTTTGTGACACTACCTATACCTGGTTTTGTCCTTTCTTGGTGGCTCATTCACAGTATCTTGTGCTGGTTCCTCCTTCATTCTCCAGCCTCTTCATGTGGCGAAGTCTCAGAGCTCAGAACTTGGTCCCCTTTTCTCTCTCCACTTTCAGTCCCCTGGTGATCTAATTCAGTCTCCTGGCCCATTTGGCGTCTCCATTTGGGTCTAATAGATATCTCAGACTGCACTTACCCAAAATAAATTCATGATCCCACCCCTCCACAGTTTGTCATGTCTGCTGTTTTCTCTATCTCAGAATTAGACCCCTGCTCCCCATTGTTCAGTCTAAAAACTTTAAATGTGCTCTTCACTTTCCTTTTTCTTGTGCCATTTGCTTGGCTCTACATTGAAAATATACAGCCTTTTCTCACTGCTTCTATGACTGACAGCCGAGGGTGAGCCGCTGTCATCGCTCCTGTAGGTGCCCTTCCTGCTTCCACCCTTGCCCACCTACAGTCTGTTCTGAGTATCTGTGAATCTCAGTCACGGTAAAAGCTAAATCCTGCCAGCGACCTCCAAGGTCCGACATGATCTGTGCCCTCCATCTGCCCATTCTCTCTCCAATCCTGTCTCCTTTTCCCTCCCGCTCATGCTCTACTCCGGCCACACTGGTCTTCTTGATGTTCATTGAACACACCATCCTTGGGGCTTTCGCATTGGATACTTCCTCTGCCAGGGAAGGCTTCTCTTCCGGATATCCACTTTCCCAGCTCTCCCTTCCTTTGAGATTTTGCTCGAGATTTATGTTTATTGTTTGCCTCTCTCTGATTAGAGTGTAACCTCCCAGAAGGCAGGAATCTTTGCTTCCTTCACTGATATTTCTCAACATATCTAGAATAGTGCCTGGTCTAGAGAGCCATTGATACTTAATTGTTGGATGAATGAATGAAGGTGTTTCTAAGTCTGGGCTATGCTCTCCACAATAGGTCTAAAGCACTGTCCGTCCCAACTCACTTCCCCCAAAACCCTGTACATTTCTTTATCGTAAAATTGCAAGTTTTATTTATAGAAAAGAGCTTTTTTGTCTTTCCTTGTGAGCTTCTCCAAAGAAGATTAATGAGCTCAATGTTCCATTTGATGTTGCTAAAAATGATGCCAGGTTCATGTTTATAGGGCCATTTACTCCTGTACAGACCAATTAGAGTGTGTTCTCATGTCCATACCACAGTCAATACAAGAACTGTGCCTTCCTCGTTTTAGGTTTGCGTTACAGAATTGTCTCCGAATTAAATTTCAGGGCATGCTGTCTGGGAGCACATTTTCGATCTTCAAAATTTATCTAGCACATTTGCAGGACCTGTGACTGTAGGTTCCTCCCGCCCCCTCCCCCTCTCCTAGGACACCTAGGATGGAAGACAGCATTGCTTTCATAAGGCTCTTTCTTCTCCAAGAGAGGCTCTTAGCAAAGAAGCTTCCTCTCTCATACTTACTATTTTGAGAGAGTTAGGCACATTCAGACGTGTGGTTGTACACCCCTTCTGGGTGTATGGAGAGAGGAAACACACTGTGTTCACGTTTGTATTGAGATACCTGTTGGAAAGCTGTAGGAAACTGGTCCCCCTAGAAAGGACATCTTCCTTACTCTGCCTGATCACTTGAGGAACACTTCATTACATCACTCTGTTCACCTCCTTCTTAGCACTTACCAAAATTTCTAATTATCTGGCTCTCATGCTTATTATATAAGTATTAAGTATACACGTATGGTTGTGCATATACATATACACACATATTAAATATAATTGTACTAGTGTATTTGTCATATGTAACAATTATATTGTTTTTACTTGTGTCCCTTACTAGATCATGAGCTCCATGAGGGTGGGGCTGTATCTCCAGCATTTAGCACAGAGTCTGGAATACATGCTTCTCTTCATATTTTTGAATGGATGGATAACTGGTTAAAATGAAAGAAGGCAAGAGAAGCATAACTGCCTGTTATGGAGGGTGCTGTGATGTAATAAAATCGACTTCTGTGCCTTCATGTGTGCCGTGTGAGCCTTGTCTGAGATTTTTATCTTACAGCTACAGTGGAAAAGAACTTCTGGCCTAAAGTGTGCATCTGCCCTTAAATTCTAGGTCTTTCGCAGATAAGTCTCCAGGTCACAGTTTCTTTATTAGTAAAGTGAGAGGCGTAGAATAAGAATTCTCTACATTCCTCCCTCCTCTCTTAGGGGTTAGGATACTTTATCATCAAATTTGTCGGCAATTTTGTTAATAGTTTCCTGCATTTCACTCCAGTTCCATTTAGATTCGAACTGTATGCTAACACTTTCCTGAGCTACATAGCTTCTGACATGTGATTTGAAAACAGTTAAATAAACATATAAGATAGTTCATATTCTAATGGTGAGCTTATATTTATAAGATGTGGTTTTTGATATCTCATCTTTATTCTTGAATTTAACCTAGAAAAGTGAGTAACCAGTCTTAATTTTTATTCTTTTCAGTGCTCAAATTACTACTCTACTAGTAGAATAAATAGATAGGAGCTGGTTATAGTTTTCAAGCAAGCAGAGAGTATAGAGGTTATTTAATTCCTATCCCTTATTTTACTAAGAATGATAAAAGGCAGTGACTTGCCCAGCATCACATGAGTTAGTGGGACGGGAGAACTAGAACACAGATAGCCCATGGCTCTCAGTCCTTTCCTTTTGAAACCAAAATCCAGTTTGACTATGAGATGCCTGTTTATGGTGCCCAAGACAGACGTGAGCATTACCCTCATGGTGTTACCATCTGCTAAGGGAGGTAGAGATAAGAAGATTCTTCATAATTATAAGGGAGGTTACGGTGTGCTGTAACCTAGCACACCAGGGGAATTGAACACAGACTAGGGCTGAAGGAAGGCCTCTTGGTGATGTCATAGAACTTGAAAATGTATAGGAGTAAGTCAGGCAGTGAGGGAGGAAGAACATTCTAGGCACACTGAACAGCCTGGAGTGTGTAGATGGTGTGTGAGAGGAACTGAGTGAAGGCCAGAAGGAGCCCAGGGAGCAAGGGGAAGAGAGCTTGAGATGAATAAGCCAGGTGCGGGTCAGACTTTGGGTGGCAACATAGACCATGGCAAGGATAGATGGATTTGGATCGCAAGGTCTTGAGTGGTGGAGTGGCTATCCTTGGATGTCTTACAAATCCCTCGACTTTCAGTTTATTCTCAATGGCATAAAAGTAGAGTCCACATCAGTCTTCAGACTGATCCTGACCCAAGTACTCAGCAGTTTTTAGCGGGAAGTATGGAGGGTACTGTTGGTTCCGCCTGTCGTCCTGCAGTTCCAGGTCAACACTACCATGCCTTGCTGTCTAATCTGTTCACAGACTCAGGTTTAGATTGACTTTCTGACAGTGTTTGGAATAATCCCATCTTCTTCTACCCTTGACCTGATAGCTACCCCATTCTGCCACTTTGCCTCCCTTTAAATATTGTGTTCCTATCTTGGTGTCCAGGACGCCGATTTGATTTCTCTAGCAGACTCTCAGCTGCTAGGAGCCTGTGGATTTGAGTCCTAGTAAGTGGTATTGGTCACTTAAATTCATTTCTTTGGGCACTTAACTTGCAATCGGAGTTTCAAGGGAGTCATATGCAATTGCTGCCTGTATTGCTTTGCTTTATTAAGAACGTGTAGGTGGTAAAATAATGACAATTTCTAACAACTTATAATTTATTTCACTGGTTTCCGTTGACATTTAATTTTCTTTTGATTTTGCTGTGGATGACAGAAGTGAAATGTTTGAGTTATCACTGTGTTCAACTTCTTTTTATTTCTTCTTTAATTTACAGTTTTCTCGTGTACTAAGGAATAGAGCCTGGCCCACCTTTAAACAGGCCAAATCTAAAATCTCCCCACTGCACAGCAGTGATTTCTGCCCTACCAACTGCCACGTCAATGTGATGGAAGTGTCGTATCCCAAAACGTCGACCTCCCTGGGGAGTGCGTTTGGTGTTCAGTTGGACAGTAGGAAGCATAATTCTCATGATAAAGAAAATAAATCTGAGCAAGGTATGTTAGCTTTTGAAACTTTATCAAATTATGAAAAGTAATTTTAGGCAATTGTAACTATTCCTGCATCCCTGAAATTGGATAGATTCCTGCTGTGTAAGCAAGTCTTAACTCTTATAAGAAAGGGTTCTTCACTCTAATCTTTGGATAATTATGTATAAGTGTTTGTAGAATGAAAATGGAGTAATGCGTTTTTATTATTTTTCCTCTAAGAAGAATGATTATTCTTACCTTCATTACATGTGTGATAGGTACAGCTCATCTTGCTGTGAAAACTGCTAATCTGAAATGGCCCTGTAACTATGAGAAAAATACAGGAGGAGCAGCTGCAAGGGATGCATAATGCTGTTCCACACCATCACGGTGGGACATGGGATCGAACTGTGTTCCTAGTTTTTAATCACAACTCCTCATAAGCTTTAATTTCTGAATTAAATTCAACATTGGATTGGCATTTTATTTTATGGCAGTTTGGACATCTAAAGTGAATTGTGCTGGATTGTTACTGTAAGTGAAAGGTCATAAATGTGACTATGGAATGATTTCAACTCCTCAGGGAAACTCAGCCCTATGGTGTACATTCAGCACACAATCACGACCATGGCGGCCCCTTCCGGTCTGTCCCTGGGACAACAGGATGGGCATGGTCTCCGGTATTTGTTAAAAGAAGAAGACTTAGAAACCCAAGATATCTATCAGAAACTGCTGGGCAAACTTCAGACTGCGCTGAAAGAGGTGGAGATGTGTGTTTGTCAAATAGATGAGTAAGTATTTTATTTCCTGTACTTTGTGCCTAATAAAATCACTGTAGAAAATGTGACTTTTGAATATCCATCATTCTCTCTTTAGGTTGTAGGATTTTTTTGCTGGCCATGTAGATCCTCTTTATTCCAACACTTTAAAAATGATAAAAGATGGCAGATATATAGATATATATTTTAAGGAAGCAGTAAATACCAGAGAAGAGAAAAACAAAAATTCTGCCTTACAGAAAACACTAAATAAGTCTTAGTGTAAAAATATTAAATTGAAAAATATGATCGAATGAGTACTAACTGTGTATAGGATTTCCTGGTACCTTTTACAGAGCAGAAATAGTATTTGGTGTATATGCACTCAATAGATTTTTATGAAAAATATAAAATATAACAGATCCTTAACATACTTGTTAAATGAGTAAATGCAAAATTATGTATCCCCAGGCCCAATGACCAATGCCTTTTTTGTCTTCTGATTGAATTAATGCTCTACTAAGCAATAACCCAAATAGCTGGGCCAGTAATTTGGAAATTTTTATTAAGAAAGGAGAAGAGGAGGAAGTTAATTAAAATTTTTCCAAAGAGGTCAACTCTGGTTCCTATTTAAGAATTTGATGGTTGGAGAGTTGCATAAACTCTGTAGGGTGATTGCCACATCATGGTGTGTGGTTCTGCTTCACATCTAGTCAAGGCAGCTCGTATAGTCAAAACAACGTGGGATTTGGGGTAGCTCCCTTACTTATGTATAGAACAGGATGAATAATAATAACAAATTACATGTTTGGGGTGAAAATTATACAGATTAATACAAAAAGCAATCAGCCTGCTGCCTAACATCATGCTTGCTCATCATTCAAGGGACTGAAATTATTGGATATATCCAAAGTTGGTAGAATCTGAAAATGGAATAAACACCATTGTCCTCTTTTTATTGTACTCTTTATGAAGTTACAAGTTTAGTTTGCTGTCAGATATGTATTGTTTAGTTCACACACAGACATCATCCCATACTTCTGTGGACAATTCAGTTTCGACATAAAGGATTTCGAATTTATTCTAAGCTTTCAGAGTAATTAGACATTATACCAATGAAATCTTAATTGAGATGATCTCCTACTTTACACATCTTTTAAGTTTAGAGATCAAAAATCGCCTACTAGAGGCATCATATTTCTAAGATTATATTTAAATAGTTGCTATTTACTATGCAATTTTTCCTGACGTTTTTATGAGTTAATTTAGAATTGAAATTCTGTTTTTCTATGTCTGATACACCAGTTTTAAAGTATTACGTATAACATTTTGTATATTATATTGTGACTATTGTTAAATAGTTTGAGGTTGCCAAGAGAAGAGGTGGCTATTTTTAAGCAATTGTATGATACTTTGCATTGTTTTAGCATGACTTGTGACACAGAAGTTAGTATTTTAGAACATTATGTTTTGCTTTATTTAATACATTGAGTTTTATTATATAATGTGTTCTATTTTAGAAACCAGTTTTTTCCCCCCCTGAAGTATTTAGGAAGCGCATAGAGGAAGACTCTTTATTACTAAGGCGATAAATAGTGGCATTGAGTTATGGATCCTACATCTCAAAGGGGTTTTGTGAGAACATCTGGGCCAATCCCATACTTTCAGTTAGGCCAAGAGTTATTATTCTGCTTCTCAGATGAGTCCTTTGTCAATGGCAGGATTATTGACGTGCCTGGCTGGACATTGCCTCGGAGACCAGGCTACTAATGTGCTGACTGCCCGGCACTGCCTGGCAATTGTCCAGACTTTGTCTTTGTTCATTTATTGACATTTTTCCTTAGGTTCAGCTAATGTAGATATATTTTTAAGAAAACAGTTAGAGCCAAGAGGCTCCCTTTACTCTGTTTAAAATGCTTTATATTGAAACCACTAGTTGCAGAAAGAGGTTAAGCTATTTTTACTAACCCAGACTACTTAAAGTGATTACCTATTTTTACTTAAGGTTTCCCCACTCTGTTATTCGAAAAGGCTTTACCCAACTGTGCATGTTTATTAGGAAAGTGACATGAAATGAGCAAATAATTTGAGAAACTTCCTTTGTCTTCTCTGTGTGCACCATATAATTTAATTCTAAATATAAATATGTTCCACATAATTCAATGCGCAACATAATCACTTTGAAACAGTGCAGTTGTCAAGTGTCTGGATTCCCTGTAGCCCCATTCAAAGATGCAGTCAAGCTTGACAAATTATTTAAAAATCTAGTTACCAAACAATTTTCTCACCATGTAGTAATTATTCTTGGTGAGACATAGATGTCTCTGCAGAGTGGAGAAGTAGATCTCAGATGCTTTGCCAAGTTTTAAGAGAAATTGCCTCACAACAGCTCCTGGCTAGCCTTTCTAGAAATTCTTCATTCCTGTGAAAGGGCCCAGTGCTGGACTTGTCTGTCACAAAGTCTGGTGACCCTGTCACTTGGGAACACTTCTCCTAGAAATGAAATTTCCTTTAACACTTAGTCATTCCACTAGATCCTCCTATTTTGCTCAGATCCAAAGATGGAAGTAAAGACAAATTTTCTGATTAGTAACATGAAATTAAGGTGACATTATGAGTTTAATCAAGACTTTTTGATTCATGTTAGTTTGGGGAAGCTAAATACTCTTGCCCTTTAATGGGCTATTTTCTGGTTAATGACACTTTGGTACCAGACATAAGTAAAGGGAAAAATAATTCATGGATAGTCCAAAACTTTTGTGGGATTTTAAAGTACAGGGCTTGTGTAGCCTCACAGGGAGGAAATGCATAAAGAGTATTGGGGGCAAGTGAAGATAGGAAATATGAGAACAGACTTCATTTTGCAGGTGCCAGATGTCCAAGGATTGAATGATGAATAGACCACATTGTTAGAACATTTAGTGAGCTGGGGGCTACAGATAGGAATAGTAGGGTTCATAGTGGAATTATCAGAGGTTTTCCCAAGCATTTTGCTGATAAATGTATAAAAGGAGGGCACGGCTTCATAAAAACTAACATGTATTGTAGGGGCTTATGTGCCAGGCACAGTTACGTTATTATGTGCGCTGACCTACTTCATTCCCACAGTTCCTATGTGATTTGGGTTATGAAACACTGCGATGTATCACCGACACCTCAAACTTAAATTTGTGTTTAAAACTGAGCTCTAGATTTCCTCATACTCAAATCTACTCCGACGCCTTCCCCATCAAGGTCTTCCCCCTTCTCGGTAAAGTATTCCCCAGTCTCCTCAGCCCATCAAGCCAAGATCATCTTTGATTCTTCTCTTTCCTTCCCCTTCACCTCCAGTACCTTTTTGAGTCTGTCAGTTACACCTCAGAATGTATCCACTGCATCACCTTAGACTGGGTCGCCATCGTCCCCTCACTAGTACCCACTGTAGGAGCTTCCAGCTGTGCCTCACTAATACATTCTATGTTCAGCAGATGCCAGAGGGAGCTGTAAAGATAGATTGTGCTATTCCCCTGCTTAAAACCATTTTATAGCATGAAGGGCATTTAAAATAATATCAAATGCATTATTGTAGCCTGTACAGCCCTACATGATCTGCTCTCATCCACCTCTCCAAACTCGTTTCCCTGAGCCCAGCCACAGTAGCCTCTTTCTGGTTCTGGAACATGACAGACCTCTGCCTGGTCAGCCCTGTCCTGAGGTCTACAGTGCCTGCCTTCTCAGTACTCAGTTGTCAGGCTAGTGGCTGATCTGTACAGAGGCTGTGCCTACTTCCTCAGTATAAAGTAGATACCCTTGTGTCCCCGTCTCACATGTCATATTCCTCTAGACATCCTACTTTCTATACAACTGTTTTTAACCCCGCTCATCGTTATGTTAACAAAAACACTAAAGCCTCACAGATTTAAAATAACAAGCTTTCTTTCGTGCTCACTCTCCATGCCTGTCTGGGTCACAGGGTCTCTGCTGCTCGTTGACCTCACCCAGAGCCCAGGCTGGCAGAGCCCCATCAGCTGGGGTGTGTCTGATTGTCACAGGGAGAGGGAATGAGGCTGACTGCACACTTGCACGAAGGCTTGCACCTAGAAGGGACCCGTGTCACCTCCACTCACATTGCATTGGTGACAGCAAGTCACATGATCATTCCTATCCTCACAGGGGTCGGGGAGGCCACCCAGTCATGTGCCTGGGAGAACTGAGGTGTGATGGGAACCAGAATGACCACCTTCTTCTCTCCAGGGTGTGTACCTGATAGGCAGGGAGGGGGTGTTCTGCTTAGTGTGCAAAGTATATATATATAAGAGTGTGTCTCACTCACCCATCTCTAAAATGAGGATAATAATTGTAGTAATACCTACCTCATACGGTGGTTTTAGGGATTGAAAGAATTAATACCTGTTAAGTAGTTAGCATAGTAACTGGCATAGGAGCTCAACAAATGTTAGCTTTGATGAAGATGATGATGATGATATTTAAATCTCAATTTAATAGAAGAACATGCAGGTAGATGCAACATACTCCATACGAAAACCTTTATTCATCAAGGGCATTAGGAGGAGATGGAGGTGGAATGGCACACTGCTCAGGACATTAATTCAGAATTAATGGACCTGTAGTAGGTAGCTTAATATTGCCTGTGAGCAAAAGTAAAGGAAAATATTTCTGCGTGCACAGATATTAAGCTTTATGCCTTATCATTACTTTCAAGAATCTAGAAATTTTATGCAAAAACATGGTGTCAAAAACAGTTTTTCTATCTGCTGTTTGTTAGCCTAACACTTGTTCCCACAGGGTCAATGCAGGCAATGATTGCAGCTGTTTAAAATGAAAAGCAAATATGTGAATACACTTCATATAACTTGCAAAAAATTGTTTATGCTCAGCCCCATGACTTCTATTTACAAGATACACAAAGCGCAGAGGACTTCTTGCAAATGAGAACTTCTGCGTCTCTTTCCTCTGTGCTAGTCAGAGTTCATCAGTCTGTGCAGTATGGAGCTTGGCTAATTGGAGTTAATCTAATGTTTTAATCTTTTGGGTGGAGCAAGTGAATAAACATGCAATCTGTCTTACAAGACATAAAAGTATTTTTCCAGAGAGAAAAACTGTTTAAAATAATTCATAGCTTCGCAGGGCCTTGAGCAGTGTAACACACCTCCCGAGTTCTCAGTGGTGTCTGAAATCTATAAAATGCCAAAATATTGTGCAAATATCATCTCACGGTGAGACCTCACCTGAATACACTGTTTGAAGTTGCAGCTCCAGCTTCCTTCGCTTCTTTATTTTTCTCCTTACCATTTGTCACCATGTGCTATACTGTACAGTTTATCTGTTTATTGTTTGTTTCCTCCCAGTAGAATTTAAGCTGCCAGAGGGCAGGGATTTGCTTTGGTTTGTAAACTGCTGTATGCACAGCACCAAGAACAAGGCATGGTATGATAAATGTGTTCGATGAATTAAATGTGTTTGATGAATTAATTAGTGAAATCACTTAACAAATTTTTACTCAACACACAGCCTTGGGTCTAACGTTATGGGATCTATGTAAGCGGTATAAGATGTCTTCATAGTCTTGAAATAAAACAAACATGAAATTGCTGTGGAAAAATGAGTGTCACGGTATGTGCATATGTGCTGTTGACTAGAACCAAATGTCATCTGTATTTAGTAAATGGGAGGATGATTGTTGGCTGCAGAAGCCGTGCATAGGCCCTTGGTTCAGATATGGTTTAATTCATTTTGAAAGTTTTATAGCATGTTGTTTGATAATAAAGGCTGATCCCATTTTGGCCTAATTTCGAGTTAGTTCTAACAGAAAACTTTTATAGACAAACATTCAAGTCTAGAGCGCTAGAGTCACTGCTACTCAAAGTCTGCAACAAGTGTGATACAGTTCAAAGTCTGAAGCTGGCGTTTTAGCCTTGAGCCGCGTGGAAGAGCTTTTCATTTGAACAGATTTGTGACATTTCATCGTGACTGGCTGTGGGTGATACTGGGTAGCTCCTGCTGCCTCTGACCCTCAGGTGGTGTGTGACTCTGTTTAATGCCTTGTGATCACAATGGCCAGGACTGCTGTTCTTATGAGCCATGAGAAAGGATTGGCAACACGATATTCTCCCTGTCAAACGAGAAAGTGGGGGAGAACCCAAGGCAGGGTCGGTGGGTAGGTCAGTTTGTAATACCTGAGGGTAAGCCAGTGAGGATGTTTAAGCACATTTGGCGTTTGTTTTAACGTTTAGGTAGCACCTTAAAGTTTCCCAGGTATTTTCATGTGGCGGTGATACCGGTAGAGGAGAGGGGTGATGCCCTTACGTATGAGGAACATGTTCTCACTCATTCTCACAGCAGTCATGTGGGCTGGTTATTCTTGTTATCCTCATTTCGTAGATGTCAAAGAGAACTATCATTGTTTTTCTATGATAACAAAGCTAGTAAGTGGCAGAAGCAGGATGTGAACACAGCTTTCTGGTCTAAATTATGTGCTATTTCTATTACTTAGTCTGAGAGGGAAAATTGAACTTTGTATGACAGGCTTTTTATGCCATAGGATATTTTTCTCATGTGGAACAGAAATATTTCATGTGAAATATCTAGAAATATTGGGAAGCTGATCATATTCAACAAGGAAGGTGGTTATCTGTAGCAGCCAGTTTGAAAATGTGCACTTACTCTTTTTTTTCGAATATCACATTGCAGCCTTCTGTCTTCGATAACATATTCTCCTAAATTAGAACGTAAGACATCAGAGTGTGTGGTACCAACAGACAGTGACAATGAGAAGGGAGAAAGAAACAGCAAACGAGTCTGCTTTAATATGGCAGGAGATGAGCAGGAAGATTCAGGTCATGACACCATCAGCAACAGAGACTCTTACAGGTAATTCATTAGTTCCTTAATCTCATTTCATCAACAAAGTCAAATATGATTCTGTATTTTCCACAAAGGTCATGAAAAAAATGTTATGGTTGTTTTTGTTTATTACTGTCACAAAATAACCATTGGCTATTACCAACTCTAGACAAAGCATAGTGACACAGCATAATCTTTCAGATTCTTTCCTTTTCTAATCTGAGTAATTTGGAAAAAGCATTTTTTTCTCCAGTTGTGTGGAATTAAATTGAGAGGCTTGTTCTGTTACAGATTGTGTAACATGTATGGCAAATAATCAAATCGTGCCTATATTAACATTTTCTTCAACTGTCTGTTTCCGATTATTGGACTAATGGGTAGTGAATAGGAGTTTTTTTGGCCTTATTTCTCCCCTTTCTTCTTCTATTCCATGTTCCAAGCTAATTGGACTAATTTCACTTGCTCACCTCCGTGACTAGCTGTGGGTACTTTTCCTTCTCGTGCATACCTTCTGTGTAGTTTTGGTAGGACTGCTGTAACAAAGGACCAAGAACTGGGTGGCTTAAACAAGAGACATTTATTTATTATTCTATAATTCTGGGGTTGGAAGTCCAAAGTCAAGGTGTGAGCAGCGTTGGTTCTTTGTGAGGCCTGTGAGGGAAGGAGTGGTTCCAGGCCTCTCTCTGGCTTATAGGTGGCTATCTTCTCCCTCTGTCATTTCACATCCTTTCCCTCCAAGCGTGCCTCTGCGTCCAAATATCCCCTTCTTATAAGGACACCAGTCCTACTGGATTAGGGCCCACTTTAATGACCTCATTTTAACTTGTTTACCTTTGTAAAAACCCTCACTCCAAGTAAGGTCACATTCTGGGCTATGAGCGTTAGACTTCAACATTTGAATTTGAGGGGAGACACAATTCAACTCATAACACCTTCCCTCCACACTCTGTTCTCATCTTCCTTCCAGACTCTCAAATGATGGCTCCTCCAACAAATTTCCTTATTGAAAGTGCTTTTCCTCCCTTGAATCCTTGTATCCCTTGAAACCTCACCGAAGACTCTCATTACCTGCCACACATGCTGTGTGTGAAGCTTCAGCCTCTCCCGTTTCGTTCACATTAATTGAAGACAAAACGCTCTTATTCACCCTTATTTATTACACAGTGTTTTACGATGAAAAGATATTAAGTAATTATTGTTAAATCAGAGTTATTCTCATCAGAGATGTTTAGCACAAACTGATACCTAACATTAAAAACATTTTTTACCAGACACGCAGAACAGAATGATGTCACATAATTCCCACTACATCTCTATGTGGCAGGTTCTGATATCGTCTCCATTTTGCATGTAAGGAAGCTGAGACCCGCAGGAGTTACGTAATTTACCAATGAAACCAGGTGCTCTGGCTCACAGTTTCTCTCTTAACCACTCTACTATCCCACTTTCTATGTGAAAAGGATTTTAATGAATACAGAAGAGTTCATTATTCCTAGAGATTTAATAATATATAATACAGATTAGCCACTTTTACCATTTGATTTACTTTTAGCTTCTAAGGATACCAGTATGCTCTTTAATAGGTACCTGTAGTTTCTCTCCAATGGGAAATTACATATCTGAAAATATTTTCTTACCTCAAATTCTTGTTAATTGGGTAATTAAAATTACCCTCACGGTCTCCCTCTAGAATGAAATTTTACATGTAAATTTAAAATTAAATAAGTCCTTTTTATTTATTCTGAGAGAAGAAAAAATTTTGTCTCCTGCACTATTTCTGCAATCTGTAATGTGTCCATATTCACACACAAGCATTTTAAACATTCTTTCCTTTGGCCTTCACCATTATGGAGCACTTTCCAGGACTGATGTCCTGTGCTGAGCTCTGAGGTGAAGCCAGGATGGTGGTCGCCCTGAGGGAGCTCACAGTGCGGTTGATAAATTGTAATTTAAGCTGCCGGAAAGCGTTGAAAGGCAGAGATCCTGAAACAGGACTTGTCTCTATTAGCAAATTAACTACAGGCCTATACCATCAAATAGATTAACAAGTTTTTAAGTTTGGTTTGACTCCTAGTCTTATAACTATGCATTTTTAAAAATTCATTCAGGATTAGATTATATGACATAAGAACGCCTGGAATATGATTGAATTTATAATACTTTCTTTAAAAAAGTAAGATAAAGTGTGAGTTGAACAAATTTATCTTTCTCAAATTTTCTATAAAACACCTTGATAAATATAACTGTGGCATAATAAGGTTTATCTAATAAGAAATTGCAGGGAAACTGGCAAACCTACTTGTAAAGTAACATACACCGTTCTTTTCAGCGACTGCAACAGCAACAGGAATTCCATCGCCTCCTTCACCAGCATCTGCAGCAGCCAGTGCAGCTCGTACTTTCACAGTGACGAGATGGACTCAGGTGCGTTTGCTGACAGCATCTGTATTTTTTGATGCCAGGCTTATCGGAGAGAATTTTCAGGCATTAATTTGTTTGATCCTCATTCGTTGTCCCTTTTATCCTTCATTTTTGGTGGCCACACGTGCGTTTCAGTTTTATATGCTTGATAAAATCAATTTCCCAGTCCCATTCTAAACAGAGTGAATTAGAAAATGAGATGGAACAAATTTTTGTGTTAATGTATGCTTTATGGTCTTTCTATGGCGCTATGAAGGATGGTGGGCACACAGGAAGCACGTGTTTCTGAGACAGGCTCTGCTGATTGAGGCAAGGAGGTGGGAGGGGCTTTGACACAGACTTTCAAGATAGCGGTTGTACCTGAGCCAGCTTTCTATGTGGGTGATGGGGGATGGGTAATGGGAAAAACACCTGTTGGTATAAATATCTTGTAAATATTTTAGTTTGTGTGTGTTAAGAACAAAGACTTTTTATCCAGTTAGGAAAAATCTTAATTTTTAAATACGCAATTTATTTCAGTTATTCAACCATTAGAAAAATACGCCATTTGAAAGGACTATTAACATAGGATGCCTTGGAGCCTGCGCAGAACGAGATGCGGGGTGGAGGTGGGGCGCGCGTGCCAGTTGATGGTTTCTGGCCTGCGGTCGGCTTGGGTCTCATACTAGCTTGAACTTTGGGGCCAATCTGTCTTTAAGCGTTACTTCGTACACCTGTTTTTGTAAGCAAGACCATGAATTCCAGCTCATTCATTGTTTCCACAAAGGTTCCTTGAGCTCCAGATGCCTGCTTGGCCCTGTGCTAGGCAGGGGGCAAAAAAGACGGTGCTTTGTGGGCTCTTCCTTGGAAGAGCTCGCTCACCACGTGCTGGGATCATGCCCTGTGGAGGTGGGCATGGCTTCCTGCGGGAGGAGGACCTAGAAGGTGGAGATTTGCTAGGCCTTTGGGTTTCTTCAACATTATCCCTCCGCTACCGGGGAGGAATTAGGGCAAACATTCCCTGCGCTCGTTCCCTCCTAGCAGCAGTGGGACGTCTGAATAGGGTCTGATATTAAAGTGCCTTATGGAGGCTCGAGCAAAATTTACGTATGTCTGAGCAATATTGAGGGCTGTCTGGCTGGAGTGTGCAGCCGTTTTCGGGGACTCTGGACAGCCAGCTTTCACGCCTTGACCCCCTTCTGCTGCTTTTAAAATAAAGTGTTTATGAAAAACAAAACACCAAAAACCATGGAATGCCTCAGTGTTCCGTGAGGCACCCTGCTCTTCCTCCATTTTGAAGGAGCAATAATCTGATATCTTAATAGCTATTAAATCCTCTGGAATTCTTTTTCTGAACATGGGAACTAATGTATGGAATAAGAGCTAGTGTTTATTTTTTATTGTATTGACAATAAAATATTTGGAATGTTAGACATAGCATGAATGATTTTGTTTTTCTATGTCTAGGTGACGAGCTTCCCCTAAGTGTTCGCATTTCTCACGATAAACAGGACAAGATCCATAGCTGCCTCGAGCATCTGTTCAGCCAGGTATGATTGGGATCGTTGGGGGTCATTTTTCTGCAGACTAAACTGTCAGGAATCCCTTCTTCAGCTGTAGTAAAAAGAGCGGGGAGTGAGAATGGAAAGGCCTCGATCTGTCCCTCCGCCTCCTTTAACTCAATTACCACAATTTAAAATGGGAATAAAGATTCCTTCAGCTGGCTAACCCAAAGGATGGTTGTGAATATCGAGTGTGGATCTTAAACAAAAAGGCAGCTAGTTGTTTCTCCAGCAAAAACAGGTTTATTTGAGATCAGCAAAGCATTGCAGTTCAGGGTCTGCAACCACAGTGAGCCACGTGCAAAGATGTCTGACGGTCTGTCAGACCACCTGCCAGTCCTCCTCTGGGCTGTCCTGTTCCCACAGCCCCCCATCCTCCCAGCAAAGAGGAGAGAAACTCTTTTATAGCCGGGAAGAGGAGGTTGGGAGGGCTATTGTAAAGAAAGAGTTCGCAGAATACTGGCTATTTATTGGCTTAGTTGTGACAGTCTCTCATTGGCTGAGCTGCTTGCCAGTCAAGAAGAGGACGTCTTTCTTCTTATTGGGCTGAGCTATCAATGCCGGGCTTGAGAGCTCCCCCTTTTGGCCTCTCGACTCCAATTTATTAATTTCCACACAAGTATCTTACAGTCCTTGGAAAATGCTAGTGTTATACACACAAAAGAGTTATTCTTTTTATTTATTTGTTTGTGGGTTTTCAGTATCCTTTATGACATTTCTTACTCAACTTTATTCCTAATTTCAAGAAGCACAAAGTTTTCTTGGTGCTCATGTTGGTGGTTTGCATTTTTAAAGAATTTATATCCATAATCAAAATTCATAGCGTAGAGCTTTTATCACTTTGAAAACGATTATGATAACTTTTAGGATTTTTTTTAATAACTCTAGAATTAATTTCTTTCATAAATTGAATTTATATTGATTGAATTATATTAATTCAATTAATATATGGCAAGATAGTAAGAAATGTCATTGCAAATGTTGTCAGGAGAGTTTATTCCAATATTCTATTTAAAGATGTATGTCACAAGCATCGTGGGATTTCAGAAACAATTGTTGCTTTAAGAAAAAGCATTTTACAAGAGTTACTCTTGGAAATATGTATTACGTGTTATGAGAAGTAGGTAACGCTCAGAAATCTCTGCTGTTATGATAGGTGGATGCGATTACCAATCTCCTAAAAGGGCAAGCTGTTGTGAGGGCCTTTGAGCAAACCAAGTCCCTCACACCAGGTCGAGGATTACAAGGTAAGCTTTAAAAAACAACTGTGAGAAGCAGTTGGGAAACAAAAGTGGGAGACTCTATAGTCGTGAAGGAAAAGCGTAGTATAGGAAGAAAAGTTCTGCATGCTCACATTTCATTCTTCACTTAATCCTACTTCTATTTTGATAATTTTTGAATGTATGTAAAAAATCAGTATAGGACCTTTTAGATTTTGTCTGAAAGTTTAAAATGTTTAATGCTCATCGGGGCCAGACTGAATAGAAATGAGTTAACTGGAAAGATGTTAAGTGTTGAGTTGCTTTTGCTGAAACCAAGCATAATGCCTGGTTCCTTGTATCCAAAGGTGGGGGAAGAGGTGTTGGAAAAGGGGGTTGACAAGCAGAACAGCCAAACACAACAAGTTCTAGAGTTGTCGCTTTCTGACATATAGTTTAGGATATTGAAAATAGTTTTTAACTAAAGTTGTTCCTTTGATAAACATTTGTAAGAAAATAATAATAAGGTTTGGCTTTTTTTAGATTTAACACATTTTCTCCCTGTGATAGAGCTAAAGAAGTTATCACCATCATCATAATCTAGGACAACAGGAATGAAAGAAAGAAGATTCTAAAGCTTAAGGGCTGGTTAACTATGTGGTAAATGGTTGAGACTTAAGAGAGATTTTCTGTGTTTCTTTAGAATTTCAGCAGGAAATGGAATCAAAGCTGAGTTGTCCAAAAAAGTTAAGACTTCACATCAAGCAGGACCCTTGGAATCTTCCCAGCAGCGTCCGGAATCTCGCTCAGAACATCAGAAAATTTGTTGAAGGTCAGGATGAAAAGCAAAGAACATTGCATGGCGTTAGCAATAATCATTTAAAAATCCATTAAACCCAAAAGTTCAGTAAGGCCCTGATTCCTTGTTGCAGTGTTTCATTTTATGAGGAAAATAAAAGGACTGAAAAGGACAAGGGAGGAGGAGGGAGAGAAGGAATAAGATCGCAGAATACTGTGTTCCAAGGATCTAAATGATGTAGTATGGAGGATAGTCTCAGTGAATAAAAGAAGGCTCATACTTATGAAGGCAAATGGGACTTGGAGAAAGTGTAGTATTTTACGATATGAAACAGATCAGGAAAACTTCTAAAGGATTCACAAAAGGCCTGAAGCTAAATTTGATGGAGAGTCTGAAAAAATCAACTGTGAATCTGTGAGAATCAAAATCACTATGTAGGTTGCTTCATTAGTTTTTACGTGTCTTTTTCAGAAGTGTTTGTCCAAGTTGATTGTTATTAACTACCTGACATTGTTTACTCAACATCCTGTAACTGGTGCAACGTGTAATTAGAGACGTAAAACTTTGAGACAGCTCCGATGAGTCTGATTGCATGTTGTTTAGGGTCAGAGTTATTAAATAGAAAATTCTGAGAGTTTCCCAAATGGTTATGTTGAAAAGATGAATGGAGAAATTTGTTGAATTTTTTAAAATGTCTAGTTCAGTTATTTTCTTCCCATTATTAGACTGGTGGTTGGCAATGTCTGGAGACATTTTTTGGTTGTCACAATTGTGGATATGCTACTGGCATCTAGTGGGTAGAAGGCAAGGATGATGCTAAACATTCTACAGTATACAGGACAGTCCCTCACAGGAAAGAATTATTAGACTCAAAATGTCAGTAGTGCTAAGTCCGAGAAACCTGTTCAGTAAATATTACGCCTGTGCTTAAATTTTTATCCCTCAGTCTTTTGTATGTCAGTTGGGTATGGTAAGTAGTATTCAGTAGAATTAGAGCATAACCCCGGTCACTACCACTTTTTTGAGGGTAAAGTAGAGAGAGTTGTATACTTTGCCAACAAAAGACAGCTCTTAAACCTAATAGAGTCTCAGTCTGGCACATAACTCCTTGGGACCTCAGTTTCTTCATTTACTAAGTGACAGAGATGGTGTAAATTACTTTAAGTTTTTTTAAACACTTAATGCAGTGACAATCACAGCTCTTATCCAGAGAGAAATCCTTAAGCCTTTTTTTATTTTGTTTTGTTTTGAAGAGCTTTATCTTTAAGATATACACTTATTCTAATGCAGGATAAAAAGCTTAATTTTTTAAAAGGTAGTCATATTAGGAATCTTACATTTTCATCTCAAGTCTAGCTTTTGTACACTCAGTACCTCATATCACAATAAACAGCTGTAGGAATGAAGACTATCTACCTGTGTTGATTGATATATATCGTAAATATCGATGCCACTGTTGGTCGTGGGCGCCCAACAGCTGGCTGAGTGTGGTTGGACGTGCCGAGTGTCTTACAGTCACTTGTGTGGGGAGGACTCTGCAGAAATTAGGTTGCATCCCTGGTTGCGAGTGAGTGCTTAAAAACAATTAATCACTGGTTCAGCTGTGGAATATCTTGGGAGAGGGCAAGGTGCCATTTCCTGGTAGTGTGTGTGGTGTCTGGTCTTATTGTACGGGATGGAAGCAGCAGCACGGGGATCCTTGTGGTCAGCTGCTTGTTATGTGCAGGTTCTCAGAAGTAACCTTACCAATTCAGCATGAATTTATCCTATTTAACTTAAAGTAATTTTCATTCTGTTTCCCAAATTGTCTTTATATAGGGGATGATTTAATGAAAGATTAGATCTTGGCTGGAAATTGAACATAATGTCATCTTGCCAGAATTTCCTGTGTTATATGTGTAGCTGGGATGACCCCATTCTGATGTTCCTGTAGGGGAGGAAAAATATATCTTTTTCCTTCTACCCTTCTAGGTTCTCTGCCTGGGGCCCTGTAAATTAGACTGACAAAAGACAAAGTAACAAGAGAAAAGCCTAAAAATTTATTCAGCATAAGTTTTACATGACATAGGAGCCTTCATAGGAAAGGGATTAATTCAGTGGCTCAAGGTCAAAGGCAGTTTCAAGGACTCATTCTCCTCCAAACTTAGTGAGTTGGTCATCTGTGTTTTTATACTAGGTTTGATAAAGAGTAGAAAGTCGTGGAAAATGTGATAGGACCAAAGGGTGTGAGCTAAGGGTAGTTAAATGGGGGCAACTTAGCAAGGCCAATTCCTCTCAGTATCCCTCCATCTTTGGAGATAAGGATGCTCCTTTCCTCTGGGTGTAGGGAGGGCTCCTCTCGCGTGAAGGTCCTCTGATCTGCCTAAGGGGAGAAGGGGGACGTTACAGAGTCCTTCCTGCACCTGATGTTTCTCAGATTCCTTCAGCATAAAATATTCAGTATGCCAAAGTGCCATGTTTTGGAGTAGCGTGTTGTGAACTCCGTCATTCCTTCATCTCTGATTTCAAAATATCCTATCAAATATATGCCAAATATATAAAAATATAATAATTCTATGATCTTCATATAGGAAGGACTGTTACGGTGCCATTCATAAATTATGTCACTGTGTGTCATTTATTCATAGCCTGTTAAACTGAGGGTAGAAGAGAGAAGAAAAAATAGTAGACTAAATGGGGAGCAGATCATTGTGTAGTGTCACTAAAATGATGGCTGTCTCCTGCTTAATCTCTCAGCTAAATTATGGTCTCGTATTATCAGCTGACTGAAGATATTTTTAATTGATTAGTGCACTGTGATATTGTGATTTGTAACAGGAAATATATATTTGGTCTCTGTCTCCTTTTCTGGCACAGAGCTCCTAACACCCTTGGAATTTCCTCTGATGAGAGCTATAAAGGTATCTTTTGTTCTGTGAATGAGGAAAACACCTAAGGATGGGGGCTGGTTGCCAGGGGAACCAACTGTGTGATTAGAGTTGGAACTTTCAGTCCCACCCCTGACCTCCCAGGATTGAGTTCAGTCACCAATGGCCAATGATTTAATCAAGCATGCCTATGCAATGAAGCTTCCATAAAGTCCCTAAAGGAAGGAGTTCAGAGAACTTCCAGGTTGGTGAGCACGTGAAGGTTCTGGGAGAGTGGCGCATTCAGGGACCATGGAAGTTTCACACCCCTTCCCCATACCTTGCCTTGTGTATCTCTTCCGTCTAGCTGTTCCTGAGTTATATCCTTTTATGATAAACTGGTAATCTAGTAAGTGAAATGTTTCTCTGAGTTCTGTGAGCTGCTCTAGCAAATTAATTGAACCCAAAGAAGGGGTTGTTGGAACCTCCAGTCTATAGCCAGTTGGTCAGAAGCACAGGTGACAACCTGGACTTGTGATTGGCATGTGAAGTGGGGTGGGGAGGAGCGAAGGGGGGGATAGTCTTGTAGGACTGAGCCGTTAACCTGTGGGGTCCAGTGCTATCTCTAGGTACAGTGTCAGAATTGAGTTGAGTTGTAGGACACCCAGCTGGTGTTAGAGAATAGCTTGTTGGTGTGGGGAAAAAAACGTACATGGGAATTGATGACAGAATTGGACCCAACATCACCTTAAATTCAAATGTCTGTTAGTAAAAATGTTTTCAACTCTTGCTCCCTACAAAAATTGTACTCTTTTCAAAATCTCCCATTTTTTCAACAACCTACTTAAAAAATTTTTTTTCTCTGCCTTTGTCTCAGTATGCTAAAGAGCTTCTTCTTCTTTTTTTTTTTTTTCTTAATCAGAAGTCTCTTCAATTTTTCCCCTTTTTTTGGATAGCTCAGTAACTGGTATAGTTTTCTGGCTAATCCCCCAGTCTCGGTCTTTTCTGATTCATGTATACCTATTACTGGATTCATCTTCCTAAAATACTGTGTTCATAATTTCAGTACCCTACCCCAGAACCTTATAGTGGTTTTCTGTTGGATAAACCTAACTCATCAATCCTATGTTGGAAGCCATTTTTCAATGAGGCTTTCCAATTGCATCCCAATCTCAGTCTCTTAATGATGTAATGAAATCTTTTCTATGGTAGATCGTTGGATATTTGGTATTCATTCTCTACTGTATTCCTTTGTTAGCACTATTTCCCTCTCTTCGAATATGTACCTACTCCCTTGACAATGTGATTTAAAAAATTTTTTTTAAACATTTTCAAGACTCACTTAGAATTCTCTACCTATCAGTTAATTTTGTTGCTCTGACTCTGTTGTAAACCTGTCTAGAATAGGATACAACCTAACCTTTTTTATTTCCCATAATCTTGGGCATATAATGAAACTCTGTAAGTTTTTGTATTTACCTGTTGTAGGTAAACTATTTACCGATTGGAAGTAAATGGACACATAGCTTATTGGACACATAGCAATGAGTGTGAAGTTAATACAGATCATTTATCAAGCATTTCTGATTGGCAGTGTTTGGAGATGGGGTGAGAAGAAGAGTATTTGAAAATAATTGGTATTTTCCGGTCCATTAGGGCAGTATCTTGCCCTATAAATAGAAAAGGAAGACTATATATATAATCTATATAATTATATATACCTGTAATTCTAATGTATAATGCATAATATAATATATAATATAATTATATTTAAAGATTATGTAAGTATGTATAATCTTGAAAAGTTTAAATACTAAGAAAAAATACTGTTTGACAGTTTATTGATCAAGACTGTAATACAATCAACACCATACAAGCTACAGCAGCTAAGGATGACCTATAAAGTTGTCAGGATTTGAATGTTTCATACAGGCTCATATAATTCAGAACTGGAAGGCGTTTTAGGGTCTTGAGCAATGGGTAGAATTTATATCGGCAGATAGGAGGGAATAGCATGTCAAGTGTCAGAGAGGGACAAATTGCTCCCCTACCCCTCTTGAGTTCTTTTGGCTGGTCTAATAGTACAGTTGACACAAGATAGATTAACAGGAGAAAGACATAAATTTTATTTGTATGTATGGAGGCCTCAGTAGATATTGGAATCTGAAGAAATGACCAAAGGAGCAGCTTTTATATGTTTTAGACGAAGAAACAATAAATTCGTGAAATTAGTAAAGAAGTAACAAGATTCCTTTATCCTAGCTTCTCAGCCCTTTATGCCCTAGCTCTGGTGATGGGATGTCGCTGTCTCCTGGGGCCCTGAGGGCACCTTTCACAGGGAGATTTACTTCCTGCTTTCCAGGCAGACAGAGAGAGGAGAGTCAGGGTGCCATTTCTGCACCCGCTATTGTCTTAGGTAACTTTAATTCAAAATAATCAGTGTGCCACTTTGGCATATTTAGGGGCAGCCTGCCCTGAACCCCATCACAAGTGAATGGGATTTTTCTTATCTAATGTAATGAGATTGTGCTAATTTTTACTACACATTAAAATGTAATGTTAGTGGCAGAAAAGGACTGAACAACTAAATGATATGTTTTCTTTCTCTGCAGAGGTAAAGTGTAGGATACTCCTGGCTCTTCTCGAATATTCAGGTAATATTTTTCATCACTTTTACTATTTGAAATTTTGTGGTCCATGACCTTAGACGTCTCGTGATATCAAGGCGATGCCTTCAACAAAATAGATGGAAATATGATCCTTATCTTCTCTAAAGCCTTGTAGAGATTTAAAAAAATACTTGATTTTAATAAAAACACGAAAACATATGCTCATCTTCAATTAGAGGTAAAAACATGAACACATATATAAATATATATTTATACAGAATGTAATTAAAAAGGAAGAAGGAAGCAAATTTTGGTAAAGTTAATTGTGCAAATGAGATTTATTGTGAAACTGTGTTTAAGTTCTGCTTGTGAATGAGAACATAAGTGGGCTCAGATTCAAGAGGTGGAGAAATGCATGGGAGGAGCCTCAATGGCAAAATCATGGCAAGGCTGTGGGTGCAGAGAGGGGAAGTATTTGTGACCACTTTTGCAATCTACCGCACTTGTAAAATTTAAGGTACAAATGGATGAATGAGCCAAGTTAACCAAGAGGGCTTTTTTCTTTGTTGGTTGGTTTTTGCCTTGTTTTTTGAGTGAGTAATAATAATAACAAAATATCTTACCTTATTTTAGTTTTATTAATAACCACACAGTTAAGGGGCCTCATTTTTATGGATTTCATTGGGTCCTCACAACTGCTCTGTGGGAATATTATTGTTTTTCCAGTTTTAAAGATGAAGAAATTAGGGGCTGGTCTGGTGGCATAGTGGTTAAGTTTGCGCACTCTGCTTTGGCAGCCTGGGGTTCACCGGTTTGGATCCTGGGCACAGACCTACACACCACTCATCAAGCCGTGCTGTGGCGGCGTCTCACGTAGAAGAACTAGAAGAAGGACTTGCAGTTAGGATATACAACTATGTACTGGGGCTTTAGGGAGGGGAAAAAAAAAGAAGAAGGTTGGCACAGGTTTTAGCTCAGTGACAATCTTCCTTGAGCAAAAAGAGGAAGATTGGCAACATATGTTAGCTCAGGGCCAATCTTCCTCACCGAAAAAAAAAAAAAGCATACCTTAAAGAAATTAACATTTAGGCAGACTAATAATAATAGCAAGTAAATGGTATTCATTCAACATATATTTTTAAACATCTGGAAGATTAGGTGTATAGATGCCTTAAATGAATATATAGTAGGTATCACATTTGAAATTCAAACTTAGTTATGCCAGTTCCAGAAGGGGTCCTGGAATGCATTGCTTTATTAATTAATATTCAAATGGCTATTCTTGCAGATTCTTATTCTGATTTCAGTTTTATTTTCCTGTTCCTGTCATAATTCTCCTTTTTTTAACTTTTTTTACTCCCACTTCTTGTCCTCTTGGATAGGATGGCACCAAAACAGTAGTCAAATTACACCATATTGTTGGCTGTGAAATTATGTTCTTCACTTGAAAAGGGTAGACCGTGTCTGCTAAATATTGTTCATAACTCACCTTTATTCCTGTCTTTCTCTCTGTAATCTCCTCTTTTTGTTTATTTGTTTCTTTGCTTTCTTTTCCCTGCATTCTCAGCATAATGACTGGGATTACCTGTGTGTCTAGAAACCATCTCGTTCTTTCTAGACGAGCCATCTAACTATGGAACTTGAGCTTTTTAAGCCATTGCGATTAAATGAAATGTTAATACATATTTCAAAACCTGTTTGTAGATGATGAGTTTAAGAAGGTGTTTACTGATGAAACGGGAGTCTTTGATAGGTAAAAAGCTCATTTGTTTTGATTGTATTCCCACTACAAGAGAATTCTTATTCTGCAAAAACAGTAAACTAGGTGTCACAAAAAACCCAAACTCCATGCTTTTGTCCTTTTGCTAGAAGCTGGAGCAGCTGTCATGATTCTTGCTGTAGTTCTTATTGATTAAAATGAGGGATGAGAGTAGCTTTGGTAAAGGATGGACACTGAATTTCGAACAGCTGCAAAATTTAAAAGACAAGACCTATATGTTTTTTGCTAAGAGGAAGCTTATTTTGGTTCATTTGTCGTGTTGTTCCTTCTCCATTCAGCAATGAAACTGAGCACCTGCTCAGTGCCAGGCACCATGCTAAATGCTGGAGAATAGAAGAATCACAATAATACCAATTTCACTTTGCTCAGTGCTTTCAGCGTTTTTATCTCATTTCTCTTTATTATAGATCTAAGAAGTAGGTATACCCCATACTACATATAGGGATCTGATACCTAGGATTATATGGTTTAAAATGGGTGGGATGGGTAGATGAAAGCAGATTATATGCCTCTAAAGTCCACGAGCATACCTCACGTTATGTGCCACTTCTGGCCTTGATGTGCTGGTAGTCCCTTAGGGAACACAAACGTGTAAACAAGCTCCCACAATGCTAGGTAATTAGCCTTCTAGTAGAGGGGTGCCCCAGGCCTGTGGTGGCAGGAGCAGTGCACCATACTTCCTGTGGGAAAGGAAATTTCACCAAGGGGGTAATATTTCAAGAGTTCAATGAGTTTCAATAGTTCAATGAGTTGACTCTTGAGTAATTTAAAGTTTGATAGTGGAGAGGGGAGGAGAAGGGCCCGTAGCCAGAGGGCCCATGCACAGGTATGGCCTAGAAGAGCATTTATAAGGGCATTTAGTGTTTGAGGAATGCTGAGCGCTACTGTGTGGCTCAAAGAAGAGAGCCGCTGTTCTGGCTGCTATCAGATACACTTTTGATTATATTCTCACAACAACCTTGTGAAGATTGTTGCTAGTGTGTGGGATGAATGGAGGGACGTGATGTGTTAAGAAGCTGTAAACCTAAGTTGGGGATAGAGAGTAAAGACCCCTTTCTGGCACCCTGAGTTTCCTACTTTGTTACTCACTACGAGATGATAGCATGTAAAAAGTTGTTTGAAAAGCTCCATATATGACGTACATTTTGAAGTCTATGCAAACAAGTCGTTTAATCTCTGTTGAAATAGGAAAGTGGCAACTGAAAATCACCTCATGAAGTAATAAGCATTTATTAAGTGTTTTTCATTTAAAAATGTGTTGGTTTGAGATTTAAATGGCAGTGTGATCCAAGGCCATCTTACATATCTGCTTCTGTCACTCTACTGTGAACATAGACATGGCCAAGGTCTCACTTGGGCTTCTTCATACCCCTAGTAATGGGTGCAATGTTTAATTCCTGTGGGGCATCAGTGTTAAAAGTTTGAATTAATGAACAAATACATCTTTTGTGTGAATAGTTCTGATTTGCTAATGAGGTTGAGTGGAAATTTTAATTTGGCTTAAAATGCACATAGAATATAGGAGCAGAGAGTAGAATAAACATCTGAGTACTCCTTTTAAGATTAAAAAAAGAAGAAATTTGAGAATTTCCTTTCAAAAGCAATTTGCAAATAATTATTTCTGCTAGTGGCAAAGTTACTAACCTCGTGGTCTCTTCTAAAGCTCACAGTGGACCCAGACCCTTCCTTCTCCAGGCCTTAGCTTTCCACTCTTGATATAAGCAATTTCTTTCTAATTAGAGTTTTATTAAGAAATTATTCTCAGGTTAGAGGTGGGAGTATTTGTGCCAAAGCTACTGGAGGTTTTTTTTTAATTTCCCTAGATTTCCTTCTCTACTATAGGGCAACTGAAGGCAAAGCAAGAATGGACAAGGGAGGTAGAGGGCAATTCTTACTTACTCAGTTTCTGTCTTGAACCTCAGTACTCTGGCTCACGTTTGGGCTAACAAGCCAGCCGAATTACCCTTTCAGTCAAACTAAATCCAGGTGTTTCGAGAAGCCAAGGAGTGGGCTCATATTTTCATTTTCATTTCACTTAATTCATTTCTTTGTTAGCTGCTCTTCTGGCTCATTATTTTCATTCATTAACTGAGTAAATGTTTACTGAATCATGACTTCTGTTAGAAATTATGTACAACAAAATAGGGGTTTTGCTTTTTTTAAATTGAGAATTGGATAAAGTTCTTTGCCAGCTTAGCCATTTTATAGTTACCTGTAAAATGCTCTTTTCCATCTTCTAGAATGGGGCACGTGATATATAACTACTTAGGGGAAATGCCTAACACATACTGTTGGTTAAATTACTAAGTTGAAATAGATAGAATTGCAATATTCAACCATTTTGACCCACTAAAGCAGCAAGTTCACATAGTTCAACCTAATAAGTGAATATTTTCGTTATAAAATTAAATAATTTTAATATTTAATCATTTTTCTAATAAAACTTTCAAAAGTAGCTTACTAACAGTGAAAGTGAGTAACACACAGCAGTTACATTATGTCTACACATGCCTTTGATGGTCTTAAAAACAGACGTTCTTGGTAAACAACTTAAAAATTATGCCTTTTTACCAATAAAGCAAGAACTCCTCACCGAATAAAGGCAGCATTTGTGTCGATGGTATACAGTGACAGTGACAGTGCTGCTTCATGTCAGAAGATTCTGAGCCCTTGAAATATTCAGTACGCTTTTGGGGATATGATTATTTTTACCTTTGTTGTTCTTCTAGAGCAAGTGATTTTTCAATGTCCAGAGTGTGTGGCTTGGTGTTTATATTGTTTATGTAGTTTGTACTGTGGGGGATAAGAATTTGCCACCCCAAAATGTGTCTCTTTGGCTTGATTATTTTTTAAAAAACAAAAAACTCAGAAACTTTGACCTTTCCCCTAACTGCCTAAAAGAATTTAAGATAAAAGGCCTGTCCCAAGAAGAAGCTAATACTGTAAGATAACTATAGTATAATATAAACTAGGCGTGATGGACGCAGAGGAGCCTAAGAAGGGCCTTTTAATCAAACTCTTCTCCATCTCATTTTCTTTGTGAGGCATGGTCAACATTTGCTTATCAAAGATTGGCTTTTCCGTCTCCATGTAAATTGCCTGCCTCCCCTTTGAAGTCCCAACCCACCACCCCCAGCATCCTCCTTTGTCCTTAGCTGAAGATGGTATTGTAGGTAATGGCTTCTGCCATTTTGGCAAATTACTCAAGTTTCCTGGGTTTCTCCCATGTATACATCTTATTAAACTTCATTTGATTTTCTCCAAAGGGGGTCAATCAAAAATCCAGTTGATTGCAGGGCTGGCCCCGTGGCCGAGTGGTTAAGTTCGCGCACTCCGCTGCAGGTGGCCCAGTGTTTCGTTGGTTCGAATCCTGGGCGCGGACATGGCACTGCTCATCAAACCACGCTGAGGCAGCATCCCACATGCCACAACTAGAAGGACCCACAACGAAGAATATACAACTATGTACTGGGGGGCTTTGGGGAGAAAAAGGAAAAATAAAATCTTTAAAAACAAAAACAAACAAACAAACAAAAAATCCAGTTGATTGCATCATAGGAATCTTAGTAAAAATCAATTTATGCTGAAATTGTAAATACATTACTTATTTTAAAGAAATAGAGGAATTTATCAATTGGACATTTTTATAAATTCATGAAGTTGAATAGGTAAGTTCAGGAGATACAGATTTTCTTGTTAAAAACAGCTGGACATCAATACCCTTTTCCCCATGGGCATTTCACATTAATAGTTGAGTGGGTTTAGTAAGTAATTTTTTAAAATTTAGTACTAATAGTCTTGTATTTCATTTGCCAACACAAACTGAAAAATTTGACTTTGAGTTTCTTTTGGGAGGGTGTCATGCAACAAATGCAAATTGTATTCCATCAGAAAAAATAATGTAAATAGGGCCTTGGAGGCATCGTGGTTAAGTTTGCGCCCTCTGCTTTGGAGGCCCAGGGTTCATTGGTTCATATCCTGGGCGCTGACCTACACACTGCTCATCAAGCCATGTTGTGGCTGCATCCCACATACAAAATAGAGGAAGACTGTCACAGATGTTAGCTCAGCGGCAATCTTCCTCAAGCAAAAAGAGGAAGATTGGCAACAGTTGTTAGCTCAGGGCCAATCTTCCTCACCAAAAAAAAATACTACTACTAATAATAATGTAAACAAGTAAAGCCTTATTTTTTTCCCTTGGGTTTTATGAAACAATTTAATGATTGCAAGATAAGTCACAATATTAATTAAGAAAAATTACTTTAATGTTTCTGACTTTTTTTGGTGTATAATATTTTTCTAAAAAGTGTATTTGCTAAAATGTATGTGCTCATTAATCAAGCTCGAATTCACGTTTTTCACATGGTGTGGGTTTAGTGAAGGGATGAAGTAACAGCAAATGGAAATGCTTAATAAGTTGGTTTTATTCGCGTATGACATTTTTCACACTGTCTTTGTGTTCTCCGGGATCACAGACAGTGAGACACAGCTCCGAAGAGACATGGTTTTCTGCCAAAGCCTGGTGGCCACAGTTTGTGCCTTCTCTGAGCAGCTCATGGCAGCCTTAAACCAGATGTTTGACAACAGCAAGGAAAATGAGATGGAAACGTGGGAAGCCAGCAGACGGTGGCTGGACCAGATAGCCAGCGCAGGCGTTCTTTTTCACTTTCAGTCTCTTCTGTCTCCAAACTTGGTAAGGCGTCTCCATGCCCCACGCTGTCCGTGTCAGCTGTAACGTACATTGTGACATAGTCCCAAATAAGAAGTGATTATTCACCGTTGTATCAGTGGTCATGCAGCTTCTGTAAAAGAATATATTTTTCCACGGGCAACTATCTTTTTAATAAGTATGTAGAAGGTATTTCTTCTTTCCTGATTTTTATTTATTCTCAGTGGCTGCTAAAAGCGGAGAAAGCCTCCATGTGTTACTAATTCTTACCTCTCTACACACTGGCTGGGAAGGGTCCTCAGAGGAAAGGGTCTTTCTGCTGCCATTCCTTATTTCCAGTCCAGAAGCAGCAGCCTGCCATGAAACGCAGACTCCCCCTGAGGCTGACATTCTGGAGCATGCTAGAGAGACCAGCTCTGACAACTTGCATGCCATACAGTCTGACAACCTGTTTAAAATTTACGTGCATTAAATGATTTTATTTCCTTCCTTTGTATGTATCTTTGTCCTGTTCATTCTAAGAACACTGCTTTCATTCCTGTAGTGTATTCCATGTTTTTATGCATCAGGTTTTCACAGTGATTATGAAGAAAGCATCTTGAAATAGTTGATAAATAAAACTGTGGTGGACTTAGCATTTTTTCACATGTACTTTCTGTGGTTCTGATAGCTGTCATGATGTTTAAAGGCAAATATGTTCACTTTTATCTATAAACTTAAGGTGCTCATTAAATAGAATTGTGATTTTAAATACAAGATGCTAGTTCATCTGTTAAAATACACATGGAAAACATAGTTCCCAGGGCCAGCTCGGTGGCACAGTGGTTAAGTGCGCATGTTCCGCTTTGGTGGCCAGGGTTTGCTGGTTGAGATCCTGGGTGCAGACATGGCACCACTTGGCAAGCCATGCTGTGGTAGGTGACACACATATAAAGTGGAGGAAGATGGGCATGGATGTTAACTCAGGGCCAGTCTTCCTCAGCAAAAAAAAAAAAAAAAAAGAAGGATTGGCAGCAGATATTAGCTCAGGGCTAATCTTCCTCAAAAAAAAAGGAAAAAAGAAAATGTAGCTTCCAATTAACATGGTGGAGCTTTTAAACAAATGTTTATGACATTATACATCAAAATGATGTTTTTCTTCAATGATATTGAGGATAGGGAGGTAATTGCTGTACTGCACAGTCATAGAAGGTTCTGGAATGATAAGGTAAGGAAGTCCACCTCAGTATACTTTGGAGAAACAGTTAGATTCTTTTGAAAAGACCTGTGAACTCCATGTGGGGATCAATTTCTTATCTGATTGCTAATGCAACCAGATAAGAAAGATTTAATTAATGAAAAATTTAAAATAAGGTACTTTTGGAAAAGTATTTAAAAACAAAATAAATATTAATCAATCATTGCCTATCAGTTAGAAATTACGTAAGATAGGAGCCTACTTCCTAACATATGGTGGGCATTAAATGTTTGTTGAATGGATGAGGCTATATTTCTATTCTATTCTTACTTTAAAACTTCCATTGTCTAATCAAGTGCTGGTACTTTTCCTTTAAACTTAATTTTATTTGCTATCCCAAGGAGTGGTAGAAAATATTTGTAATTCATATATCTGGTAGGTGACTTATATCCAGACTGCGTAAAGAAGTCTTAAAACTAAACAATAAAAAGACAATTAAAAAGCAGACAAAGGATTTGAATTGATATTTCTCCAAAGAAGACATAAAATGGCCAAAAAGCACGTTAAAAGATGATCAACGTCATTAGCCATTGGCGAAATGCAACTCAAAACTACAGTGAGCTCCTCTGTTCGATGTGATGTGGAAGGCTATAATCCAAAAGACAGAAAATCACAGGTGTTGAGAAAGATGTGGAGAAATTGTAAGCCTCGTACCTTGCTGGTAGGAATGTATAATAGTGTAGCCATTTTGGAAAACAGTTTCCCATTTCCTCAAAATGTTATAGATAGGATTTCCATATCGCCCAGAAATTCTACTCCTAGGTAATACCCAAGAGAAATGGAAACTTATATTCACACAAAAACTTGTACACAAATGTCGCAACCTAGCAAGATTATTTATAATAGCTAAAAAGTGGAAACAAACCCAATGTCTGCGAACTAAGTGGGTAAACACGTGTTATATCCATACAATAGAATATTATTCAGCAATAAACAGGAATGAAGTACTGATATATACTACAACATGGATGAACCTTGAAAACATTAGGCTAAGTAAAATAAGCCAGTTACAAAAGACCACATATTATTTGATTCCATTATTATGTAATGTGAGAAACAAACAAATTTTAGAGACTAAAACTAGGCTAGTGGTTGCCGGGGGCTAAGGGTTAGTGGAAGGAATATGGAGAGTGAATGCTAATGAGGACTGAGTTTCTTTTTTGGGATGGTGAAAATATTCTAAAATTAGATGATGATAATAGTTAACACGACTCTGTGAATATACTAAAAACCCCTGAGCTGTACACTTTAAATGGATGAGTTTTATATCTCAAGAAATGTGGTTTTTTTTAATTGGTCTTGTGAAACACTTGTTTGTTTAAAGAATTGATTAAAAAAATTCAAAGATTGCTAAAAAAAGGTCAAAGAAACCCGTAGTCTTTCTGCCCCTGTAACAAGCACATAAAAGGCCCCTTGGGATGTGAAGAGCTCTCTGGGAGCTGCAGGCACTGGCAGTCTGTGTGCCCTGAGCTCTGAGCACAGCCGGTGGTCAGCTGGGTCTCGCTTTAGCCACATCTGCTGGAGCGTTGTGGCTTGCACAGCAGTGTTCAGAGGCCAGCCTGTTTGGGACCTTCCTTCCTGTGTGTATTCCTCTCAATTGGAAAAATGCTGATTCTTCAGTCCTGTCCTTCCAACTCCAGATTCATGGCATTTTTCTGCTGTTTCAAAGGGCTTTAAAAAAAAAAACAGTTTCATAAACATGTATCCAGCACTTACTGTGTACCATCCACTATATTAACTACCAAACCAAGGTGCAAAGGTGACGATTCTCTTAACCTCTTGAACTCCATGCCATGCTTCTGTGGGGTCTGGGGCTGTCTTAGTGATTCTTTTTCACACACTGGAAATTCTTTACCATCTCCTTCACCCTCTACTAATGCTGCCCCAAAAAATACAGTTATAAGCTCACAGGAACTTTTTAAAATGTGTGTAAATGACATTAAAATTAGTGTATAAAAGAATCATTGACATTCTTAAGGAAACAGATACTTCCTTTGAAAGATAAGCTGTGTGTGATAAGGCTAATTAATCTTTCACGAGGAAATTTAGTAAAAGACTCCAGATAGTGCACTAAACTGCTAACAGGAAGGCCAGAATCCAGTACTAGGAAGATGGTGTCACTGAGACATGCGCTGAACTTGTTAATCACGTCTGGGCCTTGCCTGCCCCAGCGGTAAAATAATATGCTGTGAGAATGAAGCAAATGGTTAAAACAAATCGAGTGTCATAGTCACAAGATTCTAGATTAAGGCCCCACAAGGGCAAATGAGATGAAAATGATTTTTGTCCCCAAGCACTTTGAAAGAAAGATCATTACATACATGCAAATTGCTTTTATCACAGTTTTAATAAATTGCAAATTGAATAATGCATGCGTTATCTTGTAAAATAGGATGACCATTATCATCTGTGGCTTTTTAATAAAACAATATTTTTGCCTTTCAGCTGTTATATTTATAAGATTATAGAAGTTTAGAGGCAAATAGCATGCTTTTGTGTACACATTTTATTTGTAAATAATAAATGAAATCAATATGATTGGAATCTTGCTACAAAATGGACTGAAAAGTTTCATAGAAACCTTTAGATAATAGAGAAAAGGAAAGCTATAAAACTTTAAAAAACTCCTGACTTTGAGGGATTTGTTAATTTCATATCAGGCAGTAAATTCTTAAATAAGTGTTGATACTTTGGTGTGTATGTAAATGAAACACAAGTGAAGCCAGTTTTAGTCTGGAGTTGTTTATGTTGTATGATGTTACGTCATGTTCTATATAATCCCATCATATCATGTATTGTTTTTCTTTCTTTCTAGACGGATGAACAGGCCATGCTAGAAGATACACTGGTTGCACTATTTGATTTGGAAAAGGTTTCTTTTTACTTTAAACCATCAGAAGAGGAACCACTGGTTGCAAGTAAGTAGCTACGTGTTTCGTAGGTGTTTGATAGAATTTGTTTGGCATCAAACAACATATAGTTTAACCTTGTTATTAATTTATTTGATATGCAGTTTAAATTGTTTTATATAAAATATTTAGGGTAAAATAATTAATAATGGACAACTGTGGGGGCCCTCCTGGTGGCGCAGCAGTAAGTACACACGTTCCGCTTTGGCGGCCCGGGGTTCGCCAGTTTGGATCCCTGGTGCAGACATGGCACCACTTGGCACGCCATGCTGTGGTAGGCGTCCCACATGTAAAGTAGAGGAAGATGGGCACGGATGTTAGCTCAGGGCCAGTCTTCCTCAGCAAAAAAAAGAGGAGGATTGGCAGCAGATGTTAGCTCAGGGCTAATCTTCCTCAAAAATAAATAATAACCAACTGTGAAAGTGAAAGAAAATATTTAATTAAATCTACAGATAGTTCTAAACTTTTATTTTTACCAATTAATTTGGCCTCCAAAACGTTTTTTGAGTGTGTGCATCAAACTTTGTGCTAGTGCAGATTTTCTTTTTTGTTGTTATTGTGGTAAAGTATACATACCATAAAATTTACCATTTAACCAGTTTTCAGTGTACAATTCAGTGGCAGTAAGTACATTCCCAATGTTGTACAACTATTTCCACCATTCACCTCCAGAACTTTTTCATCCTCCCAGACAGAAAGTCTGTACTCATTAAGCAATAACCCCCATCCTCTGCTCCTCCAGCCCCTGGTACCCTGTATTCTACTTTCTGTCTCTGAATATACCAGCTACCTTGCACATGTAGGATCATAAAATATTTATCCTTTCTGCTGCTTTTCTCATGTCAAGATTTTTTTTAATAAAAGTACTAGTATTTCTGGCTGTGTGGATAAACTCTGTGGCCTCCAAAACTTTTACTCAAGTACATAACAATTATATAGCAAAAGTGACTGAACTGAGTTTCCACTCCTCATCTTCAGTTGATCCTGTAGAGAACGTGTTAACAGGCAATGAAAACAAGTATTTAGGGCCAAGAAGAAACAGAGGAGACCTGAGTTATGCTAATATTGTATAAAATTTAGATCTAAACCAATTAATTATAGTTGTTTGATCTGACAGTAATAGATAAAATTTATAATTTAATTCTAAAGGTGTAGATATATATTCTAAAAATGAAAGTTGAAAATCATTTCATCTCAGTGTCAAAAATTTTAATGCATACAAATGTAATCATATTAACTATCTTGATTCATTTATTCATCCTGTACAATTTCCAAGATGGCAAAACCTTTTCCCATCTTGCTCACTGTTGTATTTCCAGCACCCAAGAGAGTGCATAGAACAAAAAAGGCAATATTTTCTTTCAAGGAAATGAATGCAAAGATATCAATTAAGTGTATACAGTGTAGAAGGCAAAATGGTTTTATGGTTATAAAAGTAGAAGGAAAAACAAAGTTGGTGTGAAGAATGAGGGAGAGAATTTCAGCAGAACGTAGTTGTATCTAACGTTGCAAAGAAGTTCGTTTATGAATTAATTGAAGGATTGAAAAGCATCCCTTTGATTTAGCAATTTGCCATCATTAAACCTAAGAAAGGCAATATTTTAGAAGTATGTATTCAGAGACATAGCAATACCTAGGGTTTAACCTCTGTATCTTTTAGTTTCTGCAAGTTATCATTATTTATCTACCATTTCAACATTGTCATAAGTAGCAGTCCAAGAAATCTTTAGCAGTTTGTTATTTTTTCTGCCATTGAGGGTCCTATGTATGGTAGAAGATGTAAGCGTCTTCAGAGCTGGGAAAGCTTCTTATTTTCACATTTCCAATGTCTAGTATAATAAATAGGGACTCGATAAATATTCATTTAACCCATGATCTGATATAAGAGTGACAAGTGTTCATTCATTCATCGAAAATTTCTTAAATGCCTACCTATGGTCAGGCACCCTTCTAGGTATCAGATACGGTAGAGGACTAAACAGACAGATATCTCGCATAGAGTTGATATTCCAGCGGGGAGAGATAAATAATAAGCAAGATAATGAGTTAATTTGATAATAAATTAGAAGATAATAATATGAATGTATGAAAGGACATAGAAGAGAATAAAGGAAGAAAATGAAAATTCAGGGGATAGGTTGCAAATGTTTAACAGGCTGGGGAGGGAAGGAAGACATACAAGGAGGAGAACAAAGACCTGAAGGGGTTAAGGGAGTGAGTCCTACAGATGCTTGGGAGAGGGGAGTTCCAGACTCGTTGGAACAGTGAGAGCAAAGATTCTGAGGTGGGAGCAAGTGTACATGCTCTCAGGAGAGCAGAGGTCCTGTGTGGCTGGATGGCAATGAGTGAGGCGAAAAGACAGGAGATGAGAACAACAGGAGATGAGAACAAAGAAGAGGCCAGATGGTTGCAAGAATGTTGCCTTTCGAAATAAGCCATTGAGCAGAGGAAGGACCTGGTCTGGCTTGCTTATTAGAGGCTCCCTCTGACTGCAGGGTTGAATAGGCCGTTACCCGGGGCAAGGGCAGAAGCCCAGAGACCAGTTAGGAAGCTACAGCAGTGACCCATGTGAAAGATGATGGGGACCTGACCCTGAGGGGGCTGTGGAGATAGTAAAAGTGGCTGATTCTGTATGTATTATATTATGAAGAGAGAGAGAACGGAATTTTATTAAAGTTTCATCTCCACTGGTAAATGAGAGAATGAGAAGGTGAATTACAATGTTAGAGATTTAGGTTATGTTCAAGGAAGAATTTGTCTGGTAAAGGGGATTATTTGATAAGGATAATATTATTTGAACAAAATGTGTGATCTTCTCTGGGCATGTAGAAAATAGAATATATTTTCATTTACTTGAATAATGTAGGCATAATTTTTTTTTCCTGGTGAGGCCCTGAACTAACGTCTGTTACCAATATTCCTCTTTTTGCTTGAGGAAGAATGTTGCTGAGCTATCGTCTGTGCCAATCTTCCTCTATTTTATGTGAGATGCCACCACAGTGTGGCTTGACCAGCCATGCCCAGGATCCTAACCCATGAACCCCAAGCCACCGAAGCAGAGTGCTTGAACTTAACAACTACAGCACCAGCCCAGCCCCAATATAGGTGTCATTTTGCTGAAGGCAGAGAAACTCTACTTTCAAAATATAACCTAATGGTTTTTCTTTTAAATTTTGCCTGAGGAACTATAAGGTCACAGGAGTACTGTTTTCCGTGGTTCAAACATGACACTATTGGTGAAAGGTCCGTTGAGCATGCCAGAGAGGAACCAATGTCATAAGCTTGATAAAATATTTACTTATTGCATACGCACTATGATGGATTAACTTTGGCATATTGAAAAATATGCCAAATATTAAAGATAATTAAGACCATGTAAGTAATATTAGTATGTAAATATAGGTGTACCTGTGAGAAACACAAAAACTGGGATATATATTTAGGCAATACGTTTTTATCTATGTCCCCGAAGCATAACCTCAACTTCGGAAAATAGTTCCCAAGTGAAAGGTCAGTTCCAACGTTGCACTGCTAGATGTT